>NW_026606065.1:8480000-9680000 GCF_029834395.1 Sorex fumeus | reverse complement strand
AGTGTTGAGCAGAGCTGAATAAGTCCCAACTCCTCCCTCCAAGAAGTGAAAAAAGTAAGGAAAAGAAAAAAGAAAATACGCACTTTTTAAGCCTTTGCATTTTCTGGATTCCACAGTCCTAAGAACTATGCTTACTCTCTCAGTATCACTAATATTTCAGATTATTTGACTCAATACAAAATGGACTCACTTTAAAACCTAGGTTTTTAAAACAATTTCTCAGCAAATTCAGGCACAAAGACTATACTTTGGAACTTTAAAATGGAATCTACAGCTGTCGGCAATTAACTTTTGCTTATTTGTAAATTTAAAAAAAATTTATCACAAAACTTCCCAAAGGGGGGAAAAAGGACTATAAAAGGATGAGTTATATAAGTAAATAGAGAAGGTGGTTTGGGATACAAGCATACATAATCCAAGCAAAACTCAGTAGTCCGAAATATACAAAAATCTTCACAAAGTGCTTAGTATAACACAAAGATTTCTAAAAATCAATGCAAAGAACAACCCCCTCTTCAAAAAGATACTATGACTTAGCACCAATCATGACTCATACTTTCAGACAAAGAATCATGTAATACAGGTGACTAATTTCATGTGAACAAGTACTTTTCAATTTATTCCATAAATTATCATGACATATAAGTATAAAATACATCCACCTTGGACCCTGCCTAGGGGAGGAACAGTGAGCAGTTAAAAGAAAGTATTAGAAAGGGTTAGTCTCATTCTCTAATGATCCTAAATAACTAATCTAAATACCAGCATTATCAAGTGGCTCTCAGGATATCTGATTGTCAAGATCTGCCCCAGGGATGTCTTCCTGAGATCTTCCTACTCCTCTATACAAGAGAGCTTCTGCATTATGTCTCCACCTGCAAGGATACTAACTATGTCTACATCTACATAGAAAATTCCATCAGGATTCACGCCAGCTATGGCAGAAAGCATTCTCTAGGACCATAATTATCACTTTCTGATCTTTTCAGCCACTACTGGCCAATTAGGTTTGCTCGTTGATAAGTCCTGAGTCACTTCTTACATAAAGAACATACCATATAATTTCTAAGAAATTACAAAACCAATATATAATTGATTATAGTTTAACATCACAAAGGTATATAGAGCACACTTAATCCAAGAATAACAAAGTGAAATAAAATATTTTTTGTCTTTCATACTGTTAAAATAATATAATGAGTGTACTCACTTGGCATCAAATTCACGTCGGTGCTTACCTGACTGTTGGATGACAAAGGCTGCCTTCTTGACCTCATCTTGTGACCGACCATCAGTGACAACCACTAGTACCTTAGGGACATTCTTCCTCATGCCACTCTCCCAGGTCAAGACCTTCTCTTTGATAAATGTGAGTGCTTTACCTATAGAGTGTGGCATAAATCATTTTAATAACAGCTCAGTGCAAACTATCCCGAAGTCATTAGCAATGCCAAATGACAAGAATGTGCATGTTAAATGTGATGGTCTAATCAGTTCTGTCATCCAAAAGACTTTGAAGAAGGAGAATATGTACATTATTATTAATTATACCTGTTCTTGTGTTTCCTCCTCTGTACCTAATATTCTGTAGTGCACCAAGGGCTTGGGCTTTGTCATTATATGTGTTCAGCTTGAACTCGGACTTGACTTCATCACTGTACTGCACAAATGAAACCTGAAAAGAAATATAGATTGGTGATGAGAGAAAGTAATCTCCCATTATATTCTAATTCTCTGGTGAACCCTCTGGCAGAAGAATTGGCAAGGTAATACAGTCAGAATTACAATCTCTTTATAGCTAATATTATAGGACACACTACTATAATCTAATTAAAATCTCTCCTTTTTATTCTTCAATTAAATTGTCAGTAATTGATATTAATAAGGCATTAGTCACTGCTGCCTTTCTCTAAGATGTAGAGAGGAATCAGTAAGGCTGGAGAATATGGTGGGTTCCAGAATTTGAAATGAGAATATAACATATTTAACTCAAATGTTGGCAAAACACTTTTATAGCCAACTGCTTCTTCATACTGAAAAATAACTATTCTTTACAGTAATATGGAAATGTCCCATATGTAGCAATAATTAACATGCATCACAAATTTAGTATCAGTGTGGTCTAAGTGAAAAAAAAACAGAATTCTTAATCCTTTATAATCAAGATTCATAACTCTCAAATTCTACCTCAGCCAATTAATATCTATGTGACTTTTAATAGGTTCAGAATCTCTTTGGGCTTTGGTTTTCTTACAAGTAAAAGTGGAGGTAATTATACTTACTTTCTAGGGCCGTTTGAAGGACTAATATAACTGACTTGATCTTTTACTCTTCTTGAGTAGAAATGATTTCTGTGGGTTTATTTGGGGATTTGAAATTCAGGAAATTCCAAAAAACACATTCCATTAAAGAATACAATATGTTTATGAAATTGTGTATGGCTTGCATGAAAATGTGCTATTTTCCTGTATTTCTAAAATGCTACAGTAGCACTGTAGCACTGGCCTCCCATTGTTCATGGATTCCCTCGAGCGGGCACCAGTAACATCTCCATTGTGAGACTTGTTGTTACTGTTTCTGGCATATCGAATATGTCACAGGGAGCTTGCCAGGCTTCGCAGTGTGGGCGGGATACTCTCTGTAACTTGCCCGGCTCTCTGAGAGGGGTGGAGGAATCGAACCCAGGTCAGCTGCATGCAAGGCAAACGCCCTATCCACTGTGCTATTGCTCCAGCCCAAAATGCTACAGTAAAGAAAAACAAACTGCTGAAACAGAGAAGAAAATTCGCTATGAATGAGAGAAAAAATAAAAGAACTCCAAAAGATAATACAATATAATCTCTTATCTCAATGAGTCAGTGATTTAGATAGAAGACAATCATTAAGTAATGACAATAGAAAGAGATACCTGCTATAACACTAACAAGACAAACTCTTTCTGGAGCACAGAATGCCTGAAGGCATCAAAGAAACTTCTCAAACAAAGTTGGGATTTGAAGTGGGTCTGCAAGATTGTAGAATCCAGAAAGTAGTTAATAGTACTTTCAGTGAGATTCAGAGGGACCTAAGAATATCCCTTAAAATAGCCTAGAATCACTGGACCTTAGTATGTGGCTTCTAAGAGGATGGGAATGGTGGGGAGATTTTTGGTGTAACAAATAAATTATAGACAAACGATAAATTATTATCTGGGCCCTCTATTAGAATGAAACCTCTCCAAGTTCCTAATTGAGAAATACAAATAATTTTAAAGTGAGTTCACAGCAAGATAAATAGTTATTATTTTAGGTAAATAAATGAAATACCCCTTGAGTCAATAATGCCCACCATTTCACTCAAGGTACTATCAGCAATGTTAAGACTGAGTGTTGTGGTACACACTTACGCCAGTCACTATTCACCACTGAATCCTCTGGCCTAGTTCATATGAAAACCACAACATATTAACTACTAGAACATTCTAGCCATTTCAGGAAATTATCATTGTTTGAAGTTTTAAGCAGGAAATTAGAGTCAGAGTCCTATAACTATTCCAACAGCAAGAGCAACTAGCCAAAGAGAATACTTAAGAGGAATATTTATTTTCTATTTATCATTAATCACTATCACTTACCATCAATGTAATAAGATATTATCGGTCACCTATGGAACAATACCTACCTGAATTCCAGCAGGATTGATTTCATCAAAGGCTCCCACAGTATTGAAGATGAATTTCACAACCTTGTTAAAATTATCATCCCCGATACTCCAGGAGGCATCAGTTAAGAATACAATATCTGCCTTGGCCCCTTTGCACACTGGGGATGAAAAACAGAGATATCCCCCATATCTCATTAATCTAATAGGTATCTCATTAATTCCTCTAGTCAAACAAAATTGCATAACTGAGAAACACTTGGGAACTCAAAGCATGAATCAGAAGCACTGTATATCCTGGGAATTTCAGATTCACAACAAAATCTGAGCAGTGTTTATTTAACTGGTTTTCAATATCCTCTCTGAAATGGCATCATCAATTTAGAACCAGTTTTCAAAAATATGCCTTTCCTGGACTAGAATAATAGTACAGTTGGTAAGGTGCTTGCGTCCCTCAAAGCTAATCCAGGTTTGATCCTCAGCATCCCATTTGGTCCCCTGAGCACTGCCAGGAAGAACTCTTCAGTAAAGAGCCAGGAGTGACCCCCGAGCATCACCAGGGGTGGCCCAAAAAATAAAACAAAACAAAAGGTTTATTCTTGGATGGAGAGATAATACATAAGGTAGGGTGCTTGCCTTACACATGTCCTACCAGGATTAGATCCCCAGCATCCCCTATGGTCCCTGATCTTGCCAGGATTGATTCCTAAGCACAGAGCCAGGAGTAACCCTTGAGCATTGGTTTTTGGGTGTGGCCCAAAAGAACAAACAAGAAATTACAAGTTGGAACAGGCCAAAGAGATAGTATGGTGGGTACAATCTCTGGCATTCCATACAGTCCCTGGAGTACTGCCAAAGTAACCCCTGAGCATTGTCAGCTGGCTGACCCCCAAAAGATAAGCACTGTCCTGCTATTGTTCATCAATTTGCTCAAGCGGGCCCAGTAACATCTCCATTGTGAGACTTGTTGTTACTGCGTTTGACATACTGAATACGTCACAGGTAGCTTGCCAGGCTTTGCTGTGTAGCGAGATACTCCCGGTAGCTTGCCGGGCTCTACAAGAGGAGCGGTGCAGGGCAAATGCCCTACCGCTGTGCTATCGCTCCAGCCCTAAAATAATAAATAAATACAAAAATTTTAAGATATGCTTTTTCCTAATCGAACTTTTCAAACAGCTTCAAGCAATAAATGGGAAGAAAATCAAATGAAAAGCAATCATGTCCAGAACTTGAGTGTCTTTTAATTTGAAATTAGATCACCAGAATTTTTTTTATTTTTTTTTTATTAGTGAAACACCATGAGGTACAGTTGTAGATTTACAAATTTTTGTGCTTGGGTTTTGTTTATACACTGATCAAATACCCACCCCTCCACCAGTGCCCATTTTCCGCCACCATGGATAATATCCCTCCCCCCCCCACCCCCCCATCCCACCCTGCCACTGTGGCAGGGCATTCCCCCCTGTTCTCTCTCTCCTTTTGGGTGTCGTGGTCAGCAAAAGAGGCATTGAGTGGCAAACATGTTCAGTCCATAGTCTACTTTCAGCCTGCATCTCCTCTCTTGGGAGTATCCTCCAAACACCCTTTATTTGGTGCTCCCTTCTCTATCTGAACTGCGCTTTCCCCTAGAATACCCGGCTGGCCTCTAAGCTATGGAGTAATCCTCCTGGTGTAGATCACCAGAATTAAGCATAGAAAAACGTGGGAGGGAGTGAATAAAGGAATATATATTTTTTAATTTTTGTTAGTGAAACACCATGGCGTACAGTTATAGACTTACAAATTTTTGTGCTTGGGTTTCAGTTAGACAATGATTGAGTACCCATCCCACCACCAGTGCCCATTCTCCACCACCACAGGTCCCAGTATCCCTCCCACCCCCATCCACCCCAGCCCACCCTGCCTCTGTGGCAGGGCTAAAGAAATATTTTTAAAATAATGTACATATTCATAATGTAAATGTATTTCATAAGGTAATTTCATAATGCAATGTACGTATTCATAATGTAACTGTAGAGGCTAAACATATTCTAAAAACAAAACTTAAAGAACGAAAATTTAACACGTGAGATCCACAGTACCAATAGTGAACCCTGATATAAACAATGGATATTGAATGATGATTATGTTGTCAGTGTAGAGAAAAGGGAATATGAATGGGATCTTAGACATATAGATGGGAACAGCATTGTTAATTTTAGCTCAATTTTTGCTGTGACTCTAACAACTCTAAAGGCATCCACTAGGAAAAAAATCCTTTAATGCCAAGATTTACTAAACTTGAAGAATTTATTTCAAGTCTAAAGAAATTCATTTTACATACTGTAAATAGCAGAAAGGGAAAACTTTCAGTTTAATTATTTAATAGGCTTAATAAAATGACAGCATTCTATAGTCTTATAAAATAAAATTAAAATACTTTTTTCTTGGTGTGGGTCTAAATAGTAACCATATGTGGTGCCAGGGATCAAACCCAGGTCAGTAACATGCAAGGCAAATGCTTAGCCACTGTACTATCTTTTGACCCCTAATTAAAATACTTTTAAAATCTGAAATGCTTTCAATTAAAAATTGGAAGTAGAATGGGGGAACAGTATAACTCACTAGATAATGAACTATAATTAATTTAATAAAGCACTGAGAATTACCCCCAAATTACTGAGTCTTAATAGCTCAGTATGTCTTTTTACCAGTTCACAGCAAGTGACAACCATGACTCAAACTTCGCTGAATGGGGATTTAAAAAAAAGAAAAAAAGCTTTGTGTAATTCAGGATCTAGCCAGGTCAAAAGCCAAAAGTTTACCCCAGGGGCTAAAAAAGGTTCACAGTGCCTATAAAGTCAGCAGCCAGCAGAAAGAAGTGCCCACCATGTGATTATGGGTTATGTAATGTATCCCAAGACCATAACCTGCAGAACTGTGAAAACAGTTTCAGGTGAAGACATAATGAAGCTTACAACTACTTTATGCACACCAAAATGTCCCTGGAGGAGAAGAAGAATAAATAATTGCTACCATTTGATTTAAAAATATCTGCAGCAGGGATATTAAGTCAGAAATGTTTTATATCAATTGCAAATGACATACAAGCAGCGCACACAGAAGAAGGTTATAAATCGCCATCAACTGAATGCATTGCCCAGCTAGCTGTACTCACCGTCCCGAGCTGGTGGAATTGTAGGAGGAGGAGGAGGTGTAGGTGGCTCTGTAGGGGCTTCTGTTGGTTTTAAAGCTAGAAAGATTAAACAATGATTAGAAAAATATTTGATGTGCATATTTCATACCACAAAATATAAATTTTAAAGATTACTTAAATCTTTTATTAAAACAGTCAAGTCTCATTGACACTGACAAGCTGGGAATTCTATTCTGTCCAAATCTAATACAATCGGTATTTGTTCAACACTAATCATTGCCACAGAAAGGCCAAGGTACGCAGGGCAACTCTAAAGACTCCAGATAGAGCCTAAAAAGTAAAAGTCACTACATACATATTCATCTTTATACTGTCAGCTGTAGACTCTCTTTCATCTTTCTTTTAAAAATGCCAACTCTGTCATGAGCACACATGACTGTGCTACAGATTAAGGTCCTGAAGCACCCGTGACTACCCCTTCAAGAGCCTGACATGATTAGATACTGCCTCTAGCAAGAAGTATCCACACAATTGCTTAAGTGTCCCACATAGAGTGTTCTTGTCTGAAGCACGCAGAGACTTGCCAGGTCACTCAAAACTTACTAGTATGTTCTCTGACAGGCACACCAGGTCCCTCAAGATTAGGTGTCTGTACAAATACAGTGATGCCATAATCAGAGTCTGGTGAAAGACCAGTGAAGCAGTGACTGGTTTCTGATCCACGCACTGTGATCTCTTGTCCTCTGGTTCCTGATTTTGAAAACAAAGGGATAATGCCAGTGTCATTGTCAATTACCTTTAAGCACACTTTGCTTTATCATTTTATAAACAAAACGGCATCTTCCTTATTGAATCTTACAGCGGGTAGGGAATTTTTGCCTTGCACACGGCCGATCCAGGTTCAATTCCTCCGCCCCTCTCAGATAGTCCAGCCAGCTACCAAGAGTATCCTGCCTGCACGGCAGAGCCTGGCAAACTCCCTGGGACCTATTCAATATCCCCAAAACAGTAACAAGTCTCACAGTGGAGACATTACTGGTGCCCGCTCGAGCAAATAGATGAACAACAGGAAAACAGTGCTACAGAATGTCACTATTATGATCTCCAGTTTCTTTAATTATTCTTTTTAATACATACCATCTGCAGGGTTCAGTTTTAGTCTGTAGGAGGTGGCTGCCCGGTGAGGTGACCATCGGACACAGAAAGTATCCCATCCCACCTGGTAAGTTTTCAGATCTGTCACATTTAAGTATACTACAAAATAAAGAAAATAGATATACCTAAGAAATGAATAACTCAAAAAAATATTTTCAATCAGACCACAATTCTAAAATGTCCATTGTGACTGAAAAAAAAATTAATGCAAAATCACACTGTTTAGCTACGTGAAACAAAAATAAAAATGTAATGCAACCCAAATTGGCCTGCCTTATTGGCATTAATTTTCAAGGAAAGGAAATTCTACGTAGTCCCTTTAAACACTGGGAAAGTCATAAGCATCTTACAAAAAATGAGAAATTTTTCCGAAAGGTTATTTGTTAAGTCCTTAAATAACTGTTAAGCACTTGTAATGACAGAATATATCTGTGGATCAAATCAGTAGTCATGTGATTTCTTTGAAAACTTTTAATTAAATCAATGCATTTAGATAGTATGCTTTATATCAAATGTTAAATATTACAGAGCATCCCAACTCCAGTTTTACAGGTCATTTATGAACAAATCATAATTTACATAGTTTTGTTTTTAAATATTCAAAGTGATTTTACATTAAAGAATGATATCTCATCTTACACATTTTTATGCTCAATTCCTTATGTATTTATCTAGCAAGACACAAAAGGATTACCTTAATGCTGAGAATATTTGAATAAGCTAAAAAAAAGCAAAATTAAAACAGACTGACTTGATCATTTGTACTAGTCTTTTCCCCACAAATGTAAAAAAGGTATAAGACTCACATGTAGTGCCTTGATCCATCAGGGGAACACTGAGTCCAGAATCATACTGAGCATAAACATTCACATCATAGGTAGTACTAGGGTTCAGATTGTGTAATGTATATGATCTTACTTCTCCAACAAATACTTCCATGGGTTCATTGGAACCTTTAATAACAATCACAAAAATATATATATAAAAAATGCTAAATTTTTCTTAACATAACACACACAAATGAAAATATGGCACCACTGGCTACATAAACCCTTATGCATTTGCTCACTGCCATATATGCAGTATTTGTTTGTTTAAGCAAATGAATGTAAAACTTTAAGCTGAGAGTGAATTCTTTATCATCAAAGCACAGCACAGTGCCTAAAATGTATCAGGCTTACAGTCAATGTTCCTTTAATAAATCAATCACACAGTCAGCTGACCTAGGCTCTCAAGCTTCCTCTCCTAGTGCCCCATAAACAGTATAGAACTTTACTTGTAATCAATCCATATTACAGTTGCAGAGAGGACTAAGTACATCTATGTGGAACCTCATTCCGTAAGTCAGTTACTGAAGGCTGTCATGCACACCTCTTCCTTGACTTTCCATTTCTTACACAGACTTAACTTTTCTTTTTCTTGCCCTAGCTTCTTTATTTTTTTCTCTAATCCATACCTTCTTGAATGCATGAAAAATGCCCTAATGTATGTCACAGAAGAGTATTTATTTTTGCATATTGCTAAGCTAAATGACAGAACATAGAAATAGCAATAGCATTACAGTAATAATTTAATCAAAATCATATCTATGTGAAAATGTCCATGGGAAATTGAAAGCATGCTTGTCATAAATAAGCTAATGTATATAACCCAAACTAGATAATACATTATAATGATGGAGGAGGGGTAAATACAGACCTTTTTGTTGATTAAATATGTATTATTTCACAATCACAATAAATATAACCTAAACACATGAATATACAAATGTAACCCAAGTAACAAAAGATTCAATCTGTGCAATTTTATGTACCAGGTGAAAGTTTTTAGTCATACAAACTAATGGGTCTCATGTACGTTCGTAGAAATGAGGCTATTTTGTACCATTAGTTTGAAATCCTATTTCCAAAATAGCACTTGAGCCATTACCTCTGGTTGAAGAGGGACTGATATGATAATTGATCAATCAAAAGAATGTAATTGTAGGAGATGTGATAAAGAACCCTCAAATACAAATAACTTCTTAATGTGTTTCTCTGATTAAAAAATGCTTCCTTACCCACTGGCTTATATACAATTTTATATCCAAGAACTGGAGAGGGTGAAGGGTCCCAGGATACTCGAAATCTCGTATACCATTCATCTGAAATGTGTATGTTCTGAGGAGGAAGTAGTCCCACTGTAAACAAATATTGGCACTTGTTACTGGCTGTTCATTGGCACATAGGTAGAACATGGAACTTTATGGGTATTTACTATGCGTATTGATAGTCTAATCCCCCAAAACAATTTAAAATAGTGTCCTATAATGTCCTTGTTTAGAAAACAGTTAAAATGCTTTGAAATGTTCCACAGCAAGCTTAGTTTTCAAATTCAGACAGAAACTCGCATAAATGTGTACATAATTTATATGTGTGGTGCTTTTTGATACAGAGAGAAAAATAAAAGATCTCATACCATTTTTAGAATTCTATAGACTACAGATAATCAAAAAGCAATTTAGAGACTAACTATTCCAACTACCTTATTGCATAACAAAGATATAAATTGCTTGGCCACACAGTAAGCAAGTGACTAAAACGATGCTTTTCACCAACATTACTCTGTCCCCCCTTAGGGAACATATCCAAGCCCCCCAAAGGTACTCATTCAGCTTCACCCCTTGAAAATCGCAACATTATTAAGTAGCATATTAAGCAGTCACTGAGTCATTATTTATAATCTTATACGAAATATGTATATAAACGAAAAAATTCTGTTCTCATACAACTTTGACAAAAATCAATAATAATGCAGTATTAATATATTGTATTTGAAATGCATTTGGGTAAATACAAAATTTATAGATTTGTAATGGCATATGACACTTACCAGTCCGTCCATTTCCTGTTAGATGTCCACCATCTCCATCTTCATAAACAGCAATAACAGTAATTTTATATGGAGTATCAGACTGAAGGGGTTGCAGTATTACATTATTTCTTCTGCCTGGAACTGTGGTCTGTAGAAAGTCAAAGTATATATTTATTACTTGTTAAGAGACTTCCAAATCGAAAGACAACGTTGTTTTGTATATTTTCACAAAGAGTAATGGTGTCTTCATTTTTTTTTTATTGCTAATACTCATGGAAAACCCAATGGTCTAAACCGCCTCTGTGAAATGTGAAAAGATGACACTCAGTCAAGCAGATCTGGGCTCAAAATTCAAGTCACTTATGAGTTAGAATCTCAGAAGAAAATTAAGAGGATGAACTTCAGCACAATTACTGAGTACAAAAGTGATCAATAGCCTTTTTGTCATATCGTATTGATATGTTATATTTCATGTATAGGTTTTATATTTCATGTATCCTGCATCAAATATGTATCAAGTACCCAAGCAAGCAAGTAACTCATAAAACTCAGGAACAAGAAAACAGTTCCTAAAAAAGTGGGAAGAAAGGTTGAACAGTCAGTTTACAGATGACATACAGATGGAAAACAGGGATATGAAAAAACATTCACTGGGCCAGAGAAATGGCTTCATTGTGTTGAGCACCAGCCTTGCAAGTGTGTGGTTGTGAGTTCAAATTACCAGTGCCTTACAATGCCAAGTGCAATCCTGGCAGGTCTACTGTGATAGCCTGGCTGCTCTGCTGCCTGTGATTCCCAAGTGCCACAAGTGCCAGTTTCATCACAGGAAGCGTGACCAGTGGCAAGCACCACAACCATAAAGCAATCGCCCCCCATAAGCACTACAACCAAGTGTAAAAGGGCCACAAATGATGTTAGACCCCTGGCAAACACAACTGAAAACTGCAAGTATCACTGTCAGGTGTGTGTGCAACCCTCATTCGCAATAATAACAACAACATCAATGACATGAAATAAAGGGAGATGTGAAGAAGGAATGAAACTCAATGGAAAATTGTCACAGGGGCCTAGGGAAGAGCCACCTCCTCCCCAAGTTAGGGGTCTTGGCACCTTGGTGGTGGCGAGGTGAGGTAACTGTGTCTACCAAAACCATAAATGTCAATGGTATTGTAAACAGGAATCAGTTTTTTTTAAAAATTCAAAAAACAAAAAGAAAAATCTTCATTATCACTTAAAATCAGCAAAATACACATGAAAACTACTATGAGAATCACTTCACATCTACAATAATAGCCTTTATCAAAAAGCCAAGAACCATGAGTATTGGCAAGGCAGTAGGCTAAAAGATATCCATGTACACTGTTGATGAGACTGTAAATTCATCCAGGCTGTATGTAAAAGTTTGGAGATTTCTTCAAATATTAATATAGATCTATCAAGTATGATCCAGAAAATCCACAATTAGGCATCTATCTAAAGAACACAACACTCATCCAAAAAGATGATGCAGGTGCTAGAGAAATAGCACAGCAGGTAGGCATTTGCCTTGCACACCGCCAACACTGGTTCAATTCCCAGCATCCCATATGGTCCCCCGAGCACCGCCAGGAGTAATTCCTGAGTGCAGAGCCAGGAGTAACCCCTGAGCATCGCCGGGTGTGACGCCCCCCCCAAAAAAAGCAAAAAAAAAAAAAAAATATATATATATATATATATATATATATATATATATATATACAAACCTATGTTCACTGCAGTGCTCTTACCAGCAGGCATGTATGGAAACAAACCAAGAGACAATGAAAAAATGAGTTAAAAAAGTTGTGATGGGTGGATAGATCATAGTCACGGTCCTCCCATTGTTCATCAATTTGCTCGAGCGGGCCCAGTAATGTCTCCATCGTGAGATTTGGTGGATAGATACAAATATCTATCTATCTATCTATCTATCTATCTATGTTAACAGAATATTACTCAGCTTTGAGAAAATAAAATCCTGTCTTATGCAACAAGTATAGAACCGTCATGTTCAGCAAAATAAATTAGGAGAAAGACAAAACTGCCAGGCAATCTAATTCAAATGAGAGATAAGAGGAAGTAAAACAAGGAAAAACACAAAAACAAACAAAAGTAAATCCTTAGGCTCTGACTACATAATAGAGATTACCAAGGGAGGAGAGCATGTGCCCAAGGGAAAAAAGGATCCAGTGAACTATGATAGAAATATATTAATACTTGGAAGGTGGGTGCAGAATGGTAACATGATTTTTGAAAGAGATGTTAAAACTGTGCCCCTGAAGCATAGACATCATGTAAGCCAGCACTGACTGTTTTTCAAAATCAATCTAATATTAAATAGGCAAAATATATATGGAAAAGAAGAAATGAAAGACACATTTAACTGAGTCCATGAAAAGGAAAAGAATCATCTGTATCTAATCATCTCTCTTCCAACACCCCATCCCTTTTGCAAACAACATGGATCACCTTTGCCAGTGATTTCCAGAATGAAATCCCTGATTACAAATGTTGAGCTGATGGACAGAGTTCTGTTTATAATGTTTTCAGAAAGTAAAGGGAAATTTTCATCCCTTGTCCAGAGCAAAGCTGAACAAATACTAAAGCATACTAAAGCAATATCTCTGTTTTGGAAAATTAAACGCAAAATACTCTATCTCAATTTGATAAAAAAAAATAAGAACTCTAAGTTACATGTTTTTCTGATTAATAAAATTGTGGCATAAATTATAATTTAAAGTAAAAATTTCAAGTAGATGAAATATTTTACAATGTGTGTTAGTGGAAGGAGAGTTATCAAAAGTAGTTACAAAGTCTAAGTCCAACTAGGTACTTTACGACCAACATTTTGTGTACTCTCCTGCTAAAATGTCACATCAATTAATCACTAATTTCAAAAAATGTGGTGTTTACATCCATATCAAATATCTACAAATAGAAGAAGCTGCAAGAAACATGAATCTTGTTCTAGAAAGAAAAAAATATGATCATCGAAAATTTGAAGCTAAAATAGGAATCAGTAGATTCCAAAACTAAGCATACTGAAAAAGTTTCAATTCAAATAAATATATATCAATTATATATATATATGCGTATTTATGTCAATTGGGACTTGGGTATTTAAGGAATTTCTTGTACAGGAATTGCTTTTATAAATGATAGGTTCCAGCAGTCATAGCATTCGAACATTCATTAATTTAGGTAGCTCAGAATAATCACTATTGATCAGAGGGAAAGCACAGCTAGTAAATGGTTTGCCTTGCACACTGGGTTTAATCCCTGGCACCATATACGGTCCACTTAGCAACATCAGGAGTGATCCCTGAGCATGGAGCTAGAAGCAATCCCTGAGGACAACCAGGTGTGGCCCCAAAACAAAACCTTTTGTGACCTGAAACAGTCTTTCCATCTGTTTTGAAAATATAAATGAGGCCAAAGACATATTCTCTGAAGTAGCCACAGCAGGCACATTTAGTGATCCCAATATCATGATTGAGAGAATCACCAAACAATGCCACTAGAGTCAGTGGTCAATCACCTTCCTTGCATGTGTGAGACCGGAAGTTTAATCCTTAGCAGTGGGGGTGGGGAGAGCTGTCACACTCAAGTCAGCTTTTATGCTTGACCCTAATTACAGAATATTCCCAAAGAACAAAGCTTCATTTCACCCTCCAATCGTGAAAATACTATGAAATGTTTAAATAAACGGATATCATACATACATATTCATCAATTGGATCACCAACGGTGGGTGAATAAATGATCCGGTACTGCTGAACAGGCCCATCAGCATGATCCCAAGTGACAGAGAGGCTATTGGTTGTCTCCCCAAAGACTCGAAGGTTTCTTGGTCCACTTCGTGGGACTAAAATAAAATACAATGACATTCATTAGTTGCTTGCCTGTACACACTGTGGTCATGGGAAAGAAAAGAAATGTAAAAGTCAAATTAAGTAATTTACTTGCAGATATGTCACTATTTATTTCACAGTGCCCTTAAAATACAATACATATCCCCCTCACTGTTTTAATGTGAAAAATAAAGAGTAGGAAGTGCTACAATTCAGAACTCTGGTTACATACTGAACTCTGGGTGACACGGAGCTAGATTTGAACCTAACTACATACTCATAAAGAAAGCGTTTTAACACTATAACCACCTGCTGTGTCAGAAAATGTAAAGGCCAAAATAAAAAATACAAAAATGGAGAGGTCAGTTCCCAAGTGCCCATTTGGTAAAAGGGCCCCTGTAGAGAAGAAAGCAGGAAGAAACCGTTCTTGCACTTAGATCTCGGGTGGAAAAATAACTGAAAGATCTGCAGTAAACATAGAGTGTGACTAAGAAGTTCACCTTAGCCTGCAAATGTGACTGTGGGGAAACGCAGGACAATCATAGATCTGAGTGAAGAAGGCTCCCGCCCCCTCTCCCTCACCGCCTACCTCCCACTCATCACTCATGCAGAGAATCCCTGCCAAACTAGTTAAAAGGGAATAGAGCAGAGAATCTGCCTCACGTGTTCGGCCTTGGCCAGGACTGGGATTCCCCTCTCCATCCGAGTAGATAGCGATGATTTTCACATCATAGGGTGTGTCCGGAATCAGCCGCTCCAGATTCACTGAGCGGGAACCTCCTGGCACCACAATCTGGAAAGGAAGTAAATGCCAGGGTTGGTCTGACATCAACTGCTTACCAAGTCTTTTATTAATCACTACGGTGTTTAGAATCAAAGGCTGCTACAAGACACATCTGATCAACTACTGTGCTTTCTTATAAGAGCTACCCAAACACATTACTAGAAACAATTATACTCAGAAATTCCCTCTCCAAAGTAAATTAGTTCATACTTGACATTTGTGAATTCAATCATCTTACATTAACATTTAGTACAATATTCCCAAGGCAAGGAGCTAGTCCAGTGCTTAGAGTACATGCCCAGTCGGAATTTAAACCCCAACACTACTTGACTAAGCATTGCTGGGTATAACCCTAGAGGCCCTTCAGCATCACGGTGGGGCTGAGTAGCACATCCTCAGGCCCGATCAATGAAATTCAGGTTTTGTAGGCAGAGTAACACCATGAACAGCCCCGAGCCTCCTCCAACCCTCAGCATCACTTGGAAATCTCCAAATAAATAAATAAATAGATAATGTTTCCACATATTACATGCAAGGCTTATGACAGTTGCCTATAGATCAGCTTGAATGTTAGATGCACATAAGAGAAGGGATTCTTGTATTGGCAGGGGAGAATTTGTAAAAATAAAAACCAAAACAGAGTGGCATTCATCCATGTATATGGGAAAAGTTGTTGGAATATGCCATCAGGCACAGGGCCATACAAGTCTTTCAGAACACAAGTACTGCTCATTTGTTCATTTCTTCTAAGAACAGTTGATCATTAAATTAGTCTATGTTTTAGTTCCCTTAGGTTGTTGTTAATATCCTTACTCAAAGGGAAATTTCCTATTTCTATTAATCTAATTAGAAAACAATCATATTATGAAAAATACTATCATTCAGATAGACAGATTAGGCCATTTGTAACAGCCAGTAGGGGCAAATCTTAAGATGCTTTCCTAATAAAGACATTTGCACTTTACAACAGAAGTTCATATGGATCTAGCAATGCTCTTCATTTAATACTGTGGTTTTTTTATTTACAGCTAATTTGCATTCTCCCAAAATCTGTTTTTGCCAATCAGTCCTACTTTAATGCGCCACCTTTACTTTAATAAAAGAAATCATTTAGCATTGAACATTGATTTGTGCATAATTCACAACCTCACAAGCTATCAACCATGACACAAATACAAGACTTTCTCAGGAAATACAGTTTTCATGAGACTGTGTACCATATCAACTACTGCCTGTTGCTCTGCACCAGCAGTCACAGTAGGTACAGCAGAACCTACAAAATTCTTTTGTTGAGCTCCCAGATTACAAAATGACTTACAGATTCTGAGGGTCTTGAGCCAGTCAGAGGGGAATACACAATACGATACTGTTGTACAGGGCCAGGTGCAGCGTCCCAGCGAACATCTAGGCTATTGGGTGTAGGATTGTACACTTGGATGTTTCTCGCCAGTCCTCTTACCACTGAGGAAAGAAAAGTCAATCTATAAGTCTTAAGTCTGTGTATACATGTCAAATTTTTGTTAGCACTTCTCCAGTCCTTAAACTCTGTAATAGAATGAAACACTTCAACCTACTCATAAAAGAACGCTTCAGATCCAAATTTAGTCAAACTTAAAAATTATGGTTTTTGTCTATACAGAGGCAAAGGTATCGCCAATGAAGCAAGCTTGTAAAGTTCACAGTGCTGGTCATAAAAGGTCAAGAGATAGAAATTGAAAAAGAAACTTCAGTTTTCCAGCACAGAGAATGGAGAGATAGAGAAGAGGAAATTTAAGAGAGTTTGTCTGCCTTCTAAATAAAAATGGACAACAGTCCATCAACTAGTTCCCATATTTCAATCTTTCAATTAACAAAGAACTACCAATGTTTTCAGTGAGTTTTCAAAAAGCAAAAGAAAGAAGAAATAAAAAATATACACAATCTTAATTAAGTGCTCCCAATAGAAACTTGTTAATCACAAAAATTAAATTCACAAGTTAACATCATCTTCTGATAGCATCATCTTTGTAGACCATCATAGTACCCAAGTAATTCATCCATAATGTTTCCTTTCAGCTATCACTCTGCATATTTTAAATTCAAATATATATTTATAAATATACACAAAAATCTTTATTCTATATTACAAATGAAAGTAAAATCACCATAAACTGTCTTCTCAAGATGTTAATGACAGATGAAAGCACACAGATCTTTAATACCTAAACTGTTTCATTAGCAAATCAAAGAAATGTGACTCAGGTACTGTGATAAACAGATTTTAACAATTCACTCTATGAAAGCCAATTTAAAAACAGGGCTTCGGGTGGGAGTGGTGGGAGGGATACGGGGAACATCGGTGGAGGAAAATGGGCACCGGTTGAGGGATGGGTAAACGATCATTGTATGACTGAAATGCAAACACGAACGTTCATAAGTTTGTAACTGTACCTCACAATGATTTATTAATTAAAAATAAATAAATAAATAAAAACAGAACTTCACATGAATATATAACACAAAACAAAGGTCAATAAATTGTGACAAAGAGATTGACTAAAGAAACATCTGGGTAATTGGATACATGTTTATACTCCTGAAATTGCCTTCTCAGAAAAATGCCTTTATCAAAGCCATTATAAATTTATTTTATATACCAAATTTTTAACATTTGGTGGTGGTGCTTAAAAGGCAAAATGGGAACATTTTTAACCTTTTTATTCTATAATCCTGAAGCTTACAAATTGGTCTGTATGATCTTTCTAGTGAAAATTTACCAAGGAAAAGTTAAATTTGCGTGCATTCTTACTTACATGTCCTTCCATTATCTGATGTTCTTCCTCCATCACCTTCATTATAAACAGGAACTACTGTAACAGTATATGGAGTATCTGGCTGCAGATTCCTGAGAATGGCATAATTGGTATTCCCAGGGATTGGCACCTAGAGATTTATTAAAATATAAATTACTGACCTTTAAACACTTGTGGGAGAAATAATATTTCAAAAAGTATTATCATGAATAATGCCCAAAACATTAACTCAAAACAAAAACAAAACACCAAATAGCCATTTGAATATATATTAACGAGTGTTGAATCTTATGGTTATATTGCTTCCTTAACCATTAATAATATCCATCCCTGTAACTTATTATGTGCTTACATTTAAAATCTATTTTGTCCAATGTAAACAGAGCTAATTCTGTCCTTTCAATGCTAACCTGTAGGATTTTTTTCCAGCCTTTCACTCTGTATGTTTATCCTGATGGTCAATAAGCTGTAGTTGTACAATGTTGAGTTTTGTTTCCTAATCCATTCTTTTTCATTTTATTGGTGGGTCCAGGTCATTGACATTTCGTTAAATTATATTACAAACAATTTATTGACACTTTTATATGAACTATGGTATTATTTGCATTTTGTCTCAGTTTCTTTTTCCTTATTTTTCTCTTATTCTCTTCCTTAATGTTTGGTGTCTTGCCTTTGGCCAAAAAATACAAGCCCTTCCAGGAGGACTGGTCATAGGTTGGAAGCTTGCCACAAGTGTGTGGGAGGCAAAGATAAATTAGGATGCAGAAGGGACCAGTGTGAGACTAATAGTTTAAAATGATCACTCTAGACAAGAACTGAGTGTTGAAAGGAAGTAAAGGGATATACATAACCTTCCAGTATTTGTACTGAAAATCATAATGCCAAAAGGAGAGAGAAAGAGAGAGTGAGAGAGAAGAAAAGTGCCTGGTGAAGGAAGGGAAACTAGAGACACTGTGGAGACAGTGGTGGTGGAAAATGTACACTGGTGAAGAGACGGATGTTGGAACAATATATGACTGAAGCCCAGTCATGAAAAACTGTGTAACCCTGTATCTCACTATGCTTAAATTATTAATTAATTAGTTAAAATAAGCCCTTAAACTGACCGAAGCCTGAGATTTACTAAAGGTATGAGGCCATGTGAACTGAAATAATTCAAAAGACTATGGTGAAGACATATTGGCCCCTAGATGGTAGATATGGTACCCTTAAGACAAAAAAATCTATATCCTTATAAACCAATGTGATTTCAACTTTAAAGTTTTAAAAATAAATAATAAATATATACTTCCATGTGGTGTCACAACTGGCTATGAAGGTCTCTGCACAACCCTAAGGTCCTCCTTCTGAAACAATCACACCCGCAGCCCCAACCCTTGCAATCCCTATCACATTCTGTCAAGTTTTACTAGATGAACTTCCTGAATATGAAAGCACTTAACTCTATTGACTCCATCTTTAAGCGATTTGATCAATAGTTTTATAAAAAGCATGCAATTTCTCACTACAGGAAATAATTACCATTTCTTCTGGACCACCTGCAGGTGCATAGAAGAGCTTGTACTGACGAGGATTTCCCTCCGCGTGGTCCCAGCGGACACTTAAAGAGCTGGTAGAAGGATCATACACTCTTAGGTTCTTCACGGTACTCAGAGGTTCTGAAACACAGAGAAATCAGGTTACAGTATGATCCTAACAAAAAAACACACATGAAATTTGGATTCATCAATATCTCCCAGGTGTCCAGCATTTAGCAGCTATCCACAGTACGTGTCCCACAAACATTTGTTGAAGTAACACATAATTTTAAAAAAAATCTATAATAACCTGGTATAGAAATTTCATCTCTCTCTGTTCAAGATGTTTTATCCCAAGAGATATTTTTTCCTAAAAAATAGTAAATGTTTCTCTACAGAAACAGATAATGTAAGCAAAGGTATTTAAAGTCTCTTTTAATTTGATTGGCTTGGGGCTACACTCAGCAATGCTCTGGGCTCACTCCTGGCTCTGTGCTCTGGGATCACTCCTGGAAGAGATCAAGGGATCATATGGGGTGCTGGGATCAAAGCCAGGTCTGTCTCAGGCATAGCAAACATTCTTCGGCTGTACTGTCTCTCTGGTCCCTAACCGTCTCATCTTTAAAAGCATTTTGTAGAACTAGCAAAACTTCATGCTATGTCTGTGCTTCCAGATAAAGATGTAATTCTTTCCTAGCCAGAGTTATAAAACAAGTTGTAGGAGTCAGGTTTTACTTACTGGTCTTGCCTCTTCCGGTCATCCTACCTCCCTCACCGTCATGGTAAAGGGAAGACACTGTGATGGTATAAGGAGTATCAGGCTTCAGTTTCTGTAGTACCACACTGCTCTGACGTCCTCCAATCGTGGCCTTGAGTGAAATAGGGATGTCTATTAACCCTGTTCTCTCCATATAACTCATCTATTTTCAAAACCTCTGTAACAAACTCACAAAGTTACTTCAATGGCATCCAAAACACATTTCACAGATTTTTTCTCCAAAAAAGGCACTAATCATAAATAAGCAACAAACGAATCTTAGGATCACAGAGGCTCCCTACTATTGCCATTCTTAATTTTTTTCTAACTTTTAAAATTTTCTTTAGGAACATATTCTAAAGATTTAGCATCCAACGCTTTTGGTGTTTTCCCATTTCAAACTCCCACTATAATAGGACTAGAAGCCTCTGCACATCCATGGGAAGGCAAAGGTTACCTTTCATCTCTGTTGCCAGCTTCATGGTATGAAAACATCTTTAATTTCTTCCGACTACATTTTAATTGTTTTTATACTTTGCTTAAGGTCATCTAGATATCTTGTTGAAAGAAAATCTGTATGTTGTGTTAACAGCCTACTGAACTTAAATGTTTATGCCATGCTAATTAAAATCTCATGAAAATGGCATGCTGCCCACAGTGAACACACATGAGGAATGCTGTATATACCATATGTTTCCAGCTTAACACCCCCACTTCAAATAGTCCCATTCCAGAGGAAACCTCAATGAATCTGTTGTCATCATGTTCAATGTGAGCAAACTGAATTACGCCAATGTTAATCAATTTGATATTTGACGTTATGACAGAAAAACATCAATGGTAGCCATCTGATACTAGCCATACATATCTGTAACCTTCACTTGGCAAAACTAGCCTGACAAGTAAGTTAAGTATTTGCCTAATTCTCCCATCTAACTCTCCAAAATAATTCTAGTATTAATAATGCACTAGTCTATTTATGGACTAGCATTAAAATGTAACATGATTGCCACCCGATGTCTCTTCTGCAGACCACAGCACCCAAAAGGAGAGATAGAACAAAAGGGAGTGCCCTGACACAGAGGCAGGGTGGGATGGGGGATGGGGGGTGGGAGGGATACTGGGATTGGTGGGGGTGGAGAATGGGCACTGGTGGTGGGATGGGTACTCGATCATTGCATAACTGAAAGAATATATGACGGCTCATTACAACGATAGTAAAAGAGACTCGGGACATGAATTCCATCCAACACAGTAAATCTTGCATCTCCCAAATTGTAAATATGACTAATGAACATTAGAGGTTAAAGTAGTTCAGAGAGGCAAGGGTAGAATTTTTTAAAGTTTATCATTTTAACAAGTTACCGTTTGCTCGTTGCCTTCCCCTGTTGATGGCTGATACGTGATTCTGTATTTCTGCACACGACCACTAGCAGGTTCCCACTTAACAGTCAAGCTGCTGGATGTTGCATTATATACCTGAAGGTTTCTTGGGCCACTTTTTGGAGCTGAAAGATGTTAAAAAGCGAGGAAAATGAAAAGAATTATACCACACTCCCCCAAAATTGGTTATTCCCAAGGATATTAAAAGGGTTTCTATATTTCTAGATTTAGAAATAAATCTAACCCCAAGACAAATGATGGTCATTGAATCTTGAGTGACACCTTATTAAACAGTAACAAGCAAAATCTTGTTTTTAAAGTTCTTTTTAAAGGAGTACCAATTGGTGCCAATTGGTGGGAGGGGTGGGGATGGGGTCCCGAGCAACGTCCTACAATTGAAAAAGCAGAAACCTTCTTTGCTATGGACTTTGCATTGTATTTCATTCACTTGTTCATTGTCTAATCAGTCATAAATTCCAAAAGAATTAAATTCTTACCCTGTGTTGTCAAGGGTATCAGGCGCACTAAAAAAATAAAGAAAATTGGGGGAATATCATTAATATTGTGATAACTTGATTTTTAAAGAATGTTAAAATAATAATGTCTTGTTTGAAAGCTGATCACCTACATGTGCGCTCACTGCCAGACAAGTCATCACTCTCTGACTCATCAGGATAGATGGCCGTCACAGAAACTTCATACAGAGTGTTCGGGGCCAGGTTTTCAAACACCAAAGTATTTTCATCTCCATTCAAAATGGTCTTGAAGAAAGGGGGGGGGAGAAAATTTTAGTCACTGTGCACATCATGCATTCACTGGCAGTTTTTCAATGTCATTTAGCTAGATGTTCCTGTTGCTTTTACATATGCCATAGGTTAAAATGTTGTTGACAGGAAAGGACTCTTCTCTGGCAACAGAGATAATATACATTTAAAGCATGATTTCATATAATAAATGAGAGGGGAAGACAGAGGAAAAAGAAGGAGGGAGAGAGGGAGAGGAAGAGAGAGAGAGAAAGAGAGAGAGAGGGATGAATCAGGACACAAAGAGAGAGAAAAAGAAATTATGAGGATAAACACTACCTCCATCTTATCTGAGCTACCAAAAGGTGCCCAAGTTACTCTGTAGAGAGACACATCTGAAGCACCATGGTCCCAAGTTCCTCTGAAACTCTCTGGTGTTACTTCTGAAATCCTTAGGTTTGTTGGAGCTGGTACAGGGCCTGTTGTGAGAAAATGCAGAACTACATTTTTAATGTAATCTAGCAAGTTAAGTTAGTATAATAAAACTGCCTTGTTTTATTTTAATGGACATGGAAAACTGAGTAGAAACAAATAGTTTACCAATTCAATTTGAAAAATAGAGGCGTCCTCTAGGACCCTGGGACGCCCAGCATCCCTGACTCTCTTCCTTTTCATCACCAATGCCATGCCGGTCTTCTCCCCCCACCAAGTTGAACCCCCCCCCACACACCAGGTACTTGTGGGGTTGTGGCCTCTGTGGAAGTGGGCATGGTCTGTGTAGAAGTGGGCGTGCCCTAATTTTGGGCCAGTGGCCACAGGTAGTTTATTCATACCCAGAAATCTCGTATAACATCTCAGACCCCATACCTACACACTGACATGAAGAAACAATGCAAATCCCCACCATGTGGGGAGGACGATGAAAAGAGTCCAGAAGCCTCACTAGGTGCTACTCACCTAAAGGACCTCTCTGAGAAAGAATTCAGATCTGAAGTAATGAAGATGTTCAATGAACTCAATGAAACAGTGATACAGATATCCAGTAAATTAAAGGACATGAGAGAAACAATCGAGAAATTACAGGAAGAAATGAGAGCAGAAATTGGAAAGCTATGCACAGAAGTGTCACAAATTAAAGATTCTGTAGATGAAATAAAAAAAACTCAGTCTGTGCCCTCAACAGTAGAATGACCACAACTGAAGACAGAATCAGTGAGCTGGAAGATCAGCTGCACAAAGTCAACAGGCAACAACAAACAAAAGCAAGAGAACTCAAAAGAGCTCTAGAGTGAATCAGAGTCCTAGAAGATGATTCCAAAAGGTACAACATTAGAATCACTGGAGTACCAGAAGGTCAGAGAAACAATCCCAATGAAAAAGTCATGGTTTAAACAAATCATTGCTGAAAAATTCCCAGAGCTGGAACAATGCGAGCCATTCAAATTCAAGGAGCCCGAAGGATCTAAAATAGATCTAAAGGATCTAAAGGATCTAAAAGACACCCTAACAAAAACACTCCAAAACACATCATAGTTAGAATCATGGATGCCGTGGAGAGAAACAAAATATTGCAAGCATAAAGGTCAGAGAAGAAAATCACATACAAAGGAGCACCCCTTCGATTCACAGCAGACCTATCAAAGGAAACCCTCCAAACCCGAAGGCAATGGTGGGATATAGTGAAAAAACTGAAATGAATGAATGAAATGAATGCTTCACCAAAAATACTCTGTTCGGCTAAACTCTCACTCAAAATTGAAGGAACGGTACACTATTTTCTGGATAAACAGCAGCTCAGGAACTTCATATACTCAAAACCAAACCTAAAAGAAGGGCTAAAGGGGCTACTATAAGACAAGACAAACCCCACAAGCACAACAGACTCTTACAGAAAGATGACACAAAACCCCATAACAATAATCTCTCTCAATGTCAATGGTCTAAATTCACCAATTAAGAGACACAGAGTGGCAAAATGGATTCAGAGACAGAACCCAACATTCTGCTGCCTACAAGAAACTCATCTGAACAGAGTAAGAGCAAACACAGACTCAAAGTTAAAGGATGGAAAACAATCCTGCAAGCAAATATCCCCCTCAAAAAATCTGGGGTGGCCATACTAGTATCCAGCAACATAAATTTCAGGTTGAAAAAGATTAGAAGGGACAGCGAAGGCCATTTTCTATTCATCAAGGGATACGTACAACAGGAAGAAATCACACTCTTATATGTATAGGCACCTAATGAGGGAACAGTTAAATATTTAAAACAACTGCTAACAGATTTTCAGGAGGACATTGCTAGCAACACAATAGTAGCTGGAGACTTCAACTTTGCCTTATCACCTCTGGATAGATCTACAAGAACAAAACTCAGCAAGGAAACATTGACTTT
Source organism: Sorex fumeus (assembly GCF_029834395.1). Taxonomy (NCBI): domain Eukaryota; kingdom Metazoa; phylum Chordata; class Mammalia; order Eulipotyphla; family Soricidae; genus Sorex; species Sorex fumeus. Next base: position 9,654,978 of record NW_026606065.1, on the reverse strand, counting down.
GAAGGAAGAAATAGAAGAGAGAGGGCTTATAGACCTCAGGGCTTTACATCTCAAAAAGAAAGAATACACATTCTTCTCCAGTGCACATGGAACATTTTACAAAATAGAACATGTTCTAGGCAACAGAACATACCTCAATATAATCAGGAAGATTGAAATAGTATCAACAATCTTTTTCAGACCATGATACACTGAGAATAGAAGTGAATCACACACAGATAAGGAGAATCAAATCAAACACCTGGAAATTAAACAACTCAATGTTGAACAATAAGTGGGTCAGGAAGGAAGTAAAGGATGAAATCAAAAGATACCTGGAAACAAATGAGAATAAAAACACGAGGTACCAGAACCTATGGGATGCAGCTAAAGCCATGTTAAGGGGAAAATTTATAGCTCTGCAAGCATTTGTCAGGAAGGAAGAAATGGCCCACATAAACACCATGACTTCACAGTTCAAGATCTTAGAAAAGGATCAAAAAAAGGAGCCCAAATCAGGCAGAAGGAAAGAGATCATAAAACTTAGAGCAGAAATCAATGACATGGCAACCAAAAAAACAACCCGAAAGATCAATGAAACCAAGAGCTGGTTCTTCGAGAAAATAAACTTGATAGATAAACCACTGAAAGACCAACAAAGAAAGAGAGAGAGAGAGAGAGAGAGAGAGAGAGAGAGAGAGAACCCTAATAAATCAAATCAGAAATGAGAAGGGAAACCAAAAAATTAAAAAGATCATCAGAGACTACTTTGAAAGTCTGTATGCCACGAAACAAGAGAACCTAGAAAAAATGGATAAACTCCTGGATTCCTATAATCTCCCAAGGCTGAATCAAGAAAATCTAGAGTACCTGAATAGATCTATTAACATCAAGGAAACTGAAACTGTAATCAAAAGTCGTCCCCAAAACAGAAGCCCAGATCTGATCCTTGGTACCACATAGGATCCACTGATCCTTGTGTGCAAAGCCAGGAATAATCTCTGAACACCCCTGGTTGTGGCCTCCCATCCCCAACCCCCAAAACATGTCTTTGGAGGAAAAAGTGAGTTACCATTACCATTCTCTTCAGAGTTAGCAATTTCTTTTAGAGCTGTGAAAAGTCACAACTTCCACAAGTGCCACTGCAAGTTCAACCAACTATTAAGTATGAGTATTGAACCAATGCAAGACCACAGCAAGTAGAATGTTTATCTTGCATGCAGCAGACATGGTTTGAGTCCCAATACTCCATGTAGTTCCCCAAACCTCACCAGGAGTGATCCCTGATCACAGAGCCAGGAGTAAAAGTGGCCCACAAAAGGAAACAAAACAAAACAGAAGAATGTATGTTGCTGAGCCAAAGAGATAATATAGCAGGTAAGTCCCTTATCTTGCCCATGACCTATCCAGGTTTGACCCCTGGCACGACATAAAAAGAGAAAAGAGAAATACTAAGAAATATAATGTGGAAAGAAAACAGCAGAAGTGTGCAATGCTTAATGTTTAAGAGCAGGCTGTAACAGATGACGAGATGGTCTTACCATGGGAAGCAAGATGTCAATAAAAGAGAAGCTACTGAGTCTCTGGTGGGAGAGGATAGGAAAAAAAAGTTTTAGACAGTAGTGCTGTTCCCACCATCAACTTACTGGGCAAGAATTGGTAAATCATTTAAACCGAACACCCATTCTATCCACACATACCTGCTGTGTATTTGAAATATGACTAATTCAAACTTATAATATGCAAGAGACAGAAGAAATGCATCTGCCAGAGGTGAAGGAGGTGATGGGAGGGAAACTGGGAACTGACGCTGGGAAATGTACACTGGTGGAGGGATGGGTGTTGGAACACTATATGACAACAACCTCATGAACAGCTTTGTATGGGTGTCACAGTGACTGAATAAAAAAAAAACATTTTAAAAATAAAATGAATAAATTATAATGCTATAAATGTAAACTGATACACTGGATTTTGAAGGATCAGGGAAAAATAATAAGAAAGTCTCAGTTATACTAATAGATACTGAAGTGATAATGTTTTGAATACACTGAATAAAATACGTTATTAAAATTAATTTCAGTGTCTTTTTACCTTTTTTAATGTGACTCTTAGAAAAGTTTAAATTACATGTATGTCTCCCATTATATTTCTTTGGAACACTGTTTTTAGAGGTTGGGTTCTTAGTCACAGTTTAATTAGGTAATTCTTTGCTGAGCCCTGAGCTAGATGTTGCAGCAGAAAAGTTGAAAAGAATAAATATATCTCTGCTGTCCTTAAAAGGGAGAAGAGGAAAGCAGAATAGATACAAATTGACCAAAGGGCAATAATAACTGGGTTAAATATTACGGAAACACCAAGAGAGGGAGAAACATTGACATTTTCGGTATTTTAAGAAAATGAAACAGAAAAGGAGAAAGAAAATCCGTTTTCCTCAAACCACCTTTTTCTCTTTTCTAAAATCCAATATTAACTAAAGCTGAATACTATCACCCTCACCTTCTCTACATGATTCCATCTTTTATTAATTCATTTTTCTCACTGCCACTATAAAATCACAGTCTAATGATGGCAAAGACATCTATTTTTTTTTTACTAATCTGAGCAGATATTTAAACATAGTAACTTACAAAAGAATCTTGATAACATGCAGCTTTCCCAGAGAAAACATCCAACAAATATTAAAAATATATTTTCTCCCCAATCTCCAACAACCCCCTGCTGCCCCCCCCACACACACACACACGTTAAATATATGAGACAAAATAGAGGGGTTGATGGGTTGATGGAATAAGAACTGGACAGAATTATTAGAAAAGGAAGCCAAGCATTTTTTTAAATAATGAGAAAATGACCCAGTAAATTCAGTTAGACTTGCATACAGTATTGCTTCCCCATGATCATCAATAACATAACCACAACTCACGCGTAGTGTCTTGAGCAGTCACTGGGGAAGATTCCCCCTCGTCATACACGGCAGATACACTGACTGTGTACTGGGTTTGTGAGAAGAGTTCTTTGAGAGGAGTGCTGGTCCTTGACCTGTCCACCTCTACCTGCAATAGAACAGTGGAATTATTTTTACAATTTCGTTTTGGCATCTCTCTGCTATTTACTGGACACACGAGCATGAAGGTCATGTCACCAACAAAGCAATGCTTTCCAAATTTGCACAAGAATCAAAGAGCTAGAGATAACTTAAATGCCTGAAAAATAAACAAAAATAAATGTATAAGACAGTCCTATCTGTCTGGTAAGTGATAAGTGACTACAGATTCAGACAACCTAACCATTGTTTTACATTTCCAATCATATCTTTGCCTAAATTCTTTCAGACATTTTATCCTGTGCATTATCTCATCTGTTATGCACAAGATTTATACGAGACCCACTGTACTTCTTTAGAAACTAAAACCCAAAATAAAACAAATATACGCATATGTATAAATTAGCTTTTATGTAATATAAACAACCAGAACCGTTTGTACCTGGATGTGTAGAGAAAACTATTTTTATCTGCCAAAAAATAGTTTTCTCTGAAATGCTGACACTAATACCCTTTACAAGCAAATGCATGTTTTAAATCCAATAACTGATGAGGCTCTTGAAGTTGTTTCCACATTGAACCAGGTTGTCATGGAAACAGCGTTCCATCACAACCTCATCTCGAAGAAAAATTTAAAAGTTCACTTTTCTAATAGTACATCCACTCTTTTTTCTTGTGTTTCTCTGCTCTCTCCTATTCAATATCTAATAAATTCCATCTTCTCTCCCATATGTACTTGCTAACTTTTATTTTAGAAACATTAATCTAACTTTTTTTGTAATTCATAGAATGCAGAACACCGTACAAAACACATGTATAAGAAGAAAATGCCATCAAAATTCTATACATCTTGGGCCAGAGAGATAATACAGGGAGTAAGGCATTTGCCTTCCAGGCAACTGACCAGGGTTCAATCCCAAGAACCCCATACAGTTCCCTGAGCCCTGCCAAGAAGGATTCCTGAACACAGAGCCAGGAGTAATCCCTGAATACAACCAGGTGGTGGCTCAAAAACTAAAAAGGAATTCTATAAACATTAATCTACTAATGGATGCCATCTCTGACATTAATATCACTGAACAAACACTATTAAGCTGAATATAGGTCTAATGTATTATTGACACTCCAAAAGTACTTTACCAATGTAATGAATTTCAGTGCTATATTAATAAAATGACAGGTACCCAGAACATACGAATGCCTATACTTGCTAAAGTTATTTTATTGACTGCACTAGAAAAACAAATACCTCTAAATCCTGTCTAATCTCCAACATACCTCTTTAAAATCCTCTTCTGGTGCTTTGTATCTTACAATATATTTACGCACTTTTCCAGGCGCAGTTTCCCAAAAGACATTCATGGTGCTATGAGTCACGTCTCTGAGTTTCAGATCTCGAGGTCTGGGTAAAGGCACTAGAGAAAAAGAAGATATTAGGTCCAGATGTGACTCTCAACCACAAACTTCTAAAGCATCCCACAGATTGCCAAGAAGTTGTTTGAAAAAAATTTAAAGGTGTATAGCAAAATAACTGGGAAAATGGCCAATTTATAAAAGTACCCTAACAACATCAGCTAAAGGTAGACTCTTTTAAAAAAAACAGTCATGTTTTTAAACTGGCACAAATTTAAATGTAACTCCAGCTTTTGATTAATACATTAACTTTATTTCACTCTGATTGAATAAGTTCTTATTTGCTGGTTAGCTATAATAAATCATAATGTACCATAAATATATCACTCACATTTCACTATCACATACTTAATTGGGTTAATATAGGAAACAAAATGGATTAGCACTCTGTGCTCTTAGGAGTGTACAAGAAATACAAATTGTTCTGAGAGTGAAGGAGGATTTCATTTCATTTCATTTCATCATCCTGTTAATCGTCGATTGCCTCGAGCAGGCCCCAGTAACGTCTCTTTCATCCTAGCCCTGAGATTATATTCACGGCTCTTTAGGAGAATGAGACCCATCATTGTTACTGGTATTTGGCATATTTGGTAGGCCACGGGGAGTTTGCCAGACTCTGCCCCGTGGGCAGGCTACATTCGACAGCCTGCAAGTTTGTCCAAAGTAGGAATGAGATAATAAGGAGGATGGTACAGCAAAATTAAGCATAGCATACACTTGCAAAAAGATCTACAAGTGTCTAAATGGTTTGACGGGAAAAATCCAAATAATAGATTTTTTTACCAAGTCAAGCAGAATTGCTTCTTGAAAATAAAAGATAACATGGGGCTGGAGAGATAACATAGCAGGTAGGGCGTTTGCCTTGCACGTGGCCAACCCGGGTTCGATTTCCAGCATCCCCGAGCACCACCAGGTAACTCCTGAGTGCAGAGCCAGGAGTAATCCCTGTGCATCGCTAGGTATGACTCAAAAAACAAAAAGAAAAGAAAAGAAAAGAAAAGAAAAGAAAAGAAAAGAAAAGAAGGCAGGAAAAATAGTGGAGATATTTTTTCTTGTCACGTGAGATGTACCCAACATTGTAGCTGCCATCTGCCCATTTTACGTTGTCATTCATTTCAACCCTGTATATCTCTATACCTGAATATCTCAACCTCCATGTTTCTAAACCTCCATCCCTTCTGTGTTCTCTGAATCTCTCTGTGCCCCTTCATTCTCTCTCCCACTGTTAAAATTAAGATCCTTTCCAAATCCATCCATTACTACATTCATCTTTCGTCCCACTGTGTTTCTTGGGTCTCAACAGCTATTCTCAGATCACGTGTCTGTCCCAGGCTAGCACTCCACTCTTTATCTGCCTTCACCCCATTTCCACAAAACTAACACTACAGAATGAACGATCGGTTTGAGGCCCTCCATGTTCCCGGAGCGAAGAGATGCCATTGGGCTACACTAGCACGCGACAGGGACAAATGGAGACGTTACTGGCGCCCGCTCGAGCAAATCGACGACTAACGGGAAGTTAAGTGATTAAGTGATTAAGTGAACACTACAGAAATCATTGAACATGTAAATAATATTTCTTTGTTCTCCATAAATTGACACTCTCTTGCCTTGCTAAGGCTCTTTGTCTTTCCTGCCCCATCATGCTTCTGTCTTGGTTCATTTCCCTTCTTGAAGGTTCCTTCAAACTTCTTGATTTCCTTAGAAATCTGGTTTGTCAGGGAAGGAAAAATATCTCAAGGGTGTGAGGGGAGTAAAAAGAGGTAGACAGGAGGTAATGGGGCAGAGGTTAAGGGCCTCAGGCACATTGGTGGTATAAAGGTGTGGCATATCCATCTATCTGAACCATAGAACCAACAGCACTGAAAGCATGAGATCCAAATGACAATAAGCAAACTTCAATGGGAAATGCGTGCTGAGAGTAGACTATGGACCAAATATAACTGCCACTCAATGTCTCTTTTGCATGCAGCTGACCCTGGTTTAATCCCCGGTACCCCATATAATTCACCAAGCCTGCCAGAAGTGATCCCTGAACACAGAGCCAGGTGTTAGCCCTAAGCATTTCTGGATTTTGCCTGAAAACAAAAGGGACAGGAAAAGAAAGCTCTTCTGAGACTCTACTCTAAGCCATCATCTATCCCAGCATGCCCACCTCTCAATAAACCGACACAAAACTATACAGCTAGGTAAGACAAGCTTCCTAAGTTGGTCACTGTCAGTCACCTTTTTAGAAAGCACAACTAAATATTAGTAAAATAAGTCAAAAGCAACAAAGCAGCTGCTCTGTTGCATACAAGGTAAATGCAAACCACTTTCTTATGATCTACTGTGTTTTGCACTATTTACTGGTGCAGTCCCAACACTTACACAGTGATTAGAATGATAGTAGATATGTTTTTGAACTGCGTTTGGTGATTAAGTCACTTCATTGAAACAGACTTATTCATACTTGTGCCACAGTTTCCATTTCAACAATTTGTAATATCCAGATCTTTAACAAAGTATTTTTCTGCCAAATCACAAACAATATTCCTATCCTCATCAAAGCCGCATGCCATAGTTCAAGAAAATACATCTAGAGACTGGAGCAATAGTACAGTGAGTTGGGCGTTCTGACAAGGCAAACCCGGGTTTGATTTCTGGCATCCCATATAGTCCCCCAAGCACCAGGAGCAATTCCTGAGTGCAGAGCCAGGAGTAACCCCTAAGATCACCAGTTGTGACCCAAAAAGTAATATATATATATATACATATATATTGTATACATCTGGGCTGGAGCGATAGCACAGTGGGTAGGGCATTTTCCTTGCACGCAGCCAACATGGCCCACCTGAGTTCGATTCCTCCGGCCCTCTCGGAGAGTCAGGCAAGCTACTGAGAGTATCTTGCCCGCACAGCAAAGCCTGGCAAGCTCCCCGTGAGATATTCAATATACCAAACACAGTAACAACAAGTCTCACAGTGTTACTGGCCCTGCTTGAGCAAATCGATGAACAACGGGAGGACAGTGACAGTGACAGTATACATCTATCATAAGATGTGCCATTATTGTTTAGTGTCCTCACTGACACCTGTCCAAGAATAACTATAAGATCTCATTGAATTTAAGATACATCCTATTCTCAGATCTGTTCAAATGTGGGGTGGAGGAAACTTAAGTCGACTCACACTTAGAATGCTGTCAAAGCGTAGGATTTGTCTGAATTCTCAAGTTTGATTGCCAAAGTAGTCTTGTACAAATCATCAAATTACTGTAAGCATTTTTAGGTGAAAGAAGAAGCCCAATGAATGCTAGTTTATCCCCCAGGAAGGCAAGAAGGAAAGCAAGCAATGTCTTACAGGTAACTTCCCGAGCAGTCACAGGATCACTGGTGAGGTCATGCAGAACGGCCTGCACTGTGACTTTGTACTCTGTATTGGGAAGGAGGTCGGTCAGCTGCACCCCATTGGCTGTTGGACCCACACGCATCTTCAATGGACATGCAAAGGGAAATAAGACATTCAGGCAAATATTTCCACTTACTATGCAATAGCCGAGTAGAGCTTTGATCACTTCCAGATTTTAGCACAATTTTATTTTAATTTCCCTGGATTTCTTTTCCATGGCAGCATATTAGAAAATGTGAGACAACCCACAACTCTAATTCTCTATTTTTTGGGTTGTTTGTGTGGTTACATATGAGTTTATAAGTGAGTGCGGTTCAGTAGGGAATCCCAGAGTACAATATCTCAGGAAGACTCAATGATGAGGGAATAATTATGCCTCACCTCTTTGGGTTTTGTTGGTTCTCTGCTGTTGACGGGCTCATAAGACACGGTGTAGCCAGTCGCTCCTCCAACGGGCTGCCACTGCACACGCATGGTGGTTGGGCCAACATCATAAATATTCACACTGACTACTGGGACTGGCACTATTGGGATATAAAAGCAAACATCAGTCTAATTCCTATCATTCTGTTCACTTATAACTATCGTTGTCTATTTAATTATCGATATTTTATATGCTGACTAGAAGATGGATGACTGCAGAAAAAAATCAATAGATGTTAATACAATCCTTTCCTTGCCCCCTGAAAGTTCATTCTCATTGCCGTCACCCCTCACTCAGAATTACACGTTACAAATGTTTCATAAAGAAAATAGCATAATTCCAAATTGCATTCCAATGACTCCATATGGAATCCAAAATGAGTACCAGCTTCCTGAGATTGAGACCCCTTTTTCTGAAATATCTCTAAATTGATTCCTTAATCATATAACTTTATCTTTAAATTACCAGCACCGTACTTTATTTCATTTCTTAAAAATAATTACGATAATAGTGCCACAAACTTGTAATGGGGATGTAGGAACTTTATAGAAGTTCTGAGGCAGAGTGAAAGTTTCCAGTCTCCTTTTCATCTATACTCAGATAGCTTTTGGGTAGGTTGCTCAAATATTTATTTGAAGTTTCAAATAATGTCAAATTAATCTTGCCTGCTATAAAATATTTCATTTTGGACCTCATAATACGAAGGACAAAAGGGGGAAGAGATAAAGACCCAAGAATAAAGACCTGAGCAGAAAGTTCTTGCCTCACTCAGAGTCACAGCCCTCTTTTCTCTCGTAAGTAGTCTCTGATCTACCTGAAGTCAAGCCAAGATAACGGGAGACGATAGATAATTTTCATGTGCTCTCAGGAACACTACCAGAATAGGAAAAGGGAATTTCTTCTCAAAAGCAAAAGCACTGAAGCTTCTCTAGTAAAGGAAAAAGGGGAAGTGTCGTCATTGCCAGCAGGAAGATATGATCATCTTCTTGAATGAAATAGGTCGTCTCTCCACAACATCTGCTTAATCTTAGTCCCACTCCCCAACACAGTCCCTCTTCTTACATTTGAATGATTTTATGAAAGATATCTGTTCAACTAAATTATTTATGGCCATGACTACCGATTCCACCAATGGGATCCCAAAATTGCTGGAGCGCTGGTCAGAGCAGAAAGCCGCTGATGCCATCACTAAGAAGGCATCCAGTAAATATGTTGAATATTGAATAAAGAAATTATTCGGGAGACTGGCAAAAGCCCACGTCTGCCACCTCTTTATCTTACAAAAGCAAAGAAAATATTTTTTAATCTGACTTACAGGTTTTTTCTGTGCCTTTCAGGGGCTCACTATATTCATCTTCTACTACAGAATACACATTAACAACATACTCAGTTTCTGGTTTCAGATCTTTTAGGACTGTGCTTGTTTCCAATCGACTCACATAAAACTAGAGGGGAAAATGAAAAGAAATTTTGGTTAGAACTGTATTCCTCTTTTACACTCTAATTACAATGTAGTTCCCTATTATGAGCATAGAAATTATATTTCAGCTAAGCTTTTGTCCTTTGTTTTGGAGAACCACCAAATCACAATCAGATCTTGGACAATTGATATAGCCTGTTTTCCAACCTATTATTTCATCATTTGTAAGATGAACGGGTAAAACTAGATGATCATTAATGCATCCTTTCAATTCTAAGACTCTGTATGAATTTATGAACAACCCAAGCATCCTCTAACCTAATTTTGATTTAAAACTCATTAATATTGTGTGATTTTAGAAATAATAGTAGTTTTTGAAAAATTAAGCTCAATGGAGGACCTGACCTACTAAACACATGAAGCACCAGAGTTGGCTAAGTTCTGTCCCTCTGTACATCACTCTTATTCCTTCCCCCAAGTTTATCTCAGGTACCTTCTTAGGGGACCCAATTGTGGTATTAGAAAGGAATCAGCTGTAAGCATTGTGAACTCACTTCTTGACGTTTCCCTCCAGAAACTGGGTAGAATTCCACCTTATATCTATCCACACTGTCTGAAGGAGGTCTCCAGCTCACTCTAAAAGAACGATGGGTTCGCTCAGAAATAACTAGGTTAGAAGGTGCTTCCAAGTCACCTACACATGGAAATAAAAGTAGATTTTTTTCATTATGGTAGCAAGACAATGAAAGTTTAAATTATATTGAAATAGTATCGCTTTCTACATTCCAAGCTCATATACCTCTTTGTCACATTCTGAACAACTGAGGCCCATTATATGTAAGATTTCTCTGAATGAGAGACCAAAGGGTTCTTCAGACACAAAAAATTCAAATCTCAGAACACTGTCTTTCATGAAAATTTGATCGCCTTTCTTCCTTCTGATGTCACCTGTTTTCTCTCTCCACATAATCAAATCATAATGATTTCAATCCTGACAAGTTCGTTTCTCAATTCTGTCTGTGACTACTGGCATTGTACAAATTCATTATATTCATTACTATTTTGATTGTTCTTATTCATTTCCTATCTCCTTAACTAAAGGTTACTTTGCCTGAGGACAAATTTTGTCTTTTATTCATGTTTATTTCCCCAATGCATCTAGTTAATGGCAAGAGAAACTAAGTACTCAGTCACTCAAGAGGGGTAAAACAACCAAGTCTTATGAAATACCTTATCGCCTGAATTGAAATTTCTATAGGTAAGAATAAGTGAAATGACTAATATACTAATAACATCTTGAATAAACATCAATGAAAGTAGAAAGGTTAAGCTCAATATGATTATCAGAAAGATGTCCCAAATAACAATCAAGAGAAAATTAATTCAATGACTCCATAAGCATGGCAAATCATTTTCATAAAACTCTACTCTTTCTTTGTAAGCCAAAACTGAGCAAAGTATTTCCATTCTTAGTATCCTAACCTTTATTGTACTTGGGTCATAATCAAGCCTACAAAATTATCAAGCAATTTTACTGTCTGGGAAACTAGAATGAATGCAACTATTGCATAGTTGGTTAAAAAAAAGAGAGGAAAACAGATAAAAGATGTTCTTATCCCCATTCAAAGTTCCCTCCAACTAAATAAAACTACAAGTCTCTCAGCTAACCCAGAGCCAGAAGCCCACAAATTCTGGCTTCCTGGCTGGTCTATTTCTCCAGGGAAAAGGTCAGTCTGTTGTTCAAAATCCAAAAAGAAAATCTGCAAAAGTTTGGAGTAACTCAAGAAGGAACATTCAAATAAATGGTCTCAGTATCCCAAAGCACATGAACCATTTCTACCACATCATTTGTTAAACTCACCAACTTTTCCAAGACCAGAATAAATGAAAGACAGTCTTCATCATAATCTACATGTATTTAAAATAATTGTTTCTTATATAATAATGATCACAATTTTATTATTAATTTTCTAAACACCTTCAGTTTGAGCACTGTTGTGTTCCATGCATGACTTAAATAGAAATCATCCAGAACTACCCTTTGTCTATACAAGTTTTGAAATTTAACCTCTAACTCACAATTTTTTATCAATAGCTACTTTTTCAAAGATTTCTTTACCATCTTTCACCTTTTTATTCTTTGACAAATACCAAAACCTTAAGTTATTATATCATTTCTTAAAGTCTGTCATTTTTTAAAGTCCAAACTCTAATACTATAATTTTTGTTCCTATTTATGAGTTGCAAGTACAAAGTAGCAAATCTGATCATCTTTAACTGAGGCAAAGAAATTCAGGTATAAGAGTCCACTGCAGAGCTTGGGAGGTATCTCAAAGGATTAGAGCACATTCAAACATGCTGAGGGTCCCCACTTCAATCTTCAGAACTGCACGCCCCACAATTACCACTTCTGTGTGACACTGCTGGTCCCCCATGTGGGGGGGCCAGGACAACACTGCATCATTATCCCTAGCATAAACAGTCTGGCACACGCAATCAGGCAGAGTATCTTGGGACTGGCCTGAGACTCCTGGACACTACTTAGGACACGATCCACACACACCCTTCCCCGTCACCCACCCCCCCCCCGCAAAAAAAAAAGACCAAGAATATAGGTTAGTGGTACAGATCTTGCCTTGCATGCATGATGCTCTGGGGACCAGAAAAAAAGGAAGAGAACAGGGAAGGGGAGTGGAGGGGAGGAGAGGAAAGGAGGGGAAGGGAGGGGAGGGGAGGAGAAGGGAGAGAAAGAGAAGGGAGGGGAGGAGAAGGGACCAGGAAGAGAAGGGAGGGGAGGGGGGAGGGGGGAGGGGAGGGGAGGGGAGGGGGGAGGGGAGGGGAGGGGAGGGGGGAGGGGAGGGGAGGGGAGGGGAGGGGAGGGGAGGGGAGGGGAGGGGAGAGGAGGAGGGGAAAATGCTTTTCCCATTCTCAGTCCCCAAAAAAAGGGTAGAAAACTTAAAAAAAAGTTAGTCTGGAAACAACCATTTAATTTAATAGCAAATTAATAATTCTATGAAGGAAAGATGATTTACAAGAGAATAGGAACACACCAAAAAATAAAGCATCTCCCTTTCTCTCTTCCCTATACCCTACACACACACACACACACACACACACACACACACAGAGAGACACAGTGCAGACACATAAATGCATGCCATTTTTAGTTTGATGCCATCCAAAATTCATCATAATAAAAATCATAACCTAAACTAATGAATCTTAGTTGAGAGTAGTGTATCCCACAACCACACAAGACATAGGGAAAATTCTGAAGAACAATCTGGACCAGATTATCACCATGGCTGGGGGTGAGAATTCCCAGACAAGTCTTACCTGGACCTTTGACACTGTTACACAAGTTAATAGTGAGGTCGTCCACAATCCTGGAGAGGGACTCAAAATCAGCCACGTTGTATGCATGGGTGTCATCAGGATCTGTTGCTATCATCTTTAACTCAACTTCATCCGCATTCTTAATACCTTAAAAAAAAAGAATAGATACTGATGAAAACTACTCCTCAGAGGGAAACGTTAATGAAACAAAACAAATGTTATATGCTCCCTTTATCAGTTCATTATTAACTAGATCATAGGATTTTCCTGGGCAGAAGAAAAGGTTCCTAGGGTCAGGGCTGCGTGCACACTAGTGCACTTTTGAAGGAAATGTGCTATGAAAAACACATTTACATTTCACTCTCAGAAAATAATGTTATTCCAATAAATTGAATTTTTCTTTATGTTTTAATTTAAAATTAAACCTAAATGACGGAAAACAACTAAAAATAATATAAATCGCAAAACTGAAAGGTATTCTGAATTTGTTTCTTCTAATGCTTCTAGCAGCAACTTCCCACTGAAAATTATCTCTGGCATTTTTTCTGGAAAGTCAAATAATGAACATTAAAAGTTAAGTATGGTGCTCTGGAAAGTTCAACAGGAATTTTCCTGAATCCTATTAATAGTACATTTAATTTCTTAATCCTTTATTTTCTTCCAAGAAGCCATGTAGCTTTATCTCATTACAAGAAAATAGAGGAAAATAAAGTAATGTTATGATGTATCATTTTGATAAATTATTCAATAAGGGAAAAATATTTTTACTCCATCAAAAAATATCTTAAACTACAAAAAGTCCTTAGCACATTATAATTCCGGGGACATTCTTATCATTGTAGGAGCTTACCAACAGCAAAGAGCTCCACGCCTTCATCCTTGAGTTTCTTCGAGGGTGCTTCAACATCATCCTGTGATTTTCCATCAGTGATGAGAACACCAATTTTTCTAGCTCGAGGCCTCATGCCAACTTGAGTCCTAAAGTTCTGCTGGCGAATAAAATTCAAAGCCATGCCTACAGGGATTTTTAAAAGAGAATCAGTATCACCATTATGTAGCCATGAGCTTTGAATTAACACAAGTTAAGGGGAGAGATGGCACAAGCGTTAAGGTGCTAGTCATGCATCCCACCCAGCTGGTTCAAATACCCAGCCCCCATATGGTCCCCGAAACACTGCCAGGAGTTACTTCTGAGCGCAGAGCCAGGAATAGCCCCTGAGCAGAGTTGTGTATGGTCCTGAAAACAGTATGGACGATTCTCAAAAAATTAGAATTTGATCTCCCATTTGACCCAGCAATACCACTCCTGGGAATATATCCCAGAGAGGCAAAAAAGTATAGTCGAAGTGACATCTGCACTTGTTTGTTCATTGCAGCACTCTTTACAATACCAGAATCTGGAAAAAACCTGAGTGCTCAAGAACAGATGACTGGTTAAAGAAACTCTGGTACATCTACACAACGGAGTACTATGTAGCTGTTAGAAAAGATGATGAAGTCATGAAATTTACATACAAGTGGTACTACATGGAAAGTGTCATATTAAGCGAAATGAGTCAGAAAGAAAGGGATAGACATAGAAAGATTGCATTCATCTGGGGAACATAAAGTAACCAAATAGGAGACTAACACCCAAGAATGGCCGAGATTAGTACCAGGAATTTTGCTCCATGACTTGGAGGCCAGCCACATGTGCTAGGGGAAAAGGAAGCTCAGATAGAGAAGCACCAAATAAAGGGTATTGGGAGGATGGGAGAAGCATGCTGAAAGTAGACTGTAGACCGAACATGATTGCCACTCAGTGCCTCTCTTGCAAACCACAGGACCCAAAAGGAGAGAGAGAACAAAAGGGAATGCCCTGCCACAGAGGCAGTGTGGGATAGGGGGACAGGGGGTGGGAGGGATGCTGGGACCCGTGGTGGTAGAGGATGGGCACTGGTGGAGGGATGGGTACTTGATCATTGTACAACTGAAACCCAAGCACAAAAATTTGTAAGTCTAAAAAAATAAAAAACAAAAAAGAACACTAAAAAACAACAACAACAACAAAAACCAGCAACAAAGCAAGTGGTTGATAAAGAAAAAAACTATACTTACTCACCTGTGAGAGTGTTGCCTCCTTTGTATGGTAAATTTGCCACCGCTTGCAACAAGCTCTTCTTGTCTCGGTGAGCATTTAACTGCCACTCAGTTCTGGGGTCCCCACTATATTGTGCCAGGGCTAAAATAACAGCAGAAGCATTAGCATACATAAAAGAGCCTAATGAAAACTGCTTGTCTCCAATATTTCCAGACCTACCAATTTGAACTCTTTTGGGGCCAATCTCAAAGACTTCCACAATACGAGAAATGAAACTCCTCACGGTTCTGAAGTTTGCCCGGCCAATGCTCCAAGATCCATCCACCAGCAGCACAATGTCTGCTTCAGCTCTGGTGAGACATTCCATCCCTGATGCAGCAGTCAGGAGACAGGACAGAGTAAGGTGCAAATTCTTCACAGGGTTACCTCCTTGCCAGCCCCTGCCAGCCCCTGGATGCTCAGTATTGCCTAAGTTATACCTTAGCTCTGTGATTTGAAACACAGAGGCTCTAGAGGTTGGAGAGGCTCTGAAACCATGCTCATATGATTTATATGCTTTAAATAACAGATATAAGAATCATCAATTCTTCCAATGATTATTTTAAGGGAAAGTCGCCTTTAAAACTATACTCTCTGTTTATGGTCATATGTAGACCTAGAGGCTTAACTTAGAGCAGCGTTTTATATTGAATGGACTCATAAACTTAAGTTAAAATAAATGAGGATATCTAACCATAAAACTACCAGGCATTTATGATTTTAATAAAATTGTATTAAGCTAAAGAGGCAGTGCTGCACTTTCCTCAATACTCAGTTGATAAGTAAGTATATAAAATGTACAAACTGTACAAACTAGAAAAATCTTTCTGTGAACCAAAGTGTCTTTTAAAATAACTGCTTCCAAGTACCTCTTACATATACGATGAAAGACTAGATGTGTGACTTTTCAAATTAGACATTTTAAAATGAAAATATGTAGTTTTAAAATCTGATATTATATTTTCAGTGAGCAATTCTTTATACCTACTATATAAAACAGTCGATTAAACATAGTGTAAAGTCTGCAAATTTTAAAATTAAGAGAGAAGAAATACAACTTAGAAAAAAGTATGCAAACAAATATATGCAAAATGACAGCTGAGAGACAAGAAGCACAAACACTGATACAAAGCTAGAGCGCTTGGAAAAGAGAAAATCATCCAAAATCCTCAGTGAACAAGCTACAAAATAAAAATATAAGTCAGTTAATATCATCATAAGAAAAACAATAGAACATTAATGAAAAACAGCAAGATTTAAACTGGTTTACTTTATCCCCAGTTTCAAATTTTCTCCTTTCCAGAACCCTACACTTTAAGCTCTGGCATGTTCGACTTTTTCGTTATGAACATCTGATGTTTCTACTTCAAAAGAAAAAAAGCTCCTTGATCATATTTAAATTCTGCTAAAACCACTACAAAGCTATCAATTATGTATTATTACACATTGGAACTGATAATTCCAAAATACTATCTCAAGCATCAAAGTGTTTGTAAACCTATTTCTGACCCGTCTATAGTATGAAATTAATGAAAAATATTTAGAAGCAAACGCCATTTACCATTTCTTTCTCTGAGAATGTTCAAGACTAGCTTCATGTACATGGAAGACGTAATCATGAGAGAGGTAGAAAAATCTAAAGAGTCTATGTTGCTCTCTCTAGTTTGGGACATTATGGTTTGCAATACAAATAATGAGAGGCCATCATATTTGGTCCTTTATCCACTTTCAGCACACATCTCTCATCCAGAGTGATCACTTCCAACCACCATTGTCAAAAGTGCCTGCCATAGAGGCATGCTGGAGGCAGGAGGGCTGTGAGAGGGGTACTGGGGATATACTGAGAGTGAGGAATGTACACCAGTGGAGGGACAGGTATTGGAACATTGTATGACTGAAACCCCGTCATCAACAGCTTTGTAACTCTGTATTTCAGAGTGATTTAATTTAAAGGGAAAAAAAAAAAAGACTCAATGTCGCCATCTTGCTTCCTAAGCTATGGTTCCCCATCTATTTCTTGACTTGTTTACTCCGCCCAAACAAATATTTTCTGCAATTATTTAACAAAGTAAAACTCTATTTAAACTATCAAAAGGTGAGAGAATGCATGCATTCCCATTTATTATAAAAGCTCATCTTAAATAATACAGAACTGTGTGACTAAGATAAGGCAAACAAGTCTATTATAAAAGCTTATTTAGCTGCCTGTTTAAAGAAAATGTTTCAGTATATAAACTAAATGAATCTATTAATAACATTTTCAGTTTGGTAGTCACATTTCATGGCATGGTTAACCTAAAATTCACTCTTGACACACTTTTATAATATTGAGTTTTCCTAGGGAAGTAGAGTTCAGTTTCTTACCAGAGGATAAAATTGGTATTACAGTTGTGTCAGAAAGAGTTGTCATTTCTTGTCCAACAAGTGGTGAGCTCTCTCCTCCATCAAACATTCCAAAAACATTTACTTTATAGGTGGTACCTGCCCTGAAATGTTAAAATACAAAGTCTATATATAAATAAGCAATTTAATGGCAGCATTTTTTTCCTTTGTTAAAGACTTTCATCATGGCCATAACTTACAAACTTATACTCATAGCAGATACAGTTCCTGACATTGTAAAGAGAATCAAAGTAATTTCCTTCACATTCTTAGTTATGCTTCCAATTTGAGTTATCAAGGAAAACAAATTTACCAACATTCCCAGAGACCACAAATGGAAGTCAGGGAAGGGTTCATAGCACCAATTCCTTCCTGTCTTTCTGTCACATGCAGAATCCCCAACTACGAAAATAAGGGAATGTTTGGGGAATCTTCACTTTGCCTCCTAAGCAAATGAGCTTTAGAAAAATGATTTAAATACCCTTTGCCAAGTAACATAAGATATCCAGAACAATGACTGGCACAGAGTACGTCCCTTAGATTTGATCCACCCTACTTAAAAAAATTTATAGATTTCAATATTTGAAAATGACTGATTGAAACAAACTAACTTTCCAAAAGGCAATGCACAGTAGCCCATTCTTCTTACTGTAATGAATGAGGCTGCAGTTTAAACTCAAACTTCCTTGTTTTCCACTGCGTGGCCTGAAGCTCGACCTTTAATCTGCCCACTCGTCCCTTGTCCTGCCAGCTTGCATTGAGCACACAGTTCTTCCTTTCTTCCCCATGGCCCACCCTGGGAGAGGACGGACAAGGGTGTCTCAGAAAGAGTCACCTGAGTTTTTCAAGTGCCAGAGGCACCTCCCGCCTCAAAAGGCAAAGGAACCCCCAGATTTCCATAGAGTTGACTAGTAGACAGCTCGCTCTTGCTGAAATCAAGTAATGCAGATGCTGGCTTTTGAAAAGGCAGGGTGTATTAAAAAAAAAAGCCAAAAAAAAAATTCCTAGTCAATTAACAACAAAAAAACCACTAAAATTTTCTGCTGAAGCTTCTATTCAATCCTCTGACCCCTAACTGAAACTTCAGCAGCACCAATAAAGTAACATCAGTTTTTTTTCTTTAATACACCACTCTTCAAGCAGACAGGAAAGGAATTATCTGCAAGACGGTCTACTCATTTTTACCTAAGTTAGTCCATCTTTTAACACAAAGTAAATAGAATTGATTCCTACCTAAGTTCCTCCAAAACCACCGTGTTGTCATATGGTCCAACCACGAGCTCCCCCAGTCTCCTGTCATCCCCCGTGGGGTGGAAGGTGACTTTATAACCCTTCACTTCCCCAGGGGCAGGCTCCCAAGTCACTCGGAAGCTTGACATGGTTGAGTCAGAAGTTTTGAGGTTTCTGGGTGACTTAAATCGAGACGCTGTAATGATAAGATTTTTTTAAATGTTATCCATGAAAGCAAGCTTTTGGGTTTTGTATTAGGCCCAAATGATAAATTGATTTAGAAATACCTATGTATAACATGTATGGGAATAGTCACAAATATTACACTGACAAATATATTAATAAGAAGAGTCAAGTCTGGTAGCTCAAGAAATAATACCCAGGCTGGGGGGGGGGGGGGGGTGACTCAAAGGGCTGGAGCATATGCTTTGCAGGCAGAAATCCCAGGTTCAATCCCAGAAACACCTGGTTCCCTGAGAACCACAAGGTGTGTCACCCCTCCCCCCAAAAAAACTGAAAAAATGCCCAATTAAACATAGGCGAGAGAGACAGTACAGCAGGTAGAACATTTGCCTTGCATGCAGCCAAACCAGCGCCCCTTACAGTCCCCTAAACCCTGCCAGGAGTAATCCCTAAACACAGAGTCAGGAATAAATCCTAAACACAATAGGGGTGGCCCCCACAAAAACCAAAAAAAAATTGTGGTAACAATATGCTATCCAGGCAGAAGCATAATTAATTTCCAAATGTCACAAAAATAACACTTGAACATTAATGGACTGCTCACTTTAGTCAGAAACTAGACTGGTGAAAATAATGTGTGAGTTGGCATAATTTAATTCACTACAGGATCAATTTCAGACATTGATAAATGAAGTAGCTGCATTAAAAGTCTTCCTTTTGGGGCTGGAGTGATAGCACAGCGGGTAGGATGTTTGCCTTGTACGCTGCTGACTCAGGTTCGATTCCCAGCATCTCATATGGTCCCCCAAGCACCGCCAGGGATAATTCCTCAGTGCATGAGCCAGGAGTAACCCCTGTGCATCACTGGGTGTGACCAAAAAGCAAAAACAAATTTTTCCTTTTAACACATTACACTCTTTTCGAAACATTATTATTTTGTACCTGTTGTTCCAAATCCTTGCCGAAGTTTTCCTTCTCCGGTCTTATACATTGGGAGAACAGTGATGTTATACGTGGTCTGGGGTTGAAGACGCTTCAACACTGTTGAGGTGACGGTGGGTGGCACTTTAGCGACCATCTGTCTCCCACCCCCACGGGGGCGATACACGACACGGTAGTTGACCACTTTCCCCGGAGCAGGTTTCCAGGTAATTCTCATTGTATTCTCTGTTTCTTCATCCACTTTCAAGGTTTTAGAATCCTGGGACACTGTAAGATATAAGGAAGATTACAATGCATGTCAGGTTGAAAGGACGGCATATATGTACATACAATGACATATATATATAGTCTACCTTTTCAGTTATGTGAAATAAAACTATTTTTGGTTTCTTAAATACGTACACCATTCTTTTGCTTAATATTGTGACTTCTTTTAAGTCCATGATAGCATGCGAACCTAATCTCAGTGAGATTTACTGAGATGCTTTCTCTTTATCTGGCTAATAAATTCACAAAATGAAGTTCCTATCGCCAGGATTTCCTATTTGCATTCCAAAGACTTTTGTAAAGAAAACATTCATTTCCGCAGATGAGGTTTTAGAATTTTTATCATACTTCCATCTCTAAGGAATTTCTCTAGCAATAATATTGTGGATTATACTAAAAGTCAGGAATTTTAAGTTAGAAATATCACTTGGGTCTCTTCAGAAGAATATATAATTCATAGACCACTAAGCAAACTATGATTAAAACTATGCTTTGTTTTTAATTTTTGGGGGCAGTGGTCAGTGTTTCTCCAGGCTCACTCTTGGCTCTGTTTTCAGGTAACAGTCCTAGTGGTGTTGGGGACCAGGTGAAGTGTCCAGGATAATTTTTTTTATTGAACCCGTGAGATCAGTAACAAAGCCTTTCAGTTTAAGTCTCAGTCAGTCACACAATGATCAAACACTCGTTCCTTCACCAGTGCACATCTTCCACCACCAAGAACCCCAGTGTGACAGATTTCCACTTTACTCTCTCACTCTATGTTGATCACATTCAATATTACGACAAAAGACCCAATATTATTATTAGGAATTTTCCCCAACATTCAGACCTGCCAAAGAGACTTCATTAGATAATTTGTTTTCTATTGCTGATTATGAAAAGCACATGATGTCGTGTGGCTGGAGTAGCAGCCATGCGAATTTGGATTTCTGATACTTTAGTAATAAGCCTAGAGGGATTACTGCCAACGGCCTCTGGGTTCTGAGATTGGTTTGTGTGCTTCTGGGATCATGGTTGTTTGTCCCTGAAAGACAGGCTTGAAATGGTGGTGGGAAAATCTGAGAAAAATATAATGCCCAACCTAAACGCATCTGGGCTGTGCATTTATTTAACTACAGTGCTATGCTGCCCTGGGAGGGGAAGGGTGTCTGTCCCTCTGCCTGTCCCCCCTTGTGGCGGCGGCATGTTAGCCTCCAACTTTTAGAGCCTAATGAACAGGTATGAGACTGTGGGGCCTCGTGGGATGGGGGGTGGAATTGGCCCTGCTTCCTGCCTTGACAATGCCCCGGGTAGCCACCCACAAAAGCCCTCCGGCTCCTGAATGACCATGATCCCAGAGGCACACAAACCAATCTCAGTGTCCAGGATCTTACCACTGTATTATCTCTCTGTCCCCTGGTTAAGACTATTCTTTAAGACTATGAAAGCAAAGGAGTTGAAAACTCTAATGCATAAAGTATCTCAAGGACTCCAAAGAGAAGCTGGTAAATTCTAAGTGTTATATATGTTAGAAAACATACATCAAAAAAGTTCTTGAACTCTTCACAATAGCCAGAATCTGGAAACAACCCAAGTGCCCGAGAACAGACAACTGGTTAAAGAAACTTTGGTACATCGTCACAATGGAATACTATGCAGCTGTTAGGAAAGATAAAGTCATGAAATTTGCTTATAAGTGGATGGCCATGGAGAGTAGCATGCTAAGTGAAATGAGTCAGAAAGCAAGGGACAGACAAAGAATGACAGCACTCATCTTGAATGCAAAATAACATGATATGAGACTGACACCAAAGGACAGTAGATTCAGGGGCAGGAATATTAGTCCATGGTCGGCAGCCTGCCTCATGAGCTGGAGGAGAAGGAAGCTGGAATATAGAAGGGATCACTAAGTCAATGATGGTTGAAGGGATAATTTCATATGGGAGATGTATCCTGAAAGTAGATAAAGGACCAAACTTGATAGCCTCTCAGTATCTGTACTGCAAACCATAATGCCCCAAAGTAAAGAGAGAGTATGGGGAAATTGTCTGCCGTAGAGGTAGGGAGAACAGTGGGATGGTGGCAGGGGTGAGGAAGCTGAGGGTTGAGGGGAATACTGGGGACATTGGTGGTGAGAAATATGCACTGATGGAGGGATGGGTATCCGATCATTTTATGACTGAAACTCAAACATGAAAGATTTGTAACTGTATCTCATAGTGATTCAATAAAAAATAAAGAAAAAGTGATTCATATATAATGAATTATATGTTTAACAATCCACCACATTATTGACTATACCAGGAATAGATTATCAAACATCCACAACTAACTGATACCTTTTTATACTTCATTTGACATTAGAGACAGGATTATTTCATTCACTTCCATAATATTAGCAGACAAATATCAGAAGCATTTTCTGTAGGAAGAGACTAAGCTCAAGGAAACACAGCAGGGAATATTTCATGATTGTAACAGAAGTTTTCATGTTCAAATGAGCAAGGACCACTTGAAACAACAGAAAGGAGGGATACTGAACATCAGACAGTAATCCATGTGGGCCTCTGAGTTTAACAGGTGAGAATGAGCTTTATGGCTGCCTTGACTTACACCTTGGAGAGTTTCCAGCCTCAATACAAGCAGGGGAACTTCCTTGTAACCTATATTATCCCTTAGTTAAGGAAATGATTGTGTGAACTTGAATAATCTCAGGCACCTAAAACTTGCATCAGAGTTCAGTGCAGAAGATGGTGTCACAGACAAAAAGTTCTAAACATCTACCAGGAAAAATCCTTTCAAATCTTTAACCCAGATCTAATCAATGCACACAAGTGAGGGAACTGCCAAAAACAAGGAAAGAACTAACAAAAGAAGAAGAAACAATTTCTGAACTTCTTACAAGGACAAAAATGTTCTCCCTGGGGAGATATCTATGATATAATCAGCCAAAAGGCAGAGAACAGGTGATTAAAATTATATTGTATAAGTAGATGGGTCTGGACTGAAGTTAGTCAGGAGAGTGACAGATGTAGAATAATATTCCTCATACCTTGGGTATAAAGAAACATAGTTAACGAAATAGCAAATGGCCAAAGGTAACTGAAACTGAGAATTGGTCTTTAATAGGGAGCATGTCACTGTAAGGCAGACTGAGGGAAAGGACAGGTGGAGGGACACTGGTACAACAGGAGAGGGAAGCTGACACTCTGGTGAAAAATGTGGTGTTAGATAGAGAAGGGAACACCAAGTAACGGATGTTTGGCGGACTCGCTTGGGATGCGAGATGTGTGCTGAAAGTAGACTAATAGACCGAACACGATGGCCACTCAATCCATCTATTGCAAACTAAAAGACCCTGAAGGAAAGAGTGAGCAAAAGAGAATACCTTGTCACAGAGGCAGAATGGAATGGGGGGGGTGCGGGGGTGGGAGGGATACTGGGATCATTGGTGGT
The DNA here is from genome assembly GCF_029834395.1 of Sorex fumeus. Classification (NCBI taxonomy): domain Eukaryota; kingdom Metazoa; phylum Chordata; class Mammalia; order Eulipotyphla; family Soricidae; genus Sorex; species Sorex fumeus. Next base: position 9,631,412 of record NW_026606065.1, on the reverse strand, counting down.
GGAGAATGGGCACTGGTGGAGGGATGGGTACTCGATCATTGTACAACTGAAATCCAAGAACAAAAGTTTGTAAGCCTACAACTGTACCTCATAGTGTTTCACTAATAAAAAAAAAGAAAAGAAAAATGTGGTGTTGGAATGTTTAGTGCACAAAACCCTTCCATTATCAATACTGCAAACCAGTGCCTAAACATAAAAACTTTAATTATATCTATGATCACATGTCAATGATAGAGGAAGAAATGTCGGTCATATTACAACAGAGAGCACATAAAAGAGCTTAAACCAAACCTTAGAGATGCAAAACACAATGTTGAAGATTTAAAAAAATGCACAGAATATTAACAAATTAAAAAATAACAAAAAAGACTGGAGAACTTGGTAGCATGATAATATAAACTTTCCAACAGAAACATGATAACTAAAAAGAAGTTACAACATGCACTCAATCACATCTTGATCCCCAGTACCACTTGGTCCCCAAAGCATCGCAGACTACATCCCTGGAGGTTCCTGTGCACCACAAGGGTGGTCTGAGTCATCCCCAGCACCCCAGAACCTGAGCAGTACCACGTAACCAAGGCACTCACACTGAACTGGTAAGAGAAGCCCTGGTCTCCTGAACACCATGAGGAGGGGAGGGGAGGAGAAGGAAGAGCCAAAGGAGGGAAGGGGAGTGGGTGAGAAATGGAAGGGAAACAAGAAAACAAACTGCTTGAAAAATGAACAGCATGCCATGACCCATGATAAGTTCAAGCAGACTAATATAATTGGAGTTACTAAAGAACATAAAGTGGGCAATGAATAAAAACATTTTTAAAATAATAACCCAAATATTTTCAAATTTTAGAAAACTATTTATCCACAGATACAAGAATCCCAATCAACCTCCAAGCACGACACGTAAACTACCTCAAGCATTGTGTAAGCAACAACTAAAATCAGTTGATAAAAAGAAAATATTTGAAAGCAGCCATATATACAAACAATTTGTACAGAACACAAGAATAACAATGATAAAACAGATCTACTTGAATACTATGAATTATGTTTTTTTAGGAATATAAAAGTATAATTTCAACCTTGAGTAAATTGTAAACAATGTCTAGTTTTGTGATTTAAAAAAGAATAAAACTAAGAATTCTCAACCCGACCAGAGAGATTATACAGTGGGTGGGGAGCTTGTCTTGCATGTGGCCAACTTGGGTTCAATCCTCAGTAGCCCATGTGGTTCCCTGAGAACCACCAAATGTAATTTCTGAGTGCAGAACCAGGAGTAATCCCTGAGCACTGCCAGGAGTGTCCAAAAAAAAAAATCTCAACCAAATCTATTTGTTTCTAGAAAATATCAGCTTTATGCAGTTTAATCCAAATTCTTCATTACTATTCTCTGGGTAAGCAAATTATTCAAAGAAAAGCATATTTTTGAAATAAAAAATATAAATACTTTGCCTATCATTTTGAAAACACTATGCAAAACATACAGCATATGAAACAATAATTTATGTGGATTATAATTTACCAATTATCAAAAATATAAAATAAGTTCGGATGGATCTAACACTTTTTTTGTGTCATGCTAAAAATTTGCTAAGATGTGTTCTTCTGACATGTTGTTTCCATGTCTTAATTTTTTTTCAATAAAATAAGACATCTTTCTCTTATACAAAACCTCAGTTTTCAACAAATCAGAATGAGGTGTTGGGGGAGGAATTACTTAGGCCTATGAGTGTTAGCTAAAAATAAGTCAATTCCCAAATAAGAACAGGATCACAAGTTTAAGAGTGTTAACATCTTAAGGTTGACCTCATACTTTAAGATGTTCAACATCTCAATATACATGTCTGTTCCAAAAAACTGTAACAGCAAGTCTCACAATGGATACATTACTGGGCCCACTCTAGCAAATTGATGAACAACAGAAGGACAGTGCTACAGTATTTTAATTATTTTTTTCAAGTTTGCATGAAGTAAATATAAATTCAACATCTACTTTTGATGGAAAACTGGGTTTTAGTAAGAGAGTGGGGAAAAAGTGTTGGCTTCGCATTAGTGAAAAGAAAGATTTGTCACTTCATTGACAGGTATTCTACAAACTATAAAAGGCTGTAACACTCACATTGTAAGTTCTTTTCATGCTTTTTGCAATTTTTCACAAGATCCTTTCCAATGTCTCTTTGTCTTTCAGATAAACTACCTTTCATAGGCCTATGCCAATATCCCACCTGCTAGCTTCTTAGCCATATGCATGGTTTTCCTTATATCAACTATCTGAATGTTATGTGTTCAAGTTTCAGGTGAAATAATTCTGAATATGTTCTTCAAATGTCACTGGGAAGTTTATAAGAAATTTTAAGAGCATGACCTACTAACTGTGCCCAGTTTATCCACACCTTCAGATACATCCACATCTAAATACCATGTCTCAGAAACTTCTCAAATTTCCTAAGCTGGGCTGGAGCCATAGCACAGTAGGAAGGGCATTTGCCTTGCATGAAGCCGACCCAGGTTCAATTCCTCTGTTCCTCTCAGAGAACCTGGCAAGCTACCTAGAGTATCCCACCGACACAGCAAAGCCTGGCAAGCTACACGTGACGTATTCAACATACCAAAAACAGTTAACAAACAATAAGTCTCACAATGGAGACGTTACTGGTGCCCGCTCAAGCAAATTGATGAACAAAATAGGAGGACAGTGCTACAGCTCTACTTCCTAAACTGTTTGCTTTCCATAAGGAGAACAAAATAAAACACACATCCAAAAAAACGGTATTAAAACAAAGAAATGTTCTTTTTGGCTTCTCATGCTCTACAAAATGAATGTTTCGTTCCTTCCTAGTCTGATCCTACTTCAAAAGAAGCTTTCTGGTGTGGAGCAATAGCACAGTGGGTAGGGCATTTGCCTTGCACATGGCCGACCCGGGTTTGATTTCCAGCATCACATACCATCCCGTGAGCACCACCAGGGTAATTCCTGAGTACAGAGCCAGGAGTAACCCCTGTGCATTGCCGGGTGTGACCCAAAAAGAAAAAAAAAAAAAAAGAAGCTGTCTGTTCACTCAAGTCAAAAAAAAATTAAAATATGAAAACATTTTAGATGTTCAGCTTCTTAGACATTAAACTTTATTTAGAATTTATGCTAACATACTTGCTTTAGGCCAAAATTTATAGTATATGCAGATTTTCAATCCCAAATACTTAAAGACTCATTCAATTTTTCGTTAATTTTGTGGCCACGGCAGTATTCAGAGCAAACTCCTAGCTCTGAGCTCAGGGATCATATCTGATCACTCCTGATGGAGTTCGGGGGACCAGACGGGGTGCAGGTGATGGAACCCTGTCAGCTGCATACAAGGTAAGCATCCTAACTGTTGCGCAATCTCTTCAGCTCCTTGAAAACTCTTTCTGATTGGAATAGACACAATGGGAGGGGTAACTGATTGATTGATTGATTGATTGATTGATTGATGCACTTACTGGTTTGGAGGCCATACCTAGCAGGGTTCAGGGCTCTCTCTTGAAGCTCAAGGATCACCTCTGGCAGGGCTCAGGGGACCATATCTGGTGTCAAGAATTGAACCCAAGCCAGCCATGTACAAGGCAAATGATTTGCCTGTTGTACTATCTCTCCAGCCCAACATCTTTGAAAAACTTTCTTCAAAAAAAAACATAATTTGGGGTGCTGGAGAAATATCTTAATAGGCTGGCACATACATTGCAAGCAGGAAAACCAAGTTGTATTCTTGGCACCGTGTGTTCCCCTAGATACCACCAGGGAGTAATATCCCTACCCCAAGCAAAGAACTGGGTGTGGCCTCAAAATAAACAAAATTAATTACACATAAGAAAGAAATTAATTAGACTAAGATAATTCTGAATCACCAGAATTGTGCAGTGGCAATAAGGATTCTAGGATTAGTCTTGAGTACACAATTAACATAGTCTCAATAGATTTTGATTTATCGATACATCTAATTTGTTTGCTACTAAGCTTGGTCATTAGCACCTTGTTGTTTCATTGAATCATCATGACAATCTAAAAGACTACACTGTACAGATTAGGAAGATTAGGAGATTTACTCTCAAGCAAGATTAAGTAATTTGCCCCAAGGTAAAACATTTATAATTATACCTGAACTCTCTTTGTCTCCATAAATCCTGATCATTTTACTAATTGAATAAGTTATACAACTAGTGAGTAGTTTCATATTTAACTGATAATTCGTTTTCTTATATACAAAATCAGAAGGATGAGGAGATGATGGTGGACACAAGAAAAATGTAAGTTGAAGTAGTGATTCAATATTTCAACATCTGATATTTTTAAATGTATGTCACGGTCACGGTTCTCCCATTGTTCATTGATTTGCTCGAGCGGGCCCAGTAATGTCTCCATCGTGAAACTTGTTGCTACTGTGTTTGGCATATCGAATACGCCACGGGTAGCTTGCCAGGCTCTGCCGTGCTGGCGAGATACTCTCGGTGGCTTGCTGGGCTCTCCGAGAGGGGCAAAGGAATCGAACTCGGGTTAGCCATGTTGGCTGCGTGCAAGGCAAATGCCCTACCGCTGTGCTATCACTCCAGCCCTTAAATGTATAATGAACCTGAATTTGAACCACATCCCTAATATTTAAATCATTATTCACATAAAAAAAGAAAGCAAATGGCTAAACTTCCTGTCCCTTGAGCTAAAAGCACCAACACACAATCTTAATGTTACCTACATTCAGTTGTGGCTTCTCCACTCAAAGGTTCTCCTTCTCCACTGCTGTAAGTGGCAAATACAGAAATTCTGTATTTGGTCTCTGGCTGCAGATTTTCTATCACAGTATGAATCGCATCTCCAGGAAGATTTTTCTCTCCAGTCTCGATATCATCATAAAGTGATTTCCATGACACTCTGTAACCTCGTACCATTCCTGGAGCAGATGTCCAATAAGCTCCAATTGATGTGTCAGTGATATCTTTAGTAATTAAATCCTTAGGTGAACCACGTTCTAAAATAGAAATAAAAAGATAATTTTTTCATGTCCATTAGATAATATTCACACCCATTCCTCCTAGTAGACATCCTAACTTGTTAAACACAAATTAGATTTGTCCAAATCTGCCTGTTTCTTCTGCCAGTGGAACAGATTGATTGAATAAAAGTTTAGAAGTAATCTAATCCTACCTATGACCCTAAGAGTTGTAAGAGCACACTGTCAGGTACTTAAAGACAAGAATGACATCCAAATGGGAAGCAATGCATGCCTTAAAAAGTTTTTCCAAGTAGACTATAGACTGAACAGGATTGCCACTCTATGCCTCTTTTGCAGACCACAAAACCCAAAAGGAGAGAGAGAACAAAAGGGAATGCCCTGCCACAGAGGAAGGGGGGGATGGGAGGGATAGGGGTGGGAGGGATACTGGGATCCATGGTGATGGAAAATGGGCACTGGTGGAGGCATGGGTATTTGATCATCGTATAATCGAAACCCAAGCACAAAAATTTGTAAATCTGCAACTGTACCTCATGGTGTTTCACTAATAAAAATAAAAAAGAACAAACCCAAAAAAAATTATAGCCATCTCAAAAATTTTAAAAAAAAAGTTTTTCCAAGGGTAAAAAATTCATCTAGATCCCAAAACTTTACCATGTTTCAGTTCAACTTCTGAAAGTCCATTGTTCAGAAAGCTCTGGAGTTCCTTAGCATCACCATTTCTCTCTGATCTAATTTAAATAACTTAAAGCTCAGTCCTAGTGTACAATATACAATTCCTTCAACAATATCATGTCACTTACAAATATGAATTCCCACAACCATTTTTATGTAAACTGTTCCTCATGCAGTTACCCAAAAAAGTGGGAACTTTCAATAAAGCTTAACCCTAATAAAACTAAAAACCACCAATTCTTCTGGAAAACTTAAAAGTGACTAGTCAACAAAATAAAACATACCACTTATTCTCACTGATCAAAAACGTCTGTTACTAAGTTTTGACTCTTTCATTAAACAAAAATACAACCCAAATGGAAAAATATGGAAACCTTAATATAATAGGAGGCACAGATGTGTTCCAATAAAATTCTCATTTTCCATACTTTAAATGTAAAATAAATATACAAGTCACTTTATACTGACTACCTTTGCTGGGGTTTATGCCATTGTATGACACAAATATAAAACAATCTGCTTCTATGGCATACATTTCACCAGTAATTTTGTATATTCAAACAAATGATATATAATGCTGTTGTGAGAATTTTGAAGGCTACTGTTCAACTCAGTCAAAGGCAAAACAGTATCTTAAAAACAGAATCAAAAAATTAAATTTTAGCACAATATAAATAAAGATAATAAACAAAAAAATCTGGGTAGACAAAAAAAAGAACATACAGTAGAATTCAGAGGGGAAATTAAATACAACAGAGACTGGGCATCTGACCAGACCTAAGCCAAATGGAAAATTCTAACTCCATAATAAATATCCTTAACTTCTGACCGGATATCTCATCTCTAGAGTAAAATCAGTTACATATTTCACTGCAACCAAGAATGAATACTTATTTTCAAGAACACACTAAGATTTTCTCCAAGTACTTGAGGTTAATTCTCATTTGAAGTTTGTCTCAAACTGTATTTGCTACTTCAGTGACCAAACATCTCTTTATTTTCCACATTATAAAAATTTAAAGTTTCTCTGGTCTAGTTCAGTTGGTTTTGTGGTGGTTGGTTTGGAGGTGGTTGTTTGTTTCTGACTTTGTTTTGTTAACTGATACCCCAATAATTGATCCCTAAATTGCACATGCATAAAGATGTGCCATTTACTTAATATATGCCCTTTTTTGTCTGTGTCTCGTATGCTAAAATTTCTTAAATTGCAATCAAGAGCATCTGTGGTTAAATAATTATAGTTGAAACCAACTTTGAATTTAAATTAGCTAAAAAAAGTATTAATATAAAATTTAAGCATAAGACAAAGGTGGCTAAGACTTAGTAATTATCTTCCAAATAAACGGTGGAGTAATTTACAAACAATAGTTTCAGCCTCTCATTTTCCCTAATGTTCTACTTCTCATCCTAATTTCCTTCCTACATTCTACAACCCTGAATTTGTGGCATTGTTTATTTCCATGGCAACAGACATCAATCTCACAAACACAGACTAATGATTCCACTGTGAGAAAATAATAGAAAGAATTGTGGCTGAAGAAAAATACATTCACAAGGATATTTCTGGGTTGTAAAAAAAAAGCTACATTAGAAGATATGTATTCCCATGGATTATAATGAACAATTTTAACACTGAAGACCAAAATTAGAACAAAGTAAATATCAAAGAAAAATAAGACTTCTGCAATGTTTATGAATGTCCTTAAAAGAATCTGCAGACCAATCTTAAGATACAAATGAATCATTGAATTTTAAAAAGTCCTGGGTTGGAGTGATACCGCACTGTAGGTAGGGCACTTGCATGCAGCAAACCCAGTTTTGACCTGCAAGCATCAAGAGCGATCCCTGAGAACACTGATTGAATAATGCTTGGAGGGCTCGCTCAGGATGGGAGATGTGTGCTGAAAGCAGACTACAGACCAAACATGATGGCCACTTGCTACCTGTACTGCAAACCATAACACCCAAAAGAAGAGAGAGAATAAAAGGAATTGTGAGGCAGGGAAAGGGGGATGGGGTGTATGGGGGGAGTGGGGGTGGGATACTGGGACCATTGGTGATGGAGAATGGGCACTGGTGGAGGGATGGGTACTCAAGCATTGTATGAATGAAATGTAATCACAAAAGTTTGTAAGTCTCTAACATTTCACAGTGACTCATTTAAAAAGAAAAAAAAAAGAGTGATCCCTGAGCACAGAGTCAAGAGTAAAACACGGATTATAGTAAAAACAGAGTAAAACACTGAGCACTGTTGGATGTGGCAATAAATAAATAAATAAATAAATGGATAAATTTTTGAATTTCTAAATCCTAGAAATTGGAGGGATAGCTTACCAGAGAGATAGTACAGTGAGTTAAGACACTTGCCTTGCATGCAGCCAACTTCAGTTCAATCATATCCCCCCCCCCCCCCCCCCCCGCCGCCGCCTAGCACCACCAGGATTTATCCCTGAGCACAGAGATCAGAAGAAAGTCCTGAGCATCCACAGGTGTGGCCCAAGGAAAGAAAAAACTAAAAAAAAAAAAGTCCTAAATTCTAATTAATGGCATTACACTAATTTGAGTGAACATGAGCTTCTCATTACAGAAAATAAAATCCACTCATAAAAACAAGTATAATTTTTGCCTGTGGTGCAAAAACGCATTACTTATGGCCACCAGCAAAGCAACAGTCTGTACTAATGACAAAAAAATAAAAATAAGGACATCTCAATTCAGAAGCCAAGATGAAAGGATAAACTGTTTTCTGTGGGTTTCCTATTTGTCAACCTGTACACTTGAGAAGAATATTTGTAAATATTCATTTTATATCATTGCCAAATAGTTTAATAAACTTTTTTTTCTCCAGAAAAGCAAAGGGGTTAAGTATTCCAATTGTTTCATTAAAGTCAAGACTTTTGATAATATAACATGACAATTAAATTTTATGAGACCTATAAACTGTTGTGGTTTAAAACATTTTGACTTGGTCAAGTGTTAGATTACAAAAGAAGAAGAGGAGGAGGAAGAAGAGGAGGAGGAGGAGGAAGAGGAGGAGGAGGAGGAGGACAAGGAGGAGGAGGAGGAGGAGGAGGAGGAGGAGGAGGAGGAGGAGGAGGCAACTGGATTGCACCCTATGTTATAATTGGAAGGTCTCAAGTGGTTAAACTGCATGTTATTTCTCTTGGCGCCCTGAGGTTCTCAGCAGTAAAATAATGAACTGAATCTAATCATTCATAAAATTGACAAGTAAGTCAAAGATCAACCAATGCCCAACTCAGTTAAATTGGAGTGTGTAATGACAACTTACTAGGAATCCTTTAAATTCCGACTATGACTCTCTCTCTCTCTCTCTCTCTCTCTCTCTCTTTCTCTCTCTTTCTCTGTCTCACCCCTCCGACCTACTCCTCTCTATCCTATCTAAAAAGGAAAGGAAATGGTTCTCAATACATGCTTCTTATTCAAGATTTCAAGAGTTTATCACATTTTCCTGAAGTTGGGGGCAATCTAAGAATTATCTAGCCAGATATTTGCCTTGGTCTAATATACTGAACTGTACATTTTGTTTTCAAACTTAAAAAACTTCAGTATAACACCATTATAATTATAAGATACAACACTGATTTTCCTTTCTACATTGGCTTCTTTATTTATTTATTTTGGCAGGGTGGTAGAAAGGTTACTCTTGGCTCTGCTCAAAGGACCATGCAGTATTAGGGATTGAACCAGGGACTCCCACATGAAAGCAATCAGTTACAACCCTTTGGGGCACCTCCTCAGGCCAACATCACCTTTCTTCAAATGAATTGAAACCTAAGTTCACCCGTTTTTGAAATGTTGGTGCCCAGCACTTCTGATTATAAAATGCATTCAGATATAACCAATGGACATTTTTCTCATGCATGCCTGCAAGCATCTTTGTGCTGCTACTGTGGGGAGTAGCAGACAGGTGCATGCCTCAAGATCTGACCATCCACAAGGGTTTGATTCCTAAGTTTTCCAGAGATAAAGCCAAAGGACTAATGCCTGATTTAAGTAACTTTCCTAATTTCCTTAGTCCTTTTCTATTTGCTTTCTGAAAGCAAATCGCCATCCAATTCAAATATAGTTATAACCCAATTTAGCCACTGATGATACTTGAAAATTAATCATAATAAAATAAAAAAACTGTATTTCAACTTATGGGTTGTGATTAGCCAGCTTTCGCTGAGTTTCACATATCACTTTCAAAAATAGAAGTTAAATTGAAAATGTAATGTAAACCCTCTTCTAAATCAATTTGTCTTTTCCGTTGGAGCTCAACTCAAAAGTCATCCAACTTTCCATGGCAGAATACAGAAGACCTGCTTCTGGATAATGTTTATGTGGAAACACACTTGATTTACAACCAATGAATTAGATCCACTATACTAAAGGACAAAGTTCACTATTGATAGGTTAACCTAGTCATTTTAAGCACTACATAGTTCTTTAAAACCTCTTAAATTAAAAAAAAAAAAGAACTTTAACTTCAAAGCTTGTGTGAAATTTCTTTCATAAGTGTTACCTCTCCAATTTGATTTAGATTTTTCTTTGATGAGCAATTAATTTTTAGAAAAGGAAATATGAATTACTGTTTGGTAAATTTTACCAAAGTTCCCTGGAAACACCGGAGTGGTTATACCCTGCATGCCTGACTTTTCAAATTATGAGCCAGCAATAAATCTAGGGTAACACAGAGGCCTTATTTAGTCCATCTTGGAGAGGCCCTGTGTTACTCAACATCATGCAGAAGAATTCCTGTGATGTACTTAAAAAAAAAAAACGCATTGTACCAAAATGTCAACTGAGTTAGCTTGGTTTGCTATACAGGAAGTCATTCAAGTTTTGGGCATTGACAGGTTGCCACAGCAACGGAAACAAAGGGAATTCTTAAAAGTCATCTTTTCCACAGTCAAAAATAACACTCACAAATATAAAAGCCTAAGCTGAAATTTTCATTCATTTATGATGTTTGAATAAAAATGGGCATTATTCATTTCGAGTTTATAAGACTTGATTTTGCTCCCTCAACACTGGAGGCCAACTAAAAACTTCATCAAGACTTAAAGTGCATTTTTATGTACCATAATGTTTTAGTAATTACATTAAGTCTATCTAGTTTAATAATAACAACAGGAGAAAAAAATAATATAAATCAAACCTAATGGTTTGTACTCAGATTCCTCAGAAGTTTGAATCTGAAATAGTAATAAACTCTGCCTTTGTGATTCAGTTTCATGCAGGTCTAGAGCCAACCATGAACTTCCCAAAGCCAATGCTAATAAATCTCTCTTCCAGCGACAGGAAAATTTTTTGATCACTGGCGATGTTTCAAAAATGGACCAGCAAAAGGATTCAAATTAGGGACCGTTGTAGACTACAGTAAGTATTTTTTAATTCTTCTTTCACTGAGTAGCATGCACTCAGGCAATCTGTAAAATTTTCACTCCACAGAATGCTCTTGCCGGCTAACTCTGGATGGAAGAAACATTCCTTCAAGGTCTGCACTTAGCACCTCCTCTCCCAAGAGGAAAACAAATTAGAAAAACAGCAGCCCTCAAAAGCAGTTGCCTGGCGCTCTTTCTGGGCTTTCCATTCCCTGCATTTACCATCATATCCTATTCTGTATATGGTATGTGAATTTGGCTGAGCTAATATAATAAAATGAAATGGAATAACCAGGGGCAAAATCTCCTATTATTTTAATTTAGTCACAACTATGTTTTCACATATTTGTCAGTTTACCACACATAATGCACTGGGGTAGATGTGTAAGATTGGCAGCCTTTTTATCTAATCCACCACAGAAGTAAAGAGCTTTGGTGGAAATGGAGGAAAAATATTGTTATGAAATGGCTACTTTTGTAAAAGTGAACTTGCAAATCATCTAGTTTTTCTCCTTTCCAGGAAATGGGGGGAAAATTTTGTGTGTGTGTGTGTGTCTGTGTGTGCGACTGTGTGTGTCTGTGTGTGTCTGTGTGTGTGTCTGTGTGTCGGTGTATGTGACTGTGTGTGTCTGTGTGTGTAACTGTATGTGTCTGTGTGTGTCTGTGTGTGTGACTATGTGTCTGTGTGTGTGTGTGTCTGTGTATGTCGTGCTGGGAATTGAATCCAGGCACTCACACGTATAGGCAGGTGCTCTACACCTGACTAAACCTGGCCAATGGGGGAAAAATTTTTAATTTTATTTTACTACCCACTTATCTTCCCTAGAGATAACTTCTAATCAAATATGTGTGCACATTCATACGTCAATATAAATTGGCAGAATACCTATACTTCCTGTGCAAAGCTACAAAATTATAAATAATTTAGTTATATACCTGATATAGAAAAAGAACAGCTCAATAGATATGCTTAATTTAAGGAAGGATAAGATTCCCTCAAGAGTAAGTCACGAGCTTCAGTTAAAATTGCCCGGTGTGAATCTTGTCCTTCCTTAAAACATGCACAATCCTCCATATTCCTAGACCTGCCAATTACAATGAATATTTTGCTTCACAGAACTATGATTTCCCATTACAAAAGATACAAAGAATCACTTTCCTTTCTGCAATCATTTAAAGTAAATCATTTTTTAAACACAGTGGTAGGCGGGTGAGATTAGATCAAAAAGGTAGAGCACATGCCATGTGTGCCGGTGGCTGGGTTCAATTCAGCCAAGAACTATTCCTGTTTACTCCATGGCTTGGAGGCCAACCACACATACTAGGGGAAAAGGGAGCTCAGACGAAGAAGGGAACACCAAATAAAGGTGTTGGGAGGATCCTCCCAGGATGGGAGAAGCATGCAGAAAGTAAACTATAGACTAAACATGATTGTCACCCATTGCCTCTTTTGCAAACCACAACACCCAATAAGAGAGAGAGAACAAAAGGGAATGCCCTGCCACAGAGGCAGGGTGGGATGGGGAGGATGGGGGGTGGGAGGGATACTGGGACCCGTGGTGGTGGAAAATGGGCACTGGTGGAGGGATGGGTATTTGATCATTGTATAACTGAAACCCAAGCACAAAAATATGTAAGTCTACAACTGTACTTCATGATGTCTCACTATTAAAAAAATTTTTAATTAAAAAAATAACTATTCCTGAGCACCATGCTGAAAGTAACCTATGAGCACCACTGGATATAACAAAGACAGTGATGATAAAAAAAATTAAAGAAAATAGAGAAAGCAGGGCTAGAATGATAAATAGTAGAGTGGTTAGGGTGCTTGAGCAACACCAGAAGTAATTTCTGGGTGCAGAGCCAGGAGTAATGGGTATGGCCTAAAAACCAAAAACAATTTTTTAATTCATTTATTAATTTATTTATTTTGCTTTCTGGGTCAGACCTGGCGATGCACAGGAGTTACTCCTGGTTCATGCACTCAGGAATTACTCCTGGTGGTGCTCAGGGGACCATATGGGATGCTGGGAATCGAACCTGGGTCAGCCGCGTGCAAGGCAAACGCCCTACCCGCTGTACTATCGCTCCAGCCCCAAAAACAAAAACAATTTTAAAGGGGAAACTATTGCTGGACATCATTATTAGCCCCAAACTAAAGTACCAAATCAATATCATCTTAACTATTCATTGATACTCTTTTTGTAACATTACAATCCGTTCTCTTGTGTAATTAAACTACTTACATTTTCTTTTATACCATTGATTTTGTAGTTGAGTCCAAACTGCCATTATACATTTTAAAGACCTTAATAAATATGAACCAAAAAAAAAAAAAAACCATGAATCCATTCAACTCTGTAGCACCAAGAAAACAGTTTCCGTATTGTTGAGATGCTTATTTTGGTGGGGGACATCCCGTTGTGTTCAGGGAGACCCAGGGTCAGTCCTTGTGATTCTTGGCCCACTGAACCGGCGGTTCCATGTGAGGACCCAGTGTTTGGGCCCTGCTGTGCTGGAGTCGCCAGGGCTACCACCCTTGTTGATGGTTCTTTGCAAACAACCATTAACTCCAAATTTGGAACTGGATTTCAGAGACTGAGTATTCAATAGTATGTGGCATGGGCTCTCTCGCCACATGCATTCAGTGGCCAGGAGCCACTTCCCCACCCCCCAGACTGCAGCTGCCACCAACAGACACATTAAAGAGGGAACAGGGCCGCCAGGCTGATTGGAGATCAGTCACTGTTTATCCCAGTCTCAGTCCCACCATTTATTCCGTTCTCCCCGGGGCGCCTGTTCCAGTCTCATGCTGCCCCTCATTCCCATCTCCTACTTTGCCCACACCCAACTCCCTGCACCCAGTATCACTGCCTTAGTCAAGAGCCCAACTTTCAAGGATTGAGAGTAGCAACTACAATGAGGTGAGATAGCGCAATATACGGAAAATCCTTCCTTCAAGGGACGCTCTTCTAAGACAAAGATCTCCTCCTTCCAGAAGATCTTCTCAAGTGTGGAATTTCATCTAAGGCACGCTTCTCCTTTCCATAAACAATCATCTTAGATTTACTTTTTAATCATCTCTCTCGTTATTTTGTATGGACACGGTAAGAGATACATGAAGCTTATAGGTTGGCTCTCCTCTTGTTATAGATCCCAGACTATAGTCCTCAGGCCAGATCAGTCCTTCCTAATTCCTGCAGGATCTTTGTCCATTCACTTAGCATTGGGTCACGGCAGAATTTGTCCACAAGCATGCTCTTACTGTAAAGTTTTATGGCACTTGACCTGACCCGTTTGGATGCCAGGGTAGCTTACAGCTTGTTCTGGGTCCATCTAGTCCCTTCACCGGGACCCTGCTTTTGGGGTGCTAGAAACTAAGGGCAACTGAGGCTTAAGTTGAGGAAACATGGCAGATGCCCAGTATTAAATATTATTCAGAGTCAATTAACTCCCAAGTTACAAAAGCATGGCGTTAACTATCTTCCTGTGTCTATACAAAAAGGAAATTGCTCGGGGCTGGAGCAATAGCACGGTGGGTAGGCGTCTGCCTTGCACGCCGCCAACTCGGGTTCGATTCCCAGCATCCCATATGGTCCCCCGAGCACCACCGGGAGTAATTCCAGAGTGCATGAACCAGGAGTAACTCCTGTGCATTGCTCTAAAGTAGACTATGCAAAGGACATAAGGAAAAGAGAAAAGCAATATTTGACTTACAAATACAAAATTCAGAGTCCTTAGAAGTAACAGGGTCTGATTTGGGGATATAAGTGATTAACAGATAAGGGAAACAAAGCACAGGAGAGAAGTTACAGATAAACACAGAGGAATCGAAGTGCCTTGGGAGCACTGGTGATGGGTGTAACCAATAAACTTCAGCTCCTATGAGAAGGGAGAAAGGACCAACCAATGTTCTCCTACAAGAGACCATGCAGAAAATTAACAAAACTTGAATTCTCGTAATTTTGCAAGCTAAAAACACTCTGATGCATGGCAAATGGAATAGACTGAGAGTCAGAAAAGGGTTCCTGTCTGCTCCTGAATGGAGAAAGGAGCTAGGTTTTCCTGGAACAATCCAAACCATCTTTATCCAAAGATATTTCCCTTTGGATGAAGGGGTGGCCAATCCCTAATTGTTCGACTGTCACACATCTATTCATGTAACCAGCCCTGGCACCATACAAATATTGCTCTGACTTTATTCTGACTTTATCTCCCCAATCCATTTCTTCCAAAACATATTTAATTTTTTGAGTTGCTTAATTCTATTGATGGTGAGTTATTATTCAACACAAACTATTTTTAAGAAATTTCTAGATTTCATTCTTTGAAAACATTTTAAACTTCCTAATGGAAACCAAAAACAAGCTGAGGGATTCTATGCAGGGCAGTAATTACCTTCAAGTGTTTTTCCTTCTTCTTCAAGGGCCTCTCCAGCCCCAGATGCATATAAGGCTGTTACAGATAAGGCGTATTTGGTTCCTTCCTGTAGTCCTGTCAGCACTGCACTGGTTGTATCTCCCCTCACAGTGACCTCCTGAGTTTCACCTCCTGACTCTGGAGTGTACGTGACAAGGTACTGTTTGACTTTTCCTGGTGCTCCGCTCCAAGATAATTTCATAGTTGATGTTGTAGGGTCAGAAACTTGTAAGTCTCTAGGATTCCCTCTAACTTTATTTAAAAAAAAACACATAAAATTAGTTATTTAATAAAAAGACTTGTAAGATCCTTTCTAGCATATGTGCGCAATATCATATTTAAATCCAGGTTGAGATTATGACAGTTAAAACCCTTGAGGAGCCAGCAGAGTTGATGCATTTCTAAAGCAGCCCAAATGCAATAACAGTAGAAGCAAAGTAAATGATGAACAATTCCTTTCCTGTGTTGACACATTAGAAATCCTTCATGTAAAATCTTTCATGTTAGGGATTAGAGGGACAATAAGTGCGTAAGGTGCTTGCCTTGCATGTGGCTGATCCAGATTCAATCCCGAACACTATATATTGTCTCCAGAACCGAAGAAGAGTGATCCCTAAGTACAGTGCTAGGAGTATACCCTGATTACCACCAAAGTGTGGTAAATAATCCAAATAATCTTTTATGTTAGAAAGGGCACTGGTCAAAAGCCTTGGACATCCCAATGGTTTAAATATGACGTAGGTGTGCTCATCAGAACCATAAAAGTAAACACTGTGGTAAATATATAATCCAAACTATAGTAACTTTTAAAAAAATTAAATAAGCTTGCTAAGGAGACATGGTGGAGAGAGGGAAAAAACATTTGCTCATTAGTGGAAGGACATAAAAACTGCTGATGGGGGACTGGAGTGATAGTACAGCAAGTAGGGTGTTCTGCCTTCCACACTGCCAATCTGGGTTGGAACTCCACCATCTCATAAGGTGGCCTGATTACCACCAGGAATGATCCCTTAGCACAGAGCCTCAGGGTTTACTGCTCCTGGCACTGCCAGGAGTTGTCCAAAAACAAAAACAAAGAAAGAAACTGCTGATGGGTTCAAAGTATAACATTTAATGCCCAAAACTCTGTTATTAAAGACTATGTAGCTAAATAAATGATTTTTTTAAGTTTTTAAGTTTTAACCTTCCACGTTAGAATCACTCCTGTAAAAGAACTACAATGTTTACCTTAAGAGTAAAACAAGGGGCTGGAGAGATAGCCCAGTAGGTAGGGTGTTTGCCTTGCAGACTGCCGACCCAAGTTCGATTCCCAGCATCTCATATGGTCCCCTGAGCACTGCCAGGAGTGACTCCTGAGTGCATGAGCGAGGAGTAACCCCTGTGCATTGCCAGGTGTGACCCAAAAAGCAAAAAAAAAAAAAACAAAATCAAGAGTAAAACAAAACACTATAAAATATATCAATATCTAGAATTTTTATCTCTAAGAGGGAAAAAAACTTTTAAAAAAAGGGGGGGGGAGTTTCTTCTGTGATGCCACCACCATCTAAAGTTTAATGGTCTGCTAAGATGCTGATATGTTGAAAATATGACTATGATTAGAATGATATCCTAGGAGCAAAACAACAATAACAACAAAAATTAAGAAGGAAATAGCCTAAGTGAAGTATAGCTTCAGGGGTAGCCCAGCTCTTATCAATGCTAATGTCTGGCTTCTGCTGACTTTTCTGAGAGGAATTGTCACTCTGAAGGGTCTGAAGACACCTGTTAGCACTATAGCACTGTCCTACCATTGTTCATCGATTTGCTCGAGCAGGTCCAGTAACGTCTCCATCGTGAGACTTCTTGTTACTGTGGCATATCAAATATATCACAGGTAGTTTGCCAGGCTTTGTCATGCGGGTGAGATACTTTCAGTAGCTTGCCAGGCTCTCCGAGAGTGGCGGAGGAATCGAACCTGGCTGGGCTGCGTGCAAGGCAAACACCCTACCAAATGTGCTATCGCTCCAGCCCCAGAAAACACCTAACTATTGATATTCAGTACTTGATCATTGTATGACTGAAACGTAAGCACAGAAGTTTGTAAGTCTAACTGTACCTCACAGTGATTCATTACTAAGTAAATAAATAAATTTTAAAAATACTGATATTCTCCACTAAGCTTGCTAAGGAGACAGCCTCAGTTCTACTCAGAAAAATAGTCACTAGATTTCTTTATCGTACACAGCACAAAAAAAGTTCTAGATGACCCATTAGAAAGAGAATGGGAGAAGTGACTTTCTAAGGCAAAGATGAAGAAAGCAGGTGGGAAGATGAAAGACTCTGCAGGAAGTACTCATCAGCCAAGTTGCACCGAGGGAAGTAGTGGAGGGATGTAGGAGACACTGGAATGCAAATAAGTTCCACTGACACAACCGTTTTGAATCAATCAAGTCTGAAAGGGCTATCGTCTAAAATCTTCAGTAAATGAGACAAAGTTTCTCATTTAAGTTATCTGAAGAGTTGTCTAAACAGTTGTCTAAAGTTTCCCCGGAAACTTAAGATCTTGGCGGTTACCATATGGTCAACATATTTCCTCTACCTTCTTCAGTGGCTGCATTTCCAGTTAATGGTGTGCCAGGTCCAGAGAAATATTCAGGAATTACAGAAACTTCATATTTTGTGTCTGGAGTCAAGTTGTCCAATGTTCTTCTCCTCTGATTGGCTGGTGTAGTAACCTCTCTGCTTTCTCCACCTGGAATTGGTCTATATCTAATTCGATACCTTAAAACTCGCCCTGGAGCTTGAGTCCAAGTGATTTTAAAGCTATCCGTGGTCTCGTCTGTCACCTTTAAGTTTCGAGGTGCTCCCTTTACTGAAATTTAAAAATAAATAAGTTTACTTACTGTATATGAAAAATCAAAAACCAGCTTACTTATACCATTAAATTACAGTTTAATCTCCAGACAAGCCCATGACCAGACTTTGAACAAATATCCTAGTTATTGAATTCATTTAGTTCTATATGACTTACTTCTAAAAACAAATGCTCTACAATCTTTAGGAGAAAAATTATGCTCTTAAAATTTTAGTTAAGTAACAAGGCATGAATTAGTAAACTTTCATAAAATTCTATTAAATAGTAAATTTATATTGACAAAATTTAAGAATCTGTATCACTCATTCTTCAAATATAAGTAACCAAGACTTTCACTCTGAATAATTTTCTCAAAAAAGCAATAAAATAATACCTAATACTTAATATAGATACTGAGATTTAATAGCACTGTGAGTACATGCTCTTAGATTCAGTCTTAATTGAAATTTTTATTAAGCCAAATGAAATTGTCATGACCTATCTATTCAAGGGGCAAATTGTACAATGGATAACACATTCAGGGAAAAATAAAATGAACTTTATTGTCCTCTCAATCCACTAAGGGAAAATCACGGCCCAGCATCTCTGCATCTATTTCAATTCAACTGAAAATTTACCTAATATCAACCATAACAATAGATTACTGTAAATAGAAAAGAAGTTTATACTTAAGGAAAAATAAAAAATATCAGCGAACAGATTTACATCCATGATTCAAACTTTATATAGAAAGAAAGGCTAACTTTTTCAGAATAAATATGGAAAGTAAACTAATGGGTTTGAATCCTCTGAAGCATAACAAATACACATTTTGAGACTCAGATTAGCCTGTAGTAAAAATGCAGCCAGTTATAGAATTATTGAAGTAATTCAATGAGACAATTCATGAGCAGCAATTGCCACAGAGTCTGACACATGACAGGAACTTAATAATTGCTAGCTTAACAAAGACATGGACTTAAAAATGTCCCTGTTGATTTAAAAAGATTTTAATCTCAGATTTCATGCAGATAATAGAATTGAAAGTTCACTACCAAATTCTATGCAGGCAACCTAATGACCAAAAACTGGACTGTATGTAAATACTGTTGGCTCAATAATACCCTTTTTTTACATTCAGGAAAAAATTCCTGAATATAAGAGACAAATCAAATGCATTATTACAAATTAGACTTTTGAAAGGAAACATTCTCTTTTAGAAAGACACGCAAGCCATTCTCCCTAAAGCTAAATGTCAATCCTCAATGGCTACGGGATTTTTGATCAATAATACCCTTTTAAACAAAATCTATGTGAATCCACTCATCTGAGGCACCGATAATAGTCCAACAAGAAAAATTAAAAATAGGATGATAGGCACCAGTGTCAATACGGAAAGGAACTGTTTATGAGTACATTCTGGTTTTCAAGATAAAAAAGTTCTAGAGGTGGATGACAGTGATGGAAATATAATAATATGTTGCCATCAATGTTGCCATCAATACACCAAAATGTGCACTGAAGATTGTTCTAAATGAAAAATCTTATGTTAGGTACGAAAAAAAACATGGTGATAAATATTTGCCATCAGATCTATATATGAAGTGAGAAGATTTCAGATGTACTGTACATCAATCTGACACCTCAGAGACTGGCCCACATCCAAAAGAACAAAAGCAACCAGTGCTGGCGCGAATGTGGTGAGAAAGGGACACTCCTTCACTGCTGGTGGGAATGTCGACTGGTTCAGCCCTTTTGGAAAACAGTATGGATGATTCTCAAACAATTAGAAATTGAGCTCCCATTTGACCCAGCTATAACACTCCTGGGAATGTATCCCAGAGAGGCAAAAAAAGTATAGTCGAAGAGACATCTGCACTTGTTTGTTCATTGCAGCACTCTTTACAATAGCCAGAAGCTGGAAAAAACCTGAGTGCCCAAGAACATATGACTGGTTAAAGAAACTTTGGTACATCTACACAATGAAGTACTATGTAGCTGTTAGAAAAGATGAAGTCATGAAATTTTACATACAAGTGGTACCACATGGAAAGTATCATGCTAAGCAAAATAAGTCAGAAAGAGAGGGATAGACATAAAAAAGATTGCATTCATCTGGGGGACATAAAGTAACAAAATAGGAGATTAATATCCAATAATAGCTAAGATCAGTACCAGGAGGATTACTCCATGGCTTAGAGGCCAGCCAGGCATTCTAGGGGAAAGGGCAGCTCAGACAGAAAAGGGAGCACCAAATAAAGGGGTTTTGGAGGATCCTCCCAGGAGGGGAGATACATGTTGAAAGTAGACTATGGACTGAACCTGACTGCCACTCAATGCCTCTCTTGCAGACCATTGGAGAAAAGGAGAGAGAGAACAAAAGGGCAGGAGAACAAAAGGAGAGAGAGAACAAAAGGGCAGGGTGAAATGGGGGGGAATGGAGGTGGGAGGGATACTGGGATCCATGGTGGTGGAAAATGAGCACTGGTGGAGGGATGGGTACTTGATCATTGTATAATCGAAACCCAAGCACAAAATTTGTAAATCTACAACTGTACCTCATGGTATTTCACTAATAAAAAATTTTTTAAAAATTTAAAATAAAAGAAGTACTGTACATGACAGAAGTTTCAGCAAATGGCATTGCTGAACCATGGACAGAAAAGCTGGATAAGCAGTATTACAAGAATTAATTCCATAATTATTAACAGTTCTCTACATCACGTAACCCAAATTTATCCAAAATAAAGGGTTTTTCCCAAAAATCTTTTTTTCACTTTTTAAAATTACGAATAGCTGTGGCTTGGTCTAGTCTGATCTGGTTTGGCAGGAAAGAACCCACACCAGACTTCTCCTTAACCTGGGTCAGCTACCTGCAAAGCAAGTACCTTCACCCCTGTATTATCTCCCTACCCCCAAGATGTGTTTTCTAAAGTTCCGAATCTGAGAAAACCAGTCACCATTCAGAACTAGAAATCAGTGGTAATTTCCAACTGTAACTCCATTCAACCATAAACTTCTGGGCTTGGGAAAACAGTGACAGAAACACCCTCACACCTTCTCCAGTGGTCTCCTCTCCTGACAAGGGAACGCTGAAGCCATCCTCATACTCTGCAGTCACATTGACCAAGTACAGGGTCTCTGGCTTCAGGTTGTTGAGGATAACGCTGGTGCTGGATGCTGGCTCCACCACGGTAACTGCATCATTCCCAGCAGCTTCTTTGTAGGTGATGTGGTATGAATAAACATTTTCTCCAGCAGGAGACCAATTTGTTTTGAAACTGTAAGAAGTCACCTCAGAAAATCTAAGATCCTTTGGAGGCACGTAAGCTATTTTAAAAAAGAGAAAGAGAAAAAAAATTATTAAAAATTTTTCATCAATAAAGCAAAACTGACCTCATAACTAAATGTTTCTCTAATGGCTTGTACCATTTTGGAAGTATGGTCACTAAGACCAATACTCTAAATACTATACACATCATTATTGAGCTTTGGGAACATCTCACAGTCCTAAAAGATGATCCTGATATGTATGTTGACTATTCACAATACTATGATCTGCGGTTTAAATAACTAACTTTAGGGACTGGAGTGATAGCACAGCGGGTAGGGCGTTTGCCTTGCACGCGGCCAACCCAGGTTCGATTCCCAGCATCCCATATGGTCCCCCGGGCACCGCCAGGAGTCATTCCTGAGTGCAGAGCCAGGAGTAACCCCTGAGCATCGCTGGGTGTGATCCAAAAAGAAAAAAAAAACCAATTAAAAAAAATAACTAACTTTAAATTTGAAATTTCAGCTTCTTAATCTAAGGCAAAGAAGTAACAGAAAAAGCCTACCCACAACTGGAAAATCTGAATTGTAACAAACTTAAGATTTCCATCCAAATATTCCCATTTGAGGCAGAGATGCTGCTCTGTAGTAGAGTGCCTGCCTTCCACAGGTAGATGAGGCCCTGGGTTCAATCCATAGCAAATGCATGCACATGCACGTGCACACACACACACACACACACACACACACACACATACACAATCCCATATCTCCCTATTGTGCCCTCAAATATCACCTTTTGATAGTAACCAGATATTTAAAGTAATAATTAAAGAATTTTCCTAGAAAAAATATTTGTTCAATTACATTATTAAAAAAAAGACAATACTTAGGGCACACTTTTTGTCTTCATGGAACAGACAAATTAGAGAGACAAGACAGTGTAATTTATTAACAGTAGTATACATATGATAGCCTTATATGAAAGCATATTAGCACTAAATATATTTATTAACATATTTATGCATGTAAATATATGAAAGTGTAGCACTAAAACAGTTAAGTCTTGATGAAGAAGAAGAAGCCTTAACTGAATGAAAAATAGAATTGAACAAATGAAGAAAAATGAAAATGGTATTCTAAAGATAAAAATAATGCAAAAAATGGTCACAGAAAGTGAATCTATAAAGAAAATTCAAATGGCCTGGACTATATGCTTTTCACCTTTTA
Source organism: Sorex fumeus (assembly GCF_029834395.1). NCBI lineage: Eukaryota > Metazoa > Chordata > Mammalia > Eulipotyphla > Soricidae > Sorex > Sorex fumeus. The sequence goes on along the minus strand of NW_026606065.1, from coordinate 9,608,616 downwards.
TTCAGTATCTAACTCAAAGAATATTCAATTCGTGATTATTGTATAAGATATTGGCATGATAAAGTTGGCCCCCAGTCTGCTTGAGAAGTTCAGAAACATTATCTCATGACTTATTTACAGCAATAAACACATGATGTATATGCAGGAGAAAGTCATATTGTTTAGCTAAATAAACTCCACCTGATCATTTTAACAGATATAAATCAATGTTCAATAGATGTAAAAAAGATAAGAGCATATTACATACAATTTTAAAACTAAAGATGCTTAGTTGCTCATAGAGATAGCCTTTACGCTATCTGGTCTACTAACCTTTTCTCTTGATAGCTGCCAATTCTTGCTCAATTCTAAGGCAGATAGACTGTGTAAGTTCAAAAGATATCCTCTGAAAAGCATCAAAATCTTCCACTGTGAACACATGTGTGTCGGCAGGAGGAGAGGCAATAGCTTCCAACTCTGAACGCACGGCATCTTTCACACCAACTGCAAAGATTTCAACATCCGAGTTCCTAAGTTTTATAGCAGGATCTCTGAAAGCATCTGAAGATTTTCCATCAGTGATAAGAATCATGACCTTTGGTACGTTGCTTCTTGAACCCTTGCTAGGCACAAATATTTTCTCTCTGACATATGTCATTGCTTTGCCAGTGTTTGTAGATCCTCCTCTGTAGGGGAAGGTGTTGATTGCTTCAATTATGTCTTCAACTTTATTAAATTTTTTCAAAGTAAACTCAGTATACGGATCCCGGCTATACTGGACAAGACTTATCTGTACCCTATTCGGTGAAATCTCAAAACTCTTCGCAAGAACTTCCAAAAAGGCTCGAACTTTAACAAAGTTTGCAATTCCAATGCTATAGGAACCATCAACTAAAAACACAATGTCAGCCTTAATGTCCACACCACGTGAGCATTCTGTAAAAAATAAATAAATCCTATTAAAGTTCAGCAAATTTGAATTAATCATAAAAATACAGGTACTGATCTTTTGGTAAGGAAGCTTCTTTAAAAGTAAACTACTGGAAATATTTTGTTTAAGAACTAAACCTGGACTGGAGAAATAGATAGTATAGCAGATATGGGTGGATTGCCTGGTGCAACTCCAACCTGGGTTCAGTTACTGGTACCCCATATGGTCCTTTGAGCCCCTCCAAGGGGTACCAAGAGTAAATCTTGAGGACTGTTAGGTGTGGCCCAAAAACAAAAAATAAAATAAAACTAAACCTGAATCAGTAAGTCCTACTGTCTAAAGGACTGTCACGTGTTCCAAACCCACCCATACACCCACTTACCCACTTGAACTTTCATTGGCTGAGTCTTCTCCATTATTGAAACCGGTTCACTGGTTGTCAGTCCCTTCATGGAAGAAACACTTATCTGATACTCTGTGTCTGCTGACAGGTCACGCACGCTAAGCATGGTTGTCTGGGGCCCCACACTGAGAACATGCTGTCGGCTTCCGGTGGTCATGGGTGTGAGGAGCACTTTATAGCCAGTCACCGGACTGGGAGATGGATTCCAGCTTAGCTTAATGTATTTTGATGAAACTTCCATCGCAACCAAATTTGAAGGAGGTTCAATAACTTTAAAAGTGAGAAGCAGAACAACAATTAAGACAGTGAGACAAAACCCTATGAACCAAGTCTCTAGGTTTGGATCTTCAATTATCCCTTTTCAAATTAATCATGTATCCATCAGAGAGACTTTTCCTAATGCAACTCCCCACCCATTCCACCAGTAATCCAAAAGGGGAAAAAAGGCAATGAATAGATGATTTTTAATCAGGGAGCTAAGAAATTTGTGGCAAAAAGAAAAAAAATGTATCTCAGAAGAAATAGGGCATCTAACACCTAATTCTGGTCTGAGATAGAATTTCAATTTTGCTTTGGGTATTTTACTTAATGCCTTTATTCCTAGGCACCAACCAAAGTAGAAAATATTTACTAGATAAATTAATTATAAATTCTTTTTTAAGTTTTCTTTTTCAATACCATACAATAAAAATTCAATCTTCAAGAAATATTTTGTAAAATGCCAGGTAAGATAAATATTTAGCGATTCTTTCTGTTGTTCTTGTCATGGAGGCAACACCCAGCAATACTCGGGAGCCAGAGCCTCTCCAGATAGTCATGGAAGTCATGAAGGACAGGAAATGAAACTCAAAAACTAATTTGAACCACATCCCCAGTCCCTCAGAGATTTTTAAGGGTCCTACTATTTAAAATAATTCCATTGCTAGGTATTTCAAGATAAGAGAAAATGTTCAAAAATGTAAGCAATGCCACTAGAGTTGTAACACTGGCTTGCTATATGAAGATTGGAAAATAAATTTTCATCATCAAAAAAATACCCTTAAAGAAGTTACGTTATATATCCACACAATGGAATACTATGCAGCCACAAAGAAGGATGAAATCATACAGTTCACTGCAACTTAGATGGAACTGGGAGGGGTCATGTTAAGTAAGTCAGGGAGAGGACAAATGGATGTTCTTAGTTATCTATAATATATATAGTAACAAGACAAGAGAATGGAAGGTATCATAGGGAAATGCTTGCCCTGGATTTATAGAATTAAAATTGTCAGGAAAATTGGGAGATTGGGGAAATGCAAAAGAAGAGCTCAGACGGCTGATAACATAAGGACTCAGACTTCTTGTAGCACAAGATAAGCGTCTTTGTACACTTCCATGGTGTCTAGGTGAGTTCCAAAGTGGGATATCAAAAACACAGAATTAAAACTTGGCCCATCCTTACAAATGCAACCTAGTAAAAACAGGGAAGAATTTAGATAAATTAAAAGATTGGGTAGAAGAGTTTAATCTTAGTAAAAGTAGACAGAAAGTTATACTTTGCAGGTAGACAAAGAACAAAAATTCAGCTATTATGCAGTAAAACAAAAATATTTCAAGGACCAAAGTGATAGTAAAGTGAGTAGAGGATTTGATTTGCATGCAACCAACCCAAGTTCGATTCCTGGCACCCCATATGGTTTCTCAAGCCCACCAACAGAGATTCCTGGAGTGCACAGCCAGGAGTAAGGCCTGAGCCCAGGAGGGTGTGGGCCAAATACAGAAACAATATTTTTTTAAAAAATAGAGTATATTAAGTAATAAAAAAAGAGTCCTGAATATACAATTACAGTCAATAAATACTGCCAAAATATTTTGTTGGTTTGGGAGTTTATTGTGACTGAAGATGTAGCTATCTAGAACTTATCTTTTAATCATTTATTAAGTTTTGGGCTAAGAGGAAAACAACCATGGATCATGACTTTGTAATGCCCTAAAAGATATTTATGAAATGTCTTGTTCTCCACTGTACTCAAAAGCAGTAACTGATTAATATGGGAATTTTACCATGCGGAAGAGGATAAAATTAACTGATCTTTAAAACTGTCTTAAAGGTTTTGAAAAATTGTACCAAGTATAATGATAAATAACATTTCTCCTTCTACTTAATAGAAATAGTGTTGTTACTAGCATTAGTTGCAGTATGACAAAAATCAATGCTTTTTCAGCATGACAATATTTAAATCATAATGTAAAAAAATGAAATTAAGGACCTGAATAGTTATGGATAGACTCTTAGCATGCATCAAATTATCTTAAATATATAGATTAAAGGGGCTGGAGCAATAGCACAGCGGGTAGGGCGTTCGCCTTACAAGCGGCCAACATGGCCAACCCGAGTTCGATTCCTCCGCCCCTCTCGGAGAGCCTGGCAAGCTACCGAGAGTATTCGATATGCCAAACACAGTAACAACAAAGTCTCCAATGGAGACGTTACTGGGCCCGCTCGAGCAAATCGACGATCAACGGGAGGGCCTTTACCTTACCTTATATAGATTAAATCAATCAAATTTTTCCCAAAAAAAAGAGATTTTCAAGAAGTTTATGATGATATATTTAAAATCTTACTGGGGAAGCAAAGCAAAGTATATCAATAACTTACTGAAAAATAATGCAAATGGAATATACAACTGAACAATCACTGGAGGAGATATCTGAGTAAATGTGACCAATTCTAGGACACCTATAAAGCTATAAATGCTATCAAACTGTGGGAAAGGCTAACACCTGGGAAACTCAACAATCTGCTCACCTTCTTCTCCACTGATCAGTTCACCAAGCTGTTCATCGACCCCTGAGCACACCTGGGAGATGATCTCATTCTGAATGTCCACAATGGCATCAAAGTTAGCCACGTTGAAAACATGGTTTAGTGAAGGTGTGGAGGCAATTTGTTTGAGTTCCCTTGCATCTGCAGCTTTAATGCCTTTAAATCAAAAGAAGAAGATGGTGAAAAGGTAACTCTACTGAATTTGGAAAAATACTCCCAGTCTTGCACAGTGGAGACACTTTCAAATCTTTCTTGTCATCGACCAGAATCACTTTACTTCACAAGAATGTGCAACTATCAAATGACAAAGGCATTTTATAATTTCGCATAAAGCAGTCAGCCAGAGAGGAAAATGAATGGTTAGTAAAACAGAGTGGGCTCTCATCCCAACCATGCCATCACTTGTCCCGGCCATCTGTAAAGATAATACTTTTTTCTTTTGGAGTTCTGAATGAACTGGGCTTCTCTGAATTCTTTAACTATTACATAATGTAAGAAACAAATTTGTTTTAAAGTACGAAGTAGCTGGTTGGAGATACAGGACAGGGATCAAAGTGCTTGCCTTGCTCATAGTTGATCCCGTTAGATGTCTGGTACCACAAACGGTCCGCTGAGCCCCCCAGTAGAACCCCTAAATTCAGAGCCAGGAGTCAGCCCCATCTAACACCCACTGGGTATTGTACTCCCCCCAATAAATAATGATAATTATTATAATAAAATACTAAATAATAGTGCAAAGAAGAGCTCTCTTAGAATCACTGGCCCAGCGTTATTTGAAAAGCAGAGAACTGGCAAAGAATGTGATACCAACCCAGGTCATACATATGCAAAGAGAAATAAATGAGAGAAATGGATAAGCAGAATTTTTCTCAAAGATGGCTTGGCTTAACACTACCCTATCAAATGTAAGTAAAGCAAAGGTAAAGGCCCTCCCGTTGATCATCGATTTGCTCGAGCGGGCTCAGTAACGTCTCCATTGGAGACTTTGTTGTTACTGTGTTTGGCATATCGAATACGTCACGGGGAGCTTGCCAGGCCTTGCCGTGCGGGCGAGATACTCTCGGTAGCTTGCCGGGCTCTCCGAGAGGGATCAAATGTAGTAAACACTTTCAATAGCATCTTTTCCTGAGGATTCGACCCTTAATTCTTCTTAACATTAACAGTTAAAGTAGTACCAAAATGAAAATAATCCGATTTTACTTACCCAAAGAGAAAACTTCAACCCCAATATTGCGAAGCTCTCTGGCTGGAATTTCCACTTCATCCTGGGATTTGCCATCCGTAATAATAATTGCCACTTTAGGAAAGCCAACTCTTGCTCCAGCAGATTCAGTGAAAGTATTTTTAACTAAGTAATCAATGGCATCCCCTGAAGTTAAAAGGAAGCATCTTAATCATCTTCATTCACTGCATTCTACACAACTTGCCAGAGTCAAAAATCATGTAATATATCTTGCAGTTATAAGACATATAATAATTTTTTAATTCTTTTGCTCCCAAACAAATACTGTACTTATTTTAAACACAGACAAAATTTGTTGAAACATACCTGTCATTGTGTTTCCACCTTTATATGGGATTTGTTTAATTGCAGCAAGAAGTTCATCCCTTTGGTAGTACTGATTTAAGTTAAATTCAGTCCTGGTATCAGAGCTGTACTGAACAACTCCAACCCTTGTCTTCTCTTCACCAATGTCAAATGCAGACACAAGAGCAGCAATAAAATCTAAAATGTACTTGAAATTATTTCTTCCGACACTCCATGAGCCATCAACTAGGAACACTAAATCAGTCCAGGCACTGACAGAGCATTCTGAAATATATTTAATATGTTATTAAACAATGCATTATCAAACATTAAGAAGTACAAACTAATATTGCAAAAATGCTGTTTTTTTATCATCTGCTCATCATTAGAACATATTCATTTGCTATTCACCCAAAACTGACAAGCTCAAAAGAATAAAACTATTTTAGTAATGCTCATAAAGGCATTTAATTCCTTAATAAACCTGTATTCATTAAACTAGGTCTTTAAATTGCTATATAAAACATAATGCAAGAAAATATAAATAGATATGTGACCTACCCTCCAAGACTAATTATCCTACTATTACGCTATCAATGGTCCTATTTTTTTGTTTTGTTTTGTTTTGATGCCACACCCAATAGTCCTAAGGCTTATTCCTGACTCTACTCTCAGGGATCAGGAGACCATGTGGTGCTGGGGAACTAACCTGGGTCCACCGCATGCAAGGCAAGCGCCTTACCCGCTGTACTATTTTTCCAGCACTATCAATTGTCCATAGTTTTTATACACTATACTGTCACTCCTTTCTCCAAGAAAAAAAAAACATATAAAACATCTGGAGACAGATAAAAGAAATGTAATCTATTGCTTGGTATTTATTAATAAATATAAAACTTGCACCGTTCACGCTGCTGAGTTTATAAAAGAGCAAATCTCTTAACATTGTCCTGTATTTAGCAGTCCTGTCACTGTCATTGTCCTCCTGTTGTTCATCGATTTGCTCGAGTGGGCCGAGTAATGTCTCCATTTTTGAGACTTGTTACTGTGTTTGGCATATTGAATATATCATGGGCAGCTTGCCAGGCTTTGCCGTGCAGGCGAGATACTCTTGGTAGCTTGCTGGGGTCTCTGATTGGGGCGGAGGAATCGAACCTGGGTCGGCAGGGCTGGCTGCATGCAAGGCAAACGCTCTACAGCTGTGCTATCAAGCACCCCTAAATTTAACAGTATTTAACAGTAGAACTGTTTTTAAAACAGTATTTCACAGTAGAACTGTTTAAAGTTTGGTGATTAGTCTTAGCAGTGTTTCCCAAAAAGGGACAATACTAAGCATTGGATAAATCCAAGGGCACGGTCATATTCTTGGGTGTCACTGGAGGTTGTTTTCTGTGGTTTACTTAAAGAAGATATATTTCCAGGGAGCACAAAGGTTTTTTTAATTACTAAAAGGGGATTTTAGGCCAAGTAAATCTGATGACTTTTGGAGAGCATTATTATGTTATCATATCTTAAAAGAAGTAAAAACAAGCATAAATATCATGCAAGACAGAATATCTTTTTATTATCTCATAATGTATTTAAATTTAACAGCTCAAACCTATTTTGCTATAAAAAAGGAGAAACTTCAAAAGTCTAAATACACTTGTTATCCTTAAATTTATAAAATTCAATCATTATGTTTTTATAACCAAATTATCTTTCTTTCTCTCTGTGATGTAAGTGGGGTGGGATTAGAAACGGAAGGAGGACAGCTTCGTTTTCACGAAACTCCTTTGTTCATCTGGCAATTCTGAGTTTTCTGAAGATGTTTCTGTTCTTGCATTCAGTTAGTGGGTAATAAAAGAAGTATTTGAATAGAAAGAAGAGGAAAGGGTCCTGGAAAATTTTGCAGGCCAAATACAAGTTGCTTGCCTAAATAGTTTTTACACACTGTTTAATGGGCCAATTTAAGTCTATTGAAAGGTCAATGTTTGGCATACTGCTTCGATTTAAAATAAATCTTGAAGGTTCAAGGATAATAATAGCTTTGAAACTACACCCCATAAGCTTCATTTTAGATTATTAGATACTAGGATGGATTATAAACAGTAATCTGGAGGAAAGATTCTAGATAAGAGACACTCTGTGTTAATAATCTTTTTATTATCGTCCTGAGTCATAAATACAACTTTATAACAGCAAAATTAGATGGTTAAGAAAACCCTCAAAGTTTTACCTTCAATCAAGCAAAGCAGTATAGAACAAAGGAAGACTAGAAATGGCAAAACTTAGACTAAATAAAATGTATTTCATCTAATTATGACCATACCTGTTTATCATAAATATTTTATAGGAACTCTGGAAGGGCTTATATATAACTACCATAAACTGATATCATTGAAATATCCTATAACTGAACATAATACCCATAGGCTTAGAAATACATTTTTGTGGCAACTGAATCGCTTAAAATAATTTCCCATGTTCCTGCCTCATATTTCGCAAAGACCCTTAAATTATGACATGTTTGTATCAGTTTGTCTGTTTAAAACAAGTTAAAATTTGTCATATGTTTTGTTTTGCGCCTACTATCAAAATTCTGCATGAAAATTTGGTCACAAATTTAAAACACTTCTAGAAAAAAAAATTAGTAAATAGAAATTTGTATCAGAAAGTCAGAATAGGTGCATAATAGCTGATATTATTGGATTGTCTGATTCTAGAAAAAAACTTATCAAATAAACTTGGTTATAAAATCAAATTATGTATACAATTGGATCATCCGCTTTATATCACAATTTATGAATTCTAAAAATTGAGATCAAAAGATTAAAGAAAACACTTACTTTGTATCTCTGCTTTTCCAGGTTTCTTCCCAGGCTTCGAGGGACCACCTGTTTCAACTGAGTCAAAACCCAATCATTACAAAAGGCACTGAACCCAGAAAAATAATTTCTAAGAGGGAAATAATTACAGTCTTTCACTATAGTCTTTCACTGTTGTCTAATATTTTTCTATTAGCTTACTAATCTATGCTAAGTAATACTGCCAAATAAACATTCCTTGCAAATACATTATTTTTAGTGTGATTTTATATATTTTATATATTCCAAAAAGACATTAACATTCTTGCCTGGCATCTTTTAATGACTTTAATAGTTTTCATTTATAACATTCCTGTTATTTCCAGAAACCAAGGTTATAAATCAAGAATAAGTCATTCACATCTACTAATGGTCAGGGTCGTAGAAAAACAGTTGCTACTAACATAAATACACTCAGCAGAATCACAAAATCACAAATCATCCTGTTATTCATCGATTGCCTCGAGCAGGCCCCAGTAACGTCTCCTTCATCCTAGCCCTGAGATTATATTCAAGGCTCTTTAGGAGAATGAGACCCATCATTGTTACTGGTATTTGGCATATTTGGTACGCCACGGGGAGTTTGCCAGACTCTGCCCTGTAGGCAGGCTACATTTGGTAACCTGCCAGTTTGTCCAAAGTAGGAATGAGATGATAAGATGTCATAATAAGATGTCGCGCAGCCGCAAATGCGGCCGCGCGGTTCCGGGATCTGGTTTTTATAGTCTCTGAGTCTTGGCCGCTGATGGTATTACACGGCACCAGGGGGCCAGTTGGTGGGTGTGACTCAGCAGAATAGCATACAAAAATGAAAGATGAAATATTTGCAAAATAAAAACTACAAAAGTACTTTATATTTCTGCTTACTTGTTAATTGGCCTATAACTGGTACACTTTCTTCTACTTCATCATATGAGGTGATTGTCACCACATACTCTATTTCAGGTATAAGGTCTGATAATAAAGTCTCCGTGGTACTCGCTGCAAGAGTAAATTCTTTAGTAGGCCCATCTAGAAATAGAGAAAGGAAAATAAGAATGCAACAAAACACTACTCACATACAGCATAGTATAACAAAACTACCAGATAAAGATTCAAATTGCAAGTTAAAGATAGATCAATAAATCTTCAGAATATGTGATCATTATTTTTTACTGCTTCTCAAACCCAAATACTTGAATTCTAGAAATGTAATAAGTGGAATGGCACTGCTTGATTTTCTTTTTAGGATTTTGGGCCACATCTGGAAGTGCTCAGGGTTTACTCCTAGCTCTGTGCTCAGGGATCACTCCTGGCAGTGCTGAGGGACGATATGAGGTTCTGAGAATTAAATTCTGTTAGCTGCATGCAAGGCAAGCACCTTCCTTGCTGTACTATCTCTCTGGCCTTGACATTGCCTTTACTTGTTACAATCATGTTCAATACTTGTTTAAGGACTCAAAGATTCCACTAGATTAAAAGCGTACCAGAATTCAAACCAAAAATCTTCTTGTTTCTGAGGACTTATGGAAAATTATAAAATTCTCATAACTAATATATAAATAACTTATTCTCATAAATAACAAAATTATTCCTCCGAGGCAAGCAGATAGAGAGATGAGATTAAAAAGAAATCAACTCAACAAGCCTCAGAGGCCAAAATCAAACACTAACGAGAAACACCGCAAGCACAGAATGAATCCTCCACGCTTAAATAAGTGCATGTATTGCTGGACATGCCTGGTCCTCTAAACTGAATTAACTAGATGCCAGCGAGATTGCTCAAGGGCTAAAGCACACGCTTAACATGTACAGGGTCTGGATTCGGTTCCCAGGACCGCACACTTCTCATAGACTACATGCACAACACCTAAACACAGGACCAGAAGCAGACCCTGAGCTTACATATCCAAAACGGAGCAACACAAAGAATGACTTAACTAAATACAAAGTGTTTCAAGGTGATATGGAGTAGGTCTTCTTTTATGTGCCATCAGTTACTTCTAATGTACCATCAGTTCAAGTATAATTCCTACAGACAGTGTGCTTAAGATTTCTAACTATGGGGTTCCTGGAGTGGCTCTGTGACAAATAAGAGTTCCCTCGCAAGCATAAAGGCACCAGCTCGTCCCTAGCGTCACTCAGTTGCACCAAGTGCCACCCCAGCAGCTCTGAGTTTTAGGACCCCTGGCACCACCATCATCATCCTTAATGTGCAATCATCCTGCTCTCCAGTCAAGTATGTGTGAGCACCAGAACAAAGAGAGCACAACTCTCCAGCAAGCACCATCACCAAAAACTGTGCAAGGGCTAGAATCAGAAGCGCCAGACTTGGCAAGTACATGCGTGATCACCATGAGACCCCACAGTAAACACACTACAGCCATAATGTGTATGAGCGCCAAAACTAAGCAGGTGATCCTGGCTAGCACAGATGCAAGTACCACAAGTAAAGGGGATGAACCTCGTCAAGCACCACGACCATATGTGCAAGCAATACGATAAGGCATGTGTGGGATACTTGTTTATAGATGACAATAACAACAGAGGGAAGGGAAGGGGGAAATGGTGTTTAATTATATTAAGTTTTCATCAAAACATAAATAATCAAGAAAGATAACAAGTGTCTCTGGAGCCTGAAAAACGTTCATAGTTTACTGCATGTGGGCCATGCAATACCAAGTATGCTTAGATACAACTATGATACAGGGCCTTCCAGTTCAGCTTGGGCAGTACAGCAATCAAATATGCCCAAAGTATGGAAATGGAATAGACACTTTTCCACTGCTTTTATGCTTTGAAATGAAAAAGAGGATCATCTATCTTATATCACATTTAAGGATCTAAAAAATCCTTAAAAATTGAGACCAAGATGGTGGAGAATGGGCACTGGTGAAGGTATGGGTGTTTCATTGTTTGACCGAGACTTAGACCCAAAAGCTTTGTAACTGCTCTCATGGTGATTCAATAAATAAAATTATAAAAAATGATAAAAAAGTAAGGTGGAGTTCATGCACAATTCAATCAGCTAATCAGTGGCTGAATGAATAGCAGTACTTACTCCTACATTTTAAAAAAATGAAGATTAGCTAATATATGGGTACAGATACTAATTATAAAGGAAATAAAGCGATAACAATTGAAATAATGTTCTAGGCACAGATATGTAAATATAAACATCTTATTCTACCCCAGCCCTTTAAGATGCAACCATTGTTAGAATTTACCAAGCATCTTTAGACATAGTATTATAAGTAGATCCAATTAGATTTTTAGGATAATATCTAACTCAAAATAGCATCTAACAACTATGAGACCAAAAAAGATAAGAAAAACAAAACAAATAATCTCATGCCAGAGTCTGACACTAGTGGATAAACTGAACTGAGAACAAACTTCAGTCCTCAACTTTTTACTACTATCCTAATAAAATCACAGAAAAGAATCCCAACTCTAGAAACATACTCTATGCAACTGAACCAAACAGAACTTGGTGATAAGGGTCCATGAAGCAAGAAAGAAGGCTTGACACAAACTAGGAGGAAGTTGTTCAACGTGGAAAACAGAAATACTTTATAAATCTATGCTAGAACTATCCTCTTCAAGCCTGGTCATATATATTCTGAGTATGTTGTCTAAAATTATGCTTATTAATTAAATGTTATTTTTTTGCCAAAAAAAATTGAGACCAAGAAATTAAAGAAAATACTTAATTGGCTACAAATATATCTGGAGGAAAGAATCAAAAAGGAATCTTTGAGTTCTTTCTCACTCCTAAATTCTCTGATTATTGTTTTCAAGTTTATAATTCCATAACACAACATTATTTAAAATCATTGGTAAGAGTAGTAGAGATAAGAACCAGGAGGTCTGCTCCACTACTTGGAAACTGGCCTCACGTGCTGGGGGAAAAGGCAGCTCAGATAGAGAAGGGCACACCAAGTAAAGGATGTTGAGAGGATCCATTCAGGTTGAAAGATGCAGGTCAAAAGTAGACTATAGACCAAACATGATGGCCACTCAATACCTCTATCGCAAACCACAACACCGAGAGAGAGAGAGAGAGAGAGAGAGAGAGAGAGAGAGAGAGAGAGAGAGAGAGCAAAAGGGAATGCCCTGCCACAGAGGTGGAGCAGGGTGAAGGAGACGGGCTGGGGGTGGGGGAGGGATGCTGAGACCACTGGATAATGGGCACTGGTGGAGGGATGGGTACTCGATCATTGTATGACTGAAACACAAGCACAAAAGTTTATAAGCCTGTAATCATACCTCACAGTGATTCACTAATAAAAAAAGGGAAAAAATTAAAAATAAATAAAAGCATTGGTAACTTATTGTAACACCTAGTACAATTAGGATATGGACATAACCCAAATGTCCCATGCAGATGAACAAAGAATTGTGGTATATAGACACAACCGAATACAATGCAGCTGTAAGGAAAGATGAAATCATGCAGTTTGCTACATGAATTGAACTGTAGGGAATCAAGTTAAGCAAAATAAAGGGGAGGGAGAAGAATAAATACTGGATAATCTCACTCATTCATTGAATATAGAAACAGAACAAGGAAACTGTATTGAACACTGACAAATCCTTGGTCTTGAATGATAAAGCAACAACAAACTTAAATGTATTTTAATAGTATAACTTATACTGCAATTTTTTAAAAGTTTTGTTCACAGCTATCTATGAAGGCCACAGATATTTAAACACAACTTTGATGATGGTATGTTGACATAATACCCTCTTCTGCTAGCCACTCAGAACTGCTTCCTACCAGTTGTTTGATATTAATGAAAACGATTATTATCCTATTCTACATTAGAACTGAAAGTTAATCAAGAAAAATTAGTTCTACACACTTCAGCAACATCACAAACACAAAAGATAACTGCTGAGAACAAGTAAAATACATTTCCGTTGTGGTTTCTTTCAATGACTCAACCTAGAATTTACAGAACACACTTTGCCAAAATAAATTCTTGTCTTCCAGGATACCAGCTCATCATTATCAAAGAATAATGTTTCCTGGGCACTAAAATGTGTAGGAGACTGTAGTAATTCACTTGATACTTTAAATATTGTAACCACTAATTCAAGAAGAATGTCAAAAAGTAATAATTCTATTTTTTAGAATCGAAGGTATATTCTGATGAATTAGAACAGAAAACCATACCAAAAAAGTTAAACTCCCTAAGTATATACACAACAGTAGATATCTAAATGGAAATAAAGAGATATGAATCCACCATGAGCTGGTAACATTAGCTGGTTCCCTAAGGCTTTCTAAATCTCAGCTTCCTCATAATGAAATAGGAGAAAAGTAAATTAGATGATAATTTTGATATCCTAAAATGCCATCTTAAAACTTACCAGTGGTAGGGTCCACTGTTATTCTGTAACCCACAATTGGATCAGATGGTCTCGCCCATGACATATGAACGGTATTTTCATCTATAATTTTAAAATTCAAGTCTGACGGTGGATCAACTGCAAAAGATAGGGTTATATTAGTTATATTTTCCAATGTCTCAGAGTGGTCAATTTAATAAATAATTGTGCTGAGCAAAGCTTACTAAAATTGTCTTTGCATTAATTTGTTTCCAACAAATATAAAATATATCTTGTTGGATAAGAATAAAATTAAAAGCTGACAAGATATGACGAAACATCAGAGAGTATACATATTACAGGAGACAGCACAGAACACTTTTGATTCTTGAGTTGCTAGGTCATCCAAGAATGGCCAGCAAAATCAAGCATAATAGAAACATTTGGATACAAGTACATACAAATACAATGAAATCACATATAATAACCACATATGCAAACAATTCACATAAGGAATTAAAGGAATTTCAACACATGCTGAGTGCATTTCGAATAAGCATGCCAAATCACAACCTGCATACAACCATAGAAATTAATTAAGAGCATTGACATAATACTTTTTTTTCCATAAAGTGGAAAAGAATCAATGATCTTTTGGGTTCATTCTCTGCATCATTGCCTTGTTTTTAATTTTTGCTTGATAAATTTCAATCTGTAGCAGAGATGAAAAATACATGTTAATTAAAAGGAAGGCTCATGGGAAGTCTAGCATGGTTGTTTCACACAAAAAAAATATTCATTTAGGTGTATACTCATGTTCATGTCTACATATATTAAATAATAATAAGGGGTTGATAATTTATGAGGGTCTAAAATCTGATATCAAGATACTTATGAAACTAAAATTCTGCCTGTTTACACCAATTTGCTGTATTTTGTCAAGGTGTAAACCAACACTTTAATTTTCCTTTGCAGCAGGTATATTCCATACTATATGTGACATTTTATGTTAAAATGCCAGTATGGTCCCTTACAAAACAATGGTTAATTATGAAAAGAGACAACATCGATGTATATTTATGGACATTTATTTACAGAACTTAAAGAAAACAGTAAAGGAGGATCAATGATCTGAAGACATGACTGCGCATAAAAACTTGGAGAAGTCAATGACAAGGATAACTGAAAAGTACAGAAAGAGTTTACATACAAAACTATAGAGCATCATGCATGTGTCAATGAAATGTTGATTTGTTTTTAGTTTCCCACAATGAACAAAAGCCTCCATGTACAATAGTCATTACACAAAGACGTTTCAGAAATATTTTATAGTGATATTCTCTCTGCAATGTTCATGCCTCATCATGCAGCATTGTACTGACTCACTGTCAGTGCATGGTCGATGCATTAAAAACTGTTACTCTTAAAGCAGATCACAAAGTAAAAAAATGCTCAGCCATACTCTTCGTAAAGAGTTGAAATCTGAAAGTGTTCCTTGTGAGTCAGAATTTTCACATCTATTTTGAAAGATTATAAACTTTAGGTTTTTTGATAGAAGTCAATTAAAATATGGTAGTAGTTTTGAGACATCAAAGAATTTACTAGAGTTAGATATTTACATAATATTAATAGCACATTTTAATAGAAATAAAGCAAATTAAGCACACATTTGATGACTGGCTGCTTTCGACTGTAGGTGCTTGCTTTATTATTTTTATTGGGTGCACTAGTTATAGGACAAATGTTATTGTCTTACTATCCATACACAGGCAGTGAGATTAGGCTATTAATCTACATGCATAGTTGAATTATTTGACATTCTGCTGTTTATAACCATATCTCAGATTTAGTTATAACTTGATACAATGAGCATGCAACAGATGTTAATAAGACCATAGTAAGAATATCATTATAAAATATTGTTCTAGTTGCAATGTCTCAGGACAAATTTAATGCAAAGGCAGACACAGTTGGCCTGAGCATGCTTTCAAAAAACTCAGTACATGGAAAAACAGTACCACCAACCTTGCAAGGAAAGTGACCTGAAGCAGCAGACACTAGGTTAAAACTGCTGAAAGGCAGCAGCGCCCAACTTGTTGATTTCCAAATGACCGGGATTCCAGATAAACTGAAAAATTGACTGTGGGGAAAAGTCTTTAACATTTCACAGGATTTTACGGTGTTCGCAGAAATTCAGATGTATTCAGATGTGATACTCGGGAATCAAAAGCCAGAAAGAATAGCAGACCAAAGTGTATAAAACAAGCTCACTCTACTCATCTTGTCACAGTTGTTTAATTTGCTGTTGCTTGGGCCACAACCAGTGGTACTCAGGACTTACTCCTGGCTCCGTGCCCAGGGATCACTCCTGGCAGGGCTCAGGAAATCGTGTGGGGTGCTGGGGATCAAACCCAGGACAGGCACATGTAAAGTAAGGACTATACCTGCTAGACTCTCATTCTAGCTCTCCTCTTGCGATTTTTTATCACGGGTAAAACCTTTCAGGCTTGCCATTCCGTTAATACATTTTCTGTTTGTTTCACAGTAAATGGTAATATATCAGGTATGAGTGGCAAATTTTCATTCACTTTGAAAATATTTTCTTTATATAAAACAATACACAACTACCAATGCAATGCCAGAGGCAGTGTCTATGTTCCCTAAGGAATGCAGATGCCAGAATATTTCAAACATGAATTGCTTGTACAGAATGTGATTGAAAATAGCCATGGTTGTATAGACTGAGAATGTGAGATAAAAGAATGAGAACTAAATTCTAATTAAATTACATAGGGATCAGCTATATAGTCCTAAAAGCTCAATAATAATTCTCTTGTTATCAAACAGCTACTTAATGAAAGCTGCATTCTAATGATATTTTGGTATGCAAATTAACAGAATTCAGGACTTTTTAGAAATAATAATAGCTAACGTGTGTTGAACCAGAGAGCCAATAACTTTATCAATGGTCTCCTTTTCATCCTATATCAGCAGAGTGGATTTTAGTAATCGAAATTTATAGCTGAGTCAGTAAAACTAAGGAAGTTAAAACAACTTAATAAGAATCAAATCTTGAATCCCACATTGATTCCAGAGCATAGAATTTCTAACGTGCCAGATAAAATGTAAAGAATATATGAGTGAAAAAATAACTTTAGAAACTAATACTTCTACATATTTACCCAATTTATGTAAATATATTCCCCTATACAATTAGTTAATATATGGTCAGTAATATATATGAGTCCTGAGGTATCTCCAATCTTTATCTACCAGATAATTGAAAAATTGACTGTTTAGAAAAGTCTTTAACATTTCACAGGAGAGTTTAAAGTGATCATAGAAAATCAGATGTGGTACTTGGGAATCAAAAGTTAGAAAACACAGCAGCCCAAGAATAAAGCCCACTCCACTTCTCATCTTGCCACTTTTTTTTTATATTCAGATATCCATGGATATTTAGATATTCTCAGTGTAAATATAAATACTTTGGCTATTAATTTTAATTTTACACACCTACTCAAGCAATTTTGAAACTTTATATTGTCATCTAATCTTTTTAAGCTTTGTTTTCATTATGGTACCTGAAAAGAAGACATGTCTAAGAGTTGACCAACTGTGACAGGAGAGAGGGAGGGAGGGGAAAGAGAGAAAACGGGGTGGATGGATGAATGGAGAAAAATCTAGTAAATTTTTATAATGTATAAAATGCATTAAAGATAGATCAAAATTGAGAACACACTACTAAATATCTTGACAAATTAGTAAAACCTTTAGTGCTATATCTGATAATATATGCTTCTTAGAGGTCAAAACTTAATAAAATAGGAGGAAAGATATTAAGTATGGATACTTTCTTATGAATTTTTGAAGTGTGAAAAGGTTTACTAAATTCAATAGGCATTAAATTGTATCTTTCATTCAAAGTATAAGATTTTTAAGATCTTTGCCATAATAGGTAGTAACTTAATTTGTGTTAAGCGGATACCAAAAATAACCAGTGAAAAGTTAATATTTCAGAAAAGTGATGGATTTTCCTACATACATTAAAAGCCATGTTTTCTCAAAAAAAACTAACTGGGTTTTCAATTTTCACATAAGAAAGAATCACAGAGCGCAAACTAGCAATAAAACATGACTACATGACTGTGCTTTATTCCTAAGTAACTGTGTGCATTACCTGAGTTACTAAAAGCCTCCCTGACACTTACTCATATGGAAAATGAGAAAGAACAAAATGATCCACAAGGGCTAAACTCATTGACGGGATGATAAGATGCAGTTGTCCATAATATATTATAAACCATCAATCAAACTCTCTACAATTGACTATTACATTTTCATCTCAAATTATAAATTAATTAAGAAAGTGCCCAATTCTCAGAGACTAGTAGCCATGAAATCTTAAACATAAATGTTAAATTTTCTGAGTGACAATCTCTACATGAACCAAAGACATTTCACACGTTCTGGGTCATAGAGAACAAGTTTGTATGGTTGCAGTTATCTGACATTGTTGAGTCTAAAAATAATAAATACCAAAGTCAAAAACTAAATGATTTTTGCTATTCTTTCTATAGTCAACAATACATTATAAAACAATTTTCTGGGGCTGGAGTGATAGTACGGCAGGTAGGGCATTTGCCTTGCACGCGGCCAACTCGGGTTCGATCCCCAGCATCCCATATGGTCCCCAAGCACCGCAAGGAGTAATTCCTGAGTGCAGAGCTAGGAGTAACTCCTGAGCAATGCCAGGTGTGACCCAAAAAGCAAAAAATAAATTAACTAAATAAATACATAAATATTTTTGTATTTGTAAAGAATTGTATTCATAAAGAATTTTCTGGGGCCGGAGAGATAGTACAGTAGATAGGGCACTTCCCTTCATGCAACTAACCCAAGTTCAACCTCCAGCACCATACGGTCTCCCAGCCCTCCGGGAGTTATCCCTGAGCACAGAACCAGGAGGAAGCCCTGAGCATCACTAGGTTGGCCCAAAATCAGAAAGAAAACTGTCTCATGTAAAATGGTAGAAGGTAAGTAATGGGATAAATGTGGTACAACTATGAATGGGGAACAATGCAAAAAGTGAATATTAAAACCTTTCCATAAATATCAAAAGCCAACTCTGAGTTTTCATCACATTAAAAAGTAAGTAGACAAAGACCTATTGGAAAGTAGTGTGACAACAAAGTTAAAAAACTGAAAGTTCCAAAAGGGGGAAAAAACTGGCAATTTTTCAAACATTAAAATGACATAACAATAAGCAGAGGCACAATTTGAAAATTCTTAATGCCCCTAAGAGAAATAGTTCAGAGAAATTCTACTTGTAGCCCATTGTTACCAGAAAGGTTTTGGCTACAAGTCCTGCTAGCCCTTCAGAGACTCCTGGGACCACTTACTTAGTACTTAACACCCTGGCTGGGCTTTCCAGTCCAGGAGCTACCAGCCACGTGCTCTGTCAGGCACTTGAAATGTGGCCAATCCAAACCGAAAAGCCCTGCAAGCATAAATGCACACCAAAGCAAGGACGTTAGCACCAAAAACTGTCAAATATCACACCCATTATTTAATGTTGCTTGATTTTTGGAATGGCAAACAGATGAATATATTAGTGTAAATGAACTTATATAACAATTTCTTACATTGTAATTTCCTTTATCTGGCTTATTTTTGCTTTTATTTTGTTTTGATTTGGAGTCACGCCCAGTGATGCTCAGAAGCCCTTCCCAGCTCAGTAAGGAGAGTTGCTCCGAGAGGTGCTCAGAGAATCATCAGTGTAAGAGATCCAACATGGAAACCCAAGACTACCATACACAAAGCATATGGTCCAGTCCATTTTGCTAACTCTCAAACCCTTTTTTTTCCTTTTCTCCTGTTTTCGATGTGATGACCTGAAAATCTGAAGTTACATATGTGCTCGCATTTGCTGCTCACAAAATTAGGCCCTGCTATTCCATGGCATAATCTCCCCAATCAGATTCCTATTAACAATATAAATAATCAGTAGTGACTGAAAGGGTTGAGAGACAAGAAAAAATAACACAGCTTAAAAGAGCAAAAAAGTACCGCAGTATGTGAAAATAAATACAAATTTAAAGGATAAAAGTATGGGAAGTGTGAAAATAGTAATGTAGACAGTAAAATGTCCTTTTTAACTGTACTTTGCTAACCAACCATTATCCAATTCAACCTTGATTTTTTTTCCAATGACATCATTTCCAAACTAATTCTTTTCCTAAGAATTGTCAAATCTTTCTGATTTTCAAATAAACTATTTTCTTAATGAGCAATAAATAGGCCACTTGAGTGAACTCTCTAAAAATATCTTCAGTCAGGCTTCCAGAAGTTCCTTAAATAAAATTCCTTCCTAACAACGACACAGAATGGAGCATTAAAGCAACCTCAGCTAATACTTCACAGAAACTACTCAGAAAATTTTCTACATTCACCAACAAGTCATAAACACATTTAGGAGACTGTGATTTTCCTGGTGATTTTTTTTATCTGTAGACTTAAAGTAGAAAAGTATACAATAGGTATTTTTGTTTCCTCTAATCTGTGCTATCAGGAAACATCTCTATTTTCCCACACAAAACAACTCAATTTCCCACAACCTCTTTTCTTAAAAAAAAAAAAACCTCCAGAACTTCCTCACATTTTTTCCTCCTTAATTTCCTCTATACTACTTCTTTATTGGGGGAACAGTAGGGAATTAAACTATATCTCTAGTGTTATTTAACTTGCAGAACAATGCCTCTAATTTGGCCGGTTCCATGATCTTTGAGGGGGACACAGAAGGGACACCACCCTCATCTGGTTAATATATAGAAATGCCCTGTTTAGTGGGTGCTGAGAAATTAAACACAACGTGCACATTTTTAAAAGAAGAAATAAAATAAAACAAATCTGGGGCTGGAGCGATCGCACAGAGGGTATGACGTGTGCTTTGCACGTGGCCAATCCGGGTTCAATTCCCAGCATCCCATACGGTCCCCCTAAGCACCCCCCAGGAGTAATTCCGGAGTGCAGAGCCAGGAGTAAGCCCTGCGCATCGCCGGCTGTGACCCCCAAAACCAAAAACATAAAAATTAAAATAAACAAAAATAAAAATAAAATAAATGCAAAAGCCTGTCTTATATGAGAGGGCAGAGCTCCTTGCCCTTGCTCCAACACCACGTTTCTTTGGCAGATTTCCCAGCCCAGAGCCTCTTCCTTCCGCCCGATGCTGGGGAACAAGAAGGCGGGTGGCCCTGGAATGGGGTGCCTGACTGCTCTGGTGCCCACTCACTTCCCTGTGTGCTGGAAACCTTGGCCTGGACCTAACTTGTCTGCTGTTCGCTAGGGTCTAGGCCACTGCGCTCCTGAGGCCAGCGAACTAATATGAACTAATCTAACAATTTCTCACATTATAATTTCCCTTACCTGGCTTATTTCTGCTCCTATTTTGTTTAGATTTGGAGTCACACCCAGTGATGCTCAGAAGCCCTTCCCAGCTCAGTGAGCAGGGAGGGTTGCTCAGAGAGGTGCTCAGAGGATCATCCCACAGGGTCAGCGCGTCCCCACCCCCAGGCCAGGAGAACAACCTCCCGCGCCCAGGATGTCCAGGATCATCCCCCATCCCCACCGACGCCGTCTGCATCCTCTGAACCTCCTGCCGCATCAGTCTAGCCAACGGCGCGCCCCACAAACACACGGACGCGCAGAGCCAGCGCTGTGGCAGTCCTTTATTCGTGCAGTTACTGAGGCGGCAGCCCCCAGCCGGGTGGTTACAAGCCACGCGCCACGCCGGCCTACCGTGCCACGCTCGGGGTGGGGGCACCAGCAGCGGCAGGATGGGTACCAGCAGCGGCAGGTTGGGTACCAGCAGCGGCAGGTTGGGTACCAGCAGCGCAAGGATGTCCGGAGCATGCGCCGTGCCGGGCGCAGCGGTCGCCCCCTCCCGGACAGACGGCGACTCTTCTCGGGATGGTTGGAGGTGGCATGTGGACAGCACACACATGGCAGAGACAGCGCGAGTAGAACACACGGTGCTGTACAGAATGGATGATGCGGAAGGCCAAAGAGCTGAACCTGAGAGCTGCGGAATGGACAGAGCTCAGAAGAAGAAGAAAAAAGAAGACGAAGGGGTTTGTCTGGAGAGAAATCACCAGCCAAGAAGAAAAAAGAAACACACATGAAGCGCAGAGTGGAAAAAAAAACAAGCAAGCCGTAGAAGCCAGAAAGATCTCTTGGACCTTCCTAAAATTCTGCACGGTCAGTAGAGAAGAGGAAGGGGAGAGAGAGAGAGAGAGAGAGAGAGAGAGAGAGAGAGAGAGAGAGAGAGAGAGAGAGAGAGAGAGCATTTTTACCTTCTGCCTCGATGGAAGACAAGAACAGGGCCGCGCCCAGGGCGGCAAGCGCTGGAGGGAGCCGGGTCCGCATGGTCAGCCTCGAAACTCACAGCCGCATGAAGGGAACTGCTGGAGCAAGCAGGGACCACATCAGAAAACTGCTGCCAGGGCAGCCTGGAACCAGGTTAGAACGGGAGCCTGAGGCTGGGCCAGCACCTGAGCAGATTAGCCTTAAGAACCACAGGCCCCCCCGGCTTATAAAGGGCCTGTTGTGGAGCAGTGGAAGTCGAGTTCATCTACAGAAGCTGAATCATGGCACTAAGAGCGAGTTCAAGTTTAAAGAGGGTCCTGTTTTCCTGGAGACTGGGCCAGCTTAGCTTCCAGGGTGAAGGAAGCCCCACCAGGCCCCACATGACTTCATCCTGCCTGGGTGATGGTTAATTCCGAGGTCATTTTATCCCTGACTCAACTAAATGTTTCTTCCAGCTGGGGATTTTATTTGGCCACTTTTTCCTAGCTGCTGAACGATTTAGTTAACTGTGCTTTAGTGGTCTCGGGGTAATTTGGAAAAGTATAATAAACCTCTTTTACTCTCTTTTTTTTTTCTTCATTTTGTTCTGCCTACAAATATGCAGCTCTTTGAGGTCTGAAATGGATTATGCAGGAGCATGTAAGGCTCCACAGAAGCCTGGACCTCCTGCTTTCGCTGTGTCGTCTCCACATCTGATAAATCCTTTACCCAAGATGGTCAGAAAACAGCTTGAAAAAAAACTAACAACAAGGTGACAAGCATGGAAGAAAAAACAAGTCTTACTTTTTCCCCAAATAATAAACTTTTTTCATTCAACGTTTCATTGATTCCAGAAAATTACAGGTATATAGGCACTCTCAGAGAATATATTCTATTCCGACCTTTGCTGGTTCTATAACTATATTACTAATTCCTTCAGATAAAAAATTGAGGTGGAGTGGGGAGGGGGTTGTAACTCAAGCCTATAGTGCTTGCCCTAATGTGAGATGCCTTGGGTTTGATCCCAACACTTTTAAAAGAGACGAATAATTTTATTCATCCTATGTGTTCCCAGTCCACAGTAAGTGCTTGATCCCTGTCAGCCCAAAGAGAAGAAAGCTTCTACAATACACTGTAACATCCATTCGGAGACAAAAGCTACAAACAATGAACCGAACTGGGAAACTGCCAAAGACAAAACAGAAAAAGTCGACTCTGAGGTCCATAAATTATTGTAAGGCAACACACTAGGCCTCATGAAAAATGGAATCATGCTTGGGAATCTAGAAATGAAGCAAAAGTTCCAGAGCTTTTTTGTGAAAAGAAACTGACAAGCTTTAACCGCGTCTTTCCAAATTATTGGCACGATATATTTGGGCTGCTTTTCCCGGCTGAGTGTAAATTGCATTTTAAATGTCTGATGAGGGAGCAGGCCAAATTGCCTGGAGCTCTTTTTTTATGAAGCCAAGATTAAAATTTTGGCTCTGCTCTGGGATCCACGGGTCCTAGCAATTTCTTCTTCCTAATTAACAGCTGTTTGACATTTCTAACCCTCTTCTACATCAATGAAAAACTAGAGGTGAGACTGGCCCATTGTTCCCCTCATCTGGTCTTAACTTTGCTCTAATAATTTCCAACTCAGTTGGCAGTGCCACTTCCAAGCCGAGCTAAGAGAGGCTGACAATCGGCCCACCGAAAAACTGTATGCAGACTTTTAAAAGGGAAAAAAAAAAAAGGAAGAAAGAAAGAAAAAAACTGAACTTGTCACCAAAAAAAAAGTGCAAGCGTTTTGTCTGGGTCTGGGGCGCCACCTGTCGGTCGCCTGACTCAGCGGCAAGAATGAATCACGTCGCGTCGGGATAGCAGAACATCGACGCGGTTCAGAAGCCCGCGGACCCCGCACACCGCCCATGCATATGTTTAAAACAAAAGAAAACAAAAATCCTTTTCTCCTTTTCTGCCAAAGCATTTCACCGAATTCTTAGCAACACCGCATTGAGCATCCTCAGACGGAGATGCCTGAAGGCGGCCGTTCCGACGTGGCAGCGAGGATTCCCTCCCTTTGCGCTCATGAATGAAAATGAGTCAGTGGCAGCCGAGGGGGAGGGCTGGGGGTGGGGGGGACCGTCTGGAGAGTTCTGCTCCAGCAGCCTCCCCACCCCCACCCACCCCACCGCCGGAGGCCAGAGCCTCCACTCCTAAGACCAGTTTCAAAAGGAAATGACACCTCCCCCACCCCTCGGTTTCCCCCAGCCCTTGGACGCCTCGGACCCTCTTCCTCCCCGACCCTCCAATTGGCCCTGGGCGTCCCGTGCCAGCGCCGCAGCCCGACGACGACCAACAACCATCAGTTTGGGGTGCGGGGAGGGAAGAGGTTTGGAAACGCCCCGAAATGGACCCCCGGGGATGCTCGGGGTGGGAGTGGGGGGGATGGGAGGGTAGCTAGCTCTTAATCCCCATCCTTGGACGGGGCGCCCCACTCTCTGCGATCCCTACCGTCTCTAGGACCCCCGACACCCGGGACGAGCTCGGAGGGGAAAGGGGGCTTTCTCCCGGCGGCTAGGGGTGGGGAGGGTGGGGAAACGAGGTGGCCGTCCCCGGCGTGCGTCCCCTGACCTCCGACGACCCGGCCCCTCGCGGTGCGCTCCAACTAGCCGAGCGGAGAGCCAGACGCCCGCACCGGGAATGAGGGTGCAGATGCCAAACGAGGGTGCAGAAGCCGCACGCCTCCGCGCACCCGCACGAGCAGCCGTGCGCTCGGTGGCGCCCTCAGGGACTCGGTGCCCGACGCGGGGCTGCACCAGGGGCCCCGGGGACCGGGCCACGGCCGCGACTGAAAAGAGGGGCAGGTGGTGGCCGCTTGCGCCGCCGGCGTGCGCGCAGAAATCCCTCTCCTCGCGTGGGGGGGCTTTACGCACACGCAACTTGCCCCTCGCGGGGACTCTTCGGAAAACTCTCCCCCCACCCCAAAAACCAGAACCACGAATCCCAAAAGCTCGAGGTGCCAGCTGCAACCCAGGTCCCTCTCCAAGTCCTCGCCCCGGATCCTTAACGTCTTGGGGGCGCAGCGAGCGAGGGGGCAGGGTCCCGGATCCCTCGGGGGGGATGGATGGGGGGGTGGAGGGGGACGCGCGCGATCGGGGGTGAGGGGAGCCGCCGAAGGAAGCCGACGAGAGTCCGACTGACCTGAGTCGGCGGTGACCGCGGCCGCCGCGGCTTCCCCAAAGTCCTGCAAGCCGCGGGAGCTCGGCGCGATTCCCCGCGCGCGCCCGAACACGCGCGGCGGCGGCGGCGCTCCGGGAGCACCTGGCGGCGGGCTGGGGCTGCAGCGACGAAGTGGCGGGTCGGGGTCTGCAGGGGGGCTGCCTGCGGGCGGCGGCGGCGGCGACGGCGACAGCGGCGGGGGTCCCCCCCGAAGGTGCGGCGCGACCCGAGACTGCCGGGGCCGCGGCTGCTGGCTGGCGCGCGCACGCGTCGGGGACGGCTGGCCGCGCTCGAGTGGGCCGAGGCTCCGCGCCGCGGGCTACTTAATAGAGGGCTGTTCCCAGCTCTCAGTTTACTCGGTTACGAAACGCCGGCGAAGGTGGACGGCTGCCACGGGGTGATGTATGCTCCGCCGGCGGTGAAGGAGGTCTGCTTGGGGGAACGTGTGCATACTTCGAGCATTCCTTCGGCGTGAGGTGGCGATCGCCCGAGCGGCGGTGGCCCGCCGGGGTGGGGTGGGGGTGGGGGGGACCAGAGGAGGGGGGGGGCGTCAGGGAGGAGGGAGGAAGCGAGGAGGAGGAGGGCAGCGGGGGAGGAGGGGAGGCCGCGGCGGCCGGGGGCCTTGCCAAGGGAAGCCGCGCGCTCCTCCGCTCGGGGCGGGCCGGGGAAGCTCGGGTTTCCCTCTGCGTGCGAGGTCCTTAATGAATTTGCTGCTTTTTGCTTTTTCTTTTTTTTTCCTTTTTTTTTTTCTTTTCTAAATTTAAGCACGATGGGACGGAGGAAGCTACAGGCAAGCTCCAAACGGCTCGGATGTGTCCCCCTCCTGCCCCCCCCCCCATCTCATTTTATTCCCCGAGGCTCTACCGCCCCATCCCCTCCCCCCCTCCCCCACCCCGCCCCAGCATCACCTCCTACACCTTCCTCCCATTCTGTCTTGGGTGCACTTAAAACCGATTTACAGGGTTTCCATGAACTAACTGTCTGCGCACGCGGCGCGCCTTCTGTCTTTTTCGAGCTCCTCCGGCTCTTGGAAAGCGCGAGCGCCGCCCGCGCGGGGCTCGGCCACGGGATGGATTTCCCAGTCCCCCGGCCCGCTCCCTCGAGGCTTGGCGGAACTGCGGAGCTTCCGTCCAGCCAAAAACACGGGGCCCTGGGCGGCGGAGGGGACGGGACGGGACTCGAAGCCCCCCCGGGTGCTCAGAAGAGAGAACTGCTTTGGAATCGGTTCCAGCCACCCTAGAAAGTTCGCACCTGGGCCAGAGTCGAACCTGGCCCCGAATGGATGCGCGACCGACCCAAAGCGCGACCCCTAAAACGCTGTAGGGTCGAAAGGATGCAGAGGAGTGACCCCCACCCCCCACCCCCAACCCAGAGGAGAAGGCCGGCCGGAGAGGGGACTAGTTTCTGCCACCTTCCTAGGCTCCTCCTCTGACCCCAGCCTTTCCCCAACCCGGGACCGAGCGCGGAGCTAGGGCTAGGGCGAGGGGCTCCCTGCCGTGGCTTCTCCACCACGGCGCTGCCAGGAGGCTCCCACCAACACCCGGGAGATCTGGGAGCCACCCTTCCCGATCAACTCAGTCTCCTGCAAACGTGACCTTGCCTCCCTCGGGCCCACAGCTTCGGAACTGTCTTTAGAAGGACCCGAACTCCCCTCCCTGCACTCCTTCCTTCCTTCCTTCCTTCCTTCCTTCCTTCCTTCCTTCCTTCCTTCCTTCCGTACTGATGATCCATCCCTTCCTTCCTTCCCTCCTCCTTTCTTCCTTTCCTTCCTCCTCTTTAGAAGGACCCGAACTTCCCTCCCTGCACTCCTTCCTTCCTTCCTTCCTTCCTTCCTTCCTTCCTACCTTCCTTCCGTACTGATGATCCATCCCTTCCTTCCTTCCCTCCTCCTTTCTTCCTTTCCTTCTGTACTGATGATTCCTTCCTTCCTTCCTTCCTTCCTTTTCCTTCCTTCCTTCCTTCCTTCCTTCCTTTTCCTTCCTTCCTTCCTTCCTTCCGTACTGATGATCCATCCCTTCCTTCCTTCCCTCCTCCTTTCTTCCTTTCCTTCCTCCTTTCCTTCCGTACTGATGATTCCTTCCTTCCTTCCTTCCTTCCTTCCTTTTCCTTCCTTCCTTCCTTCCTTCCTTTTCCTTCCTTCCTTCCTTCTCTCTCTCTCTCTTTCTTTCTTTCCCTCCCTCCCTCCCTCCCTCCCTCCCTTCCTTCCTTCCTTCCTTCCTTCCTTCCTTTTCCTTCCTTCCTTCCTTCCTTCCTTCCTTCTCTCTCTCTCTTTCTTTCTTTTTCTTCCTCCCTCCCTCCCTCCCTCCCTCCCTTCCTTCCTTCCTTCCTTCCTTCCTTCCTTCCTTCCTAACCCCGGGCCTCCCCGCTCCTAGGCTGCCTCTAGCCAGCGCGAAGGCCCAAGGGCGAGAAGGAAGAAGAATGAGAATCGCCCCCCTCTGCACATTCCCGGGCCCCACTCGGCCCACTCGCCGTGCAGCTGAGCAGTTCGCACAAAGAGCCCACGCACGCTCCGTGGACGCGCTTTTTCCGGGCGCTGCGCTCACGACGCCGGCGTCTGGCTGCAGCCCCCAGCTCTCAGTGAAGCCCTCGGGGTGGGACTGGCCTGACCGACGCGCGGTGCTACCCCACTACCGACGCTCCGCTAGGCCCAACCCCCTCTGTACCCCCCTTCAGCTCTTCCCCCTCGGCTCCGTTATCTCGGGGGCACCCTGGCTGGACAGCCTCCAGGAGACCACAGAAGGCAGAGAAGCCGCCTTCGGGGCACCCCAGCACAGTCGTGGGGAGGCCCTTGGGAAACCCCTGACCCACCCCTATGCGCCCACGGGTGTCACCACGTGCTGGGTGCGGCTTGAATTTTGCCCCGAGTTTGGAGGGGTGAGGCGGGGGCGAGCTCCGTGTGTGTGTGTGTGTGTGTGCGCGCGCGCGCACATTTTTGTGTAACTGATGGCATTGTCGGCACATCTGGGGGGGTGGGGGCCAGGCGGGTAGAAGAATTGATGTTCTTGACTCAAAACGAGCTCTCTCCCGTTTGATCCAGAGCTGCAACTCAACTTATCTACCGGAGGGTTCGGACTTCCCTTCGCACCCAAGTGTTGCACCCCTCTCTGATGCTGAGGGACCGGTTGGGCACCCACCGGGCTGGGCACCCACCCACCCATCCCTGGCTCGAGACATTTTTCTCCCACTTTCTTAGATTTAATCCATTTGACGAGGACTGTCAGTAGGTCATACGTCCCATCTTGCTAAGATTTACTGCATTTGCTGAGAATTGCTGCAAGGGATGTAGGAAGATGGGGAGGAGCCCTGAAAGCTCTTTCAAGCTTCAGAGTGGGGTGAAGAGGGCCGGGAGCAAGGACACAGTGCCTGGGGCTTCATAGGTGCACACAAGCTAAATCCAAACGCATCTATTCCTAGAAAACCTGGGTGGACGAAGTGACCTCAAAGGGGAGTTTCAAAGGAAATAAAAACTAAAGTAAACCCTCTTCCCATCTGGCCCTTCGGGTGCGTCCGGTACTGAATTACCCCCGGGAAGTCTGTTACGGGTGACATTACAGTGATGGTGTTGATTAACTGGTTGGAAGTAGACGCCTGGTTGCAGTCTGATGCTTTTATTGCTCAGGTGACATCCTGCCTATCCACTCTCTTCTGCACCTCCCACCTCTTCGCAGCCTCCGACTCCCGGGTTCCTGGAGGGGCTGGCACGTCAGGTTCCTTGGCCGACAGCGCGATCTAGCGGTCGATGCAAACCCAGGCATGCTAGTCCTTTTTCATCCTTGTCCTTCATTCCTTGCTTAAAATCTTTTTCACTTGCTCATTATCGGCCAAGCATTGGTTTACAGTACTACGGAATTCAGTGTGTTATACTCTGAAGCGTGAACGAGACTTCAGGGCGCCTCTTCCTCTTCCCACATCCCTTGCAGCAGCTCTCAGCAAATGCAGTAAATCTTTGCAAGATGGAACCTATGACCTATTGAGAGGACACGTGTGTTTGTATGTGGAATTGTTTCTATTTCCTCCACCAAAGTTCCAGTGCCATTCCACTCCCCAAAAGACCCCATCTGCTTGTGACCCCCTTAGCTTTGCAGTCCCTAATCACCATCAAGGCATCTGTTTTGCTGTCTCTGTCTCTGTCTCTGTCTCTCTCTCTCTCTCGGGTCACACCCGACGATGAACAGGGGTTACTTACTCCTGGGTCAGGCGCTCAGGAATTACTCCTGGGGGTGTTCAGGGGACCATATGGGATGCTGGGAATCCAGCCCCAGTCAGCCACATGCAAGGCAAATGCCCTACCCGCTGTACTATCACTCCAGCCCCTGTTTTGCTGTTTCTTGACACTTTACTTTAGTAATTCATATCCCACATGTGAAGGAAGCCATCATGTAATTGCCTTTCACTTAGTATAGTCACCTGGGACTCACCCATCTGGCCTGGTCGGGCACTGGCTCGTCTTTTTTCCATGGCAGATTATCAAACTGACTGCACACATCACAGCTTCTTATAGTGATAGTCATTTAGGTTGATTTCATGTTTGGGCTACAGCGAATGAGGCTCTTACAAAGAAAGGCAGGTGACAAATATCCTTTTAAATTAGTGTTTTCACATCCCTTTTGATGATTGCCTGGGAATGGTATTGCTGGAGATGTGAGATTTTTTGGTTTGTTTTTGGGACAACGCCCAGGGGTGCTTAGGGTTTACTCCTGGCTCTGAGGGATTAATCCTGGTGGGGCTTGAGAGACCATATCTGGTGCTAGGGATCGAATCTCTGCAAGGCAAGCGTTCTACTGTCTGTTCTCTCACTCCTGCCCCAACTTTTATGTTTTAAGCACTCTCTGCACTTTTTTCCATATAGGCAACACCATTTACAATCCTAGTTATCTTAAGAAACACATCGTCCATCTCACTGATTACCCAAGAGTGACAGGGAGGTGGCAGGGTGTGAGCACCATCCAAGAAGCAGCACAAAATTGTCCTTCTGTCTTCTAATTAACCACCTTTAGAAATTCTTACCCCAGCTGAGCCTACAAGAGGTAGTGAGGAAGGGGTTCTTGGGACGCTGGTGGAGAGGGTGGGCTCTCTCTGGTGGTGGATGTGGTGTTGGAACGATGCATCCATCAGAAGTACGATTAACTGTCTTGTAAATCCCAGTACCTCAATAAAAATGGTTTTTAAGAAAATAAATTCTTGCTCCAAAACTGTGAGGTCCCTACCTGGGTAAAGGAAGAAGTTCAGTTTATAACTCCCCACACACACACCTCCCCAGTGCCTGCCCCCTTAGCTTTCAAAAGACGAATGTGAAAGGCAGTGGAAAGGTATTCCAGTGGATAGGTCCCTTGCCTGGATGGTGACCCTAATTCAATGTCCAGCACCTCATGTTATCCCCAGATTATGCCTTCAGAATACTTTAAGATTAACTATGAGAAGCAACGGATAATAATTCTCTCTGAACCAGCAAAGTTGAGGGCACCAAAGACCAAAAGCATCCCTAAGGATGGGACAAGCATGTCCTGCATGCCTTCCTCCTTGATGCCAGGTTCTGCCTCTTCACAGAGGGTCATTTCAGTGAAGCCTGTGTTGTTTGTGCTCAATTCATCTGGGAATCTCACTTGCCCACAAAAAAAAAAAAACATGGCCATAAGAGTTCCAGCAACTTTGAAACAGAAAACAGACATTGTACCCTATGAATTCTGCTATCCACAATGACTAACTGAAAACTTGCATGGCTTCAGAAAGTCATGGCTATGGATCAGAGTGATAGTACAGTGAGAAGGGCATTTGCCTTGCACGGGGCTGACCCTGGTTCCATCACTAGCCCCCCATATGGTTTCCCAAGCCTGCGAGAGTGATCCCTGAATGCAAAGTCAGGGGTAAGCCCTGAGCACAGCCAAATATACCCCGATGAATAAATAAATAAATAAATAAATAAATAAATAAATAAAACAATGGCTGTGAGGAAGACTCTGAAAGCCAAAATATGATGGATCTCACACCCCTAGGTGAGACATAAAAACAGATCCCAGCCTTTGGTCGGCTTCTCTGTGTGCAATAACCAATGTGCGCTGCGCCCTCTAGTGGAAAAGAAGAACAATCTCGATTATCTGATGAGCCCAATAGTTGGATTACTCTTGTTCATTCTTTCAGCAAATGCTGTTAACTCTGGTCCAGACATTTATTAGAAACATTGGGTATTTGGGCAGGATGGAAGGTGGTTGCTTCAAAGCAATTCTTAGGGCATAAATGTCCACTCCAAGTGAATTAGACAGTTAAAAGATACTAGTCAGGCCTGGCAGTGCTGAGCGCCATCAAGGCTGCATCGTGAGGCATTGGGGCCAAGGACGCAGGTGGTGTCGCCCAGAAAGATCTCCCAGCCTGTGTGCAAGGCATGAACTCCAGCCCTTTGAACTGCCTAACACATTAGGAGCTTTACTTTTTAAAGCAAGTCAAAAACCTCATTCACACACAAAAAAAATCCTAAATGTAGGAATGAGACCAGAAATAAACAAAAGCAATAGTCCAATGATTTTTTTTTAATTTGAAGATGATGAATGCAAAAAAAACATGAGGGCTGGAGAGATATCGCAGGAGCTAAAGCATATGTCTTTCCCACGGCCTCTCCAGTTTATCCCCCGTGTCACATGGTGCCCCAAGCACTGCAGATATGGCCCAGATGGGCATCCATGCTCCTGAGCACTGCTTGGGAGACCCTAAAACATCAACAGTTTTTCCTCAACGTGTATAGAGGGTCGGGGATGAGGAGAGACTCTCCCCACAAATCAGTTTTTTTTAGCATCTCTCCTCAAACTAATGAGAAGAGAAAAGAAAGGAAATAAAAGAATGGCTCTTTTCCAAAATTATTTAGGAGTCAGAAAGTTAAACTGCATGAATAGCAGTACAAGACGCTGTTAAGAGCTGAGAGGGTTCAGGGATTTTAACCTACTTGCAAGCTGCTACCAAGTGAACCTGCCAGAGTGTCATGAGTGCTGATGGAAATAAAGAAGCAGAGTTGAAGGACTGTCCAGCTGCAGAAGGAGCCGGGCACTATCCTGTTCATCTGTTCCCCAAGCCCGCGTCCCTCAGGGTGACGTCCACGTCCAAGAACCAGACTCTAGAAGACTCGGTTGCATTACAAGGAAAGAATCTAAACTTGAATAACCCAAGCCTCAAATAGGGCAGCAAGCCTGCCTGACTTTTTACCCTTCAAAAGAGACATTATCTCTGATATACCGGACAGTAAACAAACGTGCCCTTTCATCTAGAGGCAGAAATGATCTGTCTTCAAAGGCTGCTACTCTGAAAGACCCTAGCAGGGGTCATCTGTGACCAGAGCAGTCACTGCAACACTCTCAGATTTCTTTCTGCCTAGGAGACCCGTGGAGAAATGTCGTGAGAAGGAGAAAGCTTCAGAGGCTAAAGTGGTCCCTGAAGAATTTCTGGAGGAGGAAGATTTTCAAGAATAGTCTAAGCACGAGATGCAAAAATAAGAAAAATTAGCAAAACACAGGAAATGTCTTGGTGGCCAATAAACAAAGCAGAGCTGTTTCAGCAGAAAATCTGTGAACACAACCGGAATAGTAGTGGAGCTTGGAAAATGCCCAGATTCTGGAATTTAGTCTTCCAACTGCTATCATTTAGAGAATGTTTTCCAGACACTGCATGGAACATTTTATATATCTATCAGTTCGTGATATTTCGCTCTTATCTCTGTGCTGTAGGTAAAGAATGGAGGCAAATTTTAAGGGAGAATGCAGAAAACTTAAGAGGTTTCCTAGTCAGTTTTAGAACCAGAATCTGAACTTGAAGTTCTCTGACATCTAAGCCCCTATTCTTTTGGTGATAATGGAATGAAAGCTTATTAAAACGATGATGATGTTCTTTCTACTTTGAAAGCTTCATCTGGCCTAGGGTCTCACAACGATTTTCTGAAAAAACAGCCTGCAAGCAAGTGGGCTGGGAGAGCGTAATACCAAATCTAGAAGAAGATAACTGCTTGAATAAGTTAGGATCTCCCAGATGGCTGGGGAAAATGATGATGCAGGAAGATAGTTCAAAGGGCTGGTGTGCAGGGCTGGCTGTCTGGTACCAGCCCTGAGTTTGATCCTCATAGTCTCCCCCATCCCAGTGAATCTAGAGGGGGTTGGGGAGTCCCTGAGCACCACTGAACCCTATCAGCTCTGCATCCCTAGGCTGAACCCTGAGCACCGAGCATTCAGGCCACGTCCACATAACTGGGCTGAGTATGGCCAGGATTGCCCTCCCCCATCCCCATCCCCGTTGACAGTTCCCCTGAGCATTGCTGACAAGCCCCCTCCTCCCAAATGATGATGACATGAGAAAAATTAGGGAGGTGGGACATGCAAGCTAGCTTTAACAGAACATCACTAAATGGCTCTAGATAAATCTTCTAGATGATTAAAATTCTTGAAGGGTGCCAGAGCAATAGTGCAGTGGGTAGGGCGTTTGCCTTGTACATGACTGACCTGGGTTCAATCTCCGGAATCCCATATGGTCCCAGATCACCGCCAGGAGTAACTCCTGAGTGCAGAGCCAGGAGTAACCCCTGAGCAACTTCGGGTGTGACCTGAAATTTTTAAAAAATCACGATCACGATCATCCTGTTGTTCGTTGATTGCCTCGAGCAGGCACCAGTAATGTCTCCTTTGTCCTAGCCCTGAGATTTTAAAAAGTGCCATATTCAAGGCTCTTTCAGGGTTAGGAGAATGAGACCCATCATTGTTACTGGTATTTGGCATATTGGGTACACCACGGGGAGTTTGCCAGACTCTGCCATGTGGGCAGGTTACATTTGGTAGCCTGCCAGGTTGTCCAATCTAAGAATGAGATAATAAGATGTTGCGCGGCCGCATTTGTGGCCGCGTGCTTCTGGGAGCTGGGTTTTATTAAAAATAATAATAATAATTTATAAAACAAAATGATTGGGGCCAGAAACAGTACAATAGGTAGAGTGTTTGCCTTGCACACAGCCAACCCAGGCTCAGTCCCTGGCAACCCATATGATCCCCAGAGCACTGCCACAAGTAATTCCTGAGTGCAGAGCCAGGAATTACTCCTGAGCATTGCCAGGTGTGACCCAAAAAGAAAAATTAAATAAATTTCTTTGGGGGGGTGTTTATTGTGTTCTTTTTGGGGAGGACACATTTTCTGTTGCTCCAAGAGGTCAGGGCCATTGTTAGCAGTGCTAGGGAGGGCTGCGGGGCCAGGAATCAAACCCAGGGACTCACGCATGTAAGGAATGTGTTCTCCTGCATGAGTCACACCCCTGGCCTCCACAGTTTGTTTTTTTAAAAAAATTAATTATTAGTCAATTACAACTATATTAATAAAATGAAAGTAGCATCTCAGACACAAATACATTTTTCGAAAAGAGAGAGATTGTTTCTCTTTTTATTGTCTGGGATATTACAAACTGTGAAAACACTACTGAAAGAGTCATATTTGCCCTCGACAATAGGCAGTGAGTTATTCAAAGGGAAAACAATGCATTGTTGTTCTCTGACTGGCTGAATACACAACGCAGCATGCGATACCAAAAAAGCATCTGGGAAATGCCTAAACAATTTTCTCCATCCTCCTCCTATCTGCTGCCTGAGCCTTGGCCTCATCAAGCCCAAAGTACATGGAGTCCTCACTCTTTGTTTAAGTTGAGAAAAATCGTGCATGTTGTTTTAAGAGAAACGAAAAAGGGTTGCTTTAATTTACTGAATGACTTCTATTCTTGTATTTTTGTTTTTTCCCTAGTAGCAATAGCTTTGGAACAAACCCACTCCTTCCTCCTCAAACAAAAGATGCTGATCTTTGATATTAAAGAGATGTAAGGCCTGGAGCTGGAGAGATAGTGCCAAGGGCAGAGCTCTTGCCTTGCAAGCAGCTAACCCAGGTTTGATTCCCCACACAGGGGGAAAATGGCTCCCTGAACCTTGCTATGCTTGCTCACTGAGCACAGAGCCAAGAGTGATCCCTGAGCACAGCTAGGAGTACCTAAAAGAAAAATAAGACAAAGGAAAACATGCAAGGCCTTATTAATAACAGAGACGTAGATAGATAACCAAGTATTGCGCATCAAGTATTGTTTATGTTCTTAATAGCACTTTGGAGGAACTAAAGTTCTGCCTTTACTATTTTAATTACTACCTTTGAAACTGAAGTTCAACGGACTGGTCTTGCATTGTCTAGTGATGCCTGATGCTCATTCATATGTTTTGCTAAAACAAGGAACTGATGATCAAAATTGGGTTTTTTAATTTGGGGATTTGGGGGTTTGTGTTGTTTTTTCAGTGCTGAGAACGAAATCCCTTGAACATATGTGAGGGATGCATTTTTATTACTGGATCAGATCCCGGGGCTCTGAGGTTCTTTTTCTCTAGTAAAAGGGGAAGGAAACCAGGGGAGTAATTCAGTAAGAGAGCACATGCTACATATATATGTGTCTGTGTGTGTGAGAGAGAGAGGGGGGGGAGGGGGAAGAGAGAGAGAGAGAGAGAGAGAGAGAGAGACCTGGGTGCAGTCTCTGGAGTTACTGTCACTGTCCTCCCGTTGTTCATCGATTTGCTCGAGCGGGCCCAGTAACGTCTCCATTGGAGACTTTGTTGTTACTGTGTCTGGCATATCGAATACGTCATGGGGAGCTTGCCAGGCCGTGCCGTGCGGGCGAGATACTCTCGGTAGCTTGCCCGGCTCTCCGAGAGGGGTGGAGGAATCCAACTCAGGTCGGCTATGTTGGCTGCGTGCAAGGTAAACGCCCTACCACTGTGCTATCGCTCCAGCCCAGCCTCTGGAGTATGCACACAAAACTGAGACCCTAGAGATAGTACAGGGGTTAAGGCGATGTCTTCACATGTGGCCGACCCTGATTTGACCTCTGACATTGCAAATACTCCCCCAAGCACTGTGGGGAGTGATCTCCAAGCACGAAACCAGAAGCAGTCCTTGAGCACTGCCAGGTGTAGCTCAAAAAATAAATAATAGAAGGTAATTTGCTTGGTTATGATATTAATCTGTCTTAAATAGCAAATCGCTGTCTCAATGGTTGTGTCAACTCTATTGATCTCATCTCTACCATACAGTCAGGTCACTGTGTGGCTTGAGGTGGCTCTGCCTAGTGGTGAACATGTTGCCTACCTGTCAGCACTACAGAATCACTCATGGAAGCTGAAAAACTTCTGCCATCTGAGTATCAGACTTAGATCAATTAAATATGATCCCTGGCAGGGTTCTCAGGATCTGTGTAGTTTTGAAACTGCCTGGACAATTCTGACAGCCGTTGAAGCCATTCACACTGGTCTTGGCTCTTCTTGGCACCTGGACTCAGGAGTGTCAGGAGTGCCTCGCCCACAGGAAAGGTGTGAGGAATCTTCTAGAACTCGGAGGGGAAAGGAGCAACACACAAGGGCTGAGTCTGAAATGGGTATCCTAGGAACTTGGGCTCTGCCCGGTCAAAAGGAGTTGGGAAAATTGTGAGAAGACTGATGCTCTCAGGGAAAATGTGCTGGCTGGAGGGAAGAGCTGGCTAGGATGTGAAGCAAATGGACTGGGGCCCTCCCGGTTTCCCAGACTCCCACTTACAGGTTTTACCTGCGGGCCTCTGACTCACTGCTGGTCTTGGCATACAAGTTAAAATCAGACAACAGCAGAGAACAGTTTCTCTTGCCAAAAGAGAACATGACTCAAGGTGCGATTTATTTCTTATTCTTACTAATGTTGGTGCTACAATACATGTCCAGAGGTCAGAAAATATGATTTTTATTTCTTCTAATAAAAAAAATACCCATTTTGAATGCCCTGCCACAGAGGCAGAGTGGGATGGGGGGGAGGATGGGAGTGGGAGGGATACTGGGATCCATGGTGATGGAAAATGGGCACTGGTGGAGGGATGGGTATTTGATCATTGTATAATCAAAACCCAAGCACAAAAATTTGTACGTCTACAACTGTACCTCATGGTGTTTCACAAATAAAAAAAAAAATACCCATTGTATCTTTTCACTGTGCTCAGACTCAACCCATTCGCTGAATGCATACAGAGGGAAACAAGGGAACTGCCGGTCGGTCTCATCTGTTGATAAGAATTAGCAGCGTGATGGGACCCTAAAGTCACCCATTGCCTCTTTTGCAAACCACAACACCCAATAAGAGAGAGAGAACAAAAGGGAATGCCCTGCCACAGAGGCAGGGTGGGATGAAGGGGATGGGGGGTGGGAGGGATGCTGGGACCCGTGGTGGTGGGAAATGGGCACCGGTGGAGGGATGGGTACTTGATCATTGTATAACTGAAACCCAAGCACAAAAATGTGTAAGTCTGCAACTGTACCTCATGATGTCTCACTATTTAAAAAATTTTAATTAAAAAAAAGAATCTTTGGACTAGTATATCCCATGCTTTCATTTCATGTTTGCAAACCTTGAGAACTGAAGCCACTAAGGAGCTGGCTCAGTGGCGTGTCGGTTTGAGAAGTGCCAGGCGTAGACTCCAGGTGTCAGCTGCTGAGCTGATGTTCTTTCCACTCCTCTGGGCACCGCCCTCTTGCACATGTCATTTATATTTGTCTGACATGCTGGGACTCATTGCCTCCCTGTATCACCGGGTCGGGGGCACTAGAGCAGTAGAAGGCTGCCTGCCACCTAGCACAATGGATCTGCGATTTTTTTTTTAAGTTCAAGCAGAACAAAACTTGCCACAAATAGGCAGAGACATCTGCCTCGAGGTGTGCCTGGCCCACCCAGCACTTAGCAGCAGAGTCCCCAGATCTGCTGGCAAAGAGCTAGATGCCTCGGGCCATTAGCGGAGGTCACTGTGGGATGGTCCTACAGGTACTCAAGCAGCATCCGTGTATCCTGAGACCTCACCCAGTGGACTCCTGCCCCAGCACAAGCAGTGTCTTCTCTCTTCTCAAGTACTCATCTGGGAATTCCTGACAACATGGTCACGCCCACTTTCTAGTTCCCTTCCCGAGGAGTATAAAGCAGCACTCTTTTTTTAAAAAAATATCAACCACAATTTAAAAATATATATATTTTTTGAGTACAGGTCCAGACAGGGAAGCTGAAAATATTCAGGTGCTGACTTGAGGGGCTATTCCATGGAAAAGTAATATTTTATTTTATCTTATTTTTTATTTTTATTTTATCTTATTTTTTATTTTTTAACCACCATGTGGTACAGTTACAGACTTACAAACTTTCGTGCTTACGTTTTAGTCATAAAATGATCAAATACCTAACCCTCCACCAGTGCCCATTCTCCACCACCAATGGTCCCAGTCACGATCACGACCATCCTGTTGTTTGTCGATTGCCTCGAGCAGGCCCCAGTAATGTTTCCTTCATCCTAGCCCTGAGATTTTTTAAAAGTACCATATTCAAGGCTCTTTCAGGGTTAAGAGAATGAGACCCATCATTGTTACTGGTATCTGGCATATTGGGTACGCCACGGGGAGTTTGCCAGACACTGCCGTGAGGGCAGGTTACATTCAGTAGCCTGCCAGTTTGTCCAAAGTAAGAATGAGATAACACTTCCCGGATCTGGGTTTTATAGTCTCTGGGTCTTGGCCGCTGGTGGGATTACACAGCACCAGGGGGCCAGTTGGTGGGTGTGTCCCCTGCCTACTGGAAGATGGAGGATCTGGGTGGAGGATGCTCAGCCCCAATCCGAAAAGGCTTGGAGATCTCAGCCCCAGGACCCGCATGCCTTTGTTCCTCTGCTGGTACCTTCATGCATGCGGAGAGTGGTCTCAGCATGGGGGTGGCTGGTTCTGGAGGTCTTCGGCTGCCAGAGCCCTAGTCAGAGCGGGGAGGGAAACTCAACCCACTCCCTTCCAGGGGCCCCAGCTAGGACAGCCAGGCGCGGGGGCAGGAGACTCTGCAATGGTCCCAGTATCCCTCCCAAAGCAGCACTCTTGCATCAACCATCAACAGATTCCTGCCACTGGCAAGAGATAACAGAAAGAATTGAATGTAAGATACTGGGGAATGTGTGATGAAAGGTGTGATGCTGACAGACAGAATGGTGGCTTTGTCCTCAGACGCTCAGGCTTTTTCTGTCTTCTTACTCCACAGATCAGGCCTCTGTTGCAAGGTACCACATGGTACAGGGTAGCTGCTCCAGCTTGAGACAGGACATACATGGAGCTGGAGAAATAGCACAGCAGATAGGGTGCTTGCCTTGCACATAGTCTCCCAAGCACTGCCAGGAGGTAATTCCTGAATGCAGAGCCAGGAATAACCCTGGAGCATCACTGGGTGTGGCCCCCCCCAAAAAGACATGACATACCAATTCTAGTCAGAAATGAAAAGGAAAGCACCACAGTAAATAAATAAGTGGGCTGGGTAATAGTATTAGTGGCTCTGCTGTCTTCTGGAGGTTTCCACACATTGCACTTTGATATTATAAAAATTTTTTTTCTCTTTCAAAATTTTATTTTATTGGAGCACCATGAATTACAAAGTCACTCACAAAGTTGGGTTTTTGACATCCAATGTTCCATCACCAATCCTGCCACCAGTGTCAACTTCCCTCCACCTGTGTTCTCAGGTTCTCCTACCCCACCCTCCCAGACCCAGACCCAGCCTGCCATCTTGACAGGAACCTTTTAAATCTGGTTATTAAACTTTGGCTCTCACAATTTCAGTGTTGTTGACTCTGTGGCTTGAGACTATGTTCAGCTCTATTATTCCTTAACACCCCCGATGTACCTGAATCCTCTTGACCCCTGCTCTGTGGATTTTTTTCTGTCTCTTATCCTCTTCCTCTCCATTGTTTCTTTCCTTCTTATCTCTCATCTCTATGCTCTGGGGCCAAGAGTAATCTAGGCATTCTCCCTACCCCCATCATCATCATCATCATTATTATTATTATTATTTGCTTTTTGGGTCACACCTGGTGATGCACAGGATTTACTCCTGTCTTTGCACTCAGGAATTACTCCTGGTGGTTTCTCAGGGGACCATATGGGATGCTGGGAATCAAACCTGGGTCAGCCGTGTGCAAGGCAAACGCCCTACCTGCTGTACTATCATTCAAGCCCCTCCATACCTCCTCTAAACCATTGGATTTCATTATCCAGTTACTCTAAATACCACATGTAAGTGATATCACCCTGTGTTTGTGTGATAATTAAGATATTTCTTTATCATTGAACTTGACCACATTGTCTCTTCTAGCTGCAGAGGAAACAGAATATGGTCAGACTGCCCATATGCCTCTCTGAAGCTCTATTATGGAAGGAGAGATGGGATATTGGGAGGTGTCATTTCAGCTCTGCCACTAAGAGTCAGCAACCTAGACAAAACCTTTGTGTATATCTGAGCCGGACACTTGGATGCTAAAAGGCAAGCTGAGCCCTGTCCAGGGTGTCAGATAGTCCTGGTTGCTGACATCAGATTTAATAAGACCTTAATTACATTTTTGGCTCAGTCTCGGGTCGGAGAGGATCAAACAAGCTGCCAAACAAAAGGAATCTCTTTTATTCTATTGTCTTCAGAAACTCTAGTCAGCTACTGGTCTTAATACTAAACATCATTTTGAGGTTTTTTTTTTCTTACTTGAAAGCAGAGCTATCAGGTAAGCTGGAGAGCCCATGGAAATAGCAGGTCCCGGAGTACAATGGACCATGGAATCACTATTGATGACATCAGTACATAGACATTTGTTTTCCCTCGTGAGTCATTTTCTCCATTAAAGTCTCATCTTTCCTATCATAGAGGGCATTAGGCAGATTACATGACATCTTCTTATAAACAAACACTAGGATGGAACACAAAGAAAGCAAAGCAAATGCAGTTATAAATAGAAAGGGAATATAAAGAAGATTTCCAGGAAAATGTGGGCATTTCATAAATGATCATGACTGACTTACTCTTGTGAAAAAAGATTCTTGTTCATGTCTTAAAGACATCAGAGAAGTCACAGATCTAGATTCCCTCAGAGATGAGGAATCCTTCTTCCAGCATCTCAGATCTATTTGGATTCCACTGCAGAGCCATGGCAGTCTCTGCCCCCGCGCCTGGGTGTTCCTTCCCGGAGTCCCTTGGAGGGGAGCGGGTTGAGCTTTCCTCCCCGTCCCGACCAGGGCTACGGCAGCCGAAGACCTCCAGGACCAGCCACCACCATGCTGAGACCACTCTCCGCACACATGAAGGTACTGGCAGAGGGACAAAGCCACGCGGGTTCCGGGGCCGAGACCTCCAAGCCTACTCGAATTGGAGTCGAACATCTTCCACCCAGATCCTCCAAATTCCAGTAGGCGGGGGTCACACCCACCACCTGGCCCCCTGGCGCCGTGTAATCCCATCAGCGGCCAAGACTCAGAGACTATAAAATCCAGATCCCGGAACCGCGCGGCCGCATTTGCGGCCGCGCTACATCTTATTACCTCATTCCTACTTTGGACAAACTTGCAGGCTATCCGAATGTAGCCTGCCCACAGGGCAGAGTCTGGCAAACTCCCCGTGGCCTACCAAATATGCCAAATACCAGTAACAATGATGGGTCTCATTCTCCTAAAGAGCCATGAATATAATCTCAGGGCTAGGATGAAAGAGACGTTACTGGGGCCTGCTCGAGGCAATCGACGATTAACAGGATGATGAAATGAAATGAAATGAAATGCAGAGCCATTGAAATGTAATGTGTTCTTTAATGTAACACAGAACTTGAAACTTCCCAGTTATATATGAAATTTTGTAATTTTGCTCTCTGGGTCTGAAATAGCCCATAGTAGAAAGAAATCTATAGTAGAGAGAAAATTCCATTACTCTACAGGATGTAGGCTGTGTTAAAGGGTCAGAAAATGGATTAAATAATCTGAAAAGGGAATGCTTAATTAAGAGAGATGTATAATATGCAGCAAAAAGAACTTTCAACAGAAGAGAATTTGGGGAAGCCGTTGTGCTTAGGAATACATTTACCAAACAAAAGTAAATACCCATGGACCACTGGAGAAATAATATAGGGAATAACACACTTGCCTTACTTGCAGTTAACTAACCCTGGCTCAATCCCGGGCACCACGTATGGGTCCCCTAGGCATCTCCAGGAGCAATCCTGAGCACAGAGCCAGGAGGAAGCCTTGAGCATAGACAGGTGTGCTCCAAAACCCAGAAATGGAAAGAAAAGAGAAAACACTCATGACATATACATTTCATTTAACTGCACTTCTCAATGCAGTGCCTCCAATTATCTACGATTTTCTCATACAGATGGATATATTTCCTCAGCTGTCACTGTCACTGTCCTCCCATTGTTCATCGATTTGCTCAAGAGGGCCCAGTAACGTCTCCATTATGACACTTGTTACTGTGTTTGGCATATGGAATATGTCACGGGTAGCTTTCCAGACTCTGCCGTGCGGTCACAAAACTCTTGGTAGCTTGCCGGGCTCTCCGAGAGGGGCAGAGGAATCGAACTCAGTCTGCGTGCAAGGCAAACGCCCTACCTGCTGTGCTATCGCTCCAGCCCATTACCTCAGCACTCAGATTAAATTCTAAAGTCACATGACTAGAAAGTAGTGCAGTTAGTTCTCAAACCCAGACCGACTACTTGGGCTGGCAGAGAGAAAAACGGACATCTGCTCCGGTCTCCTTCCAGCTGGGTGTGTGGCATTGGCTGGTTTTTCCCTTATCATGAGACTCTGCTCTTCCTGCCTTCAGTTCCATCATCTAAATGTCTCCCCACACCGACTCTTGACTAGGTCTCTGGAAATGGTCCAGATAACCCTGAGGGAGCAATGATATGAAATCAACTTCCTGGTGGCTTTGATTTCTAACAAAAGCTATTTGGGAGGAAGAAAAAGTGATGGCATTACAAAGAAGGAATTTCAAGTATCACTAACAAAATCAGTGGAGGAATTACTTGAGGAGGAATGAGCCTTATTCAACTTCTTCCTACTCTGGCAACCTACTCTGCTAGGCCTCAGCACATCTGTTTGTTTATGCACACATTTAAGTCACAGAAGCATCTGACAACTACAATGCCAAAAATCTTGTATGAACTACTTAGAACATACATTTTAAAGCATGAGCTGCAAATGACTATACATTTATATAAAATATAAAATATATAAATATAAAACATATTTTTATATTTTATATTTCTATTTTTTATATTTTGTATTTTTATATTTATATTATATAAAATATAAATTAGTGCACTTGCTTGGGAAAAGGCTAGCATTTTATTTTATGGTTATATACATAGTATATAGCAAAAAATCCAGTTTTGTATATTCATCCAAGGTAAACGAGAATATTTGTCTTTACTTATATGTTGACCTATATGTGAATGTTTATAGCAACATTACCCACAATAGTCAGAAACTATGAGCAATAGCACTCATTAAATGAATAAAAACATTTACGTTACACATACAATGAACTCTAAGAAATGAAAGAACTAGGATGGAGAGATAGTATAGGGGTTGAGACATTTGCCTTGCATGTAGAGACCCCTGTTTAATCCCTGGTACCACATATGGTCTTCCCAAGCTCCGCAAGGAGTGATATATGAGTGCACAGAGTTAGTGTGAGTACTACTGGATATGAAAAATATAAAAGAAGAAAGAGAAAAAGGAAGAAGGAAAGAAAGAAAG
This sequence comes from Sorex fumeus, assembly GCF_029834395.1. Taxonomy (NCBI): domain Eukaryota; kingdom Metazoa; phylum Chordata; class Mammalia; order Eulipotyphla; family Soricidae; genus Sorex; species Sorex fumeus. Next base: position 9,564,664 of record NW_026606065.1, on the reverse strand, counting down.
AAAGAAAGAAAGAAAGAGAGAGAGAGAGAGAGAAAGAAAGAAAGAAAGAAAGAAAGAAAGAAAGAAAGAAAGAGAGAGAGAGATAGAGAGAAAGAAAGAAAGAAAGAAAGAAAGAAAGAAAGAAAGAAAGAAAGAAAGAAAGAAATGACTCTGCTCTAGTCTTGAAGTTTCCAGAATGAATAATGTTAAGAATGAAAATGCTTTGCAACAAGAAAACAACTTCAAAAGTATTGGTAACTATGATATATCAATAAAAATTAATAATCTGAATAAAAATGTTTGGGAACCAGAGAGATAGTACTGGGGGCTAAGGCACTTCCCCTGCCTGTGGCCACTCTGGACAAGTTCATGATTCGGACCATACAGTCTCCTAGCACCGCCAGAGGTCACTCCTGCACACAAAGCCAGGAAGAGACACTGAGCAATTTTAAGTGGCCCCAAACTAACAAAAAATAATTTAATTAAAATATTTTAGAAAGAATAAAAATGTAGAGAACATGTTAGTAAATAAATCTACAACCATGAGCATATTAAAATAAGAACTGCTCTTTCAAAGGGAATGACAGATGTTCTTAAGAATCCAGAAATCTAAGTTCATGTAAAAAATATATATATATATATACATATATATACATATATATATATATATCCAAGAGCATCAGAACTAGAGATTTGTTGGGGCGGGAGCGATAGCACAGCGGGCAGGGTGTTTGCCTTGCACACAGCTGACCCAGGTTCAATTCCCAGCATCCCATATGGTGCCCCGAGCACCACGGCAGTAATTCCTGAGTGCATGAACCACAAGTAAACCCTGTGCAACGCCAGTTGTGATCGAAAAAGAAAAAAAAAACCAGAGATGTGTCTAAAGAACTGAACTGAGGAGGGGAGACTGGGGAGGATCAGCTATTGGGGGTCTTTGGAGGAAGCAGGAACTCTGGTGATGGGAGCCTGTTGAAAAATGTATGCATGACAAGTATAGTTAACAGTACTGTAAACCAGGGCATCAATGGCAAATAAAAACTATGTATAAATAAATAAATATCTTCCATATTAAGAGCAATCATCTTTGCTTTAGCCTGGTGGCCTCTTAATTTTCAGTCACTGAAGAATCAACAGAGACTTTACCAATCATTTCCATTTCACTATTTTATTGCTTCATGTTCTGTTTATATCAGCTGGTTCTTTTAACCATTTGCCTTCTACTTTCTTCTTATTACTGTTTTCAACTTTGGAAAAAAGAGTTAAATGCACAAAATCTGGCTGGTTCTCATGATGTATCATTGCGGAACATGGAGAAATCATTTAGAGTGATATGTTGCTTCGTGATGTAAAAGTCCCTTTACAAGGAGACAATAAAAACAACTCAATCTGATGATCCAACTAACGCATACACACAGTCTTATAAAACAGGTCTCCGCATGTTATCCCACAATATTTTAATTTCTGTTTTATTGGCCAGCTTAGTCACGTGGCCATACGCGGCTGGAAGTGATGATGGAAAATTTAGTCTAGTCTAAGCTATCATATGCCTGCTGCAAGAAATGGAAAGAATGGCTATTGTAAGATAACCAGGAATCCCTGAGTCAAGATAAGATTTCATTTGTCCGTCAGAACACAGTGCCTTAAAGATAATGAACTTGCCAGTTAGAAAGCGAATTCTAGAATTTTCCTTTTTCATTCGTTATAACCCTTAGAGCTTATCTTGCAAAGCACTTAAGACAGGACAGTGGCTGACACAAAACACTAGAGAAAAAATTAGTTTTGATAATTATGGTCTTTTTGGTTATTAAGCCAGAGCATCTTCTATTGCCCAAGTAATCATTTTATTTAATCTCCAGGTCCTCAACTCTCACACAGAGGTTGACTTCCAAATTTGGTAAAGATAATTAAAGAGGTGACTTTAACAAAATAGTACTACACAAAAACTAATAGGAGTCAACGTTAAAAATGGAGGAGGAGGGAAGGAAAATTGTGTTTCTTTTCGAAATGATTCTTATTCTTTAAGCTGGAGAGGTACCTAAATGGGCTGAGTATGGACTTTATTTGCAGAAGACACAGATTTAATGTCCCAGTACCTATCAGAGAGTCTCCTAAGCACTGAGATGGCAGTGAAGTAGGTGGCCCCCACGGGCTAATGTGAGGAGAGGAGACCGTCACTTTCTCCCGGTCTGCCTCTGCCACTTTGGGATTGGTTGGGAAGACTGGACTGATAAAGCACCACCAGCCACACCTGACGTCAGTGTGGTCTCAGCACTGGAGTTGATCCCCACCAATCGTTTTCTCAGGGAACTGCAAAAACAGGTTGAAGCAAGGAAAGGAAAGCCAGTCCTAGTCCTTACCCAGGGTTTCCAGGCTTCCGTCCTATCACACAGAAAAGAATTTCAGGAGTAGCGGAGCAGTGAAGTAAAAACAAATTTTATTTGGAGGCTTTTAGGAAGGGGGTGGAGGGAGAGCAAAGGGAGAGAGAGAAACATGCTCAAGAGAGAACATAGGCTTCTCCAGAGATGGAGAGAGCCTCAGTACACATCTTAAGAGGGAGATGGAAGTGATATATGCGCTCAGGCACTGTATGTGCTTGACCATTTGGGCACAAGTGGCATATAGGCTCAGCCAGCATGCATCCTTTCTTTGTTCAAGGTGGCTTTTATAGGGTTTTTTCCTCAAGCTTCCCCTCATGGGGCTTCTACCTAGGTAAGAGTCCATTGCCAAGGGGAGAGTTAGGGGTGGTGCATGGTCCTCTTTGAAATTCCTTTCCGGGCCTTTGTTCCTGCTGGAGCTTCTCTGGGAGGGGGGGTCCAGCCTTCTCTGGGTCTCTTGGTGCCAGGTAAAAGTCTTATCAGGTCTTAGTCACAAGGTGAATCCTGATAACTTTAGGGCTAGGTGGTTTTATTACTACCCAGGAATTCCATTTCCAGGGGAACCTATCCCTAATCCACCTGCCTGCATCAGGAGTAACCTCTGAGTACAAACAAATATGCTGCAAAGCAATTAAAAAATATTTTATGAAGCCAGAGAGATAGTACGGCAGGTAGGGCATTTGCCTTGCATGTAGCCAACCTGGGTTCTATCCCCCGCATCCCATATGGTCCCCCCAAGCACCGCAGAAGTAATTCCTGACTACAGAATTAGGAAGAGTAACTCCTGAACATTGCTGGGTATGACCCAAAAAGCCCTCCCCCAATTTTTTTATTCCATTTAATTACATTTCTTAGCCAGAGAGATAGCGCAGGGATTAAAGCACTTGACTTGCATGCAACCAGCCCCAGTTTGATTCCTGGTACTTCATGTGATCCCCAGGATCCCACCAGGACTGAGTGAGCCCTTAGATCTGCTGGCCACTGTAGCACTGTTGTCCCGTTGTTCATCAATTTGTTCCAGTGGGCCCAGTAACATCTCCACTGTGAGACTTGTTGTTACTTTTTTCGGCATAGTGGATATGCCACAGGAAGCTTGCCACTCTCTACCATTCAGGCGGGATATTCTCAGTAGCTTGCCGGGCCCTCTGGGAGGGACGGAGGAGTCGAACCCTGGTCAGTCACATGCAAGGCAAACACCCTACCTGCTGTGCTATTGCTCCAACCCAGTTCTACAGGGCCTGGCCCCAAAACAAAATCCAAAATTAACAAATTCTGTAAAGTTTCTATTGATAACTGTTTATCTTTTGTGTGAACTATTTCTCATTTGGCAAAAATTAAAATTTATTTTCTTATAGGTAATAACATCAAAACTTTACAAATGAAAATATGTACATATTTATTTTTAATTATTATTAAAGTGTTAGAATTACTTTATAAAAATTATCTGCATTCTTGATAACAATAAAACTAGACAAAATCACTTGCTTTTCTTGTTTTGGATGAGAACCATTCATGGCTTTTCCAAATTTGCATATCATCATGTGAAAGGGAATTGGCTTTCTTTTTATAAATTCAGACTTTCATATCCAATAACATTACTGAAATCTGAGTGAGAAAAATACCAAAAGTCTTCAGCTCTCTGTATATCTTTTGCTATGAATTACAATTCAAGAAATACCATTTTGTTTTATGTGCAAGTATTCTACTTTTGTAGATAGAATATTTCCTGATGACTGATTTTGCAAGACAGGCCTGAGAAAACTTAGATAAGATTGTTCATTTATTATCTTTATTTCATTAAAAAGTATCCTGGGTAATTTCCATCACACCAAAGTGACCTGGATGGGGAAGAATAACTATATGTTTCCAATAATTACAATCTGATAAGCATAACTTATCAGCTAGTGAGGACATTTCCACTAGGTTTTATTTTATTTTGTTTTTTGTCTCATTTTGTTTTTTCAATCTGTGCTCAGGGCTTGCTCTTGCTCTGAACTCAGGGATAACTCCTGGCAGTGCTTAGGGGACCAGATGTGGTGTCAAGAGCCTTACCCCTTGTAACATCTGTCTGGCCTCTAGATTTCTACTTATTTTTAGAAATTCAAATAAAAATCAACACTGTCATCTATTTAGGAACAATCTGTTTTTGAGACCTGAATTGATGTTTATGCCAGAAGACTAATCATATGAAATTATTATATAAAGGAAACAAATTTAAGCTTTAAAAAAAATTGGAAAAAAAAAAACACTCTTTTAAGGGAGTGAATCAAGGTCCAGGGAAATGGCTCAATTAAAAGTACAATTCTAGGGGTCAAAATGACAGTTCAGAGGTAGGGTGCTTGCCTCTCCTATGGTGGACCCAGGTTAGACCCTCAGCATCCCAAATGATCCCCTGAGCTCCACCAGGAATGATCCCTGAGCACAGAGCCAGAATTAACCACTGAGCATCATTGGGTGTGGCCCAACAACAAAATAAAATTGTACCCAGGATTTGATTCCCAACACAAATAAATAAATAAATAAATTTAGTCAGTTTAACAGATCCTGGGTCATATTCATTAAGAAAATGTTCAGTTTAGCTTATGGAAACTCTAAATAAAAACAAATAGTTGAAGTGTCCCATTGTCCAGTCACTGTAAAGTTTAGCAAATTCAAATGAGACTAATATTTTCTCTCACAGTTATCAACTGCCTAAAAACGATGATGCAAATTTTATTCTGTCCTTTCTCCATCACAATAACCTCCTTGTCACAAAAGGTAGCTCCAATATTTCCTTCCATGAAAAATCCCTCTCTCGGGATTCATGAATTTACATCTCTTTTTTTAATTTTTATTATTAGTGAAACACCATGAGGTACAGTTGTAGACTTCCAAATTTTTGTGCTTGGGTTTCAATTATACAATGATTGAGTAGCCATCCCCCCACCAGTGCCCATTTTCCACCAACACTGATCCCAATCCTCCCACCCCACCCCCCGCCTCTATGGCAGGGCATTCCCTTTTGTTCTCTCTCTCCTATTGGGTATTGTGGTTTGCAAGAGGATTTGAGTGGCAATCATGTTCAGTCTGTAGTCTACTTTCAGCATGCATCTCCCATCCTGGGAGGATCCTCCCAACACCCTTTACTTGGTGCTCCCTTCTCTATCTGAGCTGCCTTTTCCCCTAGCATGTGTGGCTGGCCTCCAAGCCATGGAGTGAACCTCCTGGTACTTATCTCGGCTACTCTTGGGTGTTAGTCTCCTATTTTGTTACTTTATGTTCCCCAGATGAATGCAATCTTTCTATGTCTGTTCCCCTCTTTCTGACTCATTTCACTTAGCATGATACTTTCTATGAAGTACCACTTGTATGTAAATTTCATGACTTCATCTTTTCTAACAGCTACATAGTACTCCATTGTGTAGATGTACCAAAGTTTCTTTAACCAGTCATCTGTTCTTGGGCATTCAGGTTTCTTCCAGTTTCTGGCTATTGTAAAGAGTGCTGCCATGAACAAACAAGTGCAGATGTCACTTCGACTATACTTTTTTGCCTCTCTGGGATATATTCCCAGGAGTGGTATTGCTGGGTCAAATGGGAGCTCAATTTCTAATTTTTTGAGACTCGTCCATACTGTTTTCCAAAAGGGCTGAACCAGTCGGCATTCCCACCAGCAGAATTCACATCTCTTGAGGTGTGGAATTAATGTATATTTCCTCCAGAATTTTCCCGAAAGAACTTGAATTTAACATCACTCTTCCAGTGTGTTCTGTAATATTTTAGTGCTTCACTCTCATGATGCATTACTGAGTAAAAAGAAATCTTCTAAAAAGACTTCAAACAACAATCTCCATTTTCTTTGCTGGCTTGGGGCTGGGTAGAGCAGTCTAATGAGTCTCTAGAAAGTGTCCTGGGCTCTGGACACCTGGGCTGCCACACTCAGCTGGAACCACTCAAACTATTGCAGGTTTATCCCAGTAGTGGGGGCGGCGGTGGGGTGGTGGTGGTGGTGGTGGAGGAGGAGGAGTGGGGAGCTACTGGGGGAGGTCAGTCTAGAAAGGGTAGACTGAGTACAGGTGTGTCTTCCCTGGTGTTAACTTCCTCTGGACTTCCTGTTATTCTTGTGGCTCTTTTTCATCTTGTGGGGACCACATGCCCTGGTGCTGACCTAGCATGATTCCAGGGCTCATAGGGTCTCACACAGTGATACTGAGGTAGGTGTAAGGGTAGAGAATGCAGTGCAGGGTGCTAACCTGGGGTCACCCCAAGTTCATAACTTCATATATGCAAGTTATGAAACCCATCCACTGTCATAACAAAACTGAGTTTCTAATTCTGCGACTAAGATGAAAGTGCTTCCTGATATTTTCAGAAGTTTGTCTTCCTGTTTTGTGGGACTTATACTTGTTGCCTTGTTGTTATGCATATTTGTTTTTTGGAAACTGCATTTGTAAAGTATTGCAAGAAAGAGTTCTAAGAAAATGATAAACTCTGTCCAGGAAGGTTGATTTTATCCACACTAACCTTGGACAACTAGTTCACTCTTTTCGTGAATTCTTTCCCTAACAAAACAAGACACCATGTAGTTCTTTGAAATTGCTAACATCATTAAAAATATTCCTATGTATAAAAATGGTATCATACAAAATGACTTTAGTAGACCTTTAAAACACAGTGTAGTCTCTAGATTTGCCACATCCATGTCTTGGAGTATTTTACCAGCAGGATCCTACGTCTGATTTTCTGACATTCTATGGGGTAGATGTCAAATTCTAATTAAGAAGCACTTGAGGGGCTGGGGAGGTAGTACAGTGTAAGACACTGACTGCCTTTGCACGCAGCCAATCCAGATTTCAAAAGGAAAGCAGTTGTTGAGAATATCAGAAACATGCTAGAAAGCTGAGAAGAGATAAGATAGGAAATGAAATTGTGAAGTATGGTCTACCTCTTGTCCAAAAGGACAACCTGGCAGGCTGCTGAATGTGTCCTGCCCACACGGCAGAGTCTGGCAAACTCCCCGTGGCGTACCCAATATGCCAAATACCAGTAACAATGATGGGTCTCATTCTCCTAACCCTGAAAGAGCCTTGAATATGGCACTTTTGAAAATCTCAGGGCTAGGGCGAAGGAGACATTACTGGTGCCTGTTCGAGGCAATCAACGAACAACAGGATGATCGTGATCATAACTGTGTTCTGCCTCTTCAGTTTTCAGCTAATGCTTTTTCAAATTAGTCTGCTGATCCTGCCTGACTGAGCATCCTGAAACACTGTGGGAACCAAAATGTTGAGGATGGAGAGATAGTAAGGAGGGTAGGCACTTGCATGCAACCAACCCGGGTTTGAACTCTAGCACCGGATATGGTCCCCTAAACCCCATCAGGAGTGATTCTTGAGCACAGAGTCAGAAGTAACCTCTGAACATGACTGGGTGTGGCCCCACATCAAACCAAACCAACAAAAAAACCCCACTGAGGATCTTAAGAAATGAAGACAAGCTGAAGGCAGGAGCAGAGAACCATCAGCTTGATCTCCTACTCCGCAGGGGTATGGGCTGACACTAGAAGACAGAGGTTCTAAGACTTCTGACATAGTCTAACCAGCTTGGTTTTACCAACATTTGCATTTTCGAACTACTTAGGATAGGGCTGGAAAGTTATAGCACTTAAAGTAAGTAGCCGGCCTCAAAAAGTTGGCTCTCATTTCTCCAAGCCAAGGCCTGCATAAAATATTCTGATGGAGGGCCAGAGAGAGTACAGCGGGTAGGGCACTTGCCTTATAGGGACACTGGCCTTGATCATAAGAATTCCCTATGGTTCCCTTGAGCGCAGAGTGTAGAATCTATCAGTATCCCTGGGTGTGACCCAAAAACAAACCAAAAACCTTTTCAGACCTGAGGCACACTTCTCAAAAGGGCACAATCCATCTGTGTGATTTTTCGGCTTGGAGTGGGTCCAGCCAGTGCCAGGAGACTTCTGTCTCCCACCTGGTCCTATAGAGTAGGTTATGGAAAATAGGAATCCTTTAAAAAGTTTAAGTCCTTGGGGCTGGAGCAATAGCACAGTGGGTAGGGTGTTTGCCTTGCACGTCGCTGACCCGGGTTCGATTCCCAGTATCCCATATGGTCCCCTGAGCACCGCTAGGAGTAATTCCTGAGTGCAGAGTCAGGAGTAATCCCTGTGCATCACCGGGTGTGACCCAAAAAGAACAAAAACAAAAAAAGGTTTAAGTTTTTGTTCAGCATCCCTGCTTGTGTCCAAGATTTTAAAGATCTTTTCTCTCAGCTGTCCACCCTGTGACACAGCACTTCTAAGTCAGAAAGGTCTCTGGCACTGACCCCAAACATAACAACAATTACAGCATAACAAAATAGCAACTACATTAACAAAATCTCAGGATCCTTACAAGGATCCAATGACCTAAAATAGGAGGCAATGCTTTGTAGATAAAGTGCTATGAACTGAGCTCCTATTGCCTAATGGTGAATTCATTGCTTTTCAGATTTTTTTTGTTGTTATTTATTTTTGCCCTTCCTTGTTTGAGATTTTCTAGTTAACATCAAAATTTCAAGTTGTAATCTTATAAAAGTTTTCTCAACCATGAAGAACTGAATGCCCCCCTGGTATTATCAGGTATTATCAGGCCACGCACTGAAAGTTTAGGCCCAACTGGATTAATGCTGGGAGGAACCCCCAGCTCCGGAAACACGCCTTAGAAGCCAAAAAAATTAAATATTTCTTTTTAAAAAACGAGCTCAAGAAGGCCTGGGAGAGGGCCCAAATCGTGGAATATATGCTTTGCATACTAGAGGCCGGAGTTTGATCCCCATCACCACATGGTCCTGTCTACCCAGGATCATGGAGCACTGTCAAGTGTGGTCCTTAAGCACTAAGCCAACAGGGGTAGAACTCATGCCTCACATGTTTGAGACTCTAGGTTTGATTTTGGGCACTGAAATTTAAAAAAAAAAACATTTATTCAGAGGATTTCACAAAATGTTTATTCAATCAACAAATAGTCTATCTATAGTCAACTATCAAAGATAGTTTATCTTCTTGAAACTTAAAATTGGAGAAAATAGCAAATGCAAACATGCTTACTGTTGCATGAATGTGAAATCAGCACTATGGGAATTCAGGAAAAAAAAAGATGACTTATGTTATTTTCAAGTTAGGTTTACTGAACTCATTTAACTCTAGGAAGTGGGATGTTTCCTTTCTTTCACTGCACAATATTGCCCTCTTGTGGTGCCTTCTACTCTTCACAGAGCCTCTAAACTGCAACTGAGTACAGAAAGCCAAGTAGAAACACCCTAAACTCAGATTACCATCCTTTGTTTAGTTCCTGATAAACCTACCTACTCAAATTAACTTAAGCAAAATCATAAAGTTGAGATTGAGAGAGGACAGAGCACATGGTCTACACATGAGAGGCTCAAGTTCAATCCCTGGCATCACACAGACCCCAGAATACCAAGCTGGAAGCAGTTCCTAAGCTCCACGAATTGTGGTCCAAAAACCAAAAGGAAAAATAAGAGGAAAGATATTGATCAATAGATTGCAGTTAACTCTAAGTACTGGCATGGATGTTGACATCAACAATAACTACAGCCAGAAGCCAGGATACCTCTAAGTTTGACTTCAATCAATCCTCACGAGTTGACTTCATTCAGGAAAAAAGAAAGAAAGAAAGAAAGAAAGAAAGAAAGAAAGAAAGAAAGAAAGAAAGAAAGAAAGACAGACAGACCTAGGTAGCTCAAGATTGTTCGTTACTGTGATGTGATGTGATGTGATGTGATGTGATGTGATGTGATGTGATGTGATGTGATGTGATGTGATGTAGCTCAGTAGTAGAGCACTTGCATCATGTGTATGAGGTATTGGGTTTGATCCTCAGCACATGTGCACACACACAGACACACACAGTAAGTTGCAACCCAAACTGTAGTCCGCTTCTTGGCCACCCCAAATCAAGGTATGATCAAGCTCTGGTCAAAGAGACAAGAATCTGGTCAAAGAGACAAGAATATGGGAATTTTATAACTCTGAAGAAAGCTCACGCTCTTATCATGGGATCTTTCACCAATCAACATTACTGAAGAGGGAAAAACAGCTGGAGCTGTTGTGCCATCTTAGCCGTCTTATGAGAGTGGAGGCCAAATATAGCAGAGCAGGCACAAGGGCATGGAACCACAGAGAACCTGCCGTACCATCTCGAACAAGTTCCTCATCCCTGCATTGTGTCAAGATGATGGAAATATAAGATGAAGACAGCTGACCTCAAACAAACATTATTAACAACACAGTTTATTCGGGAATGTTGAAAACATAGTCTGGATAGTATTCTCCTGGGGAAACACACGTACTTTCCAGGACAAAAACAACACACATTCTACAGCTTCTAGAGGAAGGCATTGCTGGGTAGTAGGGATTGCCTTCCTTCTGCCAGAGATTGGAAGCACCAACTTTCTATCAGAGATGCAAGGCACGATGTTCCCATAATTTGCCAACTCTGTGTGTGTGTGTGTGTGTGTGTGTGTGAGAGAGAGAGAGAGAGAGAGAGAGAGAGAGAGAGAGAGAGAGAGAGAAAATCTTCCAGTCCAGTGTCCTTACTTCATTTAAATTGGGTTCCTGTATAATTCTCACAAAATGGAGTTCACTCAGAGCTCAGGGGTTCCTCCTGGCTCATGCACTCAGGAATTGCTCCTGGCGGTGCTCGGGGGACCATATGGGGTGCTGGGAATCGAACCTGTGTCGGTCATGTTGGCTGCGTGCAAGGCAAACGCCCTACCTGCTGTGCTATCACTCCAGCCCCTGGTAGTATGTTTTGATACGAGGGAACTCTGCCTTTCTTGGCCCTGAGCAAAGTTGGAAGTAGCACCTGCACACCTTCCCCCAAAACACACTTTCAGCCCTCTAAAAATTTCAAATATAAAATTTTGTATTTTTATGCAAGTGGAAATCAGTATAGCATAAGCAATCACATAGGTAATTGAGTCAGATCCGACTTCAGGACTCGATTACCATGGGTAGCCAATTTTGCTAATCCTGCATCTTCACTTGTATTACACTTAGCGATTATGAGGCATGTAAAGCACAAAGTGGTGTTTTTTTTTTTAAATGGAACATTTTATTTGGAGGATTTTAAGGGAAGGAGAGAGAGAAAATGAGAGAGAATAACACGCTCAAGAGAACACAGGCTTCTCCGAAGGCGGGGAGAGCCCCTACGCACATCCCAGCATTAGGTACGGAAGCATGAAAGTTCACATCTCAGAAGGGGAGATTAGAGCAACACATATGCTTGGGCACCATGGGGACACAAGCAGCACGTGGGACTGGGCAGCACATGCGCCAAACACAAAGTGGTTTTTGACACAAGTGTGTAATAAGTGTTTGACCGTATGGACAAATAAGAGTCTGTAATGCATTTTTATTTGTATAGCTTTTAACCTACTAACCTTAACAAAGTTCTCTTCCAGCCAATATTTAAACAAAAACATGGTAAGAATTTTTAAAAGACCATAAATTTTTAAAAAATCATAAAGCTGCATTTAAATCTGGTACTTAAATCTGGTATTTAAATCTTTTAAATAGGTTATTTTTCTTTTGTCCAAGCTTTAGTTTCTGCATTTGTAAATACAGAACACTGAGAAAAGCTGGACTAGAAATGCAGTTTTAAAAACAGTACTAATCTTAACATGGGCTGGAGCGATAGCACAGCGGGTAGGGCGTTTGCCTTGCACGCGGCCGACCCGGGTTTGATTCTTCCGCCCCTCTTGGAGAGCCTGGCAAGCTACCGAGAGTATTTTGCCCGCACGGCAAAGTCTGGCAAGCTACCCATGATGCATTCGATATGCAAAACACAGTAACAACAAGTCTTACGATGGAGACGTTACTGGGCCCGCTTGAGCAAATCGAACAACAGGAGGACAGTGACAGTGACAGTGACTAATCTTAAGAAAATTTCATTTAAACATACCTCCCATGGAATGCTATCTTATTCAACTCCGATGGAAAACGGTATGGAGGGTACTCAGTAAACTTAGCATTGAGCTCCCATATAACCCAGCAATCCCACTTTTGGGTATCTATCCCCAGGAGAGAAAAACATTCATTCAGAAGAATGTATGTACACCATTATTCATTGCAGCACTCAGTACAATAGTTCAAAGTTAAAATCAACCTAGACGTCCATGGTATTGGAATACTACATACACAGCTATTAAGAATGATAAAATCATGTGACTCGTGGCAACATGAATGGATCTGGAAAACATTAAACAAAGTAAGCCTGAAAGATAAACCTGGGTAAGCCTGAAAGATAAACCTGGGTGATAACATTCATATGTGATATTTAGAATAACAAAATGAGGGAATACAATGTTTTAAAGGAGAATGGCCCCATCAGCCTTGGTTCCAAAGTGTAGGGAGAAGGAGAGTGGAGGGAAAAGGAATAAAGACAGAAACGAAAGGGGCTGACAGGGAAGCCAGGTATAGAAGTGGTGCTAAGAAATGACAGAGGTGGGGCTGGAGCAATAGCACAGCGGGTAGGGAATTTGCCTTGCACGCGGCCGACCCAGGTTCGATTCCCAGGACCCCATATGGTCCCCTGACACCGCCAGGAGTGATTCCTGAGTGCAGAGCCAGGAGTAACCCTTGAGCATCGCCTGGTATTGAACCCCCTTCTGCATCCCCGCAAAAATGATAGAGCCAAATATCCAGAGTCAACACTTAAAGAGATGTAGATTTTTAACCACTTTGAAAGGTGACTGACAAGAGGGCAAGCAGCAGGACTGGAGGTAGAGGTGACGGGAGGGAACCTGGGAGCATTGATGGACGGAAGTTGACACTGGTGGTGGGATTAATGCTGCAATACTGTATGTCTAAGACTGAGCTATGAATAAATTTGTAAATCAGTGCTCTAAGGGAAAGTGGAAAACATACCCCCGTGAATGTTACAACTTTATGAAAATCCTGCTTAGTTACTTAGTAACAGACACTATTCACAAAAGCATAATACTGTATGGTAAATAAAAAAAAAAGGAAAACCGGTTGCTGTTTCCTGGAGGACAAATTTAATTCTTACTGTCCCTTAGACTTTTGCTTAATCTCTGCTCTCCAGCAATAACAGCATCAGAACTTTATTAAATGGACAAGTGTGGAAGAAAAAAATCTTTCTCCTAGCTGGTCTTCCTTCCCAGATGCCCCATCCCCCTAACAAAGAAAAATTTTAGAGGAGGGGCATGTATTTAATCTTGTGATTTACATTTTTTTTTAAAAAAAATCTTTTGGGGACTAGACCACATCCAGTTAAGAGGTAACTCCTGGAAGTGCTTGTGAGACCATACCTTTTATATAATCATTCCAGGTTCAATATAAGTATTTTAAAAATCTCACTAGATTTACACCAGAAATTGCAACTCTTACCATACTGATGAAGGTAGCAGAGATTGAGCTGTTTTTCTCTACTGAAAGAATTTTAACTTTCACACACATGGAGATGTGAAAGCAGTCAAGTCACATTCCTTAGTTCTTTGTAAAATGCTGATGCAATAACCTTAAAATGATCAGCAGTCGCACTTTCCGCTCTAGACCACTGAACTTGATCAGATTTGTCCAATTTGAGAACTCAGCAATTTGAAGAGTTTAACACTCACTCTAAATCAAAAGTAATGTTCTGTTGATGTTAGCAAAAAACATTAGGCATCAGAGATTAGGCATTCTTCTAATTAATGACAGATTAAATATAGGTGCCTTCCAATGTTCAAGATTCAAGGATGAAACTTCTTTGAGGACCTTTAAGATAGCAATGTACCCTAAATCGAAATGTATGGATGAGCGTCTGTTTGGCTATTTCAGATTTCACTTTTTCTAAATAGGCTTTTTTTCTTAATTTTATCCAGAAATTAAGTTTATAAAACCCTCATAGACAGCCTCTAGAGTTGATGCCACTAGATTTTAATCTTTCAAAGGTTACAAATACACACTTTTCAGAAGACTTGCCAAAGTTTAAGCCACGCCCCCCCAAAAAACTCTTAGATATGAAGTATGCACCTTCAGTTATACTCATATTACGAATTAAAAAAACCCATTCTGATGCGAAACATACAAATACTGGATTATTTCACAACCATTCTAATAAATCATAAGCTGAGAATACAACCAATATTCACATATTCACACAACTTAGGGGAAAAAAGGAACTGAATTCCATTAGCCAAAAATAATCTGACTTTAGGCTTTGTTACTGTTCTCACGGTGATTCAACAAATAAATAAAAATATATTAATTAAAAAAATAATACTCTGGCTTCACTAATCCCTATTTCCAGCATGTATTAGGTAGAGTATAGCAGACAATGGAGTGTTCAGATAAGCGGAGTGAAAGACACGATTCCAAATGTTAATTAGTATTTGACATTAGCCACAGTTCTGACCTACTAAAAATAAAAATATATTAAACAAATAGTACTTTATACAACCTGAATAACAAAATTATATTTGCTTCTTGCCTAAAACATAAAAGGTTACTCAAAAAATTATTGGTATAAGATATGCTAAAGTGATAAAATTAGACAAAGCATGGTAAAGACTGCTTTATTGGTGGCAATTAAGTACAAGTCAATAAATATTGATCCCCAAAGAATTCAGATTAATGGTCCATTTATCAATTGTGGAATAACAAATTGAAGTCAATCCTGCTTCTTGGGAAATGAAGCCATAACCAGCTGATATATGGCATATGCTGTTCCTGAAAAATAAAATAAAAGCACTTACAACAAATTCAGAGATGAATGTCTAAATTAATAGTCAAAAAGTTCTCAGATAAAAGAATGGTTGACATTTTATGTTTATACAAACATAAAAAATATTTTCATAGGTATCAGGCAAAATTCAAAACACATATGAAGTTAATTCTGTTTAGCTTTAACATTAGTTTCCAAAGAAAACATTAAACATGGCCAAATAATGTATTTGTCAAATTAAAAATGATAAAATCTTTTCCAGATTAAAACACATATAAATTATTTCGATATTAATTTGAGAACGCTTGAGAAATGCTAACTCTGCCCCCAAAAGAGGCTAAAATACACAAGTGAGTCCTTGAAATATTTTATCTATGTAAAGCAAGCATATACTTTTAAAATGATCAAATTTTATGTACTAACATGTAGGATTTTTTGGGGGGAAGTGGGTGACTTGTATGGGCTACACCCTGCTATGCTCACAATTCTCTCATGGTAATGCTTAGAAAACAAGCCATCTCTCTGACCGACCCTATATAAATTTATTTTTAAACTAACTAGCAGAATGTCTAAAAAACAGTCACAGTGGAGTGGGGGCCAAGGCTGTGGCTCAAGTGTTAGAACACATGTTTTGAAGGTAGGTGCAAGTCCCGGGATCAGTGATCCTGATCCTAGTTCTGGATCACATCACAAGGAGTGACCATCACAATTTAAAAAAAAAAAAAAAACCCTCAAAAAATAATGGCATTGGTTAAAGAAAATTTATTTTGCCAAAGTCACTATCCAGTGGTTGTCTAGTTTGAGTCCGTAAGCTCAAAAGTTATCTACTGTGAACAGGGAAACTTACAAATTAAGTTCCAAATAAGAGTGCAGCCTTTTCAAACAAAAGCATTCTCATTAACAATTTACTCATCTCCAAAATAAGAATACATTACAAACGTAACACAAGGATTATAGAAACTTGTGTGTATGGTATGCCAGTACAATAAGTATCCGGTAGTCATTCAAATCTAGATTCCTTTCCTCCACTACAGATTTTGAACACCACAATTTTGAACTCTGCTTATAGTGGACACTTATGAGTATTACACTAATAGTGCTGAACAATGAATGAGCCTAGAAAACAAAAATCACAGCACTTGCAATCTACGTACTTTATGCACAGGTTTTGTTTCTGCAACAAAAATAAATATGTAAAAAAAAAAAAGGTAAGCATGCATCTAGATGTTTAATATACTATAGATCACAGTCAAAATGTTTAAGAACTTGTGTGATATGAGATGGGGCAAAAATGAAGGCCTTTGATTCCGCCGAAGGTTTCTAGGGCAGCAGTGGCATAAAGGCTCTGAAAGCCACCTTTATTCCAAGATAATTATGAAACTTTGCTGATTATTTTTAAAAACATTATTATGTTCTTACACAACACACAGGACCACCTTGAATCCTTACTGAAAGTACTAAGAGTTTCGATTCTGGTGACAGCCCTGTGTTAAAACGTTAGTATAGACTAGGGCCACAGACAGTGAAAGAACCAAAAGACAGGTTCAATCTCTGGTGCCACAAATGGTCCCCTGAGCATGTCAAAAGCAATTCCTGAGCTGAGAGGCAGGAATAAGCCCTGAGCACTGCCAGGAATACAGGCCCCTCACCCTCTCATTCCTCATCTCCATCTCCATAACCCCAACTCCCTTCAAAAATTCACTAGCCCAGGGACCTGGAGGAAGTGCCTGCCTTGCAAGCATCGGTAACACGTCCAAACCCACCCACTATCCTGTACTGTAGCCCCCCATTATTTCCTTCAGCACTGCCAAGAGTAACTCCCCCAATACTAGTATAGTGAAATTAATGCAGTTGTTAGTTACTTTCTCTGTTAAATCTTTATAAATCAAGCATGCTGTCTTACCACCAACTGTAAGAATCATAGTGGCCCTATACAGGAGGGCATCAGACACCCCACCCTTCAGATGCACTGGAATTCCATTATCCTCCTAGGTTAAAGAAAAAATAATAAGTCATGTGTTTCCAAATTAGTTCTAAAGATTAATTTATTCACATAAGAATACGTGACTCCTTAAGTCTCCAGAATAAAAACATTTTAAAAACCAAATTTAAAAAGATCTACCATTTTCCTGATTCTTACTTCTTTTGAAATAAGCTGAAACACTCCATGTCTGAAACTCAGTATTATGCACTGGAATTATGATTTGATTATTACGATTATTATGAGCAGCTTTGTAAATCACAGTGATAAAAATTAAAATTAAGAGAAGAATCCCTAGAAGTTAATTTGATATCCAATAATGATGTGCTTTCAAAACAAATCCTCAAATTGTGAAAAATATACTCATTGTGTTCATCAATTTATTAAAAATAAATCAGTAATATATCTGTCACACTCTATATTTAGTCACAAGGTAGGTTCCCTCTCCGCTCCCCCGAAAAGGTGGGCTGGTGAGATAGGATAGCTGGTAAGGCACTTGCTTTCAATTTGTCACGTGCCTGTTTGTAATCACAATTAACCTTTTTTAATGAGGGAGGCAGGTGTTACCCATACACAGATGTGGCTCAGGAGCGAGTGGGAGCTCATTGCTCAGGAGTCTCCTTGGTGGTGCTTAAGAGTACCTGGATCGGATATACAAGACACTAGTATAATTGTACAAGATAAAAACTTCCAAACCCATCAAAAATGGGAGAAGAAATGAAGAGAAGTTTCCTCAAAAAAGAAATGCAAATGGCAAAAAGGAACATGAAAAAATGCTCCACTTCGCTAATCATCAGGGAGATGCAAATCAAAACAACAATGAGAT
This sequence comes from Sorex fumeus, assembly GCF_029834395.1. NCBI lineage: Eukaryota > Metazoa > Chordata > Mammalia > Eulipotyphla > Soricidae > Sorex > Sorex fumeus. The sequence continues at coordinate 9,546,778 of NW_026606065.1, read as the reverse complement.
ATCATCTCACACCACAGAGACTGGCACACATTCAAAAGAACAAAAGCAACCTGTGCTGGTGTGGATGTGGGGAAAAAGGGATGCTCTTTCACTGTTGGTGGGAATGCCCACTAGTTCAGCACTTCTGGAAAACAACACAGACAGCCCTTCAAAAACTAGAAATTGAGCTTCCATATGACCCTGCAACACCACTTCTGGAAATATATCCTGAGGATGCAAAAAAGCACAGTAGAAATGACATCTGTACCTATATGTTCATTGCAGCACTGTTCACAATAGCCAAAATCTGGAAACAACCCAAGTGCCCTAGAACAAATGACTGGTTAAAGAAACTTTGATACATCTACACAATGGAATACTATGCAGCTGTCAGGAGAGATGAAGTAATGAACTTTGCTTATAAATGGATAGACATGGAGGGTATCATGCTAAGTGAAATGAGTCAGAAAGAGATAGACAGACACAGAAGGACTGCACTCATTTGTGGAGTATAAAACAAAAAAACATGAGGCTGACACCTAAGGATAATAGAGATATGAGAAGATAGATTGCTCCATAACTGGAAGCCTGCCTCATGAGCAAAGGGGAGAAGGCAGCTGGAATAGAGAAGGGATCACTAAGGAAAAAAGATGGCTGGAGGGATAGTTCGGGATGGGAGATGTGTGCAGAAAGTAGATAAAGGACCAAACATGATAACCTTTCAGTGTCTGTATTGCAAACCATAATACCCAAAAGTAGAGAGAGATTACGGGGAATCATGTCTGCCATGGAGGCAGGGGGAGGGTGGGAAAAGGGGGGTGTACCGGGGATATTGGTGGTGGGGAATGTGCACTGGCGGAGGGATGGGTGTTTGATCATTGTGTGATTGTGACCCAAACATGAAAGCTTGTAACTATCTCACGGTGATCCAATAAAATTAAAAAAAAAAAGTACCTGGATCAAACCTGGGCCCCTTGTATACAATACATATGCTAAGCCTGTCCAATTATCTAACTAACCCTTAAATTAAAATAATTTATACCCCCGAGAATCTTGCAGTACTCCTTCTTTACAGCTTCTAGGCTTTGTGAAAGGTTTTTACTTCCCAAATTCTAAGATTCTAGTATATTCCCATGATGATCATGGTTAATTTTGTATGTATGATTCAAAATTATGGAGGGAAGATCTTTTATTTTTTTGAGCTACACAATATTTTATCAGATGTGGGGGAAAAAAGAGGAAAATATTCTATAATTTTGTCACCACAATTTAACAAATACCTTAAAACTTTTTGCTTTCTAACCATATGTATATTTTATATGCTCTGTGTCACACAATGGTAAATTCTTTTTTGTTTATATTTTATTTAGTTACTTTTTAAAAACTTTTTAATTGAATCACTGTGAGACAGTCCATTACAAAGCTGTTCATGTCTGGAATTTCAGTCATACAGTATTCCAATACCCATCCCTCCACCAGCGTACATTTCCCACCACCAATAACCCCAGTTTCTCTTGCTCCACCCCCCCTCCCTGAGCTTACCTCTATGGTAGGCACTCCTTCCCTCCTTCCCTCCCTCCCTCCCTCCCTCCCTCCCTCCCTCCCCCCCCAATCCTTCCTCCCTCCACCACCCCCGCCCCAGCCCCATTGTGGTTTGCAATATGGATACTGAAAGGTTATCAAAATACCCCTTGCCTACTTCTACGCCTCGGGTATTGTCCGCATGATCATTCCCAACTTCTGTTGTCACACTGGGCTCTTCTCCATCTCACCTACCCTCAGCCCCCCACACACTTGTGGTTAGTTCCAACCACTGAGCAGTTGAAGGGCAGCTCTTAACATTCCAACCACAGCCCACCAAGGGCCACTATGTGAGGGAATATGCTAATTGGATTACTGCAGGATCACTCACAGAGACAGTAAATGTCACATTATCTACATGAAGAAAATGAACACAATTAAATTACGTGTAATTCTTCTTACAATAAAATAGGGATGGGGCAGGTATGCTCCTTATTTACTTCTACTGCTTCTGAGACACTGAGAATATTTTTAAAATCCTATACTGTCTGAAAAAGAATTTACATGGATAATTTACCTTTTAATATTTTATAAAGGAGGGATCTAGCTTTACTTTTCCTTCAAACAGTCAGGTTTCCTAGTATGAACTTACTGGACCCTTCCCCACTGATATGAGAGCAGTTTTAACACATACTGTTTCTAGTTTTATGTTTTTCTGGGTCATTTTTATGATGCATTTGTATACTCCTGTCCAGTCATCCCAGAATGCTAAACTAATGTTCCAATGTCTAAAATACAGCCATCCCAGTTCCTTTCCTCTGCCCGCTGAAGGGTCTCTTGGACACGGCCAAGTACTCATTCAGCTATCCACAGCTTCTCATTTTTCTTTTGCCAATGCACCACGACTAACCACCGGAATCTCGACATGCAGCCACTTTGCTACACTTTTGGGGTAATCCGACCATTATTGCTAAACAACCGATGAAACAGACTTCATACCTGGAATAGCTTTTGTTTCTCCGGAACCTTATTTTCAAACTGCCTGCGGGAAGCAGTACTTATGGTCCTCTGGGCAATCTGGCGAAGAGCCTGAAACGGAATACCCGTCATATCCGTGAAACACTGAAGAACTTAAAAGACCACCACCGTTGAGGACAGAAGCAACAACACCGAGGATAAGGCGCTGGCTTCACAGGCAGCTGACTGCTGGGTGTGGTCCAAAGGCCAAAACATAAACAAAACTCCCAGGCAGGCGACGCTACAGCGTTAGGTCATTTGCCGGGCATGTGTCCTCCCAGGGTTCGAATCCCCCATCTCCTCCCCCCTCCCCCACCCCCCACGCCCGGGCATCCCAGGTGGTCCCTGAGCACCGCCAAGGAGCAAATCCTGACTGCAGAGCCAGGACTAAATAACCTCTGAGCATCAATGGGTGCGACCCAAAAAGCAAAGCAACCAACCCATCCCCAAAACAAAAGACACCCCACATGACATGAACGAAAAGCCCGATTGGATTCAAACCCTAGGGAAGGCAACACGAACTGGCCTTGATGACCCTTTCCTCCTACCTTAATCTTACGCCAGGCTATGGATTGTAGATCGCTTTTTCTCCCTCCCCGCCCCCACCCCAGCAGAGAAACGTGCGCTGCAGAGCGGGGCATTAGACAAGGTGTGACTTCAATAAAGAAAACGGGGGAAATACCTAACTATTCCTAAGTAGGGGGGAAAAATAAACAATAAAACGAATCCCGACAAACCACGTTAACAATTATCCGACTGGGGGCTGGAGCGATAGCATAGCGGGGAGGGCGTTTGCCTTGCACGCGGCCGACCCGGGTTCGATTCCCAGCACCCCATAGGGTCCCCTGAGCACCGCCAGGGGTGACTCCTGAGTGCATGAACCAGGAGTAACCCCTGTGCATCGCCGGGTGTGACCCAAAAAGCAAAAAAAAAAAAAACCCCACAATTTTCCAACTGCCCGGTGAGCTCCGCCCGGGAAAACGCAAACCACCGACAATGATTTGCGAACCCAGAATAATTTTTTTAAAAAAATAGCCCTTCCGAACCTTTTGGTCTCCCGCGCATCAAAGCTTACTGACAGCCTCAACGACCACCAAGAGTTTAGGACGGACGACCGAGACGCCCCCAGTCCCACCCCTCACCCAGCGCAGCCGGGAGCCCGCGCCGCGGAGGGGAGGAGGCCGGCCAAGGTGACGTCCCGAGAAAGGGTGGTCCCGCGTGGCCCCTCAGCCGCCCATCCTCCCGCTCCACGCTCACAGACACAGTCCCACAACCCCCTCACCATCAGATTCCGCAGCATCTTGACGCAGTGAATGGCCGCCAACCGTGACCACCGGACAGCTAGCACGAAGACCCGCCCACCGGAACCGGAACTACCTTCGACTTCCTGCGCAGGCGGGCGCTGGCCGACGTCAGCGATCCCGGGCCACGACGGGGGGCGGGCTCTCCTGACCATAGAGAGCGGAACACGAACCAAGAGCGGCCGCCGCCCGGTTGTGGCCCCTCTACCCCGCAGGCACGTCTCTCCCTTGCTCGGGATTCGGACCTGTTGGGGTTCATTCGTGCCCGCTGGTCCTCGAGGCCCAGCAGTTATTCGGGAGAGGCGTGATTTGCACCCTACTCATCAGCAGCTCTTCCGCAGGCCCTGAAACTGCGGTGCGGAAGCTCTCTGTTCATCTGAAAACGTTTTTGTCCATAGGAAAATGCTGAAAAAAAGAGGGGAATTTGTTTTTGCGATCCTTTTTTTTTTAAAAAAGTTGATGTTTTAATTGAATCACCGTGTAATAGTTACAAAGCTGCTCATGATCACGATCAATAATACAACACCCATCACTCCACCAGTGTCAGTTTCCCACCACGAATGACCCCCGTTTCCCTACCCTGCAAACCAGTAGGTCTCTATGCTATGCAGTCTCCTCTCTCCATTCCTCTCTCTTTGTCTGTCTCTCCCCCACACCCCGCCCTCCTACCCCAGGGGAATTTTTTTAAGTGGCCGACTAAAAAAAAAAAAATGGTAAAACCTAGAAACACACTGACCACTTTCCATGGCTGGTGGTGAACACCGCAACAATGGACAAGTAGGCTGTCACAGGTTGCATCACCTTTGCTTAAGCAATGCTGCTTGTTTTATTTTTGCTTTTTGGGGCACACCCAGCGATGCACAGAGGTTACTCCTGGCTCTGTACTCAGGAATCACCCGTGGCAGTGCTCAGTGGAACATATGGGATGCTGGGAATCAAACCCGGGTTGGCCGCACCCACTGTGCTATTGCTCCAGCCCCAATGCTGCTTGTTTTAAGTGTCTATTGTGTGCACAGCTGTATGTATAAACATTAAAATAGCCATCCTGCCCTATTTTCTCGCCTTTTAATAACTCATTCGATTATCATTTTAAAACTGATAATGTGTGGTTCAAAATAGATGAAATGGAAACATTAATTTTAAAATTTAGTATGAAAATTTCCCCTTTTAATCTCTAGGATTAGCCCAACCAGATCACCGGCCCCATTTCGTCTTTCTCAGCAAGTTTTCTAAGTATCCACCTCTTCTCTTCCCTAAGTGTTGGAGCTGACCCTTGTGCACAAGCATTTATTCAGAAAGCAGACACTCCCAGTGGTAGCTGGCTGAAGATTATCAGTGCCCAGGTGAGCCACACTCTGCCACCCACTCCACCTCTGTGGCACAGGGATGCTCTGAGCCCCCAAAGCTAGACCTGCAAGTCTTGTGTAAGCCTCTGACCACTAAACCATCTCCTCTGCTCCACAAATGCTTAACAGGTGAATTCTTAGTCCTTGGAAGTTATATGTTTTCTTGTTTTCTCCACTTCGTCAATTAGATTGTGAACTGCTCAAGATGACAAAAGGCGTAGTCCGACCTTTCCCTTTAATTCTTCATTTAGGTCTCAAACTTATAACCAAATATTAATTCTACTTTCCACTCCTTATGTCCAAGTCTTCTCCTGATTTGAGGCTCTGCACTTTGCTCTTTATGACACTTTGTAAGTAAGTACCATTAAGAAATCTTATTGGCCACACCTTTCGATTATAATTGCAATCTGACCTCATCACCATGCTACCAGGTTGGCACAATGATTCCAACATCATCAGTTGCTTTCATTACTGCTAAACAATTTTCCTTCTATTCTTCCATTTATCTTCCATACAGCAACAGTCCTTTTTAATTTGGGTTACTGGACTGGAGAGATAGTACAGTAGTTAAGGCATTTTTGCCTTGCACATGGCCTACCTGGATTTAATCCCTGTCACTGACAGGAGTAACCCTGGGCACAGAGCACAGAGTAAGCCCTGAGTACTACTGGATGTAGCCTAAAAACAAAAAATATTTGTTACTGACTCTGTTTAAACTGTTTTGTTAAATAAAATTTAAAAGAAAAATCGAAAAAAAAGACCTGTTTCATTCACTGCTGTATCCCTAGTCCTTAGAATAGTTAAGTGGCACATTAAAAAGTTCAGTAAATATTAAATGCACAAAAGAATAAACTTACTGAGTATGTAAATTCAAAGAATTCTTACTATTTGTATAAACATTTTTGAGTCCTGAAATTCTTGTCTCCTTGCTTTTGCTCTAAAAACTGATTATCCTGAGAGAAAACAGTATGATCTTGAGAGCTTATAGAACTTTTTAATCTTTCAAAGCACATTTGAAATGGGTTACAAGAGTTCTAAATTTGTCCTCTGAAGCAATAGAACCATTTTCCAAAGAGATTCAAAAATATCAGCTAGGACTATTTGGACTATTAGGTTATTAGACATGACTCCTCCTTTGAAAAATATTTTTCAGGATTCTTGAACATTTTAATAAAACTACATGAAAAAAATCTTCCTTACAAGTTTATGGGTAGTAAATGAAAGTACTTTGCAAAGATATTTTGCAATTGCAGATGTATATATATCACACAAAAATCAGTTACTCCGGGGTATGGTGCCGCCAGCAGGTCAATCTGTACCTGTGAGGCGAGTGCTTCAGCAGCCTGATGGTGCCTTCAGACTTCCAGATACCCCAAATTTGCTGCTGTGCCTTTGGCCAGACCCCAAAAATTTGGGGCAAAGTTTAACCAAGAAAGTAAACGGCCAAAAGTTAGGTATGTGGAAAACACACTCACAGACCACCTCCGGCTCAGCTATAGAATTGGAGGCATGGCCTCTCTGGTTCCTAACTGAACTGCTTTAATGGCCATGATCCCAGAGACTCAGAAACAAAACCCAGCGACTTTTGGCAGAAATGCGTCCGGTCCCTGCAGTAGGTTACTGGTGCTGGGCCAACCCAGGTGGGAATAGGTTTCGTGCCTTTACCTGTTCCCCCTGGCGGCCCAGTGGCCGCCATCCTTCAGAGGCTACTGGATAGTCAGGTTTGGGTCCCGAGTGACGAGACACACAGGGCCTCACAGGATGGGGGTGGAGCCGGGCCTGTCCTCCCCACCCCAATGAGACCCCAAGTCATCGCCCACGAACGGCCTCTCTGGCTCCTGATCAAGCTGCTTAACGGCCATGATCCCAGACTCAGAAACAAATCCTGAAACCCAGCGGCTTTTGGCAGAAATACGTCCGGACCCCGCAGTAGGTTACTGTCGCCGGGCCACCCCAGGGGGAAAGGGTACTGTCCTTCTGCCTGCTTCCCCCTGGCGGCTCGGTGGCCGTCATCCTCCAGAGGCCATTGGATAGTCAGGCTTGGGCCCCCAGTGATGAAACTTGATGGGCCTCATGGGATGGGGGTGGAGCCAGGCCTGTCCTCCCCACCCCAATGAGACCCCAAGTCATCTCCCACAAATGGCCTTTCTGGCTCCTGATCAAGCTGCTCAATGGCCATGATCCCAGAGACAGGAGCAAATCTCAAAACCCAGTGGCTTTTGGCAGAAATCCCTCCAGATTTAAGTGTTAAAATTTTGGAATTTCAAAATCACATGGCCTTACTGCAGCCACACGACATCATAACCAGCAATAGAACACAAATTGTCTGTCTACTGTTGTCTACTGTTGCCCTTTTAGCAGATCTGAGTGTTGGGGTAAAATCTCAAATAATAATGGTGGGTCTGGTGTCGAAATATTGAATGTGATCAAAGTAGAGTAATGTGAAAATCATCTGCCCCACAGTTAGAGGGAGGGTGTGGGATGGGGTTATACTTGGGTTTTTGGTGGTGGAGAATGGGCACTGGTGAAGGTACAGGTATTTCATTGTATGACCGAGACTTAAACCCGAAAGCTCTGTAACTGTTCTCACGGTGATTCAATAAGTTAAAATTATAAAAAAAAAAAAAAGGGAAAAAAAAGGTGGAGTTCATGCACAATTCAATCAGCTAATCAGTGGCTGAATAAATAGCAGTACTCCCCCATAAAATAAAAAAAAATCAGTTACTCAATCGTCTTCCTTTAGAAAAGCACTTTTTTTAAAAAAGAATAGTTTTTCTGTGACTGATAGGTACATTAATTCTGAAACCATGTTTAACCTACCCCAGTTATATTAAAAAAAAATAAAAAACAGTAGAAGAGCTTCAGGTGAAGCTTAATGTATATTAATTATAAAAGATTTAAATATAATTTCATACTTTGATCACAGTAAGAAATTAGGTAACACTTAGCTGCCTCTTAACTGCTATATTATTACATAATGTATCTAATTTTAAATATTTTCACAAAAATTAAGAAACTGCATTGATGATTCTTATTTTAAAATCGTTGAAAAATAATTCCATAAATCTTATGAGTTTATTCATTAAACAATAACTGTTGACCAACAATTATTAATTCAAAGCTTTATAATATGCTTGGGGAGGATAAAAACCTCACCTTTGGAAGCATATACTTTAATTAGGAAGATAACACACACAAAATAGTAAATCATGTTGCAAAGACAGTGACTGGAATAGCAGAAGTTGATGTGGGAAATTCAAGCAAAGTAGTGGTGAATTTTGGGAAAAAATTGTTCTTTTTTTAGTGCCTGGTAGAATTAAAATAAATGTAGTAGCAATTAGAAGATACTCTTTTAGGGCAAACATTTTATTAATAATCAAACATGAGCAACTTGCAACCTGTCAAAAACAGAACTCCATTTCAACATCATTCTGGCTAGTGAAATGACAGATTGAGCATGAGTTATTAAGGAGAGTCTCCACAAAAGGCTAAAAGTAGGCAAAAAATCTGAAATGTCAGCAGTCAAGGAGATGTAATAAAGGGATGGAAAAAGGGTAATAAAGTCGGTCGAAGTGACAGTACAGCAAATAGGGCATTTGCCTTGCGTGCAGCTGATCTGAGTTTGGTCCCCAGCATCCCATATGGTTCTCTGAGCACTGCCAGGAGTGACTCCTGGTACAGAGCCTGGTACAGAGCCTGGTACAGAGTACAGAGCCAGGAGAAACCAATGATCATCGCTAGGTGTGGCCCAGAGACCAAAATAAATAAATAAATGAACAAACAGGTAATGGGCTCAAGATTTAACCAAAAATCAAGAGTCATTTGTTTGATTATAAAAACGGGAAGAGTAAAATTTCTGGCTTACGGTGGTGGGTCTGTCTTATCATTCACTTCTGAGGAAAGTGAGAAGAGATGCATAGTGAGTTACAATCTTGGGCTCAGAATAAATACAAAGACACAAAACAAAACATCTGCAAAGTGGTAGCAGAAGTGATGAGAAACATGATTTCCCAGGAGTTTGGGGAACTGGGAGGAACACATGGTTCAATGTGCTTGCCTACTCTATGCCAATCCTGTTCAAAGCTCGGCATATGACCCTCCAAAACATGGTCAAGTGTGACTGCGAAAAATCACCTCAGGGCCCGAATCAGGGCCAATTCTGGGCCTTTTGGCCAAGAATTTCTGGGAGGGTCTCCTGAGGACCACGTGGAAGCTTCCTACTCCACCACCAAAAAAAAAAATAAAATTGCTCAGGAGTAAACAACCCAGAAACATAACACCAAATAATTCTGAACACTGTTTAACTGAGGGATACATAGACTAAGAGATTCTTAATGTCACAAAAGTTATGTGTTGAGGATGAAGAGGGAAGAAAAATGCCAAACTCTCAATGGAGCAAAAGTTAATTTCATTTGGCTAAAAAAAAAGAAAGAAAGAAAGAAAAAAGAGTTGAAATTGTTTTGATGAGGGCCATTTTCTTTCTATAATGTGTTATACTTTCAAAATTTTCCACATCCTTTGTTCCTCAAAACAACACCTGCTGGTGGAGAATGGGCACTGGTGGAGGGATGGGTACTCCATCATTGTATAACTGAAACCCAAGCACAAAAACGCGTAAGTCTACAACTGTACCTCATGGTGTTGCACTAATAAAAATTCACTGTCTCTGTCAAAAAATAAAAAAAACACCTGCTAAGTGATCATTAAAATTCTCATTTTACTGACAAGGAAATAATAGTTTTAAAAGTTTTAAAACTAAGGCTCATGCTGATGTGATAGTACAGGGGATAAGGTACTTCTTTGCCAGGTGGCCAACCAAGGTTCAACTCTGGGCACTACATAGTCGCTCAATAAAACTCTCAAAAAAATGGGAATTGAAAGAGCTTTCCTCAATATGGTCAAAGCCATCTACCACAAGCCCAGAGCAAGCATTATTCTCAATGGGGAGAAACTAAAAGCCTTCCCTCTACGATCAGGAACAAGACAAGGATGCTCACTCTCGCCACTTCTATTCAATATAGTACTGGACTACTTACCATAGCAGTTAGGAAGAAAAAGATATTAAGGGCATCCAGATAGGAAAAGAAGAAGTCAAGCTCTCAGTGTTTGCAGAGGACATGACATGATAGTATACTTAGAGAACCCTAAAGCCTCTAGCAAAAAAGGTAAAGGTAAAAAGGTAAAGGCCCTCCAGTTGATCGTCGATTTGCTCGAGCGGGCCCAGTAACGTCTCCATTGGAGACTTTGTTGTTACTGTGTCTGGCATATCGAATACGTCACGGGGAGCTTGACAGGCTCTCCGAGAGGGGCGGAGGAATCGAACTCGGGTCGGCCATGTTGGCCGCTTGTAAGGCGAACGCCCTACCCGCTGTGCTGTCGCTCCAGCCCCAAGTTCCTAGCAAAAAAAAAAGAACAAAAAACAAAAAACCTCCTGGAAACAATAGATCTGCAGAGTGGCAGGTTACAAAATCAATTCACAAAAGTCCATGGCTTTCCTATATACAAATACTGAAAGAGAAGAAAGTGATATAAAAAAAAAATTCACAATCATGCCTCAAATAATCAAGTATCTTGGAATCAGCTTAACTAAGGAGGTAAAGGACGTGTATAAAGAAAACTACAAAATGCTACCTCAAGAAATGAAAGAAGACGTAAGGAAATGGAGACCTGTCCCCTGCTCATGGAGTGGGAGAATGAACATTGTCAAAACGGCAATACTCCCCAAAGCATTACACGGGTTCAATGAGGTCACTTCTAAGGATACCCATGACATTTCTCAAAGGCATTGTTCGAACACTCCTGAAGCTCATATGAAAAAACAAACCTCTACGAATAGCTAAAGCAATCCTTGGGGGAAAATATGACGGCACAGAGCCCGTCGCAGCTCCTGAGCACCACTGACGTGCCACGCGCACTGCCTCCCCACCCCCAAATTCCTGTATAAACAGCGTTTCCATGAAGTCAGAAGAAAGCGGGTTTAACAGCACTCGTTAATCTTACCCTTCGGTTGTCTTCTTTGCAGCTCGAGTTCGTTTTTTCACTTCCTATGTGCCACATCCACCTTATTATTTTCACCATCCTTGTCCCTATCTCTATCAGCTATTTCCCTTCATCTAATAGCAACATTTAGCTCATCTGTCTGTAACTGACTACTTCCTTGTAAGAACAAACACTTCTCCGAAGTTAATGCTGTCAGAGAGATTACACAGAACAACGAGCAGGGGCCAAGAAGAGGCACAAAGGGACGGTGCGACATGCTTTGTTCAATCCGTGGCACCACAAGGTTCCCTAAATACCTCTGAGAGCAACCAGCAGCCACTATGCAGAGTAGCTCTCTGTCCCCTCAGCACCAACAGGTCTGACTACATAAACAAACAAGATCCAGTCACGAACATGTTAAAATCTGAACTCACTGACCCTGGGCAGTATTTGGTTCTTAACATCAGCAACAACACACAAGATTTTTTTTTTTAGTAAGACACGTGAACCGGGCAAAGTTAATTTTGTTCATTTTTATTATACAGAGCATACTAACAGAAAGTTATCTTGAATATAATCAAGGTTACAAATAAACAATTACTAGTCAATAAACAATATTCACTTGACTTTCCTCTTGGTCAAAAATTCTCTCTTAGGTAGCACAGTTATTTTTTAATTCTTTAAACCAATTTTAACTGCTTTAGGATTTCAATGACACTTCGTAGGAAGAAAATTTACTTATTTAAATAATTCCTTCAACTGGGAAACTTGATGTATCAAAACACTTTCCGCAAGTTAATGCACTTTTCATTGTCTTCTATTTGACTTAGTTGTCTTATAATACAATATGATTTTTTTTAAGTGACTCTGAAATCAATGTCTCTAAAAGATGGGCATAAATAGAGCTAAAAAGGATAGTTTCCCCTCCTCCCCATTTCAGAGGACACAGAAATGTCCCAGAGTCTTCATATTCAGCAATAGGACTTCCTCAGAGCTCAAATGGCAGGAAACAGGAAGTAACTTAAGGTCATCGTGTACTTGAAGAAAGCAAAACTCCAAACATTTAAGATTCCACCTCCAGCACAGATAAGAAAGTGTTAGTAAGTTTCTCCAACTTTCTTTAATGGCACCGTTAGTCCTCCAGTTACAAAAAGAAATGCAAGACAACAGTCATCCTTAATAGCATTACCCAATCTGAAAAGACTGGCAGAAATTTTGTCTCCCAGGGATGTTTCAGAAAATAAACTGCCGTATGCAAAAGAATCAATATCAGAATAAACACTCTGAAAGACTGACAAAACAGTATTTCTATGCACTCAGAAATTTCAAAATAATCGTGTACTAGTTACCTCATACTAGACGTTCTTTTAACTGAATTTCAGGCTACACAAAATGCAAGAAGTGTGGCACATTTCTACCATTAACTGTTAACATTATTTTTTGTTTTTGTTTTTTTAAAAAAAGTATGTACTTATCAAAATTAATACGTTACCCGGACCTTTTGATTTAAAATATAACTCAAGAAACCATCACATACTCTAAACAAGCATTTTTCTCTATAAATGAGTTAGTTTAAAAAAAGCAATTTCAGTGCATTTAAGCCACCTCTGATTAAAACATACACTTTTATGCATGTGAAAAATAAGTTTACATTCAAGAATAAGATGTCACACAAATTAGAAGAGCATTTATTAAGGAATATTAAAATTCCAGTAAATAGAAAATAACATCAACCATATATATTATAGTTTATCATGTACATATTTCAAAACCACCAGAATTTATTTAGAAAATTTAAATAACTTATTTTTTAAAGTATGTCTTAGGAAAAATTAACCAAAACTGATGCCTTAAATTAAAAAGAATGTGTATACATATCTATAATTAATCTCTATGCAAATTTTGAATTAAACAGCGAGAAAATAAAGTTTATTGTTTCCAAATTTTCTATAGTATTAGTGCTTAAGTCAAAATACTTACCTGCAAAATTAAAAAGTGTGAGGTATTTCCAATTCTGAAGCAAATTTCTGAATGCTAAATACCACAAGAATGAAAACAATCTCCTTTGAATATTTTCAACTGGTTTACAGTTAGGCAAAATATGAAGGTCTGCCAAAAAATTTTCCCATCTCAGCTATATTCTCACATCCCAAATGAAGTGTAAACTTCAAGGGAAATTCGTACATGTAAAAATGTATCAAGTGAGTCAGGGTTCCCGGCTGCATCATATTAACCAAACAGAAAAAGGAATTTTAAACTCTCCTACCTGAGAACTACCTGACATAAGCACTATTTCCTATGCTAGACAATGAAGCATCCTTTGAAATCAAAGCTATGCTTGACAACTATACTGCATAAATTGAATACATAAACCACCTCAACAAAGGTGTTAACTTTAAGCCTTTACACACAACACATGAAAATGATGAAGTGTTTTATTTAGATTTGGTCTTCTTCATCTTTTCATAACTCTAAATCCTGAAAGATTAGCAAATCATTATACTCAGACATTTTGTAATCCCTTTCTTCACACAACAGGCACACATATACATCATATGTCAATATAATATCAACATAGCATAAACATTTAAGCAGTAATAGCATTTCACATGAAAGAGGCTCTATGCATCCTAGGACCTGTCCAACAACAAAAAAAGCAGACATGAGAATGTCATTTTAGCAGTTACAATGTTGATAGGCTCAATATATCTAATTTGCTTTATACCCGTCATATATTTTCATAAGTCATCCACAAAAAGGAACAGGACACAGACTGTTTAAAAAAAAGTTATGCGCCAACCTCAAAAATGACATACTAACCGGACATCAGCATTTGAAAGCTAGGTTGAATAGGACTGGCCTTGATGCACATGCAGTACATTTGTTTTCAGAATAAAAAATTAAATGGTAATGTCAGCAGTATTACCACTGTTTCTATACTTATGATTAATTACTAGCAGTACAACTCCCAGAAGGAAGGAGATGGATCCAATAGCGATGTAAGCAATCCCCAAAAATGGATTTTTTCCTCCCATCCATGAAATTGTGCTCAAGATCATCCGTTTTCGTCCATCAAAAGAATGTACAGGGTAATCTGAAGAGCGTATAGGAAGATTTTTTCATCTCAAATTATTTTATTTTAAAAGTACAACGTAAGTGTTTAGATTTAATTTATAATTCATGGCAAACTCTGACATACAGGCATCTTACTCAGCTATTCTGAATTATGAATTGTATATTACCTTGAAAGAGCAACCTAGCAAATAAATGTTAGTAGCAAAAGTTAATATATATTCCAAGCAACAACAAACTCAACAATTATATCATTTTTCAGGTACTTAGGCTCTCATTTAAACAGATAGAGCAAAAGGCCTAGAAACACAATGAAAAAATACATCCCATGAACAGTACTGGAACCCACAGTGGAAGAAGAGGTTGATAAGACAGGAAAAAAGGATGAAGGGACTAAAGGTCTCTGTGAGCTCAAAGACCCTATGTAGCAGGTGTCATTATGCAAACATGACAGCGCCCTGAGCACAAGGTCAAAAGCAAGATATTAGGGCTGGAGATAGGGCTCACTGGTAAAGTTCATGCTTTGCATTCATGAATTCATGAGTCCTGGCTTCACTCCCTGGCACTCCAACAACAAAAAAACAAGGTTCTAAGCGTTTACCTTGTGCGCCAGAGGGATAGTACAGCGAGTAGGGCCTTGTATGCGGCTGACTAAGGTTCCATCCCCAGCACTCACCTGGTCCTCTGAGAACTGCCAAGAGTGACTCCTGAGCACAGAGCCAGGAGTAAGCCCTGAACATTGCAGGGTGTGACTCAAAAACAAAGCACACAAACATAAAACCCCTTTACCATGCTATCTTGGAGCAATAATAAAATTCCTGGTGTGACACTGGGGGATGATAGCTAAAACACTGGACATAAAAAATGGATTGCTAAAGAGATTTAAGAAGTGACCCACTTCTTATACACTTCAGTATAACAGATAAGCAATCTACATGGTTTAGGTCAAAGATTCTGACAAGAGTTCAAAAACATTTTTATTTTGAAATTATATCATATCACGGTCCTCCCATTGTTCATCGATTTGCTCGAGCGGGCCCAGTAACGTCTCCATCATGAGACTTGTTACTGTGTCTGGCATATCGAATACGTCACGGGGAGCTTGCCAGGCTCTGCCGTGCGGGCGAGATACTCTCGGCAGCTTGCCGGGCTCTTGGAGAGGGGCGAAGGAATCGAACTCGGGTCGGCCATGTTGGCCGCTTGCAAGGCAAACGCCCTACCGCTGTGCTATCGCTCCAGCCCATTTTGAAATTAGGTTTATTAATTTAACCATTTCCTAATTTTACCATTCACGTATCCATTATAAAACTATGCCTATTTGCTTAAGGCTAATTTATACTGTGAAAAAAATTTTAAATGCAAGGCCCACCAGCAAACCTTTAAAAATGCTAATATTTGAGAAACTTCCTTCATGATAATATATTCGCCATGAGTTAGCTATCACAACACGTAAGGACCTTGTTTGTAAGAAAAGAAAAAGTATCGATTTCTGTCTTGGGAAAGGAAAATAATTAAGCCAATAATTCCGAGTCTGTCTACTTGAACCAATTAGTGCAGTGAACGGCCTATGGTGGCAACTGATGCAGTCGTGGCCTTTGGAGTCAACAGCCTGGGTTCCAACTCCGGCCTTTCTATTACCTGTGTAAACTCCAGTAAGCTACTTACATATTCTATAACTACAGCACAGACAGGATACCTCCTCACCATCGATTAATTCGTAGCTTTAATTAAATAAAATAGCACATAGAAAACTGTACAACGCTGACATGTAATCAGGATTTAAAAGCACTAAAAGGTATACCTAGGGTCTAGAGATACAGTGCAGGGGGTAGGGCGCTTGCCTTGCATGCAGCCAACCCAAGTTCGACCCGTGGCGTCCCATATCGGTTCCCCAGGCACACAACCCCCTCAGGAGTCATTTCTGAGTAAAGAGCGAGGAGTAATCTCTGAGCATCTCTAGATGTGCCCCCCGCACTCACAAAAATGAACTAAAACAACACCTAAATTATTATGAAAAAAATACAGCTCATGATAAATGTTTTGGTACTATCATCATAGTATAGAATGATTATGAACAAACATGTGAGCTAACATATACTCACTTTTTTTTAATATTTAAAAATAACAATGACCCAGTACTGTTAATATAACAGTGGGTTAAGTACTACTCACCAGTCTTTGCATTAAAGTGCAATTACAATACTTTTGTATCTTATAAATAGATTGAGCTTTTCAATAGATCTAGCACCTGTATCTTGAAATAATTATACCAAATAATATTTGATATCTTATAAGAAGAAAGAAAAAGACATTTCTGGAAGATGTTAAAAGATTATTCTCACATATACACATATTTTAAAATTCAGAGAACGAAACTAAGACACAAAGTAGCATGCCATACAACTGAGACAAGGTTAGACGACATTCCTTATGATATCTATCAACCTGTGCACATGACAGAAAAAGGATACTGTATGTGATATTCAAATAGTATCGTCCAGCTGGTAATGTTGGATGTAAATCACTCTTTCGCTCTATAAGACGATACAACTTACGAAATGTAGGTAACGCTGCAGTGCGCATCCAAACAATAAAATCCTCGTTAATGAATCCATTGTTATCTTCATCCTTATCCAGAAGATATACTGGCTTAACCCAGTTTACTGGCTTTGTTGTGCCTTAAGAAGAAGGAGATGAGAAAAGGAGAGAAAAAAAAAATCCTTCGATTATGGTTTTCTTATTAATTTTCATTAGTGAAACACCATGAGGCACAGTTGTAGACTTACAAATTTTTGTGCTTGGGTTTACAATGATCAAATACCCAATTCCTCCACCAGTGCCCATTTGCCACCACGATGGATCCCAGTATCCCTCCCACCCCCATCCCCCCCATCCCCCCCGCCTCTGTGGCAGGGCATTCCCTTTTGTTCTCTCTCTCCTTTTGGGTGTTGTGGTCTGCAAAAGAGGTCTATTATGGGTTTTGCTGAAAACTTACACTACCAAAACAGAGATACGTAATTATCAGTCTACGTATATTCTTATTTACAAAGGAATAAGTAGGGTTGGAGAGAGAAAATTTAGTGGATAATGCACTTGCTTCTCATGTGACCAATTCAGATTCTATCTCAGGCACCCCATATGGTCCCCTGAGAACCCCCAGAAGTGATCACTGAGCACACAATAAATGTGGTTACAAAACCAGTAATAAAAAGTGTACCAAAGGAGTAAGTATATTTATATTATAAGAATGTCTTACAATCTAGAGAAATCAGTTCTTCATATAATGACATAACAAAGATTTGACTGCGCTTTCAATCAAGAGGACAGTAAAAGTGGGTTATTAAGTATGTGCCAAGAGAGGCAGATGACAGAGTATAAAGATATAATGGCACTAAGCATTACATTGTGAGATTAACGTAACACAGACACAAAACTAAAGTTTGCTTTATATTATGATAAGTAGGATTATCTGTTTTTATTTATTTGAGGTTTTGGAACCACATCTTCAGTGCTCAGAGCCTACTTACGGCTCTGTGCTCAGAAACGCCTCTTGCGGTGGTCAGAGGACTACAGTGCAGGATCAAACCAGGGTCACCACTGCTACATGGGAAGCAAGTGCCTTACTTCCTGTACTCTCTCTCCAGACCCCATACTAGAGATTATTTTAAAGAAATTTTGTATCAGTTTTAAGAGGTCACCGCTTGAAATGCCAGAGACAATGCCAGAGAAGTAAGAATGAAACTATATATTTAATTTAGAATTTTAGTGCATTAGAACCACATTAAAAATTTTTTTGTATTTATTTTTTTGGTCACTATGCCAATATCAGGCAGTGCTAGGGTGGGAGTCTCCAACAGCTGTACATGGTGCGAAGGATCAAACTCAAGAACTTGCACGTGCACTACTACTTGGGCCAAATCCTCAGCCTAGAATATATTACATATTCTACCTAAGCTGTTATGAAATCAAGCTGTTTTTAGGGGTTGTAAATGTGGCTCAGTGGTAAAGCATAGGCCATAAAAACGAGTGTCTGTGTTCAAGCTATAGTCAAACAAAAAAAATTTTTTTAAGTGGGAGAGATATGGGGAAGTTGTTTTTAAAAAAGCACAAACTTAAGGCTGGATAACATGTAACCCCAAAACAAAGGAAAAAAAACTAAAATAAAAAATAAGGAAAAAAATCCTGAAATAAAAGATTTCAAGTTATAAATTCATTGAAACATTTTAACTTGTAATTTATGTTCTTTTTAAAGGAATATTAATACGATTTTACCTTTGAATCGTTCTTCCAGGGATCCTTCTCCAGGAGGATTCCTAAATTTTACATTTTTATCTGTCCACCAAGCAATACCTTTCCTTTTCAAAGCAATTTCTGTAGGTTCAGAATCGTTGCCGATCAGAAATAATGTTAGTGTATCTAAACATAAGAAAAGGAAGATTTGCTATACATTTACTGAACATTTATAGTATCTGCTTTACTCTCTAAAAATTTAAGATCTGGTGTTTGCTTCCCAAAGTGTTTTTAACAAATTAGGCACATCATACACATTTACTTATTTATACATATGAATTCACTATGAAAGCTGTATTTGGTGGACAATTTATTCCTCAAAACAGTTCCAAAAATCTGAAACTTTCCTACATGGCTGGCTGATATGATGATTAGATCAAATGTTTATATACTGATCTAACACATAATTTTTTTTACTTTGTATACTGATCCAAGTAAAAAATTTTTTCAGATAACTCTGCTTTTCCTCCCTTCTTTTCAATAATGCATTCCCAAACAGGTTCTGGCTTATACATCTTTCAACCTGATTATCAAAAACTATAACCACTAGCAACACACGACTTTAGAGCCCTTGAAAGATTACTTTGTTTGGGGCGCAGGGGCATACCTACTGGTGCTCAGGGACCACTCCTGGTGGGCTTGGGGGAATATACATATATGGGTGGGACAGGGATCAAATCCAGGTTGGCCATATCCAAGGCAAGCATCCTACCTGCTATACTATCTTTTCAGCCCCAAATTAATATGTCTAATGAGTATATAATATACATTCAGTATCAAATGTAAGCCAAAAAAATAAAGTAGTCCAATTTTTACATAATGTTATGAGCATATTATTTTGCACATATAGAATTAATGAAACTTTCAATTAAAAAATATTGAAAGCTGATTTCAAAAAAGAAAGGGAGAATCTGGCTTTTAAATTATTACAGATGAAACAGGAAGCTCAGCAGAAGGTCTGCTCTTTCTTCCCAGGAATTTAAGTTTGTTTATGAAAGACGGGTGTTCAACAGTAAGTCACAAAGCATTATAATACACTGATATATTTACCTTAAAGTTGTTTTCAATTTCATTCACATTTTTTAGACTAACAAATCTGTGCTGACTATACAAAATTTCCTAATTAAGTGTCTTTCTGTGTAAACCATTAATCAAAATATGAACTGCAGCGATAGCACAGCGGTAGGGCATTTGCCTTGTGTGCAGCCAACACGACCAACCTGGGTTCAATTCCTCTGCCCCTCTCAGAGAGCCTGGCATCTTGAGAGTATCTCGCCCGCACGGCAAAGTATGGCAAGCTACCCGTGATGTATTCAATATGCCAAACAGAGTAACAAGTTTCACAATGGAGACATTACTGGGCCCGCTCGAGCAAACTGATGAACGACGGGAGGACAGTGACAGTGAACCATATATAAAACCATATCTCATACCATTAAACATGCTATTGGCAATAGCTCCACAAGGAGCAATTGGTTTGTCTTCATTTCTTCGGTAAGGCTCACATTCCTTACTGGGATTCTGATTTGTAAAAAGAAGAGAAAAATTATCACCCACGGCTCTGGGAAAATTATGGCCTACTCTGATATTGACTGAAAATTTAATCCCTATTTCTCTCATTTGCAATGAATGTATAAAAAAGGAGTCAATGTTAACAAATAACACCACATATACTCACTCAAAATACACTTATTTAATATTACAGGATTAACTTTTTATTAGTTTTTATAAATTAAATAACTATTTATGTAGAATTAAATTAATACTATTTAAATTATTTTTCTATTTTACTTTAAGATTATTGCATTAACAAAATACATTTCTTTATACCTTTGAATGTAAACTTTTCTTGCATCTACTTTCATATATAACAAAAACTGATGTTTTTAAAAATTTCCATCACTGTAGCACTGGGCTGAAGCGATAGGACAGCAGGTAGGGCGTTCGCCTTGCCCGTGGCCGACCCGGGTTTGATTCCTCCGCCCCTCTCGGAGAGCCCAGCAAGCTACCATGAGTACCACGAGTACCATGAGTACCATGTCCGCACGGCAATGCCTGGCAAGCTCCCCGTGGCATATTCGATATGCCAGAAACAGGAACAAGTCTTACAATGGAGACGCTACTGGTACCCGCTCGAGCAAATCGATGAACAATGGGATGACAGTGCTACAGTGCAGGGCTACACTTTGGAATGTGAACTTTACTTGCATCTATTTTCATATGTAATTGAAAAAATTGATGTTTTTAAAAATTTCCATCAATGAAGAAAATTTCACTTTTCACAAAGAATTTATTACTCAAGACAAACTTCTATTGATCTAATTATGACATAATGAATGGGATCTTAAATTCGAAGTCGAGGTTCCAGTTCCAACGATACTAACTATGTACCTTCAAGCGAGTCCCTTGACTTATCTGGGCCTCACTCATAAAATGAACAAGTTCAACTAGATAACAGCAAATGCTGCAATGTTGGGTTAAATCCTACATTAAAGGAAAGGAGGAAGGGAGTAAGGAAGAATGGAAGAATTTCTAGACTGTAATAGATGTTCTTAAAATGTGCATTGATTGGGGGTTGGAGCAATAGCACAGCGGGTAGGGTGTTTGCCTTATACATGGACGACCTGGGTTTGATTCCCAGCATCCCATATGGTCCCCTGAGCACAGCCGGGGATAATTCCTGAGAGCAGAGCCAGGAGTAACCCCTGTACATCGGCAGGTGTGAACCAAAAAGAAAAAAGAAAAAAAAAAGAAAAAATGTGCATTGATTGTACAAGCATACATCTACACAATGGAACACTACTCAGCTATAAAAAAAGACAAAATCATGCAGTATGTCACTATTGTTAATCGATCCAGAAAGTTATGCTAAGTGAAGTTAGTCAGAAAGAGAAAAACACAGAATGATTTTCTGCATATATGGTATATAAAGAAACATGGTAAGGAAACAACAAATGCCCAAAGGCAACAGAAACTGAGAACTGGTCTTTAGTAGGAAGTACATCACTGGAGGAGAGCTGAGGGAGGAACAAGGGGACTGGAACAACGCGAGTGCGAAGCTAACACTGATCAAGGGTGCCGCGCTGGATTGTTTTTATGCCTGAAACCCTGCCATTATCAAGACTGTAAATCATGAGACCTAAAATAAAATCTAAGAAAACAAAACAAAAACTGGGCAATGAGGAACCACAAAAAAAAAAAAAAAAAAGATGTTGGCAAGAAAAAAACCTTGATCCTATATTAACCTCTAGATGTACTTCTGACATTGCTCCTACTGAATCTGAGTAACATATCAATCAGAGTTAACCAAAATTCTACTAAACCTGAGGTTAGACATGTGACCGAGTTGTTCTGGGTTACTGGAACACATTAAGGAACGTCACAAAACGAAATTGTAGCACTGTAGCACTGTCCTCCCACTGTTCATCAATTTGCTCGAGCGGGCACCAGTAACATCTCACAACAAATTGTGAGACTTGTTGTTACTGCTTTTGGCATATCGAATACACCAGTGAGCTTGCCAGGCTTTGCCGTGAGGGCGAGATACTCTCGGTATCTTGCCGGGCTCTCCGAGAGGGGTGGAGGAATGGAACCCAGCTCGGCCATGTTGGCTGCGTGCAAGGCAAACGCCCTACCACTGTGCTATCGCTCCAGCCCCAAAACAAAACAATCAACAGAATCTTCCTAAAATGAATTATGAAGATTATGAATTATGTCCTAGTTAGGTTCATAAGGCTATTCTACTACCAACCAACCTTGTTTTTACGTTTTCAAGGTCTAGATAACTGGGAAAATAAAAAAACCTGAACAAAATCTTTTCTCAGGTTTTCAGGCCTTAGATTCATAAAGTTAGTGTTCTGAGACTTTCAAGATAAGACTATATGTAATAGACAGGCTGTTATTTGAAAGTTTTGATGAATACTTATCACCATTAGAATGTTAATGATATTTTTTTTTAAAAAGGTATTGTATATAAATAATGTCTCAAAAGGGGAAATATATTCCAGCCACTTAAGTGGTAGAGAATATATTTCATATGCATGAGGCACCCAGAATCCCCCCCAAAAGAAATCATTGATCTGTATGAATTACAGAAGTGTTTATCTGTATGAATTGCAGAAGTGGCTTTTAATCTAAAAGTCCTCACTAATAAAATAGTGCATTAAGTTTAATTTCATTCTAACATTAAATTTAATATTCTGAGCTAAAAAATTATGTCCTATACCACACTCTCATTCCTATTATTTACTTACGAGTAAAGCATTTGAATCTCCATTTAGTTGACTATCATCTCGAGATTTCACATAACGACGATGGTTTTGATAGAAATTAGATAGTCCATAGTACATAAAAACATTGCCCTGCAGAAAGGGGAAAACATTTTCATATAAAACTATTAAATATAAATTATTCATGTATATAGAAAATCTAAGTAATCTGGGTTTTACCAGTTAAAATTTGTGGTAACTTGTAATAACAGAGAAAATTCGACCAGAATTGAGCAATCTGAAAGGGTACAGATTATAAATTAGGTTAAAAATTTTCTGAATATCAAAAAGTACAGTAAAATGATCCTTGAAAACTTCAAAGTATTATTGTCAAAATAATAATAAAGTTCAAGAATTTATTATCATACACTGATCTATTTCTAGATTAAAATTTTCTACAATTCAGATTGGTATTCACACAATTATCAACTTTTCAAAAAGATAATAATCAAACTTTTATTTTTTTCTACAGAAAATGCTGAACTAGAAGTAGGACATTAATTCATCAGTGGAACAAAGTTAATATTAGCACAGGCACTTGTCTAAAATAAGTTACTTTATAAATATCAAGAAAAATACCTCCATACAGTGGACCCAAACAGAATTTACTTAGGAAAGAAAGATTATTTACAATACATTACAATTACTTACAATACATTATGATTACTTACTATACATTACAATTATTTAGATGTTTGAAGTCATCCTGAATGACTAACATATGCAGAAGTAGAAAAGACATATTTTCTCTTTTGGGGGGTGAGTTATCTAACTTATCTTGAATTAAAGGAATCCAGAAAGAAGAGACTTCATTTGCATCTTCAATAGTCTCTAACTGACTTATCATTTCCATGTATGTTGTACTTTACTAAGTTTGACTTTAAAATGTCAAATTATAGAGCTTTCCTGTTACACACACACATACACACACACACACACACACACACACACACACACACACACAGAGTTATTTGTTTGGTTAATTTTCGAGCTAAGCCTGGCAAGGCTCAAGGCTAACTCCTGGCTCTGTGTTCAGGGATCACTCCTTGCAATGTGCTTGAGGGACCATACTGAGTGCCAAGGAGTGAACCCAGACCAGCTGAATGCAAGGCATATACCCTGCCCTCTGTACTATCTTTCTGATGGTAATGGAAATTAAATCACAGAAACAAAGATCATGTTTAATAAAAGAACACCAGGCCATGGACATAACTCGAACTGCTGGCACGCACAGGGCTTATGTTCAGTCAGTCTCTGGCACCATTGGGCTCCAGAGCAGATATGAGTGTAGCCTGAGTTCGCCCCAGTATCACTGGAGCAACCCCCCACCCCCAGCAACCCGCCCAAATTGATCTCAAACCAGTAGGAACATAATATATTCAATTTATAATCTGAAATCTTCTGAAACAAAATGACTTAAAGTTATCCAAAAAGGCTATTATTAAATGTTTGAACTTGTAATGAAACAAGACAATAAATCTGAGGGTAATCACTTCTGAAGTTCTGGGGGGAATAAAAGGGGGTTTTTTTTGTTTGTTTTTTAAATGAATCACAGTGAGCTAGACCATTACAAGCTATTCATTATTGGGTTTCAGTCATACAATGTTCCAACATCCAGCCCTTCACCAGTTACATTTCCCACCTCCGATGGCCCCAGTTTCCCTCTCACCACCCTCCTAACCGTCTCCCCCACTCCACACCTGCCTGCTCCTATTGGAGGCACCTTCTCTCTCTCTCTCTCTCTCTCTCTCTCTCTTTCTCTCTCTCTCTCTCTCTCTCTCTCCCTCCTTTGTGCATTATGGTTTGTAATACAGTACTAAGAGGTCATCGTGTTTGTTCAGGGTGTTTGGTATTTTTATAGGGAAGGGAAGGCTGAAATACCTTTTTTAACTGGCTGGTGGCTTTGGGGCGTGGATGTGACTGCCACAGGGTCTCTGGAAGTACAGGGAGGTGAGGGAGCGATAGCACATATCGACCCCTAAGAAAGCTGGAGATTTCAGTCACAAAACCCACATACCCAAATTAATCTCTCTCTGAGATCCTTCCCGAGATGATGGAGTCTGGCCGGGGAAATGGTGATCATTTTGGACTGTGGGAGCTAACAGCTGCTGAGGCTTCTATTTGGGCAGGAGTTGGGCTACCTGGGCCCCCTCTGATGTGCTCTGGGTTGTTCAGCCTTGCCTGTGTTCGAGATGAACCACAGCTTTGATCTCTGAGATCTATGGGTCTCTGAAGGAAGGCTAGTAGAAGAGCTTACATGGTGGCCCTGAATTGGTTTGTGAGGCTTCCGGGGGTAAAGAGAAGTGGGAGGTTGTTGGGGGAGGTAGCCCATTCTGACTCCCAGAAAGCCTGGAGATTAGTCACAAACCCCACATAGCTGAATTTCAGCAAATTGATATCTCAGTGAGGTCCATTCCGAGCTAGTGGACTCCGGTGGTGGGCATGGTGGTAAATTTGAATTGTGGGAGCAAGTGGCTGCCAGGGGACTCTCCTTGGGAGGGCACTGGGCTAACCCATCTTCCCCTTCCCCGATGTGCCCTGGGTTGTTCAGCCTCACTCGGTCTAAGATTAACTATAGTTTTTGATCTTTTTCAAGATTTATTTGAGTCTCTGGA
Source organism: Sorex fumeus (assembly GCF_029834395.1). Classification (NCBI taxonomy): domain Eukaryota; kingdom Metazoa; phylum Chordata; class Mammalia; order Eulipotyphla; family Soricidae; genus Sorex; species Sorex fumeus. The sequence goes on along the minus strand of NW_026606065.1, from coordinate 9,521,390 downwards.
GCAAGGCTGATAAATAAGCTTGTATGGTTGAGCCGGAGGTGGTTTTGGGGCATGGCTCCCAATATCTTACTTTTCTTTCTTTTTTTTAATATGGAACGCTTCACGAATTTGCCTGTCATCCTTGCGCAGGGGCCATGCTAATCTTCTCTGTATCGTTCCAATTTTAGTATATGTGCTGCCGAAGCGAGCACCCAATATCTTACTTTTGGCAGTTTAATTTCTCAGAAAACTTGTCCTGAGTTGATGGAGTTCCGCCAGAGGCATAATGCTGGTTTCTGGGGTGTCAGGAAGCCTGAGGGAACCATCAGGCTGCTGATGCACTCACTCTGAGAGTCCAGGTTGACCCAGAGGCAGCACCGTGCCCCCTCGGCCCCAGTGGCAATGACAGCAGCAGCACTGGTATGGACCAGAACCAGGGCCAGAGCTGCTACCATCTGTGGCTTGGACACTCCAGGAGGGCAGCAGCCACCAGTCCAACAGAATCTGACTGGGGACGCACACCCCCATTCTCGGTCTCCAGACTATTGGCTCTGAGGAAGGTCCTCCTTTGTACTATGCTGAGGGGGGCAAGGGGTGGTCCAGGGAAGAATTAGCAGTAAGGGTCACCCTGCCAGTGACTTGACTTCGGGGCTCCATGGTGGGGACCCTGGGTGACCCCTCCCCCAAACTCTGAGACTTAAGCTCTGCAGTGACACAGATCTGAAGAGCCCTATTCAGTCACTTTTTCCCCCCTTTCTTTTTGGGTCAAACCCTGCAATGCACAGGGGTTACTCTTGGCTCATGCACTCAGGAATTACTCCTGGCAAAGCTCGGAGAACCATATGGGATGCTGGGAATCGAACCCGGGTTGGTCGCATGCTAGGCAAACGCCCTCCCCACTGTGCTATCGCTCCAGCCGCTACTCAGTCACTTTAAAACTCCACCGCCGCCCATAGCTCCAAGAGGCCGAGAACTGTGGCAACTCCACTAGCTGGTGCCTGTGCCTCTCCAGCCATCCTCACAAGTTCCACTCCGGGTGGGCCAAAAAAAGTGTTTTTAAATGGGGTGAGAAACTAAAATAGTATCTGTCATTAATTTACTGTTTCATTAATTCTGTCCTGAAAAAAGTTAGGACTAAGGACATCTTTATAGTTTGTACATCACATCAATAATGGGGGGGGGGGGGGAGAGAGAGAGAGAGAGAGAGAGAGAGAGAGAGAGAGAGTTTATGTTTCAAATCTATACCTTATTTCTCCTAAAACAAAGTAACAGAATTAAAATTCTCTCTCCAACTTTGTTCCCATGCTTTTTGTTTTTGAGACACTCCTGGCTCTGGGCTCAGGAATCACTCGTGGCACCGTCTGAGAGGGGGGAGGGAAGAGTCATGTGGTGGTGGGGATCAAACCTAGGTCAGCAGCATGCAAGCAAGTGCCCAAGATGCTGTACTTGCTCAGTCCATGCTTGTTTTTTCATAAAGGGCAGGTCACTGACCTTGATTCTCAGTGCAAGGGCATCCATATCCACTAGATGGCAATCATCTACCAGGATTACAAATCGACACTCCGTTTAGATAAACTAGACCCTGCGTTCGGCCTTTTTACACTGGAGACTGGCCCCTTTCCTGTAGAGAGCTTCAGGCAGTTATAACCCAGGTGATTTTCAACCTTTCTACACTGTGGACCAGCACCAGCCTGAGGACCAGTCTAGATCGGGTTAAAGAAAACTGACCTAGACTAGAAGAGTCTAAAAAGTTGGCATATTTTAAGCAGTTCGTAAAATTGTTAAATAAATCCCTCATATTCGAATTTGGACTAGAGGGTTCGGACGACACCCAGTGGTGCTAGAGAGTCACTTCTGACAATACTTCGGGGACCATGTGGTAGAAGCATTTAGGAGTCAGTCGCATGCAATACGACCGTTTTAATTGCTGCACTCTCTCCCTAGCCACACCCCCAAAGGCCCCTCTTCTTTAGTTTGATCTCAATTTTCAGTTTAAGGAGACCACAAACTGGTTTTTCCATAGCTATTTACCCACTCTGAATCTTCTATTTTTGGTTTGGAGGCCACATCCTGTAGCGCCTACCCTGAATCTTTACATCCTTTAGCATCTACTCAGTTATCAAGAACAGGTAAAAGACACACAGACATACACATGGCTCTAACTGCTCAAGATAGATACAAAATCAATAAAGTTTCATCAGTTTTTGCATTTTTAATAATGCTTAAGAGGTGAGAGAAAAATAACAGTACTGTGGCTGAGGAGAGAGCTCCAAGGCCTGAGTGTATGTTGTATATGTAAGAAGACTGGGTTCCATCCCTGAAACTGTATGGTCCCCAGATCCCTGTCAGGAGTAAACCCAAGCAGAATCCACAGTATATCCCAACTACTACCAGGTGTGACCCCAAAACAAACAAACAAACGAAATAACTAATGGAGAAAATATTTGTTCAGGTAAGATGTTTTCTGTTACTTAAAATAGGCAAAATCAGGTCAGAGAAATAATATAAGGGTTAAGGAGGAAGGTGGAGGGTACCTATCTTGCATTCTGCCAACTTGGTTCAAATCCCTAGTCCCACATATGGTCTATGTTCAGGGGTCACACTTGAGCAAAGACTAGAACAGTTCTTGAGTACTGCTGGGTAGGGCCCAACCACTCCCCTACAAATTGTCAAAACAATTCAAGCAATAAGCTTAAAATGCAAATAGATGCCAATATAAACTTGATTCTAAACTACTCAAACAATTTTAACATTTTCTAGAAAAAAGATAAAATGCTTCTAAATTTGTTTATAAGGTACTAACTATTCTGGACCAGAATTACAGAACAGCGGGCAGGGTGTCTGTCTTGTCTGGGTCTGACCCGGGTTTGATCCCTGGAACCCCATAAGGGATTCTAGCACCCTGAGACCTGCCAGGATTGATCTCGGAGTGCTGAGCCAGAAGTTAACCCTGAGCACTGCAGGGAGTGGCTGAAAAACTGAAAAAAGAAGTGTTAATGATTCAACTGCACATATTAATCACCAGACTGCAAAATACAACAGTCAGACAGCTCTATGAGGTGCCGGAATAACAGTACAGGGGATAGGTCATATGCCTGGCATGTAGCAAAGCTGGGTTGGATCCCCAGCATCCCATGCAATTCCCCAAGCACCACCAGGAGTAACTCCTGAATGCAGAACCAGGAGTAAACCCTGAGTATTGCTGCTTAAAAACATACACACACAGAGATTACCCAAGATAGGCAACTCTCTCTTTGAGGAGTAATTTTTCTCAAAATTTTACACTCCAATAAATACATGCATACTAGCTTTTTTAAGCTACCCAGCCCCAAAATTTGTTTACCAGCAACTTAAGAAGTTACTTCACTGGAGTCTACTATTTTGAGAAAGATTATTCCATTTCTGGAGCAATATGGTCCTCAAAGTAATGCCTGTCAGCATTAAGCCACATGGGGCCCCTGAGCACTTCTAGAAGTGGCCCAGAAACAAAAACAGGGACTGGAAAGATAGCCCTCCAACTGAATATCCAGTTTGCATGCAGGAGGCCCCAAAAGTCAACCCCGAGACTATGGTGCCCAGAGATTGCCAGGAATGACCCCCAAAGCACACTTAGGAGTACTCAACCCCCAATCTCTGTAAGACGTAGTTCAAAACTGAACCAAAAGGGGAAAAAAAAAACAATAAGTTTAAACACATGGCTTTCTAGTATTTTACTTAATAATACAGACCTCAAATGACTGTTCCAATGTGAAGTTAATGGTACAATAACAAGGTGTTGAATCTGAAGACAAACATTTATTGCAGGGACTGGAAGGGTCTGTTCCGGTATAATCAATCTGCAAGAGAAAACATATAAAATTTTCATTGGAGAAAGTGGGTAAACACTGTTTGAATATACTACTACGGGAGAAAATGAGTTAAATGAACCCACTTGTAGTCAGAAACAAAACTTGATAAAGGCATCTTACTTTGACAGTGTTAGTAAAACTGAAAATCCTCCATTTAATCCTTTAAGTAAACTTCTCTTTTCTTTTCACCCAAAATAATGCGCTGTAATAGGGTTATTTTTATTGTTTTAATTTGCAAGCTGCTAATAATAACTGATGCCTAGCATCTTTCATGTGTATCTTGCCACTCATCTTAATCCAATGCTTGTGTCCAGAACCCCTAAACCCGATATGCTGAAGCCCCAATACCCTAAGTAATGGCCCCTTGAGGTGGTGTCTAGAAGGTAATTTCATCTAGATAAGGCTGAATCTAGGACCTCCAAAATGGAATTGTGGAGGAGAAAGAAAGGAGGAAGTAGAGTTTTTTTTGTCTTTCTGCTACGAGAGGGCAAAGTGAGAGCCATAAGCAAATCTGGAAAAGGGTCCTTAAGAGCAACCGAATCTGCCAGCAATTTGATCTTAGGTTGATATGAGAAATAAACTTCCTCACTGAGTATGTTCTTTTATAATCGTATGCTTGAGCTAAAATAAGATTTTAATACTGAAAAATGGGATACTGCTATAATAAGTATCAAAAAAAGGCAGAAGTGACTTTGAAACTGGATAATACATGCTGGGGCTTCAAGGTGAAGACTAAAATGTAATGAGAGTCTGATAAGTTCTCAGTATAAAAGAGGGATTAGAAAGTTTCTATTTCTCAGAAAAATGACCACAGTCAGTAATAGGGATGATGAGCAGATCATTCTGTTCAAGTCTTATATGGAAATGAGAAAAACGTTAATGGAAAATGGAAAAAAAAAGATAATCCTTGCTATAAAGTGGCAAAGACTTTGATTAATTGCGTCCTATTGTTTTGGTGAAGCTAAGAACTTGTGAGGAATGAAATGGATATTTAGCTGAGAAGACTTAGTTACACTTGACTGCTTACAGTAAAATGCAAGGAGAAATTAATGAAAGAGACCAGAGCTGAAAGATTTAGAAGATTCTCAGGACTTTATATTACGAAGTGAGAAAACCTGTTCTGAAAAGAATACTGCGTCTAGCTGAAAAAGACATCAATGTATCATGCACCAAATCAGCCGATCTAGCAGGAACACTGAGAGTTTGAGCAGAAGAGTCAGAACAAAAGCCTTCCCCAAAGTGATGGCATTTGAAGACTGGGCCTTGAGTTTAGATGAGGTGGGGCATCCAGGACGCAATTAGTGTCCTAGTAAAAAGAGAAGAGAGCTCTTCCTTTCTGCCAACTTGAGAACACAGCAGGAAAGGTGGCCAACTGTAAGACAGGAAAGGTTCTCCACCAAAACTGTACCATTGGACTTCCTAATCCCATGGGCCGTACATGAAAAGTTAACAGCTATTGTTTTAAGCGCTAGACTAACCACATTTTGTTCTAACAGTCTAAGCGACCTCTCTGATGAGGTATCTCCAGGTTTCTGGCAAATTTCTGTCCTTTTTAAATGAGGCCACACTCAGCAGGGCTCAGGAGGCACTGAGGCTATACCCATAGGGGGTTGGGAAGGGACAAGATACAGTGTGAGGGATTCAACTCAGGGCTTCACAAATGGGCTCTACTATGAGGGTTTTGTTAATTTGTTAAATCAGGTTTGTTCATGTGTTTTAAGTTCTGAGTTTCTTCTACACCTGCATCTGAGATTAATAGTCCTCTACCAGGGGGTCTTTAAAAATGCTTTGGAGCATGAAGAAATGGTCCACTGGCTTTGAATGCCTGCCCTGCACGCATCTGGTCCCAAGTTCAAATTCCTGGGGTCGATTTAGTGGAAAGTCTGAAGCACATGGGGAGTGCCAAGGCAAATAACAGTAAGCACCAAAGCTGCAACTTTCAATCAACCATGAACTGGAGGTACGAGAGAGGAAGGATGGCTGAAACAGAAGTGACATAGGATCAAGGATGGAGAGTCACAGGCATATTGTGGAAGTAGTGTGTGATAACTTTGTATATCAATACCATAAATTGGAACACTGCTGTAGCCCTATTACCTAAACTACAATAAAAGATCTCCAGTGTCACCATATGCACCAAGTACATATAATCCAGATGTCTGTAATCCCTAGAAGACCAAGGACTTCCAGGTACTGCAACCAGGAAAGAGTGGACCTCAAAAAGCATCACAACTGAAATAATAGACATGCAAGTGCCACAGTCAGGAAGTACAAACCTGACATGTATGAGCATCAGAGCAACCCTAAGAAAGAACTACAACCGTAACTTTTGTCCCTCAAATAAAGAGTGCCATCCCCAAGAAACACCTTATGCACCCCAAACACCAAAACTTTAGGTGGGCAAAAACTTCACTGACCCCCTCAGCCAAGTGTGCAAGTACAGCACCTTGAAGTAAGGCCCCTGCCAAGCACCCCAGCTAGTGTGTGTAGGACCGCATCATTAAGAACAATACTAACAACAAGGGAGGAAGAAATAAAAAATATTTTTAATTAAAATATTTTCCAGCTTCTCTATTCCCTTGATAAATTATTTTACAATGAACCCTAACTGAATAGCTTTACCTTAACAGAAAAAAAAATTAATCAACTAACATTTGTGAAAGAACATTGAAGCTTTATGTATGAATGTCCAATCTATCTTCATAACTGAAAAGGTTAAAATATGAATACAGTATCTGTATTGAAAATTGGGGCCGGAGCGATAGCACAGCGGGTAGGGCATTTGCCTTGCACACGGCCAACACGGGTCGATTCCCAGCATCCCATATGGTCTCCTGAGCACCACCAGGAGTAATTCCTAAGTGCATGAGCCAGGCGTAACCCCTGTGCATCAACGAGTGTGGCCGAAAAAAACAAAAAAAAAAAAATCGTAATGCCCCAAAGTGGGCTGGGGTGATAGCAAAGCAGATGCCTTGCTCATGGCCGACCTGGGTTCGATTCCTCCACCCCTCTCGGAGACCCCGGCTAGCTACTGAAAGTATCTCGTCCGCACGGCAAAGCCTGGCAAGCTACCTGTGACATATTCGATATGCAAAAAAACAGTAACAACAAGTCTCACAATTTGTTGTGAGACATTACTGGTGCCTGCTTGAGCAAATCAATGAACAATGGGAGACAAGCGCTACAGTGCTACAGTACCCAAAAGTAGAGAGAAGAAAGAAGAAAAGTGCCTGCCACAGAGGCAAGTTGTTATTGTTGGGGGATTGGGGAGGTGGTGTTGGGGAAGATGACAGGAGAGATACTGGAGACATTGGTGGTGGGAAACGAACACTAGTGGAGTAATGGGTATTGGAACACTGGAAGACTTCAACTCAACCATGAACAGTTTTGCAATTGTGTATCTCATGGTGATTCAAAAATATATACATATATGTGTGTGCATATATGTGCAGAAAATAGAGTCAGCATCTAATTGCTACACCTACTTTCCCTAAACCAAAAATTAGCGTAATAAAACTTAATTTTGTCAAATTATTATATAATCAACTAAAATGTTCTGCATTAAAAATTATGTGTTCAGGGGCTGGAGAGATAGCACAGCGGGTAGGGCATTTGCCTTGCACGTGGCCGACCCGGGTTCGATTCCCAGCATCCCATATGGTCCCCTGAGCACCGCCAGGAGTAACTCCTGAGTGCAGAGCCAGGACTAACCCCTGTGCATCATCGGGTGTGACCCAAAAAGAAAGAATTAATTAATTAATTTTAAAAAAGCAAGATAAGTTCAAAAAAAATTATGTGTTCCGTAAAGAAATGTTTAGAAAAATCTTCATTCATTGAAAATATCTAGAAGAAGGTAAGCATAACTAAAACTAAAAGCTACGGTCTCCTAAGTGAAGCGAAGGAAAGACTGTCTCTTCCACAAGACCTACTGGGCCACAACTTCCTACCCAGGATCTATTCATGTTTAGAACTGCACTTCAAAGCAACGTTTATTATTCTAAAATGTTGAAAAGTCATTAAGATCTCAACACCAGAAGAAGAAAAAAAGTCTCATGTCAATTGTTTCTAATTAAAAATTGAACACATTTAATTAAAAAAATCCCTATTTTGTATCTTAAGACTAAAGGATTTTTATATTTGTTTTGGGCCACTCACTCCAGGTGCTGATCTCAGAGTTGCTCCTGCATGGTTGGGGGACCATGTGATTCGGAGAGTTAAATCAGTTCTTCTAAGGCAAAGCATGCACTCAGACTGCTGACTACCTCTCCAGACTCCAAAGGATTTTCATTTATTGATTTAGTTTAATATAGGACCAGCTGTGCTTAGGACTTACTCTGAGCTCGGGGATCACTCCTGGTGGTGTTCAGGGAGCAGCTGTGCTTAGGACTTTCCTCTGCCCAGGGATCACTCAAGGTGGTGTTAAGGGACTATAGGAGGTACCAGGGATCAATCCTGGGTCAGCCACATGCAAGGCCCTATCCACTATAACACCACTCCAGTCCCAAAAGGATTTTTATTTTTAAAGCTGTCAAATAGGCATATCACAATATTGCATCCCTTTGACTAGAAACTTCTAAAATCATTTTTTTCTAATTAATTTATAAGGGAAATGAGGAAAATAGGAAAGGTAAGTAGTTCTAACTAAGAATAAAAGGTAAAGGTAAAGGTAAAGGCCCTCCCGTTGTTCATCGATTTGCTCGAGCGGGCCCAGTAACGTCTCCATTGGAGATTTTGTTGTTACTGTGTTTGGCATATCGATATATCACGGGTGGCTTGCCGGGCTCTGCCCCGCGGGCGAGATACTCTCGGTAGCTTGCCGGGCTCTCCGAGAGGGGCGGAGGAATCGAACTCGGGTCGGCCATGTTGGCTGCGTGCAAGGCAAACGCCCTGTCCTACCGCTGTGCTATCGCTCCAGCCCTATAACTAAGAATATATATTACTATTTAACTGAATGAAAGCAATATAAAGGAATGTGAAACCTAATAAATCATGCTATAGTATAATGAAAGTGACCATTTTATTGGTAAGAATTGCTAAATATTAATTATACCTCAACAAAATCAAGAAATAATTATAACATTTCCATTACAGTATTTTATTAACATGTTACATTTTTATTCCAATAAAATCTGAAAGGAATTTTTTTAAAAAATTATTATACCTTACTATGTATAAGGAAATCCACAAGGTATAAATATAAAAGCAATTATATCACCCATTCAGACAAAAGAGCCTAAAACAGCCCTTTCTATTATACACATATTTCATTTGATCCTCACTGAAATCCTTGAGTACGATCTTACAAATGTAGAAACTTGTTCAAGATGACACAAACAGCAATAGCTGATGCTAGTCTATCCTCAAAAATTTCTAACTACCAGCTAGTGCAAAGCTACTTCGAAAAAACTGCCTTTTCAGGCTAGACAGATAAAAAAGGGGTAAGGCCCTTGCCTTACATGCTGCCAACCGAGTTTGATGCCCTAGCACCATGTGGTCCTCTGTGCCGGGAGTAGCTTCTAGCAAGCTGAATGTGGGTGGTCCAAGAACAGTGCCCCCACCAACTGCTTTATCTTCCACAAGATCTTCCACAAGTTTGCCCTCTAGGAAACAGCCTCACCAAAAACAGATATAAATATAATGAAACCTATTGGGTGCTTGCCTGTGTTTGATCCTTGACAACCCAAATGGTCCCCTGAGCGCTGATACCAGAACACCACCGGAAGTGGCCCCAAAACAAAAACCAAGAAGTCACGCAAATAACAGTTCTGCTAATGTTTTATTTTCCTTAAATTACCATAAACTGGGTATCTCTGAATAAAAGTAAGTAAATCTCTGAATAACAACAAAAAATATTCTCACAGGTCTGAGGGAAAATAATTGTATATAAATAATTCATGTTGAATTCAGAGAAAATGTATCTATTCTATGATACTGTGATTGAGCACTCCTTTTCTTAAAATTTCTAAGTGAGACTTTAGGTAACATTATTACAATTGTTAACATTTATGGTTACAATGTGCAATCAGTGCACCTCACCCACACCAAACCCTGCATCCCCACCCTTATGTTACATCTAAACCACCTATTCCTCCTCATCCTAGCCAGCTCAGTGCTTGGTGATCTAAGTTTTGTAGCCAAAGGCAAAGGGTTTGTCATCATATGACTATGTCTATTCCTTTGTTTTCCCTATAGACCACAGATGAGCGAGGCCATCAGCATTTGTCCTCTCTGATTATTTTGTAGCAGTTCCATCTAAGTGGCAGCAAATCACGATTTCATCTTTTCTCAAAACTACACAGTATTCTATTATGTATTTATACCACAACTTATTCATCTGTCATTGGGAATCTGGTTATCATAGTCTGGCTATTTATGAAGCACTGCAATGAATCTGGATGTGCATGTTTTGTATTTGGGGGGTATATGCCAAAAATCAGTGGGTCATATGGGAGCTCTATTCTTACTTTTAAAAGAAAGATCCATGTTGTTTTCCAGAGAGGCTGTACCAGTCAACATTCCCACGAACAGTGAATATAGGTTCCTTTTTCATGACATCTCCATCAACATGGCCTGTTCCCAGTCTTTTTGATACGATACATATGTCATATACTATATTACCATATGTAATGAATTAAATATATTGTGCCATTATGGCAAGTGTGCCATCATCTCACTGTTGCTTTGAATTTTGTTTGGGGGCTACACCCAGTAATGATCGGGGTTATTCCTATCTTTCAGGATTAACTCAGGAATTACTCCTGCTGGTGCTCAGCAGACCATATGGGATGCCAGGGACTGAACCCAAGTCGACCAGGTGCAAGGCAAGTGCCCTACCCGCTATACTACTTCTCTGGCCCCTTTTGATTTTTATTCCTGATAACAAGTGGCAAAGAACATTTTTTCAAATATCTGTTAGCCATTTTTATGTCCTCTTTGAAAACTGTTCCTTTGCTCACCCCAATTTTTGATGGACTTAATAATCTTTCTGTTGTTGAGCTCTGCGTTTTATATATTTTGAATACCAGTCCTATGTCTGATGTATATTGTGCAAATATTTTCTCCCATCCAGTAGCGTGCCTTTTTAGTGTTAGTCCTAGTTTCTTTTGCCATGCAAAAACCTTCCTAGTTTCATATTGACTTCTGTTTTGATTGTATTTGTGTCAAGGGAGTTAAATCTCTGAAGACCCCTCTTAGACCTGTATCTGGAATTCTTACTATTCAAAAGTTGCTGCTATTATTCATTAAATATCATAACATTTTAAAATTTTTTTCACTCTCTTTTCTATTACCTCTTATTTACTGCACTTTGTCTTAGAGGTCACTGATTCCATTTTCACCTTTTTCATTCTACTGTATTCATTGGGTCCAACTGTTTGAATGAGTTTTCTTTTTTCCTTCAACCTTTGAGTTTACTGAATCTCTCCTTGCAATTTTTCCTACATTCAGTGAGCACTGTGAAGTCATCCTCAGGAAGTGCCAAAAGTTCTAATGGGCCAGAAAGAGCTCACCTCCAAGGTATCTGCTACTTACTCTCATCTCTGGGCTGGTGTCTCCTCGCTGCTTTCTTGGGAATGGCTGAACTCAACTGTACCCTGGGAAAAACTGTACCCCGTCTGTACAAAGTACTACTAGTTCCCAATCTCTGACAGTGGGTGCAGGCACAATCTGAACTTTTGCAGAGGCTTTGCACTCAATGTCCTCTGTCTGTTAGTTTGAAGATTAAGTCTCTGTGTTCCCACTGGGTAGGCTTCCTTTGGTTCTGAGTAGCTGCAGCTATAAATGTGTCAAGATTGTACCACAGCTTTAACTTGTAGAGTGAGGCCAACGCTTTGGAACTGTTGGGGCACAGCCAAGACAGTACACATGTGAGAATGAGGTGTAACCCTGCTGGAGGTGGAGCCAAGGCTGTGACCTTACTGCACCACACTCACCACAGGAAAATCAGTTCCAATCCAGACCAGATGCTGTGGCCACTCCCACTGTTGGGTTTAACAAGGATCTACAACCAGTGATGAATTTAAGAACAAAATTTCGTGAAAAACATTCAGCACCCCAGCAAGAACCTGCCAGGTGGGACAGGCAGGTCTGCTTGGGTAATGAGCCAATTGGGCAGTTAAGGCAGTAACCCTAGGTCATGTTCATCAAAGGAATGGCTGATCCCACTTGTTGCCTTTCTGGAGGTGTCAACCCACTTTGGGGGTTCAACAAGACTAGACTCATTTTTCATCTCAGCTAGTACTAGCATAATGTGATGTTCTTTAAGTCTGTTGTGTTAAGCACCCTCTTGCCCTAGGCTGGCATTTTATATCTGGTATTGGCCTGCCAGTCCCTTTTCTCTTGAGTCTCTCCTTTCCCTTCTCACCATTGGAAGCACTCCTAGAGTCTAGTCTGCAGTGCTGTGCTTCACAGCTGAGTCAATGGCTGTTCTCCAGTGAATTTTCTTAGCAAGGCTCCTCAATATGCTGTGCTCGGTTCATTTTTGGGGGAATGTACCGATTTCAGAATAATATTCATAGAACTGATCCTCTTAGGCGACTTGACTTCACTCTGGAATCATTCATTGCCTCTCACCAACTTCTTGAGGTGGTTGGCAATTGTTGCTGTTCTTGGCTTACAGTTGTACCTCTTCACCTCTACCTTTATTACACAATTCTCCCTCTTCCTGTCTTCATCTTCCCTCGTGTGTGTGAATCTATCTCTTATAAGGCCAGTCATATGAAATAGGGGCTGATCCTAATGACTTTCTAAATTTGATTGTATTTGATTAGAAATTGACTTCCAAATAAAGTCACACTGAGAGAAACCACAAATTAGGATTTTAACATACCTTTTCAGAGCACAGCTCAATGCATAATGGTGTTAGAAGCATATTTAGCTTGATTTCACATATTCTATCTTACCTCACGCATCCACCGTATGAAGGAACTCTGTAGTTCTATCTTTACAATGTGTCCTAATTCTACTGTGACTACCATCCTCCCCAGCTTGAATTATTCCATTAGCCACTAGACAGGTCTTCCTTTCTATTCTTGTTCTAATTGCGGCCCCTCCACCGTCCCCCCCCACACACACCCCTCCAAAACCAACATTTTCTGTATCATGGTCAGTGTGACTCTTAATCAAAAGATCGTGTCACTGATTTATGCAAAGCTTTTCAGGGGTTCCTCATTATGGTGAGTATATATAAGTCAAAATCCTTCGTGGCCAATGTGACATGCATGCCCCTACTTTATCATTCTAACCTCATCTTTGACTACTACCTTACTTTTCTCTGCTCCAGTCTTACTGACTTCTTTAATGTCCCACTGACATCCTACTACACACTCAGTATTATTTCTTTTTCAAGGAAGATTTTCAACTCATTTAGATTAAGACTCACACCCTCACCTCTTTTATCTTTTTTTTTTTTTTTCAGAGGGAAGGTGGTGTTGAGGCCATAACCAGAATGCTGCTGGCTGTTTGCTGGACATTAGGCATTTAGTTGCAGCAGAGCTGAATATGTGAATATCCCAACTTCTTCTGGGGATCACTCCCAGCAGTGCTCAGGGGACCACGCAGGGTTGGGGTATGCATCATTTGAGCTCTCTCCCTCCTCCTTATCTCTTTTAAATTTTTACTTAATACCACTATCATGAGGACTTCTCTATGTTACACAAAATACTGTCTGTCACCTCTTCCTAGTCCCCTTCCTTTATTTCTCTTCATACTACCACTCATAGTTTAACATATTTACAGTGAGTGAAAGTGAGATGGGAACAGGATCAATGAGTGTAGACCCTTCTTTTCAAAGACTATACAGAAAGAGAATAGTGGGCTAGAGACAGCACAACTGGGTTAAGTATAGGCTTCACATGGAGGAGTCCAGATTCAATCCCTGACACGACACTCTCCTGAGCAGTTACACGTGCAACCCCCCGACATCGCCCCCCAAAAAATAAAATAAAAAAGGACAAAAGAAAAGAAAAAGAGAATGCAGACCTGTACCTTGTGGAAATAAGGTCAATATGCTGGAATATGAATTCTAGCAGTGTGACAATGACCAAATGACTTAATCTCATATTCAGTATCTCCTCTAGACGAAAATAAAGCAGAATACTGGCTTTATAAGAATCACCATAACTGGCATAATGCAAGTAAAAATTATAGTAGAATTCTCAAATAATATTACTGATTGTTAGCATTATTATTAAACAGAATAAAAAAAGAATGCTTTCAATTTTCAAGAGAAAAAAAACGCATCTATTGAATCAAGACAGTAAAAAGAGAGGCTAGAGAAAATAAGTAAGGTGGGGCTTAGGAATAGCTCAGTGGCAAAAGCACCTGCCTCGCAAGTGTGAGGCTGGATTCGACACTCATTGCTGTTCACATATTCAGCTCTGCTGCAACCAAGTGCCCAACGTCCAGCAAACATGTACAAGGATACAGCTGAAGTTTATGGTTCCCAGGTGAGCATCACAACTAAAAATGTGTGAGCGCTGTAGCCAAGAGTGTGACCTCCAAGAAGCATTACAACCAGAGACCAGCAAGCCCTAAATTAAAAATGTGTGACAACCCCGACACTCTTAGCCCCCCCGCTCAGTGACCAAGTGTGCGAGCACTAAAATCAACTGTGCAAGAACGATCAACGCTATGTATGTGCAACCGCTGGGCATTATAACAACAAAAGCGAAGGGAAGGGAAATTTATCTTGAAAGGAAAGAGATGTGAATGATACTCAATATTCTTCCTACAGTTTGTTTATATAAAATCTAATCTGTCCTCCCATTGTTCATCGATTTGCTCGAGCAGGTCCGTAACTTGTTGTTACTGTGTTTGGCATATTGAATATGTCACAGGTAGCTTGTCAGGCTTTGCCATGCGGGCAAGATACTCTCAGTAGCTTGCCGGGCTCTCTGAGAGGGGCAGAGGAATCGAACCTGGCTCAGGGAGGCTGGCTGCGCACAAGGCAAACATCCTACCACTGTGCTATCGCTCCAGCCCTTATCAAGGGGTACACCAGAGTGATAGTACAGTGGATCAGGCACTTGCCTCACATATGGCCAATCCAAGTTTAATCCCCAGTATAATATATAGTCCCCCAAGACCACGAGGAGTGATCTCTGAGCCCAGAGCCAGGAGTAAGGCGTGAGCACCACTGGATGTGACCCAAATGAACAAAATCTTCTAAGGGGACCGGGACATAGCTAAGGAGCTTCGCATGGGCCTAGCACCTGAGTTCAAACCCTGGCACCATATGGCCTAACACTTAATGGATGAAGCCCTGGAGCCTCCAGCAAAACCACGTGTGGTGTGGAGACCCCCAAGCTCTTTGCAGTGGTTCTGGTGGTCCCTGACATCAAGCTTGGCACCAAAGGCCCAAGTAGTTCCCCATCAGAAGGCCCAACTGACCTGACTGATCCAGTATCAGTGGGAATGGATCCTGCTTCCCTATGCCCTCTTGAAAGCTCCCTCAAAGCACCCAAACAAAACAAAACAGAAAACCCTTGCCAACAGAGCCACATACCCAATTTTATTTTCTTTTCTAATTTTGGGCCACACCCAGAAATGCTCAGAAATCACTCCTGGCAGGGCTGAGGATGGGATGCTGTAGATCAAACCCAGGCAAGGTAAGTGCCCTACCCACTCCACTACTACTTTTTTTTCCATATGGGGTGCCAGGGATTGTGATTTGTTTTTCACACTCAAAATACTGGAGCGATAGCACAGAGGTAGGGCGTTTGCCTTGCACGCAGCTTACCTGGCCGACCGGGTCCGATTCCTTTGCCTCTGTCGGAGATGCCGGCAAGCTACCGAGAGTATCTCGCCTGCACGGCAAAGCCTGGCAAGCTACCCATGACATATTCGATATGCCAAACACAGTAACAAGTCTCACGATGGAGATGTTACTGGGCCCACTCGAGCTAACTGATGAACAACGGAGGACAGTGCTACAGTGCTATTCAAAATACATAATACCTTTCATAATAAAATCAAATCCAACATAACAACTATAACATAAAACCGACAGAACAGTAGTTAGGGTTCATGCTTGGCATTCCACCCACCCAGGGTCCGATCTTTGGCACCACATGGCCCTTCCAAGAATCAGCGGGTTCAACCCAGAGGTCCTCATTACCGCAGAGGTTGCCCTGGTATTGTCAGCAGTGCAGGGCCTGAGAAGCTTTGCATCCTTGGTCCCATGCTTTAAACGAATGACCAAGTGGGTCGAAAATCACCAAGGGACTCTGTAACTCCTGAGCTCCATTTGGTACTTCCCCGTCATGCAAAAAAATTGCAAAAAGTGCAATCATGATTCAGTGTGACAGCTACAAGACTATCATCTAAGCGGTTTTGCTACCAACAAGTCAACGCAACATATACCCTTTTGTTACAGAAATTGCTAAAAATACCCAGCCCACACAATTTCAGTGTTACTTTCTTTCACGGCACAACTTCCAATGAGAAATTTTTCCCCCAGAATAAAAACCACTTTCCAGCCTCCTCTGCAGCTAATGTGGCCTTATTACAAAATAGAGGTGATTTGTGGCGGTTTCCAAGAACCTTCTTTAGAATGTCTTTATCCCTTTGATCTTCATCCCTTCTTCCACACTGCTTCCCTGAAAGGGATGAGAAAATTAGAATTCTAGCCACTATTCTTGACTGAAATCTCTTAAGCCAATTCTAAGAATGGCAAGGCAGTAAACTCAAGTGAGTAGAGACTCAGTGAAACAGAGCCTGGACAATGCCAGTACAGTGTATTTAAGGATTTTACATGAAAATGACAATCTTACTAATTGAGGGGCCCATCTAATTGATACACTGTGTCAATCACATCCCTTCCCTGGCTTAATACATCCCTTGTCAAACACTCAAGTCTTTCCACAACCTGGCACTGGTTATTTGCCCTCACTCCTATTTTCTTAGTACACCTTTGAGTTCCTGCCACAAGATCTTTGCTCTTATTAATCCCTTTCCTGGAATGCATCCAACCACTCCTTTAGAAGGGCTATTTAGCCTTCAAATTTCGGCTGAGGCCCACTTCCTCCACAAAGCTTTCCAAAGCTATTAGAAGTAGATGTGATCCCATCTTCCTTTGAACTACTAAAGCAGATCCCTGTGCCACTAACCTAACATGGCTTATTTTACCTTTCATGTGTATGCCATCTCTCCAAAGACATTCCACACTTCTTAGGAAGGGGTCTTGCCTTGAGCATAACGAGGCAATTTTTTTTCTATTTCCCACTGTGGTCAAAGTATCATTTCTGCACATAAAAATTCTCGATGTTGATTAAAATTCTTGAAAGTTTAACTGAGTTTTTTTTATTATTACCATTATAAAATTTACCATCTAAAATTCAGGGGTCCAATAAATTAATAAATAAAAAAAATGAAATTAAAAAAAAATTTGCCCTCTCCTCTCTGGAAAGAAAGATGGCGGCCACATGGGAGCCTTGTGGACAGCAGGTATGAGCCGGGAGTGTGGGGGCGACTAAAACCTCATGGGAAGGGGGGCGTTTCGGTCCGCCCTTCACGCCCTACCGAGGCCACCAGTTGCCCCCCACGGGCGGCTCTCCAGCACGGCCACATCTCCAGTGCACAGAAACCAATTTCTTAACTATCTGACTTTCAGTAGAAATACTTCCAGGGTCAATAGGTAAAATAGCAGAAATCCAAAACCAACATTTAATTCTTGAACCCAGCTGTAGAAAGCAAATCACTTCACAATGCTTTTTCAGCATGTCTGATTTGGGGGGGGGGGGGGGGGGGGTAAACTCTAAATAATAGTGGTGAATCTTTTATTGAAACAATGAATCTAATCAAAGCAGATAGAGTGTTAACTAGAATTCATCTGCCTCACAGGGACGGGGAGGGGTGGGGGGTGGGGTTTTATTGGGGTTCTTCATGGTAAAAAATAAGTATTGGTAAAGGGAAATGTGTTTGATATTTGCATGACTGAGACCTAAACCTGAAAGCTTTGTAACCTTTCCCACAGTGATTCAATAAATTAATAAATAAAAAAAATAAAATTTAAAAAAATAAATAAATAAAATAAAATTCAGGGGTAGCTTCACTTAATTTTCAGATCATAATAAGATCTGTTGTGTATGAAAACTAAGTTTAGGAAGAGCAGAATGTTTCAATATATTGCTTTCTTTCCTTTAGATAAAGACCTAACAGTGAGACTGCTAGGTCATATTATGGCTCTATTTTTGAAATTTTTGAAGATTCTCCAATTGTTTTTCTGAACAACCATTCCAAATTACATTCCAGTAAGAGTTCTTTTCATAATCTCAAAACACTTAAATCTTCTTGATAAGAGTAAATGTTCTCACTCCCAGCCCCCTGGCAAAATCATATGATAAACATGTGAGATCACCATCAGTGATCATTTCAAAATGTACACATACATCAAGCCATCTTATTGTATATCTCAAATATATTGAACTTTTACTTGTCAATTATATCTAATGAAGACCGAAAATGAATTTGGGGGTGCCACACTCAGCTCCGTGCGCGGGGGCCACACCTAACAGTGTCCCATGAGGCATATGTGGTACCAGATTTCAAGCCACAGTGTGGCTGCCACTGCATGTAAAGCAAGTGCCTTAACCCCTGTACTATCTCTTCAGTCCATAAATTTACATTAAAGATTAGCACAGCGGTAGGGCGTTCGCCTTACAAGCGGCCAACATGGCCGACCCGAGTTCGATTCCTCCGCCCCTCTCGGAGAGCCCGGCAAGCTACCGAGAGTATTCGATATGCCAGACACAGTAACAACAAAGTCTCCAATGGAGACGTTACTGGGCCCGCTCGAGCAAAAGATTAGCACTGTAGCACTGTCCTCTCACTGTTCATCGATTTGCTCAAGCGGGCAGCAGTCAACGTCTCACAATGTGAGACTTGTTGCTACTGTTTTTGGCATGTTGAATACATCACGGGGAGCTTGCCAGGCTCTGCCATGCGGGCGAGATACTCTCGGTAGCTTGCCGGGCTCTCCGAGAGGGGCGGAGGAATCGAACATGGGTCAGCCGCGTGCAAGGCAAACGTCTTACCCACTGTGCTATCACTCCAGCCTGATGCAATAAACAAAACAGAAAATTATTAATCAAATTATTTTCACTTGTTGCAAGATGATGCAATAAATAAAAATAAACAGGGGGGCAGATTAATAACTGATAATATGCTAGGGAAAAAAGAAAGCCATCAGGTAAAAGAAATGTACAGTTAAAAATTAATGATCAGAAATTTACATACAAGTGGTACAACATGGAAAGTATCATGCTAAGCGAAATGAGTCAGAAAGAGAGGGATAGACATAGAAAGATTGCATTCATCTGGGGGGTATAAAGAAACAAAATATGAGATTAATACCCAAGAATAGCTGAGATCAGCACCAGGAGGATTACTCCATAGCTTAGTGGCCAGTCGGGCATTCTAGAGGAAAGGGCAGCTCAGACAGAGAAGGGAGCACCAAATAAAGGGTGTTTGGAGGATCCTCCCAGGAGGGGAGATGCATGTCGAAAGTGGACTATGGACTGAACATGTTTGCCACTCAATGCCTCTTTTGCAGACCACAACACCCAAAAGGAGAGAGAGAGAACACAGGGGATTGCCCTGCCACAGAGGCAGGTGGGGATGGGGGGATGGAGGTGGGGGGATATTATCCATGGTGGTGGAAAATGGGCACTGGTGGAGGGATGGGTATCTGATCATTGTATAATTGAAACCAAAGCACAAAAATTTGTAAATCTACAACTGTACCTCATGGTGTTTCACTAATAAAAAAAATTTTTTAAAAAATTAATGATCAAACGTGAAAAGCATACAATGGCAATCTGCAGACGTGCCATTAGTTTAAAAATAAAACACAACCAGAGGCAAAACAGAATAATAGATTAGTTTGAGTTATTATATTTCTCGGAGTTGTTTTGCTACCACTGCAATTGTTCCCCAAAATCAAACAAGCATTTCTTCTTAGTAATTCTAAAAATACATCCTATTCCCAAGAAACAGACTGGATTTAATGTGGTGGGAAAGGAAGAATTTGAAGGACATGCAGTTTTTACACTATAGAAGGACTGGAAAACTTCCATCTTTGAATGTAAATCTGCCTTAAAGGAAATCAATGTAAGACCTAAACAGGTCACTCAACAAAATGCTGAGTAATGAGGTAAATCATTTTAAGCATTAAACAGATTAAGTTTTTTTTTTTATGTAAAGCATTTAAAGTATCCTTTTGAACTGATTATTTACACAAAAGAATTTATCCAAAGTCCATTCTAGAAAGAAGCGCTAAAAAGTTTCAAAAGCAATGTTTTTCACATCGCTTGAACTTTTAATCTGTGAAAAAGAAATGAAGGAAATGTTACCTGAACTAAGGTGGTAAATCTAGCTAAGGTAGTTCATGTACACTAAATTTGAATAAAGAAGGTAGACATGGCAATTATCAAGGATCATTACACCTACATCCTTAAAGATTACTGAGGGTTAGAATCTAAATGTTAAATAGCTGATTTTTTATTTTTTAAATAGGTGCTTACTTTGGCAGCACATTTCTTTAAAACTCTAAGAGCAGGAAATTCTTTTCTGAAAAGGGTTAGAAAGTAAATATTTTAGGCTGTGCAGATCAAGAGGCAAGGTCAGGAAAACACGCAGATTCTTATCCAACAGGAAAGAAAACAAATTTGCACAACTTATTATTATGAAATTCAAAATATAATACAGTAATGGTGATTATATACTATTTTCTGCCTCAGAAAAATGGCAATACTAATTTAAAAACTGATGTTCTGTTTCCATTTGGAAAGGTTCTGGGAAGTCCCCAAGGGTGGCACTCAGGAGGCCTGGGGGACCTCTCCCAGTGATTCTCCTCTATGGGTGGGTGTTTCACTGAGGCTTTGAGCATTTGGTGCTGTTCAGGCCTTAAGGTGATATCCAGTGCTGCGTGGGGATAACGTGGGCCACCTGGGAGATGCATAGGGGCCATTAGCGCTGCACCCAGAAACTTTGAGGAGAAAATGTGGTGTTGAGGATCAAACCAGGGTTGACCTCAAGCAAGGCATGTGCCATAATCCCAGTGGATTTCCAGGTCCTGCAATTCTTTTTTTTTGTTTTTTGTTCTTTGGGTTACACCCGGCAGTGCTCAGGGGTTACTCCTCTGTGCACTCAGGGAGTACTCCTGGTAGTGCTCAGAGTTCCATATGGTATGCTGGGTCATACCAGGGTCAGCCACATACCAGGGTCAGCCACATGAAAGGTAAGTGCCCTTATCTGCTGTACATGTTGCATAACTGAGGTTCAAAAAGTTAGTGTTGCCTATCTAAAATCAATAGCAAATATTCCTCTGTGAAATCATTCTTAGGTCTGAGGCCTTACAAAAATAGTCTTATGGACCATATTCATTTCATCATGCTTTATATAAATACTAAAGTTCTTGGGAAGCAAATTAAAGCACTAAGGCTACAAACCTCTAAATTTTCAAGAGTCACACCAAGCAAAGCAGTTAATTTGAATACTGAAAACCTTTAAACTTAAAAGAAAATACTTTAGCATTAATTCTGTAAAGCAACTTGCTTTTACTTAACTTCCATAGAGCTATAAAGCATAAATAAGAATACTAACCACAGGAGTTTCAATCCTGTTAAAAGTTCTAGAATCTAAAAACCAAGATATCCAGAAAAGAATAAAGACATTATCAGAAACCAGGGGAAACAATAGGATTAAATCATTGAGGATGGTCAAGGAATCAACAACAAGATTTAGAAAAGGAGATTCGGGATTTCTACAGCAATCCTTGGGGTGAGGAGCAGCAGATACCAACCCACTAACCCCTAATGACGAAGTACCCGGAAAGCTTGGCAATATTATATGTGAAGTACATGTTTAGTTTTAAAATGTACTCTTAACATTATTCTAAATGTGTTTATTCAGTTTTAACGATCAAGTTAAAACTATGTAATTTCACACTAACAAATGCCTTTGCAGAGTTATCTATACTCAAGGTATCATCATCCTTACTAGAGTTCCAGACTAGAAAAACACTATTACCTTCTGTGGCAAAAAGATGTTTGGATTCTGATATTGTAAAAAATGAAGGAAATAGTCGTTTCATGCTTAGTGTAAATGCTCTTATTGCTAAACGATATATTAAGTAATTTTTTTTTAAGAATGATAAAATTAGGGGCCGGAGATATAGTACAGCAATTAGGGCATCTGCCTTGCATGCAGCTGGTCTGGGTTCGATCCCCAGCATACTGTAAGGTCCCCCGAGCACCACCAGGAGTAATTCCTGAGCTCAGAGTCAGGAGTAACCCCTGAGCATTGCCCGGTGTGACTCAAAAACCAATAAATAAATAAATATTGATAAAATTAGTAAATACAATTGTCTAATGCTTGTATTAATATGGGGAATCTGAAAATCAACAAAATATACATAATCTTTAGTGGGGAGGAAAAATAATTGCATTAATACATTAAAAAAAAAATTCAGACTGGAGAGAGAGCTCAATGGGCTAAGCATACACAAAGCATGCATTGCGTGTGGAATGCCCAGATTTGATTTCTGGCACTGCCCAGTCCCCCCTAAAGGACATAAGGAACAAATCCCAAGAACAGACCTGGGAGTAGACCCAAACAAACCCCAAACATCACTGGGTGTGGCCCCCAAACAAAATTAGTAAGAAATAAAATGCGAATATTTCTTTAGAAAAAATATACACTTTGATATATTGTAGCACTAGCACTGTCCTCCCAAGCGGCCACCAGTAATGTCTCCATTGTCAGACTTCTTGTTACTGTTTTTGGCATATCGAATACGTCACAGGTAGCTTGCCAGGCTTTGCCATGTGGGCACGATACTCTCAGAAGCTTGCCGGGATCTCAGAAAGGAATCAAACCTGGCTTGGCCCGAGTTGGCCACGTGCAAACGCCCTACCTACTGTGCTATCGCTCTAGCCACATGTGTGTGTGTGTATATATATATATATTGTGTATATATGTATATTATAGCTGATAAGCAATGAGAATAATCAGATAATTAATACAGAACATCTAAACAAAAAGTATTTGCATTCTAATATCACCAGCCTATTGTCTCCCAACAAAGGGACCCTGAGAGCTGGTGACAAGTCAAGATGCTCCCCCAAGTTTCTCTTATGTCTCGTGGTAAACTGTCAAGTATTCGCAAAATTTGCTCTCCGTTAAGTAGCTACTAAACTGAACGACATAAAAAATCTAGAGCAAATGTAGAGCATTCATTTTTATTGAAGGCAGTCTAAGAGCAAAACAAGAATCAAAGTTTTGGGCTACCCTCGACTCTGTCCTCCAACGATTACCTTAAAATGAAAGTGCAGGACACACTTCGGTGTTCTCACCAGGTGACTGAGCAACACAAGACCAACCTCTTCCAGTAAACGTTATCAGTACCAACAAAGGAAGAGAAAGGGGAACAAAGAAGGCTGTCAATGATTCTAGGGCTGTCTCCCAAGCAACAGCCAAAATTGTTCATGTCTGTATCCTGCGACTCTACCCCATGACTCTGGCCATGACAGTTCTCCTGAAGGAACATCTACATATCACTTCCGTGTTTCCCACGCCTATCTGATTTTTTTTTCAGCTGCTGGGTTGTTTCTTTTTTTTTTTTTTTTTTCCCAAAAAGCACCACTGCAGGTAAAAAAAATCCCTCCTATGGAAACATTCTACAACCATTCTTCAGCGCATCATCCTCTGCTTGAAGCACTCTTCCCATCCCTGTGTGAAACCGCCAGCAAGAGACAAAACTGCAAACTCCAGCACTCCAGCGACAAAGACATACACATAGACAGAGGGCAGAGGACAAAACTGCTAACTCAAAAGACAGACAGACAGACACACACACACACACACGCACACAGAGAACAGGGAACAAAAGTGCAAACTCCAGCCACACACACAACTGCAAACTGTCCGTGTTCTCACCAGGTGACTGAGCAACACAAGACCAACCTCTTCCAGTAAACAGAGACACAGACAGACAGACAGACAGACAGACAGACACACACACACACACATACACAGAAGACAGGAAAGAAACTGCAAACTTCAGCCACATACACACACGCAGAGGACAAAACTGCAAACTCCAGAGACAGATGCACAGAGACTGACAGACAGACAGACAGACACACACACACACACACAGAGGACAGGGAACAAAATAGCTAACTTCGGCAGTGTGCACACACATATGCAGAGGGCTGGGGAAAAAACTGCAAACTCCAGAGACAAAGAGAGACACACAGACAGATAGACAAACACATACACATAAACACACTCACACATACACACAGAGGACAGGGAGCAAAACTGCTAACTCCACACACATGACAGGGAACAAAAGTACCAACTCCAGCGACGCAAACACACACGCAAAGGACTACACTGCCAACTACACAACCACACACACACACAACAGAGAACAAAAGTGCCAACTCCAGCGACACACACACACGCAAAGGACAGAGGACCAAACTGCCAACTCCACACACACACACACACACACACACACAGAGGACAGGGAACAAAAGTGCCAACTCCTGCGACGCACACACACATAAAGGATAGAGGACCACACTGCCAGTTACCTACACAACCACACACACACAACAGAGAACAAAAGTACCAACTCCAGCAACACACACACGCAAAGGACAGAGGACCAAACTGCCACCTCCACACACACACACACACACACACACAGAGAGGACAGGGAACAAAAGTGCCAACTCCAGCGACGCACACACACACGCACACACGCAAAGGACAGAGGACCGCACTGCCGACTCCACAACCACACACACACACAGACACACAGAGAGCCCGGCGAGGGGGCCGGGGGCTGGCGGAGGGCAGGTGCGGCGCGGGGCGCGGGGCGCGGGGCGCGGGGCGCGGGGCGCGGGGCGCGGGGCGCGGGGCGCGGGGCGCGGGGCGCGGGGCGCGGGGCGGGGCGGGCCCTTCTGTCACCCGGCGGCGGCGGCGGCGGCGGCCGAGGAGGGCGTGGGCCTGGGCCGGGGCCGGGGCCGGGGCCGCCGCCGCCGCCAGGGCTCGGCCCGCGCGCTCACCTCGATCTCGCGGATGTTGTTGGAGGTGACGAAGATGCCGATGCCGATGGGGATGAAGATGAGGCCGATGACGAAGAAGGTCGGCAGCACCGTGCCCGCCGTCAGGATGGGCTGCCAGGCCGGCAGCCGCTGCTGCTTGAAGGCCGTGTTGTCGGGCCGGCGGCTCTTGGCGGGGCCCCCGGGCGCGCAGGGGGGCCCGCCGTCCACCTCCTCCTTGGAGCTGTAGTTCATCGCCATCGAGCCCCGGGGCGCGGCGCGGCGACGCGCGGCGACGCCACCCGAGGAACCCGCCGGCCCAGCCCGACCCCAGACGCGCAGGCGCCGCCGAGAAAGCGGAAGGGGCGGGGCCCGGACCGGAAGCGGGGGCGGAGCGGCGGAGCGGCGGTGCGGCGGCCCGGAGCCTCGCGAGGGACGAGGGGAGGGAGCGGGAGAGGGAGGGGCCGGGGAGGCGGGGAGGGGAGGGGCGGGGCCGGAAGCAAAGGCGGGAGAGGAAAAGGGACGCACCCGGCTCCGGAGCCCTGTGACGACAGCGTGAGGGCTTCAGCCCCCCCCGGCCCCCGCCCCCCCCCCCCCCCCGCCCAGCGCGCGAAGCTCCCTCTGCGCGTGCGCGGCTGAGGCGCCGGCGCCGCTCGCTGCAATGTCTGTGTACGCGACGCTTCCGCTTCCGCTTCCGGCTGTTGGGCGGCGTTTGGCGACGGCACCTGGGGCGCAGGTGCGGCAGCGCTGAGCGGCCACCCTCGCGGCTCTCCGGTTGCTGCGGACGAGCCTCCTGGGAAACCGGGACGGGTGGTGGTTTTGCCCCGGAAAGCCCTCCTAAGAGGGGGGTGGGAGCGTTTGTGAAAGAGCACGCTGAGGACCTTTGACCTTGCTGGGATGCTCAGTATTTGGCTCCCAGGCCCGCTAAGCCGTGATGTCAAGACAGGATAGGCACCTGGTGTAAAGCCCGGCTTTAAAAAAAATAATAATTAGTCATTTTCTTTGTGACCTAGAAGGACTTTTTCCGCATCTACTATTTGCACTTTTCTGAATTTCGAGCTAAACCGTGATGTCAAGACACTATAGGTACCTGATATAAAGCCCGGCTTTAAAAAATAATTAGTCATTTTCATTGTGACCTAGAAGGACTTTTTCCCCATCTACTATTTGCACTTTTCTGAATTTCGAGCTAAACCGTGATGTCAAGACAGTATAGGTACCTGGTATAAAGCCCGGCTTGAAAAAAATAATAATAATAATTTGTCATTTTCACTGTGCCCTAGAAGGATTTTTTCCCCCCATCTACTCTTTCCACTTTTCTGAATTTTTTTTGTTTGCAGTGTTTGTGAAACTTTTTCAATTATAAGCCATCCACCTTCTGTTGGTGGCTTCGAAATCTAGACCAGGGAATCAGTCAGCGTCTGAAAAACAAAACTCCAGACCTCATTTTACAAGCATTGTCTGCATTTAGGGCCTGGGAAGGTAAACCAAGTCCGGGAAAGAAGATGCGAGAGTCGCGTTTACAAATAAATAGTGTCCAAATTAGCATGAGTCTGGATCTGTGGGCTAATTAAATCTGACATAGATAGCCGACTTGCTTGGTTTAACTCCTACAGGATATCCATTATTGCTCAAATCTTAGCACGGGTCTGTATTTTGTTTTAATCTGTGTGTTTGCTTCAATTACAGTGTCGAAAAGAGAACTACCCAAAGGAAAACTATCACTGTTAGTGGAGAAAGCATCGAATACTTCAACGTTTTGTTACTTTCTAAAAATGTGCAGGGAAAAAAAGTATAAGCCTAGGCGACTTTTTAAACATTCCTGTTTCTCCTATTTCATCACACCCACTAAATGTGACAGTCCTTAAGCTATTTAATACCATTTCAGTATTTCCCAAAGTTGGTGTTAAAGCTAACCTCTTTAGAGGTGGTGGTAAGCCAAGAAGTCTGGAGCCCTCTTATAAGTAGTCCACGATTTGGCCCACTTTTTGTTCAGTGGGGGATAGAGCAATAGCGCAGCTCGGGCATTTGCCTTGTGTGCAGCTGGCCCAACCGAGCCAGGTTCGATTCCTCCACCCCTCTCGGAGAGCCCGACAAGCTACCGAGAGTATCTCGCCCACCCGGCAGAGCCTGGCAAGCTCCCCGTGATGTATTCGATATGTCAAACACAGTAACAAGTCTCACAATGGAGACGTCACTGGGCCCGCTCGAGCAAATTTATGAATAACGGGAGGACCGTGACCGTTTGTTCAGTGGATAGGGCACTTGCAAGCGGTCCGGTCAATCCTGGATTGATCCCTGGTATCCCATGTAGTCCCACGAGCCCACTAGGAGTAGTTCCTGACTACAGAACCAGGGATAAGCCCTTTGCATCACCAGATGTGGCCCAAAAACAACAGCAACACAAAGTCAATTATCTTGCCTTCAGTTTTTATGTTGTTCTAATCATCTTATTACCATGATGTATACATCTGCTTTTGCTTTTGTTTATTCATTGAAAAGACTGTCTTTCCTAGAAATTTCATTTTCCAAGAAAATTACTTTAAGATTCACAGGCATAGATTCTTGTATAAAACATATTTTAAGGTGAGGGCCAAATGGATGAAATGATTCTCGCGATCTGTTGATGAAGTATGTCCTTCTAACTCCTTTTTCTCTATGCAATCTGCCATTACAACATACTTTTTACCCTAATTGATATCATTTTGCACGTTACCTCAAGGGACCAAAAAATTCATTGGTCACATGTTGCTTTATAGTATTTCTTACTAGACCGTCTTTCAGTTACCCTTATGAAATAGAAATTTTCAAGATGTACTACCTTTCTGAGGCAACAGAAGAGAGTAGTTGTTCTCACGATGGATTACAAATACAGCATCTGCGTATTTATTTAGCTTGGTTTGGTTTTCTCTCATATAACACCTATTATCTCTCATATTCTTAGCCCTGGTAACATTAGTTCTGTATTTTGTTCTTGTCACTGTATATTTGCTCCAACTTCAGCATCAAAAGGAAAATCCAGATGATGTTCCAACATGTCTTCCAGAAGCCCAGTACCAAAATCTATATACAGGAACCACAGACATTGCTGGCAGAGAGCAGAAGAAGGTACATAAGCAAAGAGAAGCCAACCTGGGGCAACTGGCCAGAGAGCTGCGTGTTCATTCAGGAAAGAGCCATAGATGGTGGTGGTTGGCCTGAACTCCCCCTGGAAGTGTGGCCCTCTTCTAAAAAACAGTAGATGGAGTGTTGGAGAGATATAGCTGGTAAAGCATGTGCCTTGTGCCTTGCACAGGACCTGGGTTTGATCCCTAGTGCCAAATATGATTCTCTGAGCACTACCAGGAGTGACTTCTGAGTGCAGAACCAGGAGCACAAACAAAGTAAATAAAATTTTAAAGACCTGTAGAGGTGGGCACAGAGCGATAGTACAGTGGGTAGGGCATTTGCATTGCATGCGGCCGACCCAAGGTTCAATCCCTGGCATCCCATTTGGTCCCCTGACTACCACCAGGAGTAATTTCTGAGTGCAGAGCCAGGAGCGACCCCTGAGCATTGCCAGGTGTGACCCAAAAAACAAACAAAACACCAACAGAGGGCTTGGAGAGATGGCTCATTGTTTGAACACAAGCAGGAGGCCCAGGATTAATCCCAGGCACCATGTGGTCCCTTGGACACAGAGCCAAGTGAAACCCTTAAGCACCATTAGATATGACCCTCCCCCCCCCCAAACAACCCAAATGTGGGTCTATGTGTGTGTTAGAGCAAATAAGTAATAGTAGTCAATGATCCTTGTCTAGATTGGTATGGCTTATTTCCCATATTTCTTTACCCTACCCCATTCCTTTGACTCCATTGGATACCTTTGCTATACATCCGTTTCAGCACATACGTCCCTTCAGTGAAATTCTTGTGGAGGGTTCTGTTTTTTGTTTCACTATTAGAAAAGCTCATTGTTGTTTGGGAGCCTCACACAGCAGTGCTCAGGGGTTATTTCTGGCTTTTACTCAGGAGGGCCCCCTTGTGGTGCTCAGGGAATTTGAATCAGGGTGGTGGCCAACACAGCTGCATACAAGGCAAGTGCCTGCTTCCTGTACTGTTTCTCCAGCCCACAGCCAATTTATTTAATGAGAATTAGACAAAGAACTCACCTTTGATTTCTGATATAGACCCACGACTGTATTAGTGGCTGCTTTAATGTTATGGCTTCTTAACATATTCAAACCATTTTTTTACGTTTAACCTAACATAGGAAAGTTGAAGAGAGCCGAGAAATGTACCAGTTTTTCACCTATATGAATTTTAGAGAAAGTTCTGAGGAAGTGGTTTGAATTGTTTTCACTAACTAGTATTTTTGCAGGCAAAACGTTTTAGCCACAACCATGCTGAGACGACTCTCTACACGCATGAAGGTACCGGCAGAGGAACAAAGTCATGAAGGTCCTGGGGCTGAGATCTCCAAGCCTGCTCAAATCGGGGCTGAGCATCCTCCACCCAGATCCTCCAAATTCCAGTAGGCAGGGGTCACACCCACCAACTGGCCCCCTGGCACCGTGTAATCCCATCAACGGCCAAGACCCAGAGACTATAAAACCCAGCTCCTGGAAGTGCGCGGTCTCATTTGAGGCCTTGCGACATCTTATTATCTCATTCTTACTTTGTTTTTTTTGTTTTTTTCTTAAATTTTTTATTAGTGAAATACCATGAGGTACAGTTGTAGACTTACAAATTTTTGTGCTTGGGTTTCAGTTATACAATGATCAAATACCCATCCCTCCACCAGTACCCAATCTCCACTACCACCAGTCCCAGTATCCATCCCACCCCCCATCCTCCCACCCCCACCTACCTCTGTAGCAGGGCATTCCCTTTTGTTATCTCTCTCCTTTTGAGTGCTGTCTCATTCTTACTTTGGACAAACTGGCAGGCTACCGAATGTAACCTACCCACAAGGCAGAGTCTGGCAAACTCCCTGTGGCATATCCAATATGCCAAATACCAGTAACAATGATGGGTCTCATTCTCCTAAGCCTGAAAGAGCCTTGAATATGGCACTTTTTAAAAATCTCAGGGCTAGGACGAAGGAGACCTTACTGGGGCCTGCTCGAGGCAATCAACGAACAACAGGACGATTGTGATCGTGATCGTGAAGGCAGTTTATTTTAAAGAACTTTAGTGGTACGGAATAATATTTTTAAATAAAAGACTATTGGAAAAGTGATATTTATCTAATAAACTAAATTATATTTACTGTTAGTGACTTTCACTGATCTTGAATGCTTACATCTTTTAAAGTTGACTCTTCTGAATTTTGTACAATACATTGGTTTAACTGCCACAAGAAAATTTTAAGAAACCCTTTTTGTTCTTCACGGAGAAATTGATTAGTCAGAAGTATTTAGTGGTGTGACAAAGGTCAGCAAGTTCATGTTTAGTCACTGTTAGGAATCAGAAATACACGCTGAACAAGTTATTTTAATGGTTAGTCTCTACAGAGGTTAAAAAAAAACTATCAAAACTCCTTACTAGACCACCTCAGATCTTGTTTGGGCAAGGAAATAAGCTTTCTTTTTTCGTAATTCTACATTGTTGTAAATGAAAGTATGTAATTCTAGTGTGGGTTCTGGTTTTCATGGCTTCCACTGTAAAGAACCTCCCAGATGATACTGATTAGCTCATGGACAGATTGGGTGTGTATTGTGTATGGATGGTGGGGATTAGTCATGGTCACAGAATTTGGTTTCACTAGACTTTGTTGCACCTTAAAAGTTGTTGATCATCCATTTTACCGATCTCTTGAATCCTGTCAAAGACTATAGCCACTACAGCCTTTTCCTAAGAAAGGAAAGGACTCACAAGGAGAGGGAAACACTCTCAGTCTCAATGTATTTGGTTTATATTTTGATAGGGTTTGGATGCAGTGTGCTGAGAAAAGTGACAATTTAATCGAGGGTGAGTAAATGGGGTAAGAGAAATTTTAAGGAATGAATGCACTCAACACACTGACTATAATATTAAAAAATAGTTAATACTTGACTTTGCTACTCAAGTTTCCAAGACTGCTTTTATTCATTTCTAGATCTCTGAACTTAGCAAAATGTAGGATATAAAAAGTATTTATTAAATCTTTTTGAGATAAACTGATCAAACTTCAATGAAATAAACTGACCTTTCAGAAATAAACTGATATATTTTCAATGAGCTCACATTAGTGGGAGAAAAAACATGGTAACATGCACCATCATTAAGATCAGTACCAGGCAAGATGTGCTCACAAAGGATTAATTCAGAGAGGCCCATGCTTCCTATTATGGTATCAAAAAAGAGTCTACAAAGAAATGGATACTAAGACTAAGTCATAATTCTACAAGCAGGAGATAATAGAAATTTTTTAAAAAAAAGGGAATAAAGAGAAAATTGAACTTTATTCTATGCATATTAATGGTTTGCAAGATTATATGTTCTAGTTTATTTTCTTTTTTTTCCCAAGCAAAACCTTAGCAGGTTGCCATTTCTCTAGAACGAGAACTCTTATGATACCTTTCATGTATGAGAAATATTCAGTGTGCGAGCATCCATTTTTCCCCATGCCTACTTACACCAATGCCTGGACTCACTGTGAATCTAAAATAACTGAACACACCTTGTTAAGGTATCTATTGTGAGTTCAAAAAGTGTGGGCACGCAGGATGCATACGTTCAGTGGCTGGAGAACCACCTCCCCAGGCCGGTGGATGGTGACATGATGGTGGACAGAGGAATGGAGAGACAGTCTGGTTGTTGGTCAGGGACTTTAGTTCTCTTCCTCTTTTCCTCTCTTACTGCTTCATTTTCCTACAGCTTAGTATTTCTTCTTCCCCCGCCCCCCTTGGAGCTTCATTCTTCTACAGCCACTGAATGTATGCATCCTGCGTGCCCACATTTTTTGAACTCACAATAGATACCTTAACAAGGTGTGTTCAGTTATTTTAGATTCACAGTGAGTCCAGGCATTGGTGTAAGTAGGCATGGGAAAAATGGATGCTCGCACACTGAATATTTCTCATACATGAAAGGTATCATAAGAGTTGAAGAATGAAGAATGAAGTAGTACAGTTGTTTCTCCCCTGCCCCTCCATCCCCCCACCCCCCACCCCCCCACACACAGCATAGTTGCTTCTTCTTCCCCAGGGTAGTTTTTGCCTTCCCCGGTTACAGCATGGTTATATAGAAATCATGAAGGGTGCGGGTACACGTAGGTGAGGTGGAACAGTATCATAACAATAAACAGATATAAAGCCACTTCTTTAGGGGAAGTTCTAGGAGATTAACTCAGGGACAAAAATCTCCTCTGGGGGTTCAGCATTCGAGATTACTAGGAGATTCGAGATCACGAGGAGATTCGCTCAAGGGTGGGATCCAGTCTAGGGTGTATTGCTTTCTCCTTTCATCAACTAGTAATCCATTTAATCTTAGTAAATTACTTCTTACTAATATTTCTACTCATTTTGTTATGAACACAGTAAGAGATATATTAAACTTGAAGGTTGGCTCTTCCTGCGGACATCTCACTATATATCCCAGACCACAGTCCTCAGGCCTGATTAGTCTTTCCTAACCCCAGCAGGGTCTTTATTCAGTTACTTCTTTTTGGGTCATGACAGAGTTTGTTCCATGACCATGCTCTTAACAGTATTCTTAGCTTGTTCCTTTCAGTGCCAGGGTAGCGTACACCTTGCCCTGGGACCACCCTCGTCCCTTGTTGGGAGCTTCCTTTTGGGGGTGTTAGGAAGTAAGGGTAACTGAGGCGTAAGTCAGGTATATATGAGGGATACTCAGGAATAAATAGTATTCAGAGTCAAATAATTCTCATGTTACAAAAGCATAGCATCAACTGTCTTCCTTTGTCTATATAAAAAGAACATTGCTAAACCATGCAAAGGACATAAAAGAGAAAAGCAATATAGGATTATTAGTGCCTGATGTGATTGGGTGTGCCTCGGGAGCACTGTTGTGGGAGTAACTCAATAAACCTTAGCTCCATTTGGGAGGAGCAAGGACAACCCAATCTTATTCAACATCTGTGGTTTGATAAGATGAAAGCCCTTTGTCTTTGCAGGAGATTCCTTAGAATCTGATTATAGAGTTCTTTAGCCCATAGTATAGAATTCTTTAATCCAGCTTCAGAAACCTTCAATGGACATAAACATTTCTGCCAGGAAAGAAGCAGCAGCCAAACAACTTGTTGAAGGTCTGGCACAGAATACCCTTGCTGATGTCCTACACCTGAAGGAGTAAATCTCTGGGTTTGAGAATCAGTAATTTGGTAGCTCTCTGCCATATTGACTGCACATATGCTCTGCTCTAAAGGGGAGTGGGAAAAGGCCCCACCCTAGCGGGAATTCTGCTGCCCTTCTTGAACATTATACAGAATCACGTTCACTGGGAAGAATATTCAAGCCCAAATTGCTAAAAAATTTACAGTGAGAATGGGTACATAGCTTTGCATGCCAATGCCATTCAGTCTAAGATAGAATGAAACAAATGAACTGAAGAGAAAGGAAAAAAGGCTTTCCTCTTAAAGACACTTTTTAAAAAAGAAGAAATACTAGAAACATTGCCAAGGAAAATGAAAGGAGTATTGACAGTATACCCCCAAAGAGAAAAAAAAATCTGAGTAATCAAGGGCACTGGAATCCTACTATTAACTGTGGATTGGGGTGCTATCCTTGGATACACCTTCACACGGTAAGTTAAGGTTGCCCACTCAAATTATGAAAGGAAGCTTCATTTTTGACCTTTTTTGTAGACTCCATGCGAGGTTGTTGAATACAATTTTCAAGAGTAGGTTTTTGCTGACATTTAAAAATCAAGGACGGTGTAATTTATCCCATTGCTATCAAAGTTGTTGCAGTTTCTCGTCCCAAGTGTCTAGCTTGTGCTCATTAATGGTGATTCTAGCCCAGGCCTTATAAAGTGCAAACAAAGTTAAACAAACCTCATGGCATATATGAACCCCCTGGGAAGCCATAAGATAAACAGATCGTGGCTTTTGGCCAGGGCTCTTAATCATGTGTGCCAAAGGATTCCACTTTAAGAAGTGAGGTCACAGAACTGCCCCGTGGCCAACTCTCCTAATACCTGCAACTTTCCTCTGGAAAGCATCTTTGTGTTTAGATATTATTCAGACTGCATTTTGATATCTATGCCTTTATTTTATTGGGGGGGGGGTCGTGGCTGATGTCACACACAGCTGTTCTCAGAGATCACTCCTGGTGGGACTCAGGGAACTTAAACTATACTAGGGATAGATATAGGGTCAGTGTCACATGAAAGATAACACTTTAAGCTCTATACTATTTCTGGTTTCAGATACATATATCCTTTTTTGGGGGGGGGTCACACCCGGCGACGCACGGGGGGTTACTCCTGGCTCTACACTCAGGAATCACTCCTGGCAGTGCTTAGGGGACCATATGGGACGCTGGGAATCAAACCCAGGTCGGCCGCATGCAAGGCAGACGCCCTACCCGCTGTGCTATTGCTCCAGCCCCGAGATATGTATATCTTTAAAAAATAAAGAAAATACCTTTTCTTTGTCTCAAGGCAAAGATAAATTACATTAGCTATAGCTGTGGCACAGCATTCTGGCACAATTTTTATCAAACAGGAGTGAGAGTACAATCATACCCTGCTTAACTTTACTGGATCTCCTGCCCTGCTGCCTCTGGAGGGATTGCATTGTGGATAGCTGGCCAAGCCAAAAGAAAAAAAAAAAAGTAGCATTGCTAAGTCATCTGCCTTTAGCTTGACAGTTGGAAGCACTGGAATAATATTTTGAATGTTGATTGGCAAAGAATTTGGCCAGGATTGAAAGGAGAGAGGGTTCGCTGATGGAGGATAGGCCTCCCTCGCCAAGGTATTCAGAGCAGCCTTGCCAAGATGTCTTATTTTATAGCACGGGGATTATTTTGAATTGAAATCAACAAGGCTTCCAGGCTCATGAGAAACTTTTTTCTCCCCTGACTACCTAGAAGAATGGAAACTGTGATTATTACTCAGAAATTGGAATTTTACCAGAAATATCCTTTCTATAAGAGAATGCTAGCCATATGACAAAGTAAGCATCTCATTGCAGAGTACCTGGTGTTCATCATGTGAGTCACACTCTCCTTATCATCTGCCTCCCGCTTTTTCTTGAAGGCCAAGGCCTCTGTCTTGTGGCTTAGCTTAGGATCCTCTCATTTTGCCCCATTAGCTTAGAAACTATATCCATAAAGTTTCTCATAAAGGTAAAAAGGTAAAGGCCCTCCCGTTGATCGTCGATTTGCTCGAGCGGGCCCAGTAACGTCTCCATTGGAGACTTTGTTGTTACTGTGTCTGGCATATCGAATACTCTCGGTAGCTTGCCGGGCTCTCCGAGAGGGGCGGAGGAATCGAACTCGGGTCGGCCATGTTGGCTGCGTGTAAGGCGAACGCCCTACCCGCTGTGCTGTCGCTCCAGCCCTAAAGTTTCTCATATGCATGTAAATTTCTCTGTTCTTTTCATTTTATTTTATTGCAGCCCTGGGGATCAACCCAGAGCCTCACACATGCAGAGCAAGTGCTCTATCACATAGCTTTATCTTCAATCAGTAAGCTTTCTCTCCAGCCCTGTCCTACTAGTCTTTTATGAACTTATTACAGATTTTTCCCCTGTTAGCTCAAAAGTACTTGTCTTTAATCTTAATTGGATTGCTTGAACAACCTAAGAAGGACCCAGAAGATTGTAGGCTACTTTTCTGTCCACCCCTGGGTTATTCCCCTCTTACAAAAGAGTCAAACTATAGTGGTTATGATTGTGGTTCAAAGTTATGGGACAAGGGCGAGGAACTGACCCCAATACCCATGGTGCTCTGAGCACTGAGAACCACCGGGAGTAACACTAGTGGGTGCCAAAGCAACCCAGAATGTGACCCCAGTTGACTCCAACACACTGAGGAGTATGGTCCTGGTGGTCCCTAAGAACTAGAGTAGCCCCAGTAGAACGGAACAACACGGCATGTGACCTGTACAAAAACTAGCAACAACAAAAAAAAGAGTTAAAATTTTAAGAAGGAAATTGGGGCCAGAGAGATAATTCAATGGACCAGACAGAGCATATGCTTTTCATACAGCAGATCCTGGGTTCAATCTCTGGCACAGAATGATCCCCTGAGCACTGTCGGGAGCAGCCCCTTAAGCACCATGGGCAACTGTGGCTCAAAAATCAAAAGTAAATAAACATTTTTTTAAAAAGTACTTAAAATGTATTTTAGAAAAAGGCATTTCCTCTTTGGCATATCTGCTGTACCTCTTTCTGTTATCAACAATTAAAAGCATACCTTAGCAGCTAAAGAGAGTTTACCCCTGGTTGATCCTTGATACCGTGTGTGGTTCCCTGCACACAGCCAAGAGTGCTCCCTGAGCACAGAATTGGGAACAATCCCTGAGCATTGCTGAGTATGATCCCTCCCCGCCAAAAAATAAATAACATTTTTTTAAAAATCTGAAATGCAGAAGTTAAAACCTATTTTAAATGAAAGATTGAACACTCATTTTTAATGATTTTAATTTTATGACTTATATTTCAGCTCAAAAAAAGAAGAATATTTACAATGTTTCCATATTACAATTGCTGTTTTACTCACTCTAGTGAGATTTTGATAAGCACTTAAGTTTGGAAATAACAGAGAATGCCTTGATTGATTAAGTAATCTCAATAGTCTATGAGGAATGAAAGCAGAATATTGCCTTTATATAAAGTATATATGTGTCCTTTATATAAAGTAGATATGTGTATGTATTCATAATTTACTTGCTGTAGTGAAAATTCTTTTCACTACAAAGGAGAGAAAATTGAGAATGATGTGAAAACAAAATATAACTTCAAAATTTTCTACTCTTAATTTTGAAAAACCATTGAACCTGTAAAACCTCTAAGAAAATCTGGTCAGATTATATACTTCATATTGGTGAAAGTAACATCTGATATTTAAGAAATAAAATGCAGATTAGAGACAAGTCTGCATTATTAAAATAGCAAAATCTCTGAATGGTAAGGTAAAATTACTGGAAAACATTTAAAAAGAAAAGTCAGCAACAACAACAACAAAACACTCAGAGAATAAATGTAGCATGTCATGGTACCTATTAACATTTTATCCAAATATATGAACCCAAGGGCCGGAGCGATAGCATAGCGGGTAGTGCGTTTGTCTTGCACACGGCCGACCTTGGTTCAATTCCTCCGTCCCTCTAGGAAAGCCCAGCAAGCTACCGAGAGTATTCCACCCGCATGGCAAAACCTGGCAAGCTCCCCCGTGATGTATTGGATATGCCAAAAACAGTAACAGCAAGTCTCACAATGGAGATGTTACTTATGCCTGCTCGAGCAAATCGATGAATAACAGGATGACAGTGCTACAGTGCTATATGACCCCAAAGTATCTTCTTCAGTAATCAAGTAACTATCATTGAGTTATGGCATAAATGTTGAAAATTTAAGAAAATAAAATATTAGTGGTCACTAAGCAAAAATAAATTCATGAAGGGGCTGGAGAGATAGCACAATGGTTAGGACGTTTGCCTTGCATGCAGCTGACCCAGGTTCGATTCCCAGCATCCCATCTGGTTCCCTGAGCACCGCCAGGAGTGATTTCTGAGTGCAGAGCCAGGAGGAACCCCTGTGCATCGCCGGGTGTGACCCAAAAGGCAAAAAAAAAAAAAAAATTTCATGAAACTCTCCTAATTTTTATGAATTTATTGCAATTTGTTTTCTTTTTTTTTTTTTGTCTTGTAGTTACTATTTGTGTTAAACATGTAGCACTGGAAGTCCAAAGGAGAATAACTGTGTATATTTTAACTTACATCTTATACTTTGGTTATTTTTGGAATCATTGCTCATTATGTTCATAACATGTCATGCTCTCGTCCTTATTTTTTTATATCCAACAAAATTCGATCAGCATAAAGAAAAGACAAATATATTACACTGTCTAATGCACCATTTATTGCTGTCATTAATTTTCATAAGCTGTGAATTATTCAATTTCATTGGTGTCTTTGTTAATACTTAAACAATTCTGCACCATGATTTTTTGACGGTTGTCCTAATTATTCATGTCCTATGAAATTTGGAATATTTATTCTACCCACTATCTTTACCAAACTCTAATATTGTGTGAAATACTTGAAAAAAAATCTGCAGACAATAATCCTCAAAATATATTCTACAGTGATAGAGCAGAGGCTTTGCATTTGGGTTCTATCTTTGTCAACACCTGAAAAAATTTTTTAAATAAAATAAAGTTGAATTTAAAAAAGAATACTCGTTAACAAAGAAAGGGTAAAATAATGGATTAGTTCATACTTAATTCCATTCAAAACTGTTTCTTATTCAGTATGAATGCAGATTTACTTACAATAAAAGATAAAAATTATGTGAGCCTAAGATGTGCCAGGATTGTTTCACTTTTAATGATTTATTTTTTTTACCGAGTCACCATCATTTACAAAAGATATTTATAGTTGAGAGTCAGGTATACAATATTTAAACACTAGTCCCACCACCAGTGTCAACTTCCTTCCACCTCAGGCACATTTTAATTTTGGCTTTTGTTGTTGGGTCACCTGCTTTTAGTTTTGTTAGTTCTATGGTTCAAATACATAGTTAAATAACAGGGTGGTACTAGAATTGGTTTTGGAGCTATTATTTTTTTTATTAAACATAGATAATGGGACAACTGCGATGTTTATTCATCAGGAAAGGATATAAGTAATCTGTATTTTAAATATTTTTGGTCATTTTTTAGTAATTTACTTCAAAGCAATTAATTTTTGAATAATTATACCTACCTATCACTCAGATTCCGTTGGGTTTAAACATAATCTGGGCAGGAAAAAAAGCTCAGCTAAATGACTGCACCGTCATCCTCAATACACATTGCAGGTACGAAATTTCATTATAAAATCAGGAGATCCAGATCCAGATCCAAATATACAGAAATTACTTCTCTTTGTTGCTGTTTTTTGTGTGTGTGTGTATTTTGGGGTCACAACCAGAAATGCTCAGGGGTTACTCCTGGCTCTGTTCTGAGGAATTGCTCCTGGCAGTGTTCAGAGGAACAGACAGGGTGCCAGGAATTGAACCTGGGTCACCTTCATGCAAGGCAAATGCCCTTCCCCCTATTACTACCGCTCTAACCCTACTTCTCATTTTTTAATGTTAAATTGAAAAGCAACCAAAGTCTTATCTGCTAGTCTTTTCGCTATGAGTGTAATAAAATTCCCACAGGTGACAAAACGCTATTTGCTTCAAATTTTAATCTGTGACCTATCAATATTATTTCCTATTTAAAGTATAAATATTGGCAATTAAAACTTAACTAGGAGCCAGAAACTGTCAAAACAGTTATGTTGGTTTGGTGGTTGTTCTTTTTTATTTATTTATTTTTATTTTTTAGTTATACCTGGTGGTGCTGCTTGCAAGGGGAGTTGCTACTCCTGTCTCCTTGCTAGAGAACACTCAAACTGGTGCTCTTGGGACCATGTGATGCAAGAATTGAACCTGGGTCTCTAGCATGCAAGCATGTCTGCCAGCCCTACAATTATGAATAGACCCTTTCTCATAGGAAATGTCACTTATAATTCAGCAGATGATTTTTTAAAACCGTAACAATTTTTAAAATAGTCACACGTATACACTCTAATTTTCTTAACCAATAATCAATAGCCCTGCAGATTTTGAGATGCGTTCACATTCATTTGAGCTGAGACAAGCCTACTGTATGCAACATTTCTTTCAGAAATTTCAAACCAGCTTTACATGTTTTATAATTTTATATTCTCTACTGATTATTGTTAGCAAATGCTAATCACACAAGGTATACATTAATATTCATCTGCCCTATTACCTAAAAATATCTAGCATCAATGTTTCAATTCCACAGTCTGGAGACGTTCTTCTATAGTTTCACAAACCTGAAAATATGGGCCAGCAATATAACTGTGTGGTTTGAGTCATTCTTATACTACAAAAGCATTATTCATTTTTAGCAAAATTACAGGATATGTAATTTCTGCATTCAGAAACCAATATGCCAACCTTCATTTACCTAAAATTATATCCAAAAATCTTATTGAAAATATGTCCACATTAACAATGTTTTTTAAACAAAGTATGTTATTAGGGTTTTAAGGAGAATTTTGACTCATATTTTGTTTCATTTAAATCTTAATTCAACAGCAGCTTTGACACTGGGATTTGAATAATGTAGGTTCTGTTTTTTATCTATAAAGAAAATAATTTTTCATTGTATATGCTGTTATGAAAATCTGTCCAAATTCTACCAAGAAAAAAATTACAAATTTTTCATGCCATTAAAAAATTTTAAATGCTGATATTGGCTGGGTTTTTATTTTCAGGATCTCATTTGGCTATATTATGAGAAATATCTTGATATAACAGTCTCTATTACAAGTCTTGTACATATAAGTAAATAATGCAAACAAAGTTGAACTGTCAGTCAAAGCAGTTTCAATAATCCAGATTGGTTAAATCATATAACTTAAAATTTTTTTCCACATGAAAAGCAATTAACTTGGGCTTTGTTGGCACAGAATAGCAGAAAAACAATTTTTAAAGCTGGCTTTAAATATTTAAAATTAAGCTTTAAATTGTTATTTTTGAACCAGGATCAGAACCATAACACTGTACAAGCAAAAATGAAACCTCTGAAAATCTATTGCTTCTGTTTTACCTCTTGAATTTACCCCAAGATATACATAGACAGTTATACTTCACTTTCTTTAGAAATAACAAATTGGTAAGAAAAATTATATGGTACAGTTTTGAGTGCACCGATGGCATTATTCTGGAGAGCTGTGTATTCCACAGATATATGTGCCATAGACTATGAAAACAGAAACTTTTAGGGAAAAGATCACATTAAAAAAAGTATTATAAAAATAAATTACACACCATATGGCATGAACCTGAACATTTTGCGAAAGGAAGAGAAATTTATTTTGACACAAAGATTGAATTACACTTGCTACTTATCAGTAATACCATTTGTAGCTTTTACAGTATATCCTCAAAAAAGACACATTCACTGGAAGTAGAACATTTTCCAGTAGTGATCAGTAGCATGGAAGACTTTTGTGATGATGGAGGACTGTAGAAATACTATCCATTCAACAGGGATTCAGAGGAACCACACACAACCAGTATGTGCTTGGGTTACCATTTCATCGGGAGCTCATGCGTAACTGGTGAATGATGACGCTTTCTATAAAGAGAAGAAAGACGGTATTTTCAATAAAACTGAAACTCAAAGCAGTTAATGTGAGGCTCACTACCACATCACTCACTTAAAGACCATAGAAATTAAACCGCAAAACAAATAAAAACAGTACATGAGCTCACTGGCATCGCCTCAAGTTCTTTTCTATACTTCATTAACTTCTTTATATTGATTGCTATATGCTATACCATTAGAATTCTTTGAGTCTTTTTTTTTTCTTTTTGGGTCACACCTGGCGATGCACAGGGGTTACTCCTGGCTCTGCACTCAGGAGTTACTCCTGGCGGTGCTCAGGGGACCATATGGGATGCTGGGAATCGAACCCGGGTCGGCCGCGTGCAAGGCAAACGCCCTACCCGCTGTGCTATCTCTCCAGTCCCAGAATTCTTCGAGTCTTTTATAAACTATGTTAATAGTCTAACAATATTAGATTGTTTCTGCCTAAGAAAGGACTGAATAAAGACGCACTGATAAATCTGCGCAAGCTACACAAGGGAAACTAGCCAATTTCCTACAATTAAAATTACTTTAATTCGATTAGAAACCAGGGTTGCAACAATGGTTCAAAGGGCTGCCACACCTGCTTTGCATGCAGGAACCCTGGTTCCGCCCTCATCCATTCCTGGTCTCCTGAGTACCACCAGTAGCAGTTCCCAGGCAACTTGCTAGGATTAACCCTTGAGAATCACCAGGTATGACCCTCACCCCCCTGAATAAATGGAAATTATTTCCTAGTTTTTCTCCAGAGACATTCCTCTTGTTCTGAGCCAAACTCACATAATTTAAATTTCTCTTTTTATGTGTGCTGATTTGAGTTTTAGTAAGAAAATATTATCTATTCCTAACAGGTTACTAACTACAGATGATTTCCTTTTTTTCTGGCTGCTTCCTTATCATTCTGCATATGCTTTCATTTGTTCTAAATTTATTCTTAGCAAAGTAAATTTAAAAGTATATTGAGATAGTAATTATATTACCAACCATACTGTATGCGTGTCATAATTATATATTTTGATTTATACCTTCA
The DNA here is from genome assembly GCF_029834395.1 of Sorex fumeus. NCBI lineage: Eukaryota > Metazoa > Chordata > Mammalia > Eulipotyphla > Soricidae > Sorex > Sorex fumeus. The sequence continues at coordinate 9,479,179 of NW_026606065.1, read as the reverse complement.
AGAATATATCTTTTGGGACTGGAGTGATAGCAGAGAGGGTAGGGCGTTTGCCTCGCATGTGGCCGACCCAGGTTCGATTTCCAGCATCCAATATGGTTCCCCCGAGCACCTCCAGGAGTAATTCCTTAGTGCATGAGCCAGGAGTAAGCCCTGTGCATTGCTGGGTGTGACCCAAAAGGCAAAAAAAGAAAAAAATATACATCTTTTTGTTTTTTGTGTTTGGGCCATATCACAACACCAGGTGGTGCTCAAAGTTTACTTCTCGCTCTGTGGTCTGATGGAGATGCTTACTTAGGGAACATATCAAATGGTGGGGGTCGAAATTTGGTCAGCCATGTGCAAGGCAAGTACATTTCCTGCTGTAACATCTCTCCAGACACTATACCTTTTTATTTCTTTATTCTACTTTTCCAGGACTGAGGCTGTGCACTATGTTCATCACTATACTAGACTTGAAAATGCACTGGTAAGCAAAGGGTAATAGAATTTTATCATTGTTGATATGACATAGAGCATGATATAGCACATGAGATTATATAGAGCAGAAAAAAAGAATTAGCCAGGTCCCAGCTAGTTTCTGTGCCTAAACATTATAAAACCTCCTTGTTACCCTAAGAAAATAGAAGTATAGAAACTCTCATAGTTTATTGATAGCATGAGATTTCCACTTAGTTTAGATGGCCACTTGTATTAGAAATACTATTTAAATTCACTTTATTTAGGAAATGAACGTCTAAGTAAACGTGTATTAAAGCACATTTTGTCATAGACCTTCAGGTTTGTGGTAATTACTGTTTTTTAAATTTGGTTTCATTACTTTATTTTGTACTGACCACTAGGTGGCGATATTTCCATTCCTTCTCCCCAATTGTTTGAACGGATTTGGGGATAAAACAAATAATATGTATTTGTTTTATATACTTAATAATATTTAGCTATGACGGCTTTGTAAAGTTTTAAAGACTTACATAAGATTTTCCATCATATGCCCTTAAAAGTTATTATCTCACGGACTAAGGTACGTAGCTCAGTAAATGGAAGAATATATAACTTTCATGTCTAAGGTCCTAGGTGTGATCCCCCCGTACTAAAAAGTCAAAAAGAAAAACAATGTCTCATTTTTTTCTTCTTGGGAGAATATCATGTAGTTAAAAATTATAGCCTAAGATTAAAATGTTACTACCCACTTAACATTTAAAAACTAAAAATTTTAGTAGATTTCCAAAAGTAAAAACAAAACAAAAAATCTTTCTAAGGTTTCAAGGTCTCAAATCTTCTTAATAGAAGTAAAGTGTCTTTACCATGGTCCTATTTTAAGAAAGCATAAAAAATATTTTTAAATGAGTCAATTCCAGAGTTGTTTTATTGTAAGTATAATTCAGCATGTTTGGGCCTTCATTTTCTGAATGATAAATGAGGGTGTTAGAATTCATTCCGAAAATCTCTTTTGTGCTACCATTCTCTCCCTTTTTGTGTAAACCCTCTAAATTCCTAGAATTTCCTTAATCCTAGCATTTTGTAACCACCAGGATAATAATAGCTCTCAATTAGTCTTTGGTGAAAATACATACAGAAGAAAATCTATACACAGAAGAAACTGTCTTAATTGGATCATTATATTTTATTATATTTCAATTAGCAAACTGTAATCCATGCATGGCAATATATACAAGTGTTGCTAATCATATTATTTAAGAGAATGTCTTTGATGCCAAATAACAGTTTATGTAAATTCTATCTTAATAACAAAAATTGTGTTTAATATCTATGTCTGTAAACCTTAAGAGAACACAATGAAGCTCAAGTTACTTTCATTTGTATATAAAAAGTCATTGATTCATTTGTTTGCTTTTGGGGGGCCACATCAGTGGTACTGGGGGACTTGGGGGGCATGTGGTGTTGGAGAATAGAACCCAGGACTCCTGTAGGCAAAGCCGGTGCTCAGCCTATTCTGCTATCTTTCTGGTCTTCATCTTGATTGTTTGTTTATTTGTTTGTTTGAGGGCATCCCTGTTAGATAGGATCACTCAGCTTACACACATATATGGCCCCCAAAATGTTTTTTTTAAGTTATTAAATTTTCAAGTCATTCATATTACAGCAAAACTATTTGATGCATATAGAGCCTATGCCTGCCAGCACCTCTTCCTCTCCCTGCTCCAAATCAATACTTGGGGTCAGATGGTTCCAGGAATTGAACTGGGGATCAGGCTTCGCTAGGCAAGCGTTTAACCCCTCTGCTTTCTTTCCAAGCTTCTGTGTTTTCTCAAAAGACAAAATTGACAAGTTTCCTTCTGAGTTTTTAAAATTTAGTACAATAAAATACTATAAATTTTATTAATGTTACAAAATCAGTACGTGAATTTTTTTCATCTTCGATTCTATTTTCTTCTCATCCCAGAATAAAATACTACAAGAATAAATGCATCCATTTTAAATCTCTAAAAAGTGAGGCCAGTAAAATCAGACATATCTCTACAATAATTTTTCTCTTTTACAAATAACATTATTCTGACATTAGTATTTTGTAGAGAATTTAATAGGAAAATTGAAACTAAAAGCCATTATTAGTTACTACCTCTATCAACAAACTTAACTAGTTAAAGGACTTAAGTTTAAGGCCCTTTGATATGTAGACAACTATTAACAACTTCCCATTTTTCATTTTTTACAGTAACAACAAGTCTCACGATGGAGACGTTACTGGGCCCGCTTGAGCAAATCGATGAACAACAGGACGACCATGATCCGTGATCAGAAGAAGAAACAACCCCTAAGTCTTAAACAATATGTACCATATAGAAACATTGGATTATTTATATTTGGTGGGTGTTGGGGTCACATCCAAGCTTGTGGAAGCTTGAAGCTTTCCTGGCTCTGTACCAGGGAGTGCTCAGTGCTCTGGAGACCATGAGGTGCTGGGGATTAAACTGTGGGCACCTGGATGCAAGACAAGCATCTTAACTCCTGTACTATTTCTCAGCCCCAGATATTTATATATTTTCAGTGTTTGGTAAGCATTATTAGTTTACCAAAATGAATTACGTTTCTCTTTATATTGTTTCTCTCAAGTTACTTCAGGTAACACATCACACGTCACTGTGTTATTATGAAATGATGTCGTTTATTCTTGCTCCTTATCACACTAGCTAATGTCCATGAAAATGTTGCCCAACATACTCTCAAAATGACACTTGATTCCTGACCTTACTAATTTTTCTTTATTCCCAGGTGGTATCCCAAAACTATTGGCCAGTCAGATGACTTGAGATTCAAAGTTGTATAAAAGGAGTTTGGGGGGTGACTCTTAAATTGTAGAGTGGGTCAACCTGCAGGGAAAAGTTGAGTTCTCATTCCTCCCAGGAGGCCTCCTTGGCTATGAAGCAGGAAAGATGTACTCCTTAGAAAGCCAGAGCTGTCCTCTTGAGTAATGCATGTGTTTATGCCCTGCCAAACTCTCTGCAAGGAACATTGAGCTCTGAATTTTAAAAATCTCCTTTGCAAAATGAGAACAGATCACTTTTTCCACCCCCTTACCTCCTTGCCCTGTGCCAGGATTAAAACCCAGGCTCTTAAGTATGCAAGGAATGAGCTCTACCACTAAATTATATCCCCAGTCTGGGAATAGGTTGCTTTTAAGGGTACCCTCTAAATTTTACACACCAAAGACAAACATAGCAAAAGTTTGATGTAAATTAAGATGGTGTAACCACAAAGGACTACTTCATTCGCAGGAAACAAGTTATAGAGAACCCTTTCTCTTGAATCTTGCCTCAATTTGGCTGTCTTTTGGTTGCATCCCATCCTCCAGGGTTACCTGCTCCCCAGGGGCTTAGCCTGGAGGACAAGACATCAGCTAAGAGCTGTACTGTTCTTCCTTTCCAATCCCTGGCTTTCAGTTTGTTGCCCATCATTAAATTATCCAACCACAAAAATGTCCTCCATTCTCTACACTACGTAGAAGTGAGTGCCTAGGTATTGCCTTTAAATTTCTTATTTTCATAAACTATTGTAGGGCTTAGTTGTGTTATTATCGCACTTAGAAATTAATCACAGTTATAATAAAACATCTGTTTTAAATAGGAAGTCCAATAAACTTCCTCTGGTGACTTGGACTTGTATTTCTTCTTTTGGATTCAGCTCAGCTAATTAAAATACTTCCGCTAATCAATTCTGTCATTTGCTTCAGGAAACTTTTGAACCAGATGATATAAACTCTCATGGGCTCTCTCAGCCACTAATCGTTTATTTGCTTCTTTCCAAAACATTTCCCACTTCATCACCAGCCCAAATCATTCCTTCCTCCCTTGACTGCGGGAATTTTCAATAACCCAAGTTATAACTGGCAACTTCTTTTTCAAGAAAGCTAGATCTCACAGAAGTTACTTTCCCCCAAATACAAGCAAGATGTAACTACTTCTCCAATATATAACATTAAGTATAAAGATAATTCAAAACTGTATTAATATTTGAGCAAATCAATCTAAGATTCTACCTTTTTGGACATAGATACAAAATACCAGTGTTGATTTAAGCCTATAACCAGTCACAGAATAAGTTGAAAAATAAATTGTGTGTAAATATAGAGAAGGACATTGTGCTTTTTTAAATTTTTATTTTTAGATATGAAAAGCAACAATCATGAAAGCACTCTTATGAAATGTTTTATACATTTTATTTGTCTCTATCTCAGAATCCTTTGTCAATAAATGCATGTTCTAATCTTATATTAATCTACATATTAGTTACCTGAAATAATTTTATCATGTGATATAATTATGTTCTAAAAGAAACTGAAGAACTGGCTTCAGTTACATAGGTAGACACTTTAGAGCCTTAGAAAATTTTCTAGTTTTTTTATTTTCATTTTAATGATAGAGATAATAATTTTACCAAAAGTGGCTGAGATTAGTACCAGGAATTTTGCTCCATGGCTTGGAGGCCAGTTACACATGCTAGGGGAAAAGGGAGCTTAGATAGAGAAGGGAGCACCAAATAAAGGGTGTTGGGAGGATCCTCCCAGGATGGGAGAAGCATGCTGAAAGTAGACTATAGACCAAACATGATTGCCACTCAATGCCTCTTTTGCAAACCACAACACCCAAAAAGAGAGAAAGAACAAAAGGGAATGCCCTGCCACAGAGACAGGGTGGGGCGGGGGAGGATGGGAGGGAGGGATACTGGGACCCGTGGTGGTGGAAAATGGGCACTGGTGGAGGGATGGGTACTCGATCATTGTATAACTGAAACCCAAGCACAAAAATTTGTAAGTCTTCAACTGTACCTCATGGTGTTTCACTAATAAAAATTTAAAAAATTTTATTGATCTCTGAAGACAGGTTCAGAAATTACTGTACTTAACTCGCAATTATGCCCATCACATATCCATAATTAGTGCAAGCAAAGATATAAAAGGCACTTTTAGCAGACAAGCAATTAATCATTAGTTCTTAGGGAAAGTATTACAGCAAAGTTGTTTGCTAAACTATCATGGAGTGTATCTTATGTAGCTATAAAGAGGAGTGCTAGAATTAGTAAAAACTATAGTGAAATACTAAGTCTTAAGTCAAACTAAGGTGATTTGCCAAAGGTTAAACAGCCTTATGTGGTTTCCTAATTTTCAGCGATAGCTCAGGTTTCCAATCGATTGTTCAAGAGCCGGCCTCCTCTGGATATTCACTTTGATGTCTAGCCTGTATCTAAATCTAGTTTACAAGGAAGAGTGTAGGAACTTTTAAAATTAAGCTTATTGCAACCTATGAAGAAAATCTTTAATAAACCTGAAAATCTTAACAAATATCCTGAGATGTTCTTTTTACTGAAGTACCCTTCATACTTCTCTAAGGAAGAGAGAGAAGGACGAGGACCAGAACCATCACAGTTCATTAAAATGTTTATGGCTCTTTACCTCCATGTTCTCATTCGTGATTTTCTGTTCCTGTCATTTCATTCCTACAGTTGGCATGACAACATGGAAAAGAAGCAAGAACATTTCTTTATTTCTCAACTTCAAACCACTCTTCAGCTTCAATTCTTAAACATTCAGCTTGTACGTCTCTAGTCAGGTCCTGAATAATGGTTCACCTTCTTAGAGACTTCAATGTCTTCATTTTGATTATTGGGGTGACATGACTGCAATGCTTTAGAAAAGAGATTATAAACGAAGACGAATAAGGCCACCAGAAGGAAAAGTAGGAGAAAGGGTGATCTGGGATGAAAGACGAGATGAGCAAATCAGGGGAGGACGACTGGTCACCCTGTAGGCTGTCTGTAAACCCGGAAAGCTGCAGTCCAGATAAGAGGCAGCCATGCTTCAGAGACTGGGTCTTACAGAGAGCCTCAAAACACAGGCCATAGAGTTAGTGCTTTATTCTTCAGGCCATGAGGAACCTCAGGAGGGTTTTGAAATAGAAAAATGATGTAAAAAGTTTGCACTTTGGAAAAGAAAATGGGAAACGATTGAGGGCTGTGAGACTACAGATAATGAGACCAGCTATGAGACTATCAAAGTAATTCAGTTGGAAAATGATTAAATCCTCAACTCAGGAAAAGGCCAGGGGAAATGGAGGCATGGGTTCAGCTGTTAGAGGTGTTTAGGGTTAGAGTACCAGAGACTCACTTCCATATGTCTACTTGATGGATGAAGGGAGCAAGATAATTCTAAACTATCAATCAGGTTTCTAATTTAAGGGAGTGGGTGGATCAGGCTGTCCCTGATGAGGGGGGAGAATAAAAATAAAATTGTGCACATTATAATATTTCAGTCTACCTGAGACCACAGATGTGACAGTGGTTCTTATGTAAAGTCTAGGTGTGCAGCAAACAGTACAAGTTAGTCTTGTTGATTACGCTCCAGGACATTCGTACAAAACAAAATCACCTAATGATGCTTTCTTTAGGGGTCAGAGAGAGTACAAGATACAAGTACAAGGTAATTGTACTTGGGGAGGGGAGTGCGGGGGTCTGGGCCCGGGTTGGGCCATGCTGATGGCAGGCTGCCTGGTGATTCATCCGGCGTCTGGAGAGGACCGTGGATGCAAAGCCATCGAGGGCAACACTCATCAATACGTGCCACCCCGCCCCTTTATCGAAGGAGCTGGATGGAGGTGGGAGCTCTCCAGGTAAGGGTCCCCAACCTTCCAAGGAATAAGCGGTAATGGACGTTCCTCGCCCAGACTTGACCCCAGTTTCATTCCCAACACTACACATGGTCCCCCAAGCACTGTCAGGTTCAGCTGTTAGAGGTCTGGGGGGTTAGTGGGGTTAGAGTGCAGAATCAGAAGCCCCAGATGTTGCTGCATATGACTCTAAACCCCATTTTTCAGGAATTAGTTTCTCAGAACATATCTCCATTATTAAGTAACACTTGGCAACAATTAGAGAAGAGGCTCTGGAGAGGAATCAAGAAGGTGTTGAAGGATCACTTTTAGACAAATTGAGTTGTAGATATACAATATGAAATTGTATATGGCTGGATATATATACCAAATTTATGTATATGGTTTGGTAGTCATTAGCATATGGGGCTGGAGCAATAGCACAGCGGTAGGGCGTTTGCCTTGCAAGCAGCCAACATGGCCGACCCGAGTTCGATTTCTCCGCCCCTCTTGGAGGGCCTGGCAAGCTACCGAGAGTATCTCGCCCGCACGGCAGAGCCTGGCAAGCTCCCTGTGACGTATTCAATATGCCAAACACAGTAACAACAAGTCTCATGACAGAGATGTTACTGGGTCCGCTCGAGCAAATCGATAAATAACGGGAGGTCAGTGTCAGTGTCAGTGTAGCATATGGGTAACTTAAAATCATAAAATCAAGTAAAATAATCAGCATGGCTTGTAGGAAAATGGCCTTTGATAGAGGCGTGAAAACAACCATATTTTTTTGGTGGCATAAAATAAGAAGGCAGAGATGGAAGCCAAGTGGGACAGTCTTAGAGGTCAAAGGAAAACCTAAGGACATTAGTTGTCTTACATGCTGAGGGCTAAGAACACAACTTCACTCTATTACGTTTTAAAAAGACTGACATAAGATGCTCTGGGCCCAGGCAAAGAATGGGTAGTATAGAGTGAATGTAGGGAGTGAAAAAGCTTGTGTACTGAACTGTGAGTCTCCATCACCTCTCCTGATCCATTCCCAGAACGCAGGTCAATGGCTTCTGGCAAATTACTAAAGGAGAAATGACTAAAAGATAGATAGATAGATAGATAGATAGATAGATAGATAGATAGATAGATAGAACAGAACACACACACAAAAAAAGAAGATAAATCCAGGAAACAAAAGATTCATCATATGCAAAAGGATACCAGAACACAGTTGTGGGACATGGTACCAGAAGAATCAACTCATAGTCGAGAAACAATTTTATAATTCTTTCCAGGGAACAAAACAGGAATAAGAAGGGTTGGGTCAAGAAAAACTACTGACATTGAGTTTTAGCGTTCACTGATATTTAACTTTGCATATAAATTACTTTATAGAAATAAAGGCCTTCTGCACCTAGATCCCCCATTTTCCAGTGGCTTGGCAGTCACACCCACAAACTGCCCCCAGCATCATGTAATCTCATTAACAGCCAAGATCCAGAGACTATAAAACAAAGCTCCCTGAAGAGAGAGTGATGCAGAATCTCCTGCCCCCGTGCCAGACTGTCTCCACCAGGGCCCCTAGGAGGGGGCAGGTTGAGTTTCCCTCCCCGCCCCAAGCAGAACCCCAGCAGCCTAAATCCTCCAGAACCCAGCTACAGCCACGCTCAAGGCCACTCTCCACACACTCAGATGAGTTTTATGCATGAAGGAACTGGCAGAGGAACCCAGGTATGTGGGACCTGTGGCTGAAATCTCCAAGCCTGCTCAGATCGGGACTGGGCCTCCTTCACGTGGATCCCCGATCTTCCACTAGCTAGGTAGTTACAACCACAAACTTCCCCTGGCGCCATGCAATCCCATCAATGGCTAAGATCCAGAGACTATAAAACAAAGCTCCCAGAAGCACGTGGCCGCATTTGTAGCCACATGACTTCTTATAGTCTAGCCCACTGATGCACCTAAAGTAGCAGACATGTGTTTGGTTTAAACATAGTTGCTTGTATTCTCTTACATATATTCTCCGTCCCTCTCGGAGAGACAAACAAGCTACCAAGAGTATCCTGCCCGCATGACAGAGCCTGGCAAGCTCCTTGTGGCATATTTGATATGCCAAAAGCAGTAACAGTAATGGGACTCATTCCCCTGATCCCGAGAGAGCCTCCAATACAGCACCATTGAGAAAGATGAGTAAGGAGAGGCTGCTAAAATTTCAGGTCTGGGACGAATGGAGATGTTACTGGCACCTGCTCGAGCAAATTGATGAACAACAGGATGGCAGTGACACAGTGATACATTTTGGGGCATGACTTCATTTTCCTCTTCCCACACTATACTTAAAACTATTTCTTCATTTATTTCTTAAAGACATTCATTCAAGCAAGGGATCTGGTGATACCTTATTCTTGATAAATACCCTCAAATCTTCAGAAGTCTCAATTGCAATTTGTCAATCATTGCTCATTGAGAATATTCTGAAAATATCAGCTGAAACAGAACAAATATCTAGAACTCTTATGTAACAAGAAGTAAAAGAAAGCCAGATTGCAAAAGAAGTACAGCTACTATTTATTTGCAGATGATATGATAAAATATAAAGAAAATCCCACTCTATTAAAAGCCTTACAAAAATGAATATAGAAGTGATTGTTTATAAAATATATGTATACAAAAATCTATTGTTTTACTATATGAGAACAATGAATAAAAAAATTAAAAGAAGACAACCCCACTTATAACTGCATTCAAAATATTTAAATAAATTTAAGAAGGAAGGTAAACAACTTATACAATAACAAATGAACAACAACAACAAAAAAAAACACCCAGCAAAACTTAAAAGAGATGTGTCTTGGAGTTCATACCTCCCAAGTATAAGGCCCAGGGTTCAATTTATCGCACTGCAGAAACAAAAAAAAGTTAAAAAGGTATAGAATCAGAAATTGATGTGAAAAGTTATTGCACGTATGTGCAATAAGAAAAACTAGTAAAGTCAAATATCCATTTTACCAAAAGCAATACACAGATGTAATACAACCTCAATCCAAATTCAAATGGTATTTTTAAGGAAACAGTACAAAAAACTAGGATTTATAGGGAATCATAAAAAGAACCCTTCAATAACTAGGCAAATCCTGAGCAAGGAAAGAAAAATATAGATAGCATATTACCTGACTTCAAATTATACTACATGGCAATAGGAATGAAACTGTATGGGGGAGTTGGATAGATAGTATAGCAAGTAGAGCCCTTACCTTGAGCACAACCAACCCTGGTTTCATCTCTGGCACCACAGATGGTCCCTTGAGTCTCACCATGAATGATCCCTGAGTACAGAGCCTTAAGTAAGCCCTGAGGACCATTGGTATGACTGAAAAACCAAAACCAATCAACCAAAACTTATATGATGACTGGGGAGATAACTCAAATGGTAGGGTACATGCTGCATGTTTGAGACCCTGGGTTTGATCCCAGTCAGCACATGTCCCATGTCCCTCCCTCCCTATAGCATTACCAGGTGTGGCTCTTGTGGCCTTTGAGCGCCACCAGGCCACAATGAGTCCAAGTACCTCCAGGAGTGGCTCTTATTAAAAAGTAAATGTATGATGTTGAAATAAAAATTAGATTCACAGTTCAATAGAACTGAATTGAAAGCCCAGAAATAAAGCCACAGATTCATCAATATTAATTTATGACAAAGAATCCAGGACCATACCATGAAGAAAAGGAAGTCTCTTCAACAAATAGGGTTGGAAAACCGGATGTCACATGTAAGCGAACTTGACTATTCTAATCCCATCTACAAAAATAGCTTCAAAATGGATTTCCGCCAAGATATAAGACCCCAAACCATAAAGTACATAGAAGATGACATAGATTAAATGCTGTACAACATTAGCTTTAGAGATATCTTTGGGGACTCAGCTCCAGAGCAAGGAAAGTGAACATTAACAATTGTGATAACTGTAAATTGAAAAGTTTTTGCATAGCAAAAGAAAATATAGGGCCGGGAGGAAGAGCACAGTCTCTTAGAGCCCCTACATTATAAGCATAAGGTCATGAATTCAAATCCCTCGTGTGTCACATGTGGTAAATATGATCCAGGCAGCTCTACTCTTTGAGCCCAGCAGTCTAACAAAAAACTTGCAGCAGCACCACAACCAAGAGTGTGTAAACACTATGAGATCAGGTGCAACTCCTGGTGAGAAGTAAAAAGAGGTGGTAGTATTATAACCAGAAATTATCATCTCTGTTGAGCTTATGTGATGCTGGCAAGAACTTGAGTCATAACTGGGTGCTTCAAGAGTATTTGCCCTGACAGGCATATGTGCAAGCCCTACAAGTAAAGAAGTACCTTGATGATCACTGTGGCGGTATTTATAAGCATCACAGCCCAAGGAGTGAGCCCCAGTGAGCACTGCAGCTAAAATCAAATGTGCATGCAACTTCTCTCATTACAACCCAAGGAACAAAGGGAAGTTGGGGGTAATTGAAAAAGAGAATATAAAAGAGAATGAAAAACTCAATGGGAGAAGACAGTTGCATAGCATACACCCAACGAAGAATTATTTCAATGATCTGTAAGAGAATTTATATAGGTAATAACAAAAACATCTAATGTCCTGATCCAAAAACATGTGGCAGAAAATATGAATAGATGCTTCATATCACGGAAAGAACATATGTGGATAGAGGTACATGAAAATTCTCTGGTCATCAGGGAATTGCAAATCAGACCTCTAGAGAGAAACCACCTCACCCTCAGGAGAATGATTTCCATCAAAAGGATTGAGGATTGGAGGGTGTAGAGAAGCTAAACCCGTTCAGTGCTGCTTCGAGCCATGTATACTGGTGTCACCAATTTTACATAGTTTTGGGAACAGGACTGAGGCTACAAATCGAACTACCACACGCTTCTGGGTCACTATCAGAGAATATGAAAGCATTAACACAAAAAGTTAGACCACCTCAATGTTTATTGCAGCATTATTTACAATAGCAAAAAAATATGGAAGCAAACAAAGGTCTCATCAATAGATTTGCATAAAGAAAATATGATACAGTTACACAGTAGAATAAGTACTATTCAGCTAACGAAAGAAAAACGGAAATTTTCCATTACAGCAAAATGAAAGGCGCTCAAAGGGATTAAATGTAAAACAAAGTCAGAAGAAACACAAGCCAGGCCCGTGTGCAGCTCAGTGGTAGAGCAGATGCTCTGCACATCTGAGACCTGGTTTTGAACCGAAGCACCACAAACTAAACCAACGAATAAAACAGAGGGAAAAAGACAAGGACTGGAAGGTCTCACCCATATGGACAATATACAGAGATAAAATTGATGAACAGACAAAAGGAAATAAAATAAATAATAAGTTGTGCACATTGTCCACAGAACTCAGGTTACCTAGGAGGAAAAAAGTGGAGGATGTGGAGACAAGGAAAGGGGTATAAGAATAAGTGTGTTGCATTTTATTTGTCAATTTTTTTTAATGGAAGAAACTAAACAACCCTGTTTAAGCAGATGATCTACCCAGAGAAAATCGTTTTCAAGAAATGATCAATATCCGTAGGGTCAGGTCCCTTGCAGGAACTTTTGGGGTACCCTGCTGCTAAGTAACTGCCTTCTGAGTGTGCTGTGATGGTCACATAGTGAAAGTAGCTCTGAAGAGGAGAGCGACTCCTCCTTTGTGGCTCTGCAGGCGAATGCAGGTCCCCCAGTGAGTGTGGCGAGAGGGGGAAGAGGCGTCAAATGTACCCACCCTACCTAGGGGATTTCTAGGATGGGCTGGGACAGAGAAAAGACAAACCTCTTAATCCTATTCACTCTTAGAAAAGCACATTAAACTTCATCTTTAAGAGATTCTGCATTCACAAATGGAAGCTGCCTTCAAGGGCATTTAATCCTCTTCACCCCCACCCCATCTCCTCCTATCCCCAGGGGATTTCACTTCTAATAAGTTTAAAACAAAGCTAGCCGGTAAATGCAGAGATGGTTCTAAAATTTCAAAGTAAAACCGCCAGGGCGGTTGCTCTTCCTCATTTTTGATGTGAGTATGTGCTGTTCTGCCAAGTTTTCTTAATCGTTGTACTTTGTAGGTGGCCTTGTTCCAAGATCCAGATGTATAAACATCCTGGACATGTGCTGTTAAAGCTTTCAGAGCATCCATTGTGATTAGGTATGAACTTGCAGGCTGAACCCATGGTGTGAATATCAGGAGCAGGTAAAAACAAAGACTGCAGCACTAATAATAAGATTAGAAAATAAATCACCTTTGGCACCTTCCTATGCTTAAATAGTATGTTGTGGTACAGCACATTACTTTAAATGTGAGGGAAGTGGCACTGAATGTCACCGCCTCCCACCCTTTTTTGGTAAAGGATGTCCACTTTACAAATGGGAAAAAAATTTTCCTTTGTAAAAATAAGTTGTTATTCAAACTGTAAGATGTCTTTTTTTTTAGAAGCCAATTTTATTTATTTATTTATTTATTTATTTATTTTTTCTGGGGTCACACCCAGCAATGCTCAGGTGTTACTCCTGGCTTTGCACTCAGGAATTACTACTCCTGGCGGTGCTTGGGGGACCATATGGGATGCCAGGGATCGAACCCGGGTCGGCCACCTGCAAGGCAAACACCCTGCCCGCTGTGCTATCGCTCCAGCCCATCAAACTGTAGGTTGTCTTTGTATAAACGTGTTTAGATTCATTGCTCTTCAATTTTTTCCCCCAGTCTCTTCTACCTTGAAATCCTACTATGGCACATCTACTATAATCAGTATTTTTTTAAATACATATGCTGGGAACAGATGAGCCTTTCTGCAGCAGAGGTGTGATGGGAATGAATGTGAATAGTGTGGCCTCTACCACCATAATACAATTCAAGTCCAAGTTCAGATTCTCTTGAGGGATAGGAAATCTGGCAGGGAAAAAACTCAGAAAAGAGTACCATGATATATGATTACTTATGAGCTAAAAACTAAAGATACATCTTTAAAAAAAATAAGCTATGTTTCCCCAAATATCAAGAGTAGGTATTATCCAATAACTTTGGTACTCTCACAATTCAGAAATAAAATAATAATAACCTGTGACTTTAAAATTATTTTATTTTTATAAATTTGTCCAGTTACTAAAAATGTTCAAGAGTTGTTGCCTATGTGAGACCTACCTCGCATGCTAATTGTGGATCACTAGCCATCAGCAAATTTGTGATGATTTGACTAGCATGATATTCATGTCATTATGGTTAAATTTCCAACAAAGACACCTGGCACTTTGCATTCAGGTACTGTTTCATGCTTATTAGAACATGCTTAAAATAGACAAAAAATTACTTATTAAAAAAAAGCACAAGTAAAACTGACATAAAGAATTATCCACTGCACCACACACACATACACACATACACACACACCATGTACACACACATCCAAAATTATGAACTGGCTCAAGATTTGCAAGTAATGTACACACATAATTGAGGAAATTATATTTGAATTCAGTTAAGCTACGTATGATGTCATTCTTTCTTTTTGGCATGAATATATCAGAATATACTTTCTTCTATTTTCCGTTGATTGTAATATACATTGAGCTAGAAAGTATCATCTAGGAGTTCCAAGATTTAAATCAATTGCACACTTGAATAGAGCATGAGTCTGACATTAGTGGTTCTAAAATTATCACCTGTAAATCTAGGATTGTTTTGGAGATGTCCAAAACTTCTACAGTATACACAAACACACAAATAAGTAAAACTCTGTTTTTAAGATTTTATATTTTCTTTCCATTTTATTTCACATTCAAATGAGATCCTAAAATCATCTTAGAGGCGTTTCCTCCCCAAAACATCAGAAATCCAGGCCTGATAATAGCTAGGAAATATATTTTCCCAGCACATGAAGCAAATTCAGAATTCTATAGAGGCAAAAGACAATTATTAAGTTACTTCTGAGTATGTCACCGAATTTCGGAAAAGTTGATCATTGTGGAACCAGAGTACTGAATTTGACTTCCAATTAGTTAATATGGAAAGGATTTGATCCAACCCCACATCTTACTGATGACGACACTGAAGCTCAGATGGAATAACGGATGGGGTCTCTTTCTAGAAGCAAAACTGGGCCTTACAGCCAGACCCTGTCTCAGCCCAAGCACTCTCAGCAAAGCGCAGGCAAACAGTATTTTTTGCTGTTCGCTGGCATCAATACACATCACCAAAGAGAGAAGACACATAGCTCTCGGTTGATTATTTTATGAACAAGATGCTGGAATCTTAAATTAGTAGGTGCAAAGAGTTGGCACAAACAGGTGAAGGCTCTTTCCAGGGCAGCAGTAGCGTGGGCACAACATACCCCCTCGACCACCGCCCTCAGCCCTTCCCCCCTCCGAGAGACGGAGCGCTGCGGGCTGCAAATTTCTTCAGCTCTATTTTCATAGACTGAGTCTCAGCTCGAGGCTCGAGCTTGGTCAGATTTCCTGCTCCTGGGGCTGCCACTACTGGCTTTCCTGCTTTCATACCTTTTGACATAGGAATGCGGGTGGGTGCAGGCCGCTGGGATGACCCGTCTTGTCCTGACTGTAAAGAGAAAAAGAAGAACAAATGGATAAGGCGACATGAGAGACGATGGGTTGCCCCCAGATGTACCATTCAGCTGAACACTTGGCAGGACTCTTGCCCTGCAGGAGTGCCCACCAACCATCCCTCCCAAGGTAAAATTACAGCGAGTCTCCTGGAGTCAGTACCCATTTCCAGTGTTCGCCTCCCTTTCCTCTCTCCTGTATCATGTAAGTCTGACTTCCTTCATGCTCCTAACTTCTTTTACTGGGGTGAGCTCAACTCCTATTTTATAAAGTAAACAAAAGACCACTTTGGCATAAACTCAGGCAACTTGACTCCAACTCTCCCTTCGCTTAACTTTACTTCCTTTCTTTTTAATATTTTTTTGGTTTTTTTGGAGAAGTCACACAGAGGAAGTTTTGCATAGATGGTCACACACCCAGCTGTGTTCAGGGCTTACTATGGGTTTGCCACTGAGAAATCACTCCTGGCAGTGCTTGCGGGAACCATATGGGATGTCAGCAGGCATTGAACCGCAGCTGGTTGTGTGTGAGGAAGTGCCTTACCTGCTTTGCACAAAGCAGTTCTCCTTTTGCCTCCTCATGAGGTCAGACTTTTCTATTATTGTAGTTACTGACTGCACCCTTCTCGAAAGTGCTCTTAACATTCTTGCTGTGATTTCTTACTTGAGTCTTAACTCAATTAGCTTCCATCTCAGGTCACTTCATTTGGCAGTGCCTCCTTATCTGCCTTTTCTAGAGGTGAGGGGTGTCTGGGGTATAGTGAGCAGTGTTCGGGGGCTACTCCTGGCTCTGTGCTCAGGGGAGATTACTCAGGATCCAGGAAGCACTCAGGATAGCATATATATATGCAATGCTGGGAATAATTGGGGGTGGACACATGCAAAGCAATCACATTAATCCTTGCAAAAACTCTCTTGCCACTTCTCTATTTTCTATATTTTCCTTCTCCAAACAAGGTCTTTAGTTGCCCTCTAAATATGAGTGTTGCCATATTCATTCTCACCTATGTGCCCTCCCCAGTACCTATTCTTAAAAAAATCTTTTTTTTGGGTGGCATTTGAGAATCACAAAGAGCAGGGTTTCAGATAGCCAAAGCTACCAGGATCACATCAATGCATATGGGACATCATGACCATATGCTTGCAAGGTTGCAAGGCAGGAGCTCTAAGGCACTACTGTTCTCCCGGGGGCTCCGTCATCCTTTAATTAAACTCAAAAATGATTTATTTCTCTGGGCCAGAGAGATAGTACAGTGGATTAGGCTCTGGCCTTGCATGTTGCCAACTGGGTTTGACCCCTGGCACCACATAGGGTCCCCTGAGCACTGCCCAAAACAAACTTGAGCATAGAGCCAGGAGTGGCCCCTCAGATCAAAATTAAAACCGAAGCAAAATCAACAAAATAAAAGATGTATTACAGAAGAAAGAAGCTGAGGATAGGGATTCTGTCACAATTCTTTAGGCTAGAAATAGTGTAGGCTTGAACTGTGGTGGTGAAAATGAGGACAGCAGAAAAATGAAGTGAGACCTGAAAATTCCACAACAAACTGAATAGAGAAAGCGCTAAGGTTTCTGAACTGCTTGCAAAGCATGCTCTTTTCCTGTTGGGTAACCTCTCCAATCCCCTTCAATCTATCCTTTAGATAGTGAGAGGAATTTAATAATTCCTCAAAAATGTTGCTATGGAAAGTAACACTTCTTCTATTTGACCCTTAAGATGGGAATTAGATGTTTCATTAGAAAATCTGTTCTAAGTTACAACATGTAGCTCCGTAGTCTTTTTCCTAAACAAGCAGCAGAAAGAAGCAAATCCCTGTACAGCTATGTGGCCTGGAGTGATAGCACAGCGGTAGGGCGTTTGCCTTGCTAGCAGCCAACATGGCCAACCCCAGTTCGATTCCTCCAGCCCTCTCGGAGAGCCCGGCAAGCTACCAAGAGTATCTCGCCCTCACGGCAAAGCCTGGCAAGCTACCTGTGGCATATTCGATATGCCAAACACAGTAACAACAAGTCTCACAATGGAGACGTTACTGGGCCCGCTCGAGCAAATCGATGAACAACGGGAGGACAGTGCTACAGTGCTACACCTATGTGGCCTAAAAAAACGTCGAACATTTAAGAAGGACGAGCAATTCTGAATGCTGTTTGGCTCCTGCAGAGTCAAAATGAAGTTTTACTGGCAAATCAATTGCTAATTCTTGCTTTGAAGTCTGTCATGAGTGCCAGGGGTCAAACCCAGTTGGCAACATGCAAGGCCAGTCACAGAGAACCGAAATAAGTTATATTGGGTTGGAGATACAGCTCAGTGGTAGAATGCTCATCATTTATACATGATGCTCTGGATTCAATCCCCAGCATCAAAAATAATGAAATAAAAAATGCAATATGGCAAGTTATCTCAAAGATATGATAATATTAACAATAATTTCTATAGTTAAATTATAAGCTTTATGTCTTTCATGTTTGTTTGCTTTTAGATTTGGGGCCATACCAGCAATACTTACTCCTGGCTCTGGCTCAGGAATCACTCCTAGTTCAGGAGATTATATGAGATACTGGAGATTAGATCTAGATCAGCTGCACGCAAGGCAAGTGCCTTGATTGCTGTAAGATTTTGGTCCTCCGTGTCTTTCATAAGTGTTTCCAAGCTATGCAGTAGGTAGTTTTTCAGTCAAACATAATAATTTCAAGTCTCTTTCTACTATCCAAATGATGTCCAAATGCTATTATTAAAATGATAAATGTGAATATTATTCTATTTTAACAGTGTTTCACTTACTTATAAAATTATAATAAAATTCCTAATAAATTTAGTCAATCTCTGGAGGCATTTTGGAAAAGAATTTATTTTTATAGTCCAGGTTTTATACTTTGGAGATGCTTTTTAAAAAAATAATAATAATTTAGCCACCAGCTGGTTATTTTCATCAAGCACCAACTTACTCTCTACAAGATACGAATAAAATAAACTAGCTTTTATTAACATAAACTCACTTCTTTTTTACCTTTAAAAATAGTTTTTGATAGGGGCTGGAGCAATAGCACAGCGGGTAGGGCGTTTGCCTTGCATGCTGCTGACCTGGGTTCGATTCCCAGCATCCCATATGGTCCCCTGAGCACTGCCAGGAGTAATTCCTGAGCGCAGAGCCAGGAGTAACCCCTGTGCATTGCCGGGTGTGACCCAAAAAGCAAAAAAGAAAAGTTTTTGATAATAAAAGTTTTGAGAAAATTATTTTTGGAATAAAGCATGACTACTATCCAATCCCAGTATCATCGTGAGAATTTCAGGTTGTTAGACATATAATTCAGGAATAGTTTTAATTACTTCTGCACAATGACCATTTTCCCAAATGATATGTCTAAAAAGCATTCTAAACATAAAAATCAAATTTCAAAACTTTTAATAACTATATTGCATAGAAGCTATTCTTACAAACATTTGGGGGCTCCTGGTAATTTAAGTGAAAACATTTTTTTCCTTAGGATTATCTTATCAAAATATTCAAACACTTTTAATTTTTATTTCTTGGTCTCTTTTAGAGGTATTCAAGGGAAGCAAGAAACCTGTGTTTGATTTGATTTGGGGTTCTGAGTTACTCTTACTTCATCTTCCTCCTAGCCGGGGCTTTTGGAACCTTTTACTTACCACTGACTGGGTTCCTCTGGAGGATGAGGTTGTGACTGGCGTGATAGTGATAGTACTTGTCACTTTGCTGGCACCAGGTCGTGAGGACAGATGATTCCTGGGAGAGCGAAGGACGGTGCCAGTGGAAACCTCCTTTTCAGCTGTCACGCTGACAGGTCGGACAGTAATAACTGGACTTGCCCCGTCTGCTGAGGTCCCTGGGGATCGCTTAAACTGAGAGCCTAAGTGAATGTGAATTTTATTGTCTTCCGTGGTGATGATGTTGGCATTGGAGTTGTATTTCCGAACTGGATTTGGGACAGTCTGTTTTTCTGGGGTGACTTTGAAGACAGTCCTTCCCATGGGCATTTCCTGGGACTCCGGGGAGACAGGCATCTCAGGTGGTGCCGCGGATGTGGACACAGTCATTATCTGAATCGGGGAAGTGGGTCTCTCTGCAAACACACCTCTTCCACCTTCTGGGGTCTTTTCTCGGGAAAATGTCGTGATTGTGACTGGCGACATGGCTCGTTCTGTACCCAGAGTACTGTCTCCACTTTTTGATTTCTGAGACATAACATTTGGTGATGGGATAATGGTTATCCTCGGTTTCTGATTCCCTAAGGTAGGAATGACCGTGGTACTAGAAAAAAACTCTTCAGAGGTTGGGCTAGTTATCTCCAGGGTGGCAGTGCTATTCTCATGGTCTGGGGTCACTCGAATATGTAAGGGCTGGCCTTGCTTGGGTGAAAGAACCAGCTCTCCTGGGTGCCCCGAACTGGAATTTGTTCGAGGCCCCTTCTCTTGAGTAATCGCTGGGCCATTTTCCCTTTTTCTCATCCATGGAATCCAGGACTTTCTCATGGTGAGTTCATTTGCTGCTGGAGGGTACCTGTCTAGGACAGAAGATCTTTCCATGGGCTTCTTCAGCCCCACCTGTCGAAGATTACTCATGATGTGATTTTCTTCTTGGAAGGACTTTCGTATAAAGACTGCTGGTGTCTCTTCCTCTGCCGCCTCACTGCTGACATCAGTCTGGACTCCAGTGGATGTCACAGGAATATCCACCATTCTTCTCCCATTCATGCTGGGTCTAAGCGCTCGGCTATACCGTTTAGAAAGTTCCAGCTCTTTGGTCAGATTGAGGACCTCCTGCCCCATATTTTTGTTCTTATTTTCTTCTTCCATGAATCTCTGTTGAAGGACAGAATAATCCACTTGAAGCTGAGAAAGCTGATCCTCTTTGTTCATTAACTCATGAATCTTCTCTTTCAGGGCTTGCACTTCGGCTTTGAGGTCTCGACTTTTGGCTTCTTCTAACCGAAATCTGTGTCTCAACTCGGCTTCCTGGCTCACAGCCTCCCCTTTCTCTATGGCTTTGTTCTTGGCGATTTGGTGCTTTATCTCTTCCAGCTGTTGAGAGAGGAAGTTAGCCTTATCCTGCTCCGTTCTAAATTTCTGCTCTAGCTGATCATACTCATCCTCCGTCTTCATCAAATCCCCTTCAACCACCTCCAGCTGCTGGAGACGTTTCTTTAGTCTCTCTATTTCGAGGGTTAGCTCCTTAATCTTGTTATCTTCTGGGCAGGTGAACTCTGATCCTTTCCGAGACCTCCCTCTTGTTCTCTCTCTCTCCACCTCCTCTATCCCATCCAGTCTCTTCTTCAGAACGTTAACACTGCAGCTCAATTCAGAGGATTTTTCTTCTTCATTTTTCAGCTTGCCTATTAACTCATCTCTCTCTTTTGTCAAGCTGTAGACCTTCTCTTCCATCTCTGATTTCAGCTTTAAAAACTTCTTACTTTCTTCAATTAGTTTTTCAGTTACATCCATAACCTTCCCTTGCTCTACCTTGAAACTTTTATTGAGACCATCTACTTTTCTTTCTTCTTGCTTTATTTTTTCCATCATATTTTTCCTTTCATCCACCAGCATCACGGTAAAAGACTTCAACTTTGTAAGATCATCTCTTAGAGCCAATTCAGCCTTTTCCAATCTGCTTTCAGAACATTCTAGTTCTTTGACCCGACTCTTGATCACCTCCAACTCATTCAGCAGGTCTTTGGTTAAGTTTTTTTCTTTCTCCAGATTCAGATGAAGCTGATTACATTCATATTTACTCTTGCTGAAAGCTTCTTCCAACTTCTCCAGTTCAGACATTCTCTTCTGTAACTTCTCAACTTCAAGTTTGAGTTCACGACTGTGGTGCTCTTCTTCTTGAAGCTTCTTCCTCAGTTCTCTGCACTGGGATTCGGTTTTCGTGATCTCCTCATCCTTACCCTCCATTTCAAGTACACGCTTCCGAAGATTTTCCACTTCTGCCATGAGACTGGAATTGCCACATTCCCCCTTGGCAATTTTATCTCTTAATTCCTGAAGTTCTTCTTCTGCTTTTTGAAGATTTTTGTTGGTCTCTTCTAGCTCCTCTATCCTCTGAGTTAAACCAACCAGCTTGAGTCTAAGTTGCCTGTTATGCGACTCTTGATTGGCCAATTTTGCGTTCATCTCCTCATGCTCTTGGGAAAACCTTGAAGCCTTGTGTTCAAAATCGACCTCTAACTTATGCAGTTTCTGCCTGTCTTCTTTGGATTTGGAGGTAATGGCTCGGAGCTTTTCTTCTTCTTCCCTTAGTTTCTGAGTAAGATCCTGTACTTTCTGGCTTTGCAGGCCAAGTTGCTCAATATGCATTTGTCTTTCATCCACCAGCATGAGTGCAAAAGACTTGAGTTTCACAAGCTCATCTCTCAGTTTGTTGAGTCGCTTAGCATTTTCCTTTTCCTTGCGGGCTTGATAAGCTTTTTCTTGTTCAAGGAGCTTTTTCAATCTAGAAAGTAAGAGATATTAACGTGTTATTTTATATTCTGTTTATATGTTATATATATTATTAGAAATATTAAGGTTGATTATCAATTAGGCTTGCCTTAGGTATTCAATTAAAAAATTAAATACTATTACAACAACTCCTACTATAAACAGTTCCTTACCAAACTGCTGAAATGGACAGATGAAAATAAATGTTAACACACCTAAGAAGTTGAAATACTTGTTGGTTATCTTGAGAAATAGTAATTCGAAGGTAGTGTGAAGAGAGCTTTTGACATGCTAGTTTCTTTTCATCATTAATGTGCTCTTACATAAGACTGTTTGACATAAAAATTCAGAAAGTTGAAAGGGGGGCTTTGTGGGCCGTCCCCCACGCCCCACCGAGGTCGCCAGCTGCCCCCCACGAGCGGCTCTCCGGCACGGCCACGACTCCAGGGCACAGAAACCAATCTCTTAACTAGCTAACTTTTAATAGAAATTCTTCCAGGGTCAATAAGTAAAATAGCAGAAATTCAAAACCGCGCGGCCGCGACATCATTTTATTCTTAAACCAAGTTGTAGAAAGCAAATCATTTCACAACGCTGTTTCAGCATGTCTGATTGTGGGGGGTGGGTCGTAAACTCTAAACAATAATTGTGCATCTTCTATCGAAATAATCTATCTAGTCAAAGTAGATAGAGTATTAACTAGAACTCATCTGCCTCACAAGAATTGGGAGGGGTGGGAGGTGGGGGTCTATTGGGGTTCGGGGTTAAAAATGAGTATTGGTAAAGGGAAATGTGTTCGGTATCTACATGACTGAGACCTAAACCCGAAAGCTCTGTAACTTTTCCCACAGTGATTCAATAAATAAATAAATTATAAAAAATAAATAAATAAATAAATAAATTCTAATGTATTTTAATAAGGAAAAAAAATTCAGAAAGTTGAACATTTGAATATATCTCTGTACATATATATACTTACGTTGCACATTGTTAATAACTATATACTTAAGTTGTACATTATTAATAACTACATATATAGTGCCACATCTTCTATATCCTAGGCATTAATATGCATCTGGTCCTCACAGCAATGCTAAGAGACATGCACTGTCATTTTTGTCCCCATGAGGAAATGAGAGGTGGCACCTGCCACCGTTCACATGGGAAGTGAAGTGGCCAAGCTGAATTCAGACTCTGACAGTAGGGTTCCAGGGTGCCTTGCTCCTTACCCTGGCCACATCTGAAGGCCATGTGCCTTCATATGAGAAATTCACTTTAAATAAAAAGGTAGGCACTATACAAGAGCTTTGGGTTTTCTTTTCCCTTTTTTTGTGCATTACCAGGACCTGGTGCGGACAAATGAGATAAGCTTTCTTACAGAAAGTTGATCGAATAACTGAATTTAGCTAATAGAATTGTTGCAAGATCTTGTCTTAGTTTTCCAACTTAGATTTTTTTTTAGGCTGGGAACTATCTAGGGAGCAATTATTATCACTATAAAAATGTGGCAGTCATAGGAAATACTAAATTTTGCTTGTATGAAATGAAATTTCTCTATGGTATTTGTGTAGAGTTTTTAAAATAGGGATATAAATTTGCTTGAATAACTATTATCCTTATGTTGCTTGCACCAGTTTTTAATAATTATTTTCAATGTTCCATAAAACTAGTTAAAATAATAGTCATATTCACGATATCTAGTGTAAGAATGCATTTTTAGTAGTTCATTTTTTTAATTTGGTTTAGTTTGGGGGCCACACCTAGTGGTGCACAGGACTTATTTCTAGCTCTATGCTCAGGGATCACGCCTGGCGGAGCTTGGGTCAACACATGTGGTGCCAGGGATTGAAACCCAGGCAGCAGTGTATATGACAAGCACCTTACCCATGTGCTCTCAGGCCCCGTCAGCATGTTTTAAGTTTCAGTGGAGGCCTCTGTTTGCCACTGGGTGGCAGTGATGGTCCAGGGGCACCGCAGGGGCAGAAACAAGCTCTAGCATCCAACCACCAGCACCAGTATGATTGGCTGAACAGATAGAGGAGCTTGGTCCCAGGGTCCTGAGCACTGTTTCAGACCCTCAACCCAAAATCAAAGAGAAGTTATAGGCAACCCCTATGTGTTTTAACTTCTTTTTGTCCTTCAAAATATCTTTTGAATCTTATTTATCCTGAATGATTTATTTCATATTTATGAATAAATTAAAAAACAGAAGTCAACAGTCTCACATTGTGTGTTGCAAGAAATGATTAGACAAGGGCTAGATACAGTGCAGGGGATATGGCACATGCTGTGTATGCAGTTGACGCAAAGGTCAATCTGTGCACCCAGTTCAGTCCTTAGCACTACTCCAATGGTTCTTTGAGCATCTCTGGGCACAGCCCTGGCAAGTCCCAGGCAGTGCCAAGTGTGAACTTGGAGGCGTCTAAACACTCAAGAGTAATCCAGGGAATCCCTTGCTCTGTAGGGCCAGAACAGTATCGAATCTTCAGACTTTACACTGAACTGTCAAAACGGGTTGATCAAAACCTTTAACAAACGTAAGTAATCTCTTATAGAAGGTCTTAATGGCACCCGGGTGAAATACAACAATCTTCACATTCTTTCCTCTAAGGATACTTTTTTGCGGCATTTTCAGCGATTTTTCATAACAAACAATACAAAATATATTATTTTGATTCTGCTTTGGGGCAGGGATTGGGGTTCAGGATGGAAACATCCGAACTATGGTGATGGGAAGGTGCTATGGTGGTGGGATTAGTGCTTGAATATTACATTTAATCAAATATTGTGAACTACTTTATAAAATAAAAAACTATTTAAAAAATTGGTTGACCAAAAACCAATAAATGATTGCACATACACATGATAGTTACTTATCAACTCCATTGCCATACAGTTATGGTTCATATCTTTGCTTAAGTCATTAATATTTTCAATAAAATTTTTGTAAAACATAAAACTTGTGTCTAAGCAACTATTATGTAAATACAAAACTTCCTAACTCCACTATATTTTATTCCTAAAATGGTAGAAAGATTGTGTTCAAATCCTACATACTCTCATGAGCTAATATTGTAATGATTTCAGTAACTGTGGTTCTTATATGTGTAAAAAAGTGTGTTCTATGGAATATCTTCATTATACCTGGAGCCAAAACGACGGAAATAATGACACAGAAAGTAAGAGAAATTTGAAGAGAATATTTTGTGACTCTTTTGCTTTGTGTGCTTGCTTATTTGTTCTATTCCTTCTTCTCCCTTCTCTTTAGTTCATGGTTGTTGATGTTCCTGTGATGTCTGAGGGTCACAGCTGACTGAGGTGCTTGGTTGTGGTACACCAGAGATCACACACCAGTGCTACTAGGAACTGTGCCTGGTAAAGTGTTGTGGTAACTGGGATTGAACTCATGGCTTCACCAATGGAAGGCAGGTGCTCTATTAAGTAGCTACAGCCCTGAGCCCCTCGACTCTTGTTTTATCAAATTCTAATTTCTGATGCAAAGAAATAAGGCGAAGGATTTTGTCTACAACTGGACCATAGCTCTACTACTGAAGCAGCACACAGCTGGTATTGAGTGGGAGGAGGAGTGGGAAGCCTAAGAAGGAGAGAAACTCCTAAGAAATCTTGAAATTATTTTGTTGACTGTTCCCTCCTGGCAAAAATACTCTTACTGAAAAAGCTGAAAGACTGGAAAAGTAACCACTTTTAGATTTTCACTTCACATTTTTTTAAAGATACATCCAAAGGAGAAACTAGGTTAGAAGATTAGAAAAGGGAAGTATGGAGAAAAATCTTGGGGCAACACAGAAGTAAAAACTAAAGTGAATGAGGTTAGCCTGTTTAAAGCATGTTAAGAAAGAGAGGAGATATATTAGGAGATGCCCATGGGCACTTGTTTCGTTTATCTACCTGCCCAATTTTTTTTAATGGATTGAGGTTATGTGACTTACAATACTGTTAACTGTTAATAAATGGTTTCTGGGACCAGAGTGATAGTACAGTGGGTAGCACACACAGCTGACCTGGGTTTGATCCTCGGCATTCTATATGGTCCCCAAGCACCGCCAGGAGTAATTCCTGAGTGCAGAGCCAGGAGTAACCCCTGAGCATCACTGGGTGTGACCCAAAAGACAAAAATAAAAACAAATAATAATGGTTTCACATGCACATAATTTCAACAACACATGTCACCAGCATACCTACCTCTCTCCCTGCCCAATTTAGCATTCTGCTTTTAAGTGGGTTTTTATTTTCTCTTCCCATATTTAGAAATGCTATTTTTTACACATTTGACATGCATTCAGAAGCATTATGGTAGGATAGACCTAGCCCGGACAATCCAGATCAGCTTTCCCCAAAATGTCCAGAGAGGGCTTTTTCCAATGCATATCACCTTGACATGTAAAGCCAAAATCAACTGAGTTCCCATGGGTCTCAAAAGAAACTTACTATTACCTTAAAGAATGGAAACTACCCAGACTTAGCGTCATCTCAAGAAAAATCTTTTTTTTTTTTTTTTTTTGCTTTTTGGGTCAAACCTGGCAATGCACAGGGGTTACTCCTGGGTCTGGACTCAGGAACTACTCCTGGCAGTGCTCAGGGGACCATATGGGATGCTGGGAATTGAACCTGTGTTGGCCGCTTGCAAGGCAAACGCCCTACCCGCTGTGCTATCTCTCCAGCCCCTCACAAAAAATCTTTCCATACTGAACTAACTTTTCTTATGCAGGGCAAACATCTAGGGGCAGGGTTCTCTCATGTGAAGTCCTCCCCTTCTCTTCATGTGAAATCTCACCCTGTTCTTTATGGTTCCGGGTCACTCTCACTCCTTAGTTCTGGACATAAGCCTTCAGACTGTCCTATTTGCTCTAGATTATCCAGCTGTGCCAATTCTCCATACATAAGTGATTACATTTGATCTTTTCCTCCTCCTACTCTCCTGATATTAATTTGCTTAACCAGTTTAAGAAGAAACTAGAAAGATGGAAGAATCTTCTTTTGTACCCTTACTTATAAAATATGACTGGCACATATTGCCATTTTTCCCCAGGCATTTTTCTCATAGTTATATTTAATTTGGTTCTTCTAATAATTTGCTCACTATTATCAGATGTAGGATCAACTTCCTCTAAAAGGGTTAAATGGAAGAAAGATTGCTTCTCCCTTCAGTTTCCTCCCTTTAATGCTTGGTAATCAGTCTTCTAATCCAAAGTCAAAAGTTTGTCATTGTTCATACTGTATTCTCTTGTTTTATTTTTTTATATTCTACAGATGAGTAAAACCATTTTGTATTAATCCTTTGCCCTCTGGTATATTTCAATACCCTCTAATTCCATCTATATTACAGAAAACTGTTGATTTCATCTTTGCTTACAGCTGCTAGCATTCCATTGTGTTTATAAACCACAATTTCTTGATCGATTCTTCTCAAGTTGGGCATTTGGGTTGTTTCCATTTCCTAACTATTGTACTAAGTGTTGCAATAAACAAGGATGTGCGTATATTCTTTTGAATTAATACTTTCGTGTTTTGGGGTTAGCTCCTGGAAGAGAACAGCACAGAGTCTCCTGCCCCCGCACCTGGCTGTTCTTGCCAGGGCCCATTGGAGGGGAGCAGATTGAGTTTTCCTCGCCACCCTGACCAGGGCTCCAGCAGCTGAAGACCTCCAGGACCAGCCACCACCATGCTGAGACCACTCTCCACAAGCATGAAGGTACCAGCAGAGGAACAAAGGCATGCAGGTCCCGGGGCTGAGATCTCCGAGCCTGCTCAGATTGGGGTTGAGCATCTTCCACCCAGATCCTCCATATTACAGTAGGCAGGGGTCACACTCACCAACTGGCCCCCTGGCGCCATGTAATCCCATCAATGGTCAAGACCCAGAGACTATAAAACCCAGCTCCTGGAAGCACGCAGCCGCATTTGCAGCCCCGCATCTTATTATCCCATTTTTACTTTGGGCAAACTGGCAGACTACCAAATGTAACCTGCCCACACGCAGAGTCTGGCAAACTCCCCGTGGCATACACAATATACCAAATACCAGTAACAATAATGGGTCTCATTCTCCTAACACTGAAAGAGCCTTGAATATGGCACTTTTTAAAAAGTTCTCAAGGCTAGGATGAAGGAGACATTACTGGGGCCTGCTCAAGGCGATCGACGAACAACAGAATGGTCATGATCATGATCGGGGGTAGATGCTGAGAAGTGGAACTGCTGGATCAGATGGTAGCTCTGTTTTTACATTTTTGAGAAATCTCTACACGGCTGCTTCCATTGATGTTAAACGAGACAACAATCCCACCAACAGTGAATAAGGGTTCCTTTCTTATCACTAAGTTTGGTTGTTTCCAATATTTTTGATCTATGCCATTCTCATTGGTGTGAGATAACTCATTGTTATTTTGATTTGTATTTCTCTAATAACAGTGATGATGAACACTTTTTAGAATGTGCCTACTAGCCACCTGTGTGCCTTCTTTGAAGAAGAAACTGATCCTGTTTGTTTATCTCTTCAGAGAAAATCTATTTTAAGAGGTATAGCAAGTCATGCCATAGTCTTGTTCATTATTGTAATTAACCAAACAAATTGCTCCACCAACTAAGAACGGCCATGCACCACCACCCATGGAATCAAGAAAGAGCTATCAATCTGTCAATCCTGTCTGATTGATAGAGTTCAAATATGGTTTGAACTACGGGAACACCTTTAAGGATGATTAGAGACCTCCCTAAAAGCCTCTATCCCTCCAGGAGAGCCTGGCAAACTACCGAGAATAACCCACCCACATGGCAGAGACTGGCAAGCTATCCATGGCGTATTCAACAGGCCAAAACCAGTAAATACAATGGTTCTCATTCCCCTGACTCTAAAAGAGCCACCAATATGGCAGCATTAAGAAGGATGGGGAAGGAGAGGCTGATAAAATCTCAAGGTCAAACTAGGCTGCCAAAATGAAGAAAGACAAAAATGAATGAATGTCTTTCAATGCATGGACACTGGCATCGGATGTATCCATTGAGGATCTGATGGTACAAGCACAAAAGATCAAGTATGACATCATTGGTCTGACCGAGACAAGAAGGCATCAATCACATCACACTGCTTTTGACACTGGAGAAGAACTGTTTCTTGGAACATACGACAAAAGAGGTGTTAGTGGTATCGATGTCATTTTCAACATGAACTTGGCCATGAGCATTGATTCATTTGTATGCCTAACAACCTGAGTTGGACAATTACACTTGAATAGATGTGGCTCACTGCCAGCAGTTTCTATCTTCGTTGTCTATGCACCAGCATCCAGTAGTGATGAAGGAGAAATTGAGAAATTCTACATGGAGCTGGAAAAGTTCTATAAAGAAGACCACACCTTCTACAAGATCATTGTCGGTGACTTTAATGCCAAGATAGGACCGAGAAGATAAGCCGAAGAACTCCACATTGGGACCCATGGCCTAGAATGGAACGAACAGGGTGACAGATTGAGTTCATCATGTGGACCAAGACCATCCATGGTAACTCACAGTTCCAGAAGGCCAAATCTAAACGCTGGACATGGAAGTCTCCCGATGTATGGTTCCACAATGAAATTGACCACATCATATTCAATGGATGGTTTTGCCTGACCAATGTCACTATTGTCCCAAAATTCCAAATGGGATCGGACCACATCTCCTTCGTGCAAAATTCTACTTCATAGAGCGGGGAGAAAGGGCTGCAAAGTTTAAGAAAAGAACTCCCAGACCGACCACCAACTGGGAGCTCTTTGGCACTATTGCTACAACATGGAAAGATGCCATTGTTGACAACATTGACGAGGAATACGATAGAGTGGTTCAGCACCTCCATGATTGTACAAGGGATGCCAAGAGAGAGATAGCCACACACACAAAAAAAAACTTGTCTTCAAAAACTCTTGAGCTTATTTGTCAACGTGGCTTGGTGCAAGCCTCAGGCAACTGCAAGCGAACGTCTGAGCTCGCAAAGCAGTGCAGAGAAACCATAAAGGAAGACCTCAAAGAGAAGAGCAGGAGTGCTGGCAGATGCGGCAGAAGCCGGGGAAAGCATTCGCAATGCCCACCTGTCCTTTGCCAACTACAAGGCCAGGATGACTGCCCTCCGATGTCCTGATGGATCTCTCACATATTCCAGAAAGGCAATAGAGAAGATTATCCATGACTTCTACTCAGATCTCTTGGATAGCCACATCCACCTCTCCACATACCAAATTCCACAGGATGGATATGCCGTTTCCAACGTTCTCCCTTCCGAAATCCGACACACCATTTTGTCAGTAAAGAAGCGAACAGCACCCAGCCCAGACAAGGTCAGACCTGAACACCTGAGGAACCTGCCATCAGTACTCATCAACACACTGGCTCGGCTCTTCACACATTACCTGTCTGAATGAAAG
The DNA here is from genome assembly GCF_029834395.1 of Sorex fumeus. Lineage (NCBI taxonomy): Eukaryota > Metazoa > Chordata > Mammalia > Eulipotyphla > Soricidae > Sorex > Sorex fumeus. Next base: position 9,448,652 of record NW_026606065.1, on the reverse strand, counting down.
GTTCCGTCCCAAAGGAAAACCAGAAGGACTGTACTACTGTACAAGAAGGGAGACATCCAAGACATTGGCAACTATCACCCAATCTGCCTGTTGTCTGTCGTCTACAAGCTGTTCACGTGAGTCATCCTGAATAGGATTGGCAGAACACTAGCTGAAGGACAACCATGCGAACAAGCCAGTTTCCAAAAACAATTCAGCACCATCGACCATATTCACACGATAACCAAGCTCACTGAGGTTTCTCGGGAATTCAAGATGCCGCTCTGTCTAACGTTCATTGATTTAAAGAAGGCCTTTGATTCTGTTGAGATGGAAGCGGTTATCAAAGCCCTAGCCAATCAGGGCATTCATACTCAATACATCAGGATCCTCCATGAGCTGTATTATGGATTCACTACCAGGATCTCACCATTCTACAAGATAGTGATCATCCATGTCAAGAGAGGGGTTCAGCAGGGTGATACCATTTCACCGAAACTCTGCCACCCTCAAGAATGCCATGCACGACTAGAATGGGAAGGAATGGGAATGAAGACAGATGGTCAGCAACTACACCACCTTCGCTTTGCTGGTGACAGCGTTCTAATAATACCAAACATTAGCCAAGCAGCACAAATGCTGGCTGACTTCGACCGTGAGTGTGGAAAGGTCAGACTACAGCTGAATCTCATGAAGACAATGTTTATGAGAAATGGTCTTATTTCTGATGCTCCATTGCTCTCAATGGAACAAACATCTCCGAATGCAACAGTTACGTGTATTTAGAAGTACAACATGAGAAGTCAACATGATGAATGACCTGGCACCTGAGTTGAGCAGGAGGAAGAGAGCGGCTCGGAATGCCTCCAAAAGCGTCGAAGAAATATCTAAGAGGACGAAGAACCTCCGGCTCTGGGCACTTCTCTTCGATTCCATTGTTCTTCCTGAATTAACATATGCCTTAGAGATTTGGGCCCTATGTAAACAGGATGAGAATGCTATTTGGGTCTCCCAAAGAGGAATCGAAAGAGCTATGCTTAGAGTATCACACTTCACTCAAATGAGAGAAAGAATTCGGAGTTCCGACCTCCATTGATGGTCAAGAATCAGGGATGCTGTCTCATTTGTGAAGGCATCGAAAATCAGATGGGCTGGACACGTAATGTGATTTGGAGATGACCGCTGGACTAGAGCCATTACTGACTGGATTCCATGGGATGTCAAAAGACCGCATGGCCCCCACCTACAAGATGGTCAGACTTCTTCGACAAGACCCTAAACGATTGGTTTGAGGCTATTCGTGATCCTAGAACGAGCAGACGTCATTGGGCTACACTAGCATGCAACAGGGATGAATGGAGACGTTACTGGCGCCTGCTCGAGCAAATTGATAAGTAATGGGATGCCAAGTGATCAAGTGATAGCACTGCTTTGTGTGTTTGCTTATTTGTGCTATCCCTTTCCCCCTTCTCTTTCTTTCACGATTATTGTTGCTCCCATGATGTCTGAGGGCCCGTTGGAGGGGAGCGGGTTGAGCTTTCCTCCCCGCCCCGACCAGGGCTCCGGCAGCCAAAGACCTCCAGGACCAGCCACCACCATGCTGAGACCACTCTCCGCACACCTGAAGGTACTGGCAGAGGGACAAATCCACGCAGGTTCCGGGGCCGAGATCTCCCAGCCTACTTGGATTGGAGTCGAGCATCCTCCACCCAGATCCTCCAAATTCCAGTAGGCGGGGGTCACACCCACCAACTGGCCCCCTGGCGCCGTGTAATCCCATCAACGGCCAAGACTCAGAGACTATAAAATCCAGCTCCCGGAACTGTGCGGCCGCATTCGCGGCCACGCGACATCTTATCAGGACATCTTTTTATCATCTCATTCCTACTTTGGACAAACTTGCAGGCTATCGAATGTAGCCTGCCCACAGGGCAGAGTCTGGCAAACTCCCCTGGCGTACCAAATATGCCAAATACCAGTAACAATGATGGGTCTCATTCTCCTAAAGAGCCTTGAATATAATCTCAGGGTTAGGATGAAAGAGACATTACTGGGGCCTGCTCGAGGCATTCGATGAATAACAGGTACAATATGGAAAGTATCATGCTAAGCGAAATGAGTCAGAAAGAGAGGGATAGACATAGAAAGATTGCATTCATCTGGGGGATATAAAGTAACAAAGTATGAGATTAATACCCAAGAATAGCTGAGATCAGCACCAGGACGATTACTCCATAACTTAGAGGCCAGCCGGGTATCCTAGAGGAAAGGGCAGTTCAGATAGAGAAGGGAGCACCAAATAAAGGATGTTTGGAGGATCCTCCCAGGAGGGGAGATGCATGTCGAAAGTAGACTATGGACTGAACATGTTTGCCACTCAATGCCTCTTTTGCAGACCGCAACACCCAAAAGGAGAGAGAGAACACAAGGGATTGCCCTGCCACAGAGGCAGGGGGGGATGGGGGAATGGGGGTGGGGGGGATATTATCCATGGTGGTGGAAAATGGGCACTGGTGGAGGGATGGGTATCTGATCATTGTATAATCGAAACCCAAGCACAAAAAATTGTAAATCTACAACTGTACCTCATGGTGTTTCACTAATAAAAATAATAATAATAAAATAAAATAAAATAAACAAGTACACTCGAGATCATACACCTGTGCTACTAGGGATTGTGCCTGGTAATATGTTGTGGTAACTGGGATTGAACTCATGGCCTCACCACATGGAAGGCACGCTCTCTCTATATAGAGTCCAGACTCTATGTATAAAATCTGGATTCCTTTCTGGTAATCTCAGGCCACCTTACTTCATTCTTTAGTTCAGGATCAAAACCCTCTTCTTGAAAACCCAGTTACCCCCAACACACACACACCATGTGGACATAATCAAACTGATTTTTCTTTTCCTTTGCTAATCCATGTGATACTATTTTGATAACTTCTACAGCCCCCAAATAACCTATCTTAATCACCCTCTGAAAGGTGTACATTTTTCCTTTGTGGCTCCACATTGGAATTATGCTACCAAGGGAGAGAATAACAAGGTTTGGGTGTTGCTTGTGCCAACTGATCTGATTAGACCCTGGGCCTCACACACGCAAGGCAAGTGCTCTACTACTGAGTAAGTCCCCTAGTCCCAAGTCAACTGATCCTGCTTGACGTATCCTCACCACTCTCTGCCTCTCTTGCCATTCTGCTGTAATGTCTGGATTCTAAATACATTAGCATAAAAGGAAACAAACCAGATGAATACTAAGAAAATGATTTAATACCATGATTATCATGCGCAGTTTCAGGCAGAGCCCTAAGTATGCCCAAATCAAATTTATTCCTGGCAAGTTGTTCTTTTTCTGTTAGCATCTTATCTTATGTGAAGAACAGAAGACAAGTAAATGATCTAACAGATCCTTTAAAAAATTCTCTTGCCTTTTCGAGGGGTGAGGGTGGGTTAGAACACATTTGGCTATGCTTAAGAGCCATGTAATAGGCTTATAACAGTGCTGAAGTTTCTGTTATTAATGTACAAAGTTGGACTAGAGCCGTTACCGACTGGATTCCACGGGACGTCAAAAGACCATGTGGCCGCCCACCTACCAGATAGTCAGAGTTCTTCAGACGCCATTGGGCTACACTAGCACGCGACAGAGACAAATAGAGACATTACTGGTGCGCGCTCGAGCAAATCGATGATTAACGGAAAGTCAAGTGATCAAGTGATCAATGTACAAAGTTGGTGCATACCCCCAACACTAAAGTGCCCATGACCCGCCACCCTATCCTTATGTCCCTCCAGTTAAATCTCACCTGCCACACATACATACTGTTCGTTGATATTTATGGTTTTGATGCAAACTATTACCACCCTTAGTACAACTCAAGTGATACTTTCATTCAACCCTATTCTTCCTCACTCTCCTCCCCTCAACCTGATACCCTCAATTCTGTAGTTCAGTGTCCAAGATTTGTTATCAATTGATAATATCCATACCTCACAGGCTATGCTTAGATCTACATTCAAAAGTAGCTTCCAGAAGTGCTTTGGAGTCTCAGTGCCAGTGATCCAACCAAGGCCTCTCACATGCAAAGCATCCACTAACCTCTTTGCGCTATCTCGCCAACCCTTCATTACTTTTTTTCTTATTTTGGAGAGGGTGGAGCTACACCCAGCAGTGGTCAGATGCTCTTACTGACTCTATATTTAGGAATGATCCCAGGCAGTACTCAAGGGACCACATATTGTGCCAGACATTGCATTGAGGTTCCCAGGATGCAAGATAAGTGCCTTAACATATGTACTGTCTCTGCTACCCTTAAAGGCTATTCTTACACACAGTACTCACTTTTCTTTTATCTGAACAAAGCTGTATCTCTTACTTTGCAGTTTTGTCATTTACAAACATGTTCAGAAATTTAAATCATTTCAATAAAAGACTTTACAAGTGCGTGGCTTAATTTGTTAAGACTCATCAAGTTGTATATTTAAAACCAGTGTTTTATAGGATGTAAATTACATTTCAATTTTTAAAATAGTATAATGAATAGAATAATATAAAAAGCCCCAGAAAAATGTTCCAAGATGTCAGATAAGGTGAGGAAAGTTGCAAACTATTATGAGAAAGTGATATAAAATGATAGTGTACTAAATAGATTATTAATTTAAGAAAGAAAGAGGTGACAGTTTGGAGGACAGGAGAATTAGCTCATTGGGCTGAGTGTATACTCCATAGCATGGACTCTGAACATCACTGGGAACAACCTGGAAGCACCGAGTCAAGCTTTGAATACCACTAACTGTGACCTACTTCCTATTTAAAAAAATAATAATTTGAATATTTTCTTTTTTCTTCTCTCTTTTTTTTTTTGTTTTTTGTTTTTTGTTTTTTGGTGGAGAGTGGGACACATCTGCTCTGATCAGAAAAATTCTGTTTATTTAGGTTAACTTCCTTTTACTTGATTCAGCCTGTCCTTCTTGGACATTCCATAGATTCTTTTATTATCAAATATATCAGCTTATACCTAACATTGTGTCAAGATAAGAAAAAAAAAGGCCCCAATTAAATGAACTTAAAAACAACGAAACAGGTAAACACATAGAACTCTTTATATTTTTTCCTGCTGAAGATCAGATTCAGTAGTAAGGACACTGTGATTCATTCAGTGATGAGCCACTGGGCTCTACCTCCTTATCTCCCTGCCCTCTTAGATATTCCAATCACATCTTCGTCACATCAGTCAACTACAGTTCTACTTCCCAGTGCTTAGACCTCAGATCTACCATCATCCTTGAGTCTTTTTTCCTGGTCACATCCCTACATTTAATTTTGGCAGTAAATTGTGTCAGTTATCTTTGAAACATACCTAGACTTCAGTTAGTGATTACCTCTATTGTTATCAACTTAATCCAAACCAACATTCTTTCTTATCTGGATTATTGTCAGCAGCTACCTCATCTGACTCCCAGTTTCCTCTCTTTCACATCTCCAATGTGCGCTGTGCCTCGAATCCAATTGTTAAATAAATCATGAAAGAATGCCATGGTTGTATAGAGAACTAACACTAGAAAGCCACCGTGTTTTAATGCTTAATAAATAATGGACATGGACAATGCTCATCAATATCTCTAAAGAGGGAAAGTATTGATTATGTACATATCTCCACCCATAAAACAGTCTTATCTCCAAAGTTGTAGCTAAATCAAACTCTGTAACAAATTAGAGTTTACATGAAATAAAAGGGCAAGAAATGTACGAAATGACATAGTGATGATATAATTCTCTGAATCCAATGTATGGCATAAAGGATCAACAACTTTATTTCTTCATAAAATACGTTGCAAGAAGAAAATAGAATGGAGATGGGATTATAGATCAGGAGAAAATTAGGAGATAAAGTATTGAAGTATATTTGGATTCTTTTTTCAAATCTTTTTAAAATTGGAAAAGTTATGTTGTAAAGGAATTGTTATTAAATTTTAGCTGTGATAAAATACTTCCTGATTTTTAAAAGAATAGTTATCTTTTAGACATATGTATTAAAATATTAATGAATACATATAATATATTTGAAATTTATAGCAACATAATCAAGGAGTAGAGATAGATGAAAGCAGGTGAGCAATGAATTAATTGGTGAAGCTTAAGTAGTATGTAAAAGTGTTCATCATGCTATTTGATTTATTTTTATTTATTTACTGGTTCTTGAAACACACCTGTCAGTACTTGGGAGTTATTCCAGCTTGATGTTTGAGGGTTGCTCCCAGAAGTGCCCAGTGAACCATTTGGTGCTAAGGCTGGATCCCAGGACTTCCACATGAAAAGAATATCTCCCAGACCTTGAGCCTTCCCTCCAATCCCATTCTTTTTATTGTTATAAATGTCTGACATTTTTAATAGTAAAAAAGATTTAAACCTTTCAAGGGTAATTTTTTAGTTTTTTTCTCCCGAGACTCAGCACCTGTGGTATCTGGATTCTATTTTTCTCTTGACTTACAACACCATATTACACTCATATTTGTCAGTGATTGTGTACAATGCTTTCATTCCCTTCCCTTTGAGAGATGTTGTTTGTTTGTTAAAAAAAAAAAAAACTCTTATTCTTGTTAACCATCATTGAGATAAGCATCTTCCCTGAAACCAGTTTTCAATCCCCAAAACTCAGGGCCTCACCTGAAAAATATGTTCTCATTTCTTTTCCTTGGAAAATAAGCATGTAAACAGATCTTTTTATTAAACATATCAATGTACGTTTCCCAACATTCATTGACAATCCCTGTTCCTCAATCATTATTCCATATGCTTCAACCTTGGTTTCAGAGTATCAGTTCTCTTTGTTCCCTATACATGTTGTCATTAGAATCGTCTTGAATCACTGGACCCCATTTTTAAGCAATGGTGTCACCTTAAAGTCATTTTAAGATTGCTTCTCAGCCAGAACATGCTAATTTTCCTTTCACTATTTTCATTCGCAACAGTCCCTGTACACAAGCTTCTTGTCTATCAAGAAAAGGGGCAGCTAAAAACTAGCAAAGGGCTGATGATAATTAAAGATGAACACTGGAAGAGACAAGCATGCATATGGGTTGAAGTCTTCAATCACAATGCCTTTTGCCAACTAGTGCTAAATATCTTGGTAATATGCACAGTGGGTAGGGCATTAGCCTTGCAAGCGGCCAACATGGCCAACCCGAGTTCGATTCCTCTGCCCCTCTCCGTGAACCCAGCAAGCTACTGAGAGTATCTAGCCCCTACGGCAAACCTTGGCAAGCTACCTGTGACATATTCGACATGCCAAACACAGTAACAATTGTCACAATGAAGACGTTACTGGGCCCGCTTGAGAAAATCAATGAACAACGGGAGGACAGTGACAGTGATGATAGATGTTGTTTTCCAAAATGACTCAGGAAGAAGTACTGCTTTTTCATGAATGACCTCAGTTCTTCAAGATGGTGACTATTATAACAATTACCCAGAATTAATCTAATATTGTGCAGGGCTGGTATTCGTGGCAGATCTGCCAAGGAGATGCATAGTCAGGTTTTGTCCTCATTTGAAAGTTTGGTATTTGTTGTTGCTAGTGGATCTTCTGCATTAAAATTTTTGTTTGTTTATTTTGGGACCACATCTGGTGACACTCAGAGCTTACGTCTGGTCCTGTGCTCAGGGATCCCTCTTGGCAGAGCTCAGGGCACCAAATTGGGTGCTATGGATCAGATATGGATCTGCCATGTGCAAGACAAGCGCCTTACCTGCTGTGCTCTCTCTCCACCCCTTTAACACTTTTGGAGTGTGTGTGTGTGTGTGTGTGTGTGTGTGTGTGTGTGTGTAGGCTCTAAAGTGATTCTCAGGAGGTCCAGGGACCGCTAGTGGTTCTCAGTCAACCAGGCCATCAGTTCAGTGCAGGGGTCTGACTATACGATGCTGATATAGGTCCTGACCAGAGATACCCATGACAATCTGGCCATGCTGAAGGCCCCTGAGGGCTGCACCAGTGATGCCTGGAATCAAACTTGGATCAGGCACTTATTAGCCATGTGCCTTAACCACTGTCCTACCTCCCAGCCCTTTGCATTAATTTTGACTTTAAAAGTAGCACTGTAGCACAGTCCTCCCATTGTTCATCGATTTGCTTGAGCGGGTACCAGTAACATCTCCATTGTGAGACTTGTTGTTACTGTGTTTGGCATATTGAATAATGCCACGGGAGCTTGACAGGTTCTGCTATGTGGGCAGGGTACTACTCTCAGTAGCTTGCCAGGCTCTCCGAGAGGGATGGAGGAATCGAACCCGGGTGGGCCTCGTACAAGACAAAAGTAATACAAGAAAACACTGTAGTTTCCTGAATTATTTATGCAACCTTTAAATTTCGAGCTCAAGATGAGAATCTCTATCTCTTAGCATATAGCACGTAATGAATAAATGTTTATTCAACACATGTATTAAAAAGAATTATCAGGTAGAAAAACAAAACAAAAACTTCACTCAGAATAGTAGTCAAAGGTAAAGATGAAAAAAAATCCTGAGATGAAACTCCAGTGGGAAGTAGAGGTCAGATCATCAAGTTGTTTATCATTCTAAGAAATATTTCCTTATAAGGATCATAGGGAGTTCTCGAAGGACTTTAAGAATAGGATATCAGATGTCGGAGGTTATTATTACTAGGGTTAAGGTGCCTGCCTTCTATGCAATTGCAATTGACTCTGTTCAATCCCTGGCACAGCAAATAGTCCCCAAGCACTGAGATGAGTAATACTTGAGCACAGTGACTGGAATAAGCCCTAAACATAACTGTGTGTGGCCCAAGAACAAAAACAAGAAAAAGATGGGAATATTATAAAGAACATGAGAAAAGAAAAGTATAAGAATAATTAGAACATATAACTGGGGCAAAAAAAAAATGTAGACCTGTCTGGTTTTGGTAACCCATTGAACTTGCAGTCTAAAATAGAAAGAATGATATAGGATTATTCTTGCACTTTGACATGGTGATAATGTAATGACAGTGACACTCCTAGGCCATACTGGTCTCATTAGCATCATGTTCCAGCCAATTGAGCTAAAAAACAGTGTATGGAATTGTGGAGAGATGTTTATGATATACCAATTGCCCCTCAAGCAGAGGGAAAAACTCTTTTTTTTAAAAAACTCAACTCAGCTGAATCAGCAGGACAAGATGAACTTCTAGGTCTTCTCTAGAATTATGACTTTTTAAAATGTTCTTTCTTAATCTCAATGTTTTTTATTTCTGGGGAAAATTTTTTCCCCTTCCTTTTTTATAGAGACCACAACAACTGATAGTGGGATGGTGTCATCAGACCCATATCTGGTCATGCTTGAGGACAATAGAACTATACCTGGTAGTGCTCAAGGAGACATGCAGTGTTGGGGATTACACAGTGCCTCACACTTGCTTGACATGTTCACTACCACCAGAGTCATTGTTGGCATCCCAAACTGCATTTCTCTTACAAACTTCGGGAACCCAATCAAGGCTCTGAACCTTTTGGCAGGAAGTATTTTTCACTTAAAAAAAAAAAATTTGCAGCTAAAAAAAAAAAATCTATCAAGTCCATTATATGAGCTGGAATTGCTCATATAATTAATAATAAATGACTGAAATTGCTAAATTATAAACCTTTGATTAGTATATTGTTTAATAATATCAAATTCTACATTTCATATTATTAATCTTTGTGTTACTTGTTTTCCATTTACTGCTTTGGTTCCAAAAATCTCAATTTTACTCTAAGCTCCAGGATGCTGATCATTAGAAATTATATTAACAAATTTCTTCAGGTTTAATCAATAGGAAGCACTGTAAGAAGACTGGGGGGGGGGGGGGGAGAAGGGGAGGTTCATTTTGCCCAAAAATTTGAACATTTTTCCTCATTCTTCTACCGGTTCCAGCCCCTTAGGTCACTCTCTCCTACAGACACAGTTACTCGAGGGTTCTGATAAGTACTTCTTCCTTCCAAATTAATTAGTAGTGGGCTGGAGCAATAGCACAGCAGGTAGGACATTTGTCTTGCACATGGCCAACCCAAGTTCAATTCCCAGCATCCCACATGATCCCCTGAATACTGCCAGGAGTAATTCCTGAGTGCATAAACCAGCAGTAACTCTGTGCATCGCCAGGTGTGACAAACACACACAAAAACAAAAACAAAAAACAAATTAATTAGTAGTAAGGGGCTGGAGCGATAGCACAGCAGTAGGGCGTTTGCCTTGCACGCAGCCAACATGGCCGACCCGAGTTCGATTCCTCCGCCCCTCTCGGAGAGCCCGGCAAGCTACCGAGAGTATTCGATATGCCAGACACAGTAACAACAAAGTCTCCAATGGAGACGTTACTGGGCCCGCTCGAGCAAATCGATGAACAACGGGAGGGCCTTTACCTTTACCTTAGTAGTAAGAGGCACATACTTCAAATTTTCCCACCCTATCCCTAACTAATTACTAGCCTTAGAAACTGTAATGTCCTTTATTATGTTTCATTCACTCCACTCGCACATTTATGGAGGTATCAAGTCATCACATGTGAAGCACTAGTTTGCTGTAAGCTGAAGTGATATACCTTAAATAGATCATATGGTATGCATAATCATCAGGAGTCTCTATCTCTGAGCTCAAAGCCAGGAGGAAGTCCTGAGCACAGCTGGTTATGGCCCCAAACAAACAAAAGTGAAAAAATAAAGCCCATTTTACTCCTTACTGTAGAATGCTGGGTAAGTCAAGAACAAAAACTAACCCTAACCCTAACCCTAAAAAAATGATCTACCAATTATGATATACCAATTGCCCCTCAAGAATTGAGCAGAGGGAAGAACTCTCTTTTTTAAAAACTCAACTCAGCTGAATCATCAGGACAAGATGAACTTCTAGGTCTTCTCTAGAATTATGACTTTTTAAAATGTTCTTTAACGGTGGCAGCTCACAATATAAAAACACGTCTCTTTGTTAAGTTTTTTTATTGAGATATCATTAATCTAATCTGTCCCTTGGATAAATCTGATTTCAAAAAGAAGGCCTGTTTTAAAATAATATAGACAGTTAAAAGTAGTGAATTAACTGAGATAAATAAGTCACTGGGGGCTGTCAAATCCTGTCCTTTAAAATGGCAATAGAATTTATTGCCATTTCATCTAAGCACCTTTCATAAAAGTTTTTAAATTTTTTTTAAAGTTTTAATTTATACAAGTGAAATTTCATCGATACTTAAACATGTATTATATTAACGTTTATCTAATAATTACCTTATTCAGTTTTGGAACAATTTTAAAGCTGACTCAGAAAACAAGTTAAAACAATAAAACATTAGAACCCTAGGTTCAATTTTTCTGACAATTGTTAATCTAGAGGAAAAAGACATCTGGGGGGCACCCTCTTGTTATGATAAAGATATTTAGTTTTACAAGTAAACAGAAATGTATTCATTCACATGGAATTAAGAATTTAGGCAGATCAGTGTAATGAACCAAAATCTTCATCACAATTAAACTCAACATTTCCATCTCTTTAAACCCAGAAGAAACATTATTAAAACACAATTACATCTACACAAATGAAAAACATATCAGCAGCCCTATGTTCAGATTTCTACAAAATGTCATGTGAAATCTGAAATCACTCTATACAACTTTGGTTTGGACCAAATGAAGTTCTTTGTAAATTACTCACACTTCCCCCTAGTCTCATTGAGGATTGAGAACAAGCTCTTTCTTTTGATACTTTCTGCTGAACTCCAGCAATGTTTTTATGGCGTTTTGAAAAATTCTTGAACTTTTTACACCATTGTCTGACATTTTTAAAGTCAAGTCTGACAAACTTTAATCCCATTCCCACTTTGAAATCAAACTATCTGCTTGTTTATTCTTGTTATCACAGCCATACTATTTCAGAACAAACAAGGCTCTCACTGGATCACTGTGCCTTCCACTTCACTGCAAGCTTTGCAAACCTTCTTCACGTATGCAGAGACAGATATCCAGAAAATCCACACAACAACAAAACTTGGGAAGTAACATTTCTACTTGGAACTGCTTTTTCTCAGTTCTCAAGAAGTAAGTTCGAAGGTACGTTTAAGGTACATGAAAATAAGCTGTGTGTTAAAAGTCTCAAGAATACAATAGTATTCTGTACTATTGGTAGCTAGACATTTTTCCACTCTTACACACATTCCCCGAGTTAAGGTGAGCTGCTTTCCCCCTCCAGAGAACAACAGGAACATGCTTCATACCACGAAGTGCCTCTTGACCAGTCTCAATCAGAAGTATCAAGGAAACACAATAATCAACTCCTTTTCGAGAGCTGTCAGTCACCGCAGAAAAACCTGGAACTCAAAGTTGAAAGTTTGTCGAGTTTGTGCATCCCTTATCAGATAACAAATGTTCAAAACCAGCTTCCAAGATGCCCTTTGCCATAACACTTCGAAATGATTTTCCTGCCGAGCACACCTACTAATAAAGGAAAGGCACACGGACTAGAGCAACTAATGTTGCTAAAATCAAAACAGATCTTGACTTCCTTACCTTAGTACTAGGAAGCATAGGAGTTGGGGTTTTGTTTTTGTTTTTTATAAGGGGGGACTGAAGTTTGTTCAACAGCAGCAGGCCCGGCTCAGCCGCCTACTCCACAGGGAATTAACCGTCACATTCCAGCCCTGTCATCAGAACAATGAAAGGTGAATGTTGTGCAAAACAGCTTGGGACCACTAGCTGATGATGTCATTCCTCCCTTATATGGTTCATTATTGTGCAGATTTACTTTGCTCTGTGAAATGGGGCGGAGCTGCTCTGGCCGGGAAGGAAAGGCCCCTCTTAAGAAGCAAAATCCAGCAAACAGGAATTAGGCTCTCCTCCGAGGGAAATACTCTGGGGAGGGCTGGGGGCATGGAGGTAGTGAGGAAGAATAAGATAGAGAAAAGATATGCATAAGACGTCAAATGGGCCTCACTCTTGATTTTTCAAACTAGCTAAACTCCACACAGTCCTATTCAGCACACGTTGGAATTTAAATAGGGATCCCACAGGAGCCTCATCAATGATTCAGCCAATAGGAGGGGGTTCACGTTTCAACCAAAGTGCTGGTTAATCTGCTTGTATCGAAATGAAAACACTAGAGTGTGGGCTAGGGAATGCCAAGCACCCTTTAGTGTAAAGACAATTTTGTCTTTGAAAAATTTTGTCTTTGAAAAAAAAAAAAAGGATTTTTACCTGATTTATTTCTTCTCTAAGTGGAAGTGGCAAAAAAAAAAAATGTAGTGTTTACACAAAGCAAGTGAAAAAATGCATCCAATTTCAAGGACATAACTATGATTTGTATAAATCTTTTCATAGTGTATCGCCTTCAAATTATGTTTCTCATTTTCTTTCTTTTCTTTATTTTTCTCTTCTTCCCTTCTTTCTTTGCCCCCCCCATAGTTTCTATATTTGTTCCTGAGTGAGTTTGTTAATAAGTGATAACTCAGCCAAAAGTCATTAGGTAGCTCAGAAGTTCCAAACTTCCTACATGCATAGTCTGTACATTGTTTACGTTGAAAAATTCTATATTAATTACAGATCACGATCACGATCACGACCATCCTGTTATTCGTCGATTGCCTTGAGCAGGCTCCAGTAACGTCTCCTTCGTCCTAGCCCTGAGATTTTTTAAAAAGTGCCATATTCAAGGCTCTTTCAGGAACAGGAGAATGAGACCCACCATTGTTACTGGTATTTGGCATATTGGGTATGCCACAGGGAGTTTGCCAGACTCTGCCGTGTGGGCAGGTTACATTCGGTAGCCTGCCAGTTTGTCCAAATATTAATTACAGAATAAAGCATAATACCAGAAAAATTAGTAAGATTAACCTTAAAGTTGACAGAATTTATATTTACTTTCTGATGTTCTTTATCTTATGTAACTACAAGCCTTATTTATGGCATAAAAATAAAATTAAAGAAAAATAAGTCAGAGATTTTTGCTTCCTTTACACTGCTACGTATTCGAAATGCCAAACACAGTAACAAGTCTCACAATGGAGACGTTACTGGCCCACTCGAACAAATCAATGAACAACGGGAGGGCAGTGCTACAGTGCTACACTGTTAATGTTCTATCATGACTGTTGCTTCAAAAACATGTCTCTCTCCTTAATTACATGAACTTATTATAGTGATTAGTGTGTTTTCAAGATTGAAGCTCTGAATAAATGAATTTTGATTATCAAATTATTTTAGTAAAATTTACATAAAACAACATTCATGGTTAAGATAAAGTTAAGACTTTTAGGGGCTGAAGCGATAGCACAGCGGGTAGGGCATTTGCCTTGCACGTAGCCAACCTGGGTTCAATTCCCAGCATCTCATATGGTTCCCTGAGCACCGCCAGGAGTAATTCCTGAGTGCAGATCCAGGAGTAATCCCTGTGCATCGTGAGGTGTCACACACACACACACACACACACACACACACACACACACACACACACAGTTTTTTAGTTGGGTTTTGTTTTGAGAGGGGTGCTGTTATTTTCTCAGCTATTCGAATATGAATAAAAAACTGAAAAACTGAAAAAACTGAAAAACAAGAAGCTCACCAACCCCCCTCCTGCTGGACAGAGAAGGATGCTCTGGTATGGGGAATCTGAGTAACCCTGGCACGTATACTTCTTCTGACTCTTGGTTTGTCACCTACATGGCAATAACTGAAAATATGCTTTACAACTCCTTTGGCTTCTATTTATTCAGCTATGTGATAGTGTTATAGACTTTAACTTGCAGGGTTGTGTTGTAAATAAGTTAACAGTTAGAGCACAGTGATCTAGCACACAGTGGACCCACAATAATTAATACCATAGTAAGGTCAGTTTATTTACCTTGATGATGGCGGACACTTTCCAAAAATAATGAAATTTAAAGTTTGGTTTTGACACAGTTAGTATAAATCCCTGCTTCAGGAGGTAATCACTGAGTCAGGATTGGCCTCTACAATCAGGTGACAGCTTGCCTTCAGTCTGCTTCCACTGATTCAAGATTGAGTTCTAGTCCCAGAAGCCACTGATTATGTTTAAAACCACATCAAATCAATATCTGAGGCAAATGATAAAAGCAAGAAGTGCTTCATTGCTTTTGCAAACAAACAAACAAACAAAAACACTGTCCTCCCGTTGCTCATCGATTTGCTCAAGCGGGCCCAGTAACATCTCTATTGTGAGACTTCTTGTTACTGTGTTTGGCATATTGAATATTCTCGGTAGCTTGCCAAGCTCTCCGAGAGGGACGGAGGAATCGAACCCAGCTCGGTCAGGCTGGCTGCTTGCAAGGCAAACGCTCTACCACTGTTCTATCACTCCAGCTCTATCTTCTTCCAGGATCTCTTCTTGGAAGTTGGGTGATGGAATATTAAATCTGAACAGTAGTTCTGCACATAATTATGTCTCCTGCTTTTTGATAAATATACCCTAAAACTTCTCAAGTAGTACAGATTCCAGAAATCAGACAAATATGTAAACATTAGTATGCTAAGCAAATTAGAATATATTAAGGAAAGGGCATGGAGGTAAGTGGATAAAGGACATTCCTATCTGTAGAATCCAGGACATTGTAATAAAAGACAAAGACTAAGTGGACCAAAACATTCCTCCCTTCCACACGTAACGAAGAGAAGTTACAGTCCACCATCCCTGTTTTCTTTTGCATTTTAGAGCATATCTATTATTTTACCCCACAAGCATTTAAAAACAAATAAGGAATTCTCAGTGAACTCCTGTGAGATGTTAGGAGCTATGCGGAAAATATAAAGAAAATAGTTAAGGCACAGCATTTCTGAATTTAAAGGAATAAGTTAAGATTAAGTAAGGTTGACCTCTTGTTTGTTTGTAATTGAAGCTCACATTCAGACCCTGTATATTATTTAAATAGTTTCACCTTTAAGAGAGTCCACATCCAAGAGCTGAATGTGTTATGCATTGAGCATGAAAGACTCAACCTTTGATTAATCTTTTCTGTTCAAACTTTTCACCACCATGAAGTACTTTCCAAACACAAGAATTCTTGGAAAAAGAGCGCACACCCAGTCAAGGAGCCAGAAAGGAACAACCTTCAAACATTGAAAACACCAGCTCTAAGTTCCAACTCCCTCTGTGGAGCCCAGGATTTGTAATGCTAATCTTAGTACCTTCTTCCATCCTGGAAAAAGGAGCAAATATCAAAGCAATGGAGCTATTCACTGGAATTTGTATGCAATGATGCAAAAGCAATTGTCTAATGTTTCTAGTGGTGACAAATGACTGACAATTTGGGGCAGTATTCTCAAGGTTTTATACTCCAGAGAAATAATTTTATTACTTTTTAATACCTGATTTTTGTTAACAATGTTAAAAAATCATTGTCATTAAAATTCAACTAAAAAATTTGGAGACCAAAAGTTCCAATTAATAAGAAACTTTCATTTTTAATCCAGTTGCGCTGTTTTTTGCAAACTTCTTTTATGGTAAGTTCTCTGGAATTTGTAAATTTTACTAGTGCTTCAGTTACTTTTAAAAAAATCTACAAAGAGACTTTGTATTTTCTGACATACATTCTGTATGTCAGAATTGATCAATTGCCTGATAGTATTAGTGTATATTAGTAGATCAAAAAGAATAGAAAAACAGGCAACTCCAAATCACTAGATATTCATTATGTTTTTATCACTGGATAGACTTGGAGGATATAATTATTCAGTCACTATTTGTCCACTGATGTATCATTCTAGCAGAACTAAACTTCATTTTTTTCTAATGATTTTCACTATATATTTCTTAAAAATCTCCATATGCTCTAGTTCCTGAGGGCTCTATGATTAACATTAAAAATAGGCACGCATTTTAATTTCATATAAATTATATGAATGACACTGTTGTTTTGGGTTTTGTTTTCTATTGGGACCACACCTAGCAGTGCTCAGGTCTTACTCCTGGCTCTCTGCTCAGGGAACATTCCTTGAAAAGCTCAAGAGACTTTATGAGATAGCAGGGATTGAACCTGGGTCAGCTGCATGCAATGAAAGTGCCCTATCTGCTGTCCTACCACTCTTGCCTTCTTTCACATTTGAGTTTATCACATTTTTTAATAGAGCCGACATTACACTATACTTTGGAAATACAAAACTACTGGGTTTCGAATGCTGATTGTACATAAATTTGTATTTTATCACTTCACTTTATTGATAGCTCTGGTTGTTTACAGTTTTTAGTTTTCCTGAGTTCTACATACAATTTAAATACAGAACAACTGCCTCTAGAAGAATTACCAATTGTTTAGTAGTAAGCATTATGGTAACACAAAAATATTATTCCTAAAATACATATAATGTTATGAATTGGTATTATCTCAATTGGGGAGAAGGAAGGAAGGAAGGAAGGAAGGAAGGAAGGAAGGAAGGAAGGGAGGAAGGAAGGAAGGAAGGAAGGAAGGGAAAGATTAAAATGCAATTAAATTTACTAAAGTAGTTTAACATGTTAGGGCGTTTGCATTGCACGTGGCTGACCCGGGTTCAATCCCCAGCATTCCATATGATCCCTCAAGCACTGCTAGGAGTAACTCCTGAGTGCAGAGCTGGGAGTAACCCCCAAACATAGCTGGGTGTGGGGCTGGAGCAATAGCACAGCAGGTAGGGCGTTTGCCTTGCATGCAGCTGACCCTAGTTTGATTCCCAGCATCCCATATGGTCTCCTGAGCACCGCCAGGGGTGATTCCTGAGTGCAGAACCAGGAGTAACCCCTGTGCATCACCAGGTGTGACCCAAAAAGCAAAAACAAACAAACAACAACAACCAAAAAACATAGCACCAGATGTGACCCAAAAAGCAAAAACAAACAAACAAACAACAACAAAAAAAACATAGCTGGGTGTGATGTGACCCAAAAAGAAAAAAAAATACTCAAAGGCAATGGAAACTGAGAATTGGTCTTTGGAGGGAAGCTTACCAGAGGGGAAGGATGGGAGCAGTTAGGATAAGGACGGACATTGGGAAAATGGTGGAGATAAGTTGTCACTATGGGGTGCACAGTGTGTTATTTCATGCATAACACAATCACTGTGGCGTGTGGTTGTGTTACGCATGAAATCCTATCATTAACAGTGTTGTGTCATGGTGCCTAAAATAAAAATTTAAAAATACATATATACCTAAAGTTGGCAGTCTTCTGCCCCCGCGTTGGGTGTTCCTCCCCGGAGCCTTGGAGGGGAGCGGGTTGAGCTTTCCTCCCCGCCCCGACCAGGGCTCCGGCAGCCGAAGACCTCCAGGACCAGCCACCACCATGCTGAGACCACTCTCCGCACACATGAAGGTACTGGCAGAGGGACAAAGCCACGCGGGTTCCGGGGCCGAGACCTCCAAGCCTACTCGAATTGGAGTCGAGCATCTTCCACCCAGATCCTCCAAATTCCAGTAGGCGGGGGTCACACCCACCACCTGGCCCCCTGGCGCCGTGTAATCCCATCAGCGGCCAAGACTCAGAGACTATAAAATCCAGATTCCGGAACTGCGCGGCCGCATTCGCGGCCGCGCGACATCTTATCAGAACTTTTTTTTATGACATCTTATTGTCTCATTACTACTTTGGAAAATCTTGCAGGCTATCGAATGTAGCCTGCCCACAGGGCAGAGTCTGGCAAACTCCCCGTGGCGTACTAAATATGCCAGATACCAGTAACAATGAAGGGTCTCTTTCTCCTAAATAGCCTTGAATATAATCTCAGGGCTAGGATGAAAGAGACGTTACTGGGGCCTGCTCGAGGCAATCGACGAATAACAGGATGATGAAATGAAAAAATGAAATACCTAAAGTTATAGTTTAATAACTTTAATAGTCTTTTTAATTAAATATACAGGTAAATAGAAAAAATAATCACCTTCATTAACTACAGTTTAATTTGTTTTCTACCCTACCTTCCTGTGTGTTGTTTACTTATGTGGGAATTGCACATGCTTCATCGGGGGTTTTACATTTTGTGGTGCTTACATGCTCCCCAGGGCTCAGGCACATTTAGCTATGGCCACACAAACTTGGTTGTAGAGCTCACAGGAGACCACCACCACGTTCACATACCTGTCAGCCAGGGACCACGCTCCTGACCAAATTGTTCCCATGATTAATTAATGATGAGTAAGTCTTTAATTGTGATGCTCACTGGAGATCAAACACCTCTTTTCCTAACCAAACCTGTTAGGTATCTTCTTCAGATCCTGCCAAGTCTCAGAACGGAGGCTACTAACTTGATGACCTCGAGAAGGAGAATACTAGAAAACTCGGAAAAGATCACATTTACCCAACACCAGCATTTTGGGGAATTGGAGATAGCTCAACAGTCTAGATCTTTTGCTTTTTATGCAGCAGCCCAGGTTTTGGGTACCCAAAGCAAGACTGGGAGTAACTACTGAGCCCGGAACTAGTAGTAGTGCCCAAACACTGCAAGGTAACATCCAAAAACTAAAATAAATAAATTGATAGAGATAGATAGATAGATAAATAAAGATACACATTTCTGTATAGGTAACATCTGGCGAAATACACCTCAGGGACATTGTTTTCCTGAATCCTTACAAACTACACCCTAATTCTTTTAATTTTTCAAAGAAGCAAAGCATTTTTTTCACTCAAGGGCATTTCATTGTGGTCTTGTTTAGATTTAATCCAAGAATGCATTGTTAATCATGAGAGACATGCTCCTAGTTCTACAGTGCTAACAGGACATGTGTTCATATCCTGGAGCTCCGAAGAAGAACAAACTTTCAACTCCAAACTGGAAATTTGTCTTTGAATCACTGATTGCCTGGTCCCCTACATAACCCATAACATCATATCCCTCACACCATCTCCTTGTACCACGTCTTCCAATGCAAATGCCACTGGGAAGTAGCATAGCAACACCTCAACTTTCTTCATTTTAATCCACATCCTCAAGTAAGAAGTAAAATTTGCATATTGCAAAGGGAAATGGAAGTAGAAGAGGGAACTTGATCCTAATGTGCCTTCAGAAAATCAGCTATAAAACATATTCTTTCTGTGAGTAAAGATCTAGATTTTAATTCTCTTCCTTTTTCAACAAAAGGGGGAAAAAAAGTCTATTCCAAGCAATTTTCTTGGTCAGTATGATAGTAACACTAAATGGCATGTCTGAATTAAAATTCTTACAGTGTAAGAATTAAAATTCTGAACCTGCAAAGGAATAACTGCAGCTCAAGTAACTGAGCTACTTCTCAAGTCATCTTTTCTATGTTAATGCATTACTGTACTTTTAATTTAAAAAGGTAAGAATTTGTAAGTAGAGAAAGTTAATCTCTTTAAGAAATTCAATCCAAACATTAATAGGGTTCTCTCCTAATAGTACTTGGGAGACCATACAGGGTTGTTGGGTATCATACCCAGGTTGGCTATATGCAAGGTAAGTGCCATGCCCACTGTACCATCTCTTGGTCCTATCAAACATCAATTCTTTTAATTATCTGT
This sequence comes from Sorex fumeus, assembly GCF_029834395.1. Classification (NCBI taxonomy): domain Eukaryota; kingdom Metazoa; phylum Chordata; class Mammalia; order Eulipotyphla; family Soricidae; genus Sorex; species Sorex fumeus. The sequence goes on along the minus strand of NW_026606065.1, from coordinate 9,428,197 downwards.
TTATCCTTGGTGAAGGGAGCTTAGTCAATTTGCTTTGCTACAAATGAGAAAAGATAGAAAAGATTGTCAAAGGATAGAGGTAAGGAATCTATATCTAAGAAATTTAAGCAGATTATACCAGGGAACAAGATGTCAATACTTTTCTATAAAGTGAACCAAGAATATTTCTCAGTATTTCAGACCATTAGAACAAGTTTTCAAAAATTCACTCTGATCATTCCCCTGCCAAAACGTGTTTAAACGGTGGCATCACATCTTCCACAAACCACCTGACAAATGCCCATTCAAAAGCCCTCACACTGACCTGAAAAAATGCCAAAATGGGGCTTGAAAGTTGACTCTGCCTTTAAACCCTAGCACTTGTATTTTCTGCTATGTAGTTAAGAGATTTCTCTTGAGATGCTGATTTGTACTTTAAAAAAAATTGAACTTCTACTTGGAAGACTTGCTGCAATATTATATGATGATGTAATTATTTATGTAGTCCCAACTGAGCCTATAGGATCCAAAAGCTTTAAAATCTGTATCTACAGATATAGATTTAGACAGCATTCCTCCATATCATTTACACACACACACACACACACACACACACACACACACACACACAAAACACCCAACTCTCTTCAAATACTGTTTTAAAGTTCCAGACACTTCTTGATGTAACTGTGTTCTATTTTGAATTCTCGAAGCGGTCTTAGTAAAGTTTAAGATTAAAATCACAAGTCTTACAGTCCAGACAGGGAATAAAGTATAAACTATGAAGGTGATCTCATGAGCTCAGAATTATGCCTTTAAAGGTCAAGTTGACTTAAAATATGACCCAAACAGAATGTAACATATAAACAAGGAAACTTTCTTTACCCAATTTTAATTAATTCAATGAAGGATATTTTATCTTATTGTTAACAATGCTAGTTAAGCCTAGGCATTTTCATGTTATTTCCTCTTTTTTTTTCTTTTTGGGCCACACTCAGCGATGTTCAGGGGTTACTACTGACTTTGAACTCAGGAATTACTGGCGGTGCTTAGGGGACCATATGGGATGCTGGGGATTGAACCCGGGTCAGCCGCGTGCAAGGCAAATGCCCTACCCTCTGTACTATTGCTCCAGCCCCTATTTCCTCTTTTGAGCTTGGGAATATGACTATTTGTGCAAGTCAATGTGCAGTAAATGATTATTATAAACTATAGTAATATTTTATTGACTTAGACTGAAGACATATTGACTTCGACTTCGATTAAGACTTATTGACTTAGACTTAGACTAAGGCTTAATTGACTTAGACTGAAGGCATATTGACATATTTTATTGACTTAGACTGAAAGCAGCCCACAACAATACAACAAAAGCTCATTTTAGGAAGTCAATCTGCAGGATTTTTATGAGATGAATTTAAGAATTCTAGAGAGTGAAAAGTAATTCGTTCCTATAGAGCTTTCACACTTGCCAGATCTAGGCCAGTGACCAAAAGAGGGAAGGAACTTGAAGGGGTCGTTAGTCCTCTATAATTATCATTAGGCCATTGGTGATCTTAGTTGAGCTCCATCACTTTTTTCTGGGCCTCTGCTCCCCTTCCTACAGACTGAGGAACTTGAAAAGTTTCGTCCTTTGCAATTTGTGAATTTTCAGAGTCCTGATTTCATAAAATGTCTCCAACACCTATCAACACCTGCTTCAAAGTGCCCGGGACTGTCTCTGTCACCTCTAATCATTTGATCCAGAGGAAGTGAGGACAGAGAGAGCAGGACAAGGAGACAGAATGGGGTTTCAGAGAGTCCCATGGCTGTGCACCTCCACCCTCCCTGTGACCCCTACCCCCAAATCAAAGAACTCTTCATACACACAGTGGGAGCAGCTAGGTTAGTAAAAGAGCAAATCACTTAGGTTTATCTTAAGTTTTACAGTCATCCTTCCTTTACTCAGGCTTACAGTAGAACCACGGCAAATGTTTCCAAAGAAAAGTCCTTGGCTCCTTTTCACTCTTACTTTGTTCATGAAAGAACTTTTCTGGAGAAAGAGAAGGGATAGCAAAACAAAGCTGCAAAAAAAGGGGGACTAATAATCATGAGGATTCTCACCAGTACTGGGCTTCCTGGGCCCTTAGTAGCTGTAGTACAGGGGTTACATAGCGCCCAGACAGACCCTGGCTGAACCGTGAAGTGGGGCTTGGGGTGGATAGTTGACCCACCATGGTCGAAGGTCCTATGGGAAAGGAGCTTCTCATAGACTTGGCCCACGGGAAAGAAAAGCTCCTCAAGATCAGCATCCTGCCAGCCCCCATAATCGATCTATTTATGACCGCTTACTTCAAAATGAAGACTTAACCAAAAGCAGATTCAGTGGAGCAGTTTCCCAAGGGCAGCGGGAATCCCCCGTCTGACCTTTGAAAAAAATCCTAAAAGCTTCACTGCTCTGGGAACTCGGTGAGCCAGTCATGGTGAATGCTTCCAATTCATCACAGGGAAATTCAGGGAGCTACTGGGGGCGTTTAGCATAGCACAATGAGTGTCAGAGAAAGTATGAATATTGGTGGGCCACCAGTTGATTAATCTGGGAAAAATCATTAAGAGGGGAGAGCATTTAAGTGTAGCCCTTTATGTAACAAATAACAGTTCTAATTTTTTAATTAGTTTACTTTTAAAGTGTTGAGTCATAGGTGTTATCAAAAAACCAAATGAAAAATTGGTAATGTATCCTAGGGGTGCTGGTTGAAGGATCGAAAGCATCTTAACATCACTTTTAAAAACATCACTTTGGTTTTGAGAATCTTTTACATCTCACTTGGTTCAGAAAAGGTGGTGGTTGTCATTTTTCTAACACATTTAAACAACTCAAAAAAAGGGAAAGGGGATTGAAATTATTCATCTACACTTTTTTTGGCTTTTTGGGTGACACCCAGCAATGAACAGGGGTTACTCCTGGCTCTGCATTCAGGAATCACCCCTGGTGGTGCTCAGGGGACCATATGGGATGCTGGGAATCAAACCTGCTATGTTATCACTCCAGCCCTTATTCATCTACTCTTGATTGTAAAGTTAGCAGATAAATGTATCTGAAGTAAGCCCACTGTACCATGAATTTTAAAGCATTTTGTAAACTATAAAGCTATCATGTGTTATTTTATCTACTCTTATAGACACAGATATTACAAAAATAAAAAAGAAAGAGAAACAGCCCGGAAAGTGCAGTCATTTCACCCACACTTCAGCTGAACTGACATTTATAAGTGAACTAATATCAGCTGTGGCATTGAGTTTGGGTGGGAAACTGTCGAAAAAAGACATATTTGGTTCTAAGTCATTGACAAATTGGTAAGGAAAGAATGGGTTCATGCAGATCTTCTTTCAAGCCACTTGATTTCAGGTCTTTTAAAAAGTCAGCATCAAACAAGTTGCTATATTACAACCCAACACCAAACTTGAGAGCTCTCGTTCATACATGTGACTTACATTATCTTTAGAACCCTGTTTGCAATGTCTGAGCTTAGAATGTTCATAGGGCTTAAGGAGGCAGTTGTCTTAAAAGTTTATTCTCCTTTGGTGTTACCCCCAAATGTCAAATAAGACCATCTGTTTTCCACCACAGAGTTGATTAACAGCTTGCAGAAACTAAAGTCAGACTTTAGGAAATCATACATTGAGAACATTGTATGTAACAATAAACCAGCCTTTGTCCTTTTTTCCATTTCTCCTACCTCAAGGGATGTACAAAGTCCAATAATATTAATATTAGCAATAATTTTAAAATAAACCAAACCTGTTCCAGTTCATGCTTATATTTACTCTTATTGTGACTTTTCCCCCCCAAGCAAACCTGATCTCACTTTTGTACTCTAACAGTTAATAAAACTGGGATTGGTGAAGGTGTTGCTATCTGGCTCTTACTCTGAACATCTTATACAGAGAAGGAAACATGCTTGGCAACTCAAAGAACCAGAATTTAATACCATTGATTTCAAAAATTGAGTCAGAAGTCCCAACAGTTCAGTTGAAGAAGACAAAAAAAAAAAAAAGACAGAGAATAAGTGAAAAGGAAGATAATGGGGGGAAACCTGGACAGTAAACCTGGAACACTTCACTATAAAGTTTTCCCGTTTGAAATCTCTGCTTCCAATATGGCGTTTCCTTATCTGAAAATTACCTGCAAGGATACAGAAGACTTAATACATTTTTTTATTTCTTCTATTCGCATTTATTTTTTATGCTGAGCCTTAAAAACTCCATAACTAAGGAAATTAAGCAGGTAGTTCTTTTGTGGGGGATGTGAGGGGTGTCTTCAGAGCAATGCTCAAGGGGCTGACACTCAGTCAGTCTATGCAGGTTGGACCATTCATTGCTCAGGCCAACAATGTGGGGTTGCTCTGACCTAGTTGTGCAGAGGACTACAAGAATGTTCCTGCAGTGCCCAGGGCACCAGGGCTACATCACCTGGTATTTAGAGAGCCATGCAGTGCCAGGAATCAAACTTGGGTCTTTGTACATGCAAGGTTTGCTTCCCTGACTCCTGAACTATCTCCACAGCCCAAGCAGGCAATCCCTTTAGCCATTAAACAATTGATATGAGCCAAATATAACAAATAGGATTCATTTTAAATTTGTCTTTCTGAAAAGGTAGATTTTTTTTTTTTTTTGCTTTTTGGGTCACACATAGCGATGCTCAGAGGTACTCTTGGCTCTGAACTCAGGAATGACTCCTGGTGGTGCTTGGGGGACTATATGGGACCCTGGGAATGGAATCCAGGTCGGCCATGTGCAAGACAAACACCCTATCCGCTGTACTATCACTCCGGCCCCTGAAAAGGTAGATTTTTAACCCCCAAGAGAAAAACTTGGTTCTTCCTAAGATAAGACAATTAGTAAAGAGGCCTTTTCAATGAAGGTGCCTCATTCTCGTGGATCTAGCTCAAATATCAGTTCCTGGCGGGTTCAAGTAGCAGTTGCCAGTTTGATGGTGGCCTGGCTCTCAATGGAATCTGGCATCTTACTTGCCAGGCAAACACATGATGCTGTTTCAGGTAAAACTTTGTCACGCTCCATGGTCACAAACTATTCAGATGTTGGAATTAGGGGTTGGCACCTGTTGTGTGAGACTGGACCAAAGTCTAATCCCAGACAAGAACAGAGATGATGGGCTGCAGCAGGCAGAGGGGATGGTCCCCCCACCCCCCAGGTCACATTACCTCTCCCGCTCCTGCTCCAGCAGGTTGGTGAAGTCGTCGCTCTTGTTCATGTAGTCTGTGTGTTTATGCTTCTCGTTCTCCAGCTCATACACGGTGCGCCTGTGACACTTCTCTGCCAGCAAGAGCTGCTCTAGCATGCGCCGGTAGGTTTCTTTCTGTTTTTCCTCCAGTCTGTCCAGCTGGGTGAGTAAATGTGGGAAAGAGCTTACTGTTTTATTCCATGTACATATTGCTCTAAATAATGTTTACAATGGGCTGGAGCGATAGCACAGCGGGTAGGGCGTTTGCCTTGCATGCGGCCAACATGGCCGACCCGAGTTCGATTCCTCCGCCCCTCTCGGAGAGCCCGGCAAGCTACCGAGAGTATTCGATATGCCAGACACAGTAACAACAAAGTCTCCAATGGAGACGTTACTGGGCCCGCTCGAGCAAATCGACGATCAACGGGAGGGCCTTTACCTTTTTTTTACCTTTATGTAAAACCACTGAAAATGATACAAAAAAGTTCCTTTAGAGGAAAGAGTGTGAAGCTTCTTAAATTTCACCAAGGGGCCATTAAACCTTACTATAAGAGATCACTAACATGTGAAAGGTTGAACCTTGTGTGCATATATTTATATATGTATGTATGTATAAGGGCTGGAGCGATAGCACAGCGGGTAGGGCGTTCGCCTTGCATGCGGCCAACATGGCCGACCCGAGTTCGATTCCTCCACCCCTCGCGGAGAGCCCGGCAAGCTACCGAGAGTATTGGATATGCCAGACACAGTAACAACAAAGTCTCCAATGGAGACGTTACTGGGCCCGCTCGAGCAATGTTTACAATGGTCTAATGAGTTATTGTACTGGAAGGGGAGATCACGGAGTCTGATACTCTACAATTTTTTTGTACTTCAATTTCTCTAATCTAATGGACTTTACAAAGTAGCCCTAAGAAGACTGTAGTCACTTCTGGCCCATGGTGGCCCGTTTTTTGTGAACCTATATGTGGTTCCTAAATTTTCAAAATAATAGAATCTTTCACTCTTTTTATGATATGGTTCAAAGCCCTGGACTCAGAAAGAAAGGCCAACATCCTTCCTGCTTTCAGAAAATCAGGTGTTTGGCATGTGTACCTACCCAGTTTCTTCCCCGGAATTAATCATTTATGACATTTGCCTCTCTAGGGAAAGTATGAATGGTCCATAATTTGCTTTCTTTTTAAAAAGATATTCTTAAATATGAAGAGGGAGGATTTCAGAACTTGAATTTTTTGGTTGTTTTTTTTTTCTTTTTTTCTTTTTTTTTTGGGCCACACCCAGCAATGATCAGGGGTTACTTCTGGCTCTGCACTCAGGAGGCCATATGGGATGCCAGGGATTGAAGCTGGTTTGACAACATGCAAGGCAAACACCTTACCCGCTGTACTATCACTCAGGCCTGGATTTCAGAATTTGTAGAAAGCACATATCCCCAACTAAAATGGATCTTATAAAATATTATTAGAGGGTTTTGTGCATATTTTTTTCTGGTTAGGCTTTGAGGGATTATGCTCTAATTATCTTTTATTTGTTTTTTAATTTTTTTTCCTTTTTAAAAATTATTTTGATTGAATCACCATGAGATACATGGTTACAAAGTTTTCTGTTTCTGTCTCTCTGGCTCTCTGGCTCTCTTTCTCTCTCTCTTCCTCTCAATCACTTTTTTGCAGCCTGGTGGCTAGTATTTTGCCTGGAAGAAAGTAAACAGTACATATTTGTTAAATTAGGCTGAGTCTTGTTGGTAGGTTCCTCATCTATTTTTTTCAAACTTTCAAACTCTATCTCGGTCTCAGGACTATTGTCATTTTAGGCAAAATAATTATTATTTGTTTTGTTTTGTTTTCATTTTTTTTCATCTTATATTTATTTATTGAATCACTGTGGGAAAAATTACTAAGCTTTCAGGTTTAAGTCTCGGTCATACAATGATCCAACACCTTTCCCTTCACCAGTACTCACTTTTCACCACCAAGAACCCCAATATAACCCCCCTCCCACCCCACCCAATGCCTGTGAGGCAGATGATTTCTACTTAACTCTTCTCTACACTGATTATATTCATCATTTCGACAAAAGATGCACCATTACCAAATAATTATTATTTGGAGGTTGTACTGTGCTTTGATGGATATGGGGCAACATGCCAAATAGATCTTGCCCTGTAAATGCCAGCAGTAACCACATCTAATTGTAACAAAGCTATCCCCAGTCATTGCCAAACATCTCTTGAAGGGGAAAGCCTGCAGACTCCTCATTACTACATGACTTGTTGCTGTAGTCGAAGCATGCACCATATTTAAAATCCATCACCAATTCCACAGCCACTTTTATTAAACCCAATGGGATAACTTCACAGGGTATGAGTGCCATGGCTGTTCCTCTGAGTCTGCCACTTTTGCTCTTCAGTTATAAGGAGAATTGAGATTCCTAAAATTCCAGGCTATCTTTCGCATAAATTTCTGGGGCCCAAACTAGGAGACTTTGCTCCCAAAATCTTCAATGTCTTCTAATCTCTATTCCTTTCTCTTAAGAGCAGGTGACCAGCTAGATTGGTAGGGAAGCTCAAATGAATTGGTGGCTGAAACTATCTGAGGTCATCAGGTATTAGAAAAGGTTACATGTATGAGTCCTGATACATTTATGCAACCTTCTGTTTTCTTTTTTAAATTTTTTGCACAATATCTGGTTGTATTACTCCCTATTCTGTGCTCAGGGTTCATCCCCAACAATGCTCAGGGGACCATGTGGTACTGGTGATAGAATCCAAGCATAGTGCATATAAAACATGTACTCAGTCTTTTGAGTTATCTCCCTGGTCCAATTTCTACACAGGAGATTTTCTCACTGGAATAACTTCCTATTGCAGAATATGTCCTCCAACAATTTTATCTTCTATAACTGTGATTCTTGGTGTGTTTTACAGAATTTGTCAAGTTTTGTGGAAACATCATCATCAGATATGAAGAAATAGCAACTTTTTTCTTGAATATCACATTTTACTATAAAGTACAACCCTGAGTCCCTTTCAAATTACAATATTTGGAAGAGCAATTTCTGTTTCTCCGTAGCTTTTCCCCCTTTTCTGTGACAAAGGAAGGGTGTCTAATTTGAAGGTTGTATCTAAGGTAGGAGACTTTGTCAGTCTCTTCATTTCTGATTTTTCACTCAGCTTTCCAGAAGATATGCACTGTGCTCTGTAGGCCCAATATCATTTTAAGTTGTTTCTCCAAAGTCAGGAAGGAAATTAACAGAACACACAGTGGTGGTCACTTAACGATTTGTACCTACAATAAGGATAAATGCTTTAGACAGATTTGTCACACTCATTGCAGTTATCTTTCAATCTCTTCTAGGAATTCTGGAGGGGAATATGGGCATTGTTAATTGGATGCTTGACGAAGATCTCTAAGGAGATAGACATCACAGGAGCACTTCGAAAAAAATAAAAAATAAAACCAGAGGACCAGAGACATATTATAAGGAATAAGGTGCTTGTCTTGCACATGGCCAACCCTGATTCCATTCATAACACTGCGTATGGTCCCCCAAGCACCTTCAAGGCTCATTCCTGAGCACAGATCCAAGAAGAGTTCCTAAATACCACCAGTTCAACACTCCCCACCCCAACCCCCTGCAAATAGAAAAGAAATAAACATCAGACTATATTGATATGAAGTTTTCCTGGTCAGCATGTATAGGAGCAAAATCTTAACACGTTCTTTCGATGTGGGCCTTTAAAATGGACTGTTTTGGGCCAGAAAGATAGTACAGTGGGTAAGGCACATAGAGGACCTGGGTTCTATGCCTGATATCACATTTGGTCCCCTGAGAAACATCAGGAATGATTCCCAAGTTCAAAATTAGGAGTAAGCTCTGTGCATGGTGGTCAGATGTTGAGAAAGAAAAGAAAGAAAGAAAGAAAGAAAGAAAGAAAGAAAGAAAGAAAGAAAGAAAGAAAGAGAAAGAGTGAGAGAAAGAGTGAGAGAGAAAGAAAGGAGGGAGGGAGGGAGAGAGGAAGGAAGGAAGGAAGGAAGGAAGGAAGGAAGGAAGGAAGGAAGGAAGGAAGGAAGGGAGGGAGGAAGGAAGGAAGGAAGGAAGGAAGGAAGGAAGGATCAGCAGAAAGACTGGTTGTTTGCTGCAGCTAAGCTCCTAGAGTTTGTGCAGATGCTTTTTCTGAGTTCTTTGTGGGCAATGATCACTTCACCTGCAGTTGCTTTGCCCTCAATGATTATATTAATCAGGAAGGCTGTCTTTTCATCTCAACACAAGAAACGCACCAAGACATTTGTGCGTGCACTTTATTTTTCATAAAGAACTACAGACCTAGACTTTAAGCAACAGGGAAAACAAACTCTTCTTTTCAATCTTGAACCTCTCCTGTTCTGAAGACAAAATTCAAGGTCTTACACAAGTAAAAATGTGTTTCATCCCTTTGAACTATCTCCCCAGGCCCAGAAGTAGCAAATACTTCAGTAATATAGCATTTGCATGTGTGAGGATATAACTTTTTGTTTTAAATTCTGGATATGGAAATAACAGAGGTAGTAATAGATCATCTGTGCCAGACTTGATACTTGAAGCTTTATTTGGAATTGCACTGAATTCCTAGGAGAGAAATAAGTTGGACTAAGACCTTAGATCTATGTCTCCGAAGACCACCTCTCTTGTCTATGAGTTCTGAAGACTCATTAATCATGTGCATTTTGTCCACAGTTTAGCTTTCAGATACAAATTGTGGTTCAGCCATTGAGGAATGTTAGAATCTATTAACGAATAGTGAAAGTGAAATGGACACCTATTGCTTTAGAAATACAGCTCCCACTTGGACTAAGGTGGAAGGAAAATTCAATGAGATCATCAGACCATCATAACACAGTCAAAGGTAAGATTTACTAAGGAAAATGTGTGTCTCGAAGTCTTATTGTAGTGAATCAAGTTGGTGAAGAAACAAAAAAAATTTGAGATGGGTAGTAATTTATGAATCAAAAGGAAATGTCTTAGCTGCATCTAGCAGAGGACTAAATGGAGAAATATTAAGACATTTTGAAAGAAAGAAGTATCTATATAAAACAAAATAGGAGATTTTAAACACCAAGTCAATTTATGCATAAAGCTAATGGTTCTTCAACATAGCACTATAAAGAAGGACACTCTTTTCATCACTGTTGAGTCAGAATGAATAACCAGAGATCTAGCTGACAGAGCACAGAGAATGGAGCAATGTGAATTTCCTGACAAGGAAGGGTCAGTACCCAGGAAATAATATAGGAATATACAAGCAAAACTTCAGAGTCTTTTGAGATAACTGGGGTGTAGGACTTCCCTTGAATAGCAATTACAGTTACAACTATAATAGCTCTTCAAAACGGTCGCATCATATGTGTCAATGTAAGAATTAAAATCTGAGATGATGAGGGCAGGTTTTCATCTATTACAGATGGTCCATAGGGAACATGTTCAGAAAATTAGGAGCTAAAAAAAATTTAGGATCTGTAGGAAATATGATATAGACAAAAGGTAGGATGGTTGCATATATAGTGCACATTATCCATGAGCTCAATCACCTTTGGCTGCAATGGGACCGTGGACTTTGATGAGGATCATCCAATTCAAAGACATAAAAGTAGATAAGATTTTTGTTGAACAAAGGATGCTCTTGACAACTTATAACTTCTTGACTTTGTCTCTGCTACTGAGGGATATCGAAAAGTGCAGAAAGGAAACAGTAGGAAAATAGATTTCTGAAAGCATAAGTAGAGCAAACAAACAAATAAAAAAAACTCCTAAGACTCAAGGAATAGTGAGAAAGAAGGGTTAAGACATGAAGAAAAGGTCCCAAACCAAACCACATCCAACCTATGCCTTCTTATTACAGGAAATGTGGTGACAACAAAGAAGATATTTTTGCAACCTGGAACAGGTCAAATTACTCAAGAATAGAAAATTCAAATACAAGGGAAGGTTAAGTTGTGAGGAAAAGTAGCAGCTAGTGAAATTATAGTGCCCCAAATTCTAAGGCACACAGGCTTCAGAGTGATAGCATAGTGGTAGGGCGTTTGCCTTGCGCACAGCCAGACTGGCCGAGCCAGGTTCAATTCCTCTGCCCCTCTCGGAGAGCCTGGCAAGCTACCGAGAGTATTCAATATACCAAACACAGTAACAAGAAGTCTCACAATAGAGACGTTACTTTGCTTGAGCAAATCCACGAACAATGGGAGGACAGTGACACAGGCTTCAGAAAGATTACTTGGAGGAGGATTGAAACTCCACTTGAAATATGGGGACAAAATGGAAGAACTATTGGTAACATATGGTTTCTGAAGCCTGTTACAGAGAGTTAAAAAAAGATAAAAGATTAAAGATATCTGAAATATCTGAAATGTGTAGATGAGAAAGAAAAAATACCTAAAACAAGACCTTGGCATGGAGGATGTTGCAAACGAAGACATGTTTGTTTTAAATGGTACTTTCTGAGGACAAGGAAATCACACACAGAAATTTCATCTCCTTGAGGTCTGTCCTTTCCCACAATTACAATTTTTTTATGGTAACAGATTGTCTGAATCCTTGTAGCTGAAAGTTTTGTTTATTCTCTTCTCTTAGGCTTACCCTGAGTCTTTTTTTTGTCATTGGTAAGAGGCAGGAAGATAGTGCAACAGGTAAAGGGTTTGCCTTGCATGTGGTCGACCTAAGTTCAACCCCCAGCATCACATATGGTCCCCATGAGCCTCACCAGAAGTGATTTCTGAGCAAGAATCAGGAGTAAGCCCTGAGCACAACTGGGGGTAGCCCCTTAAAAAAAAGAAATGACAAGATGAATTTGTACCTTAAATAGAGCAACATGAATCTGCATAGTACTGAGCCCCAGGGTCAAGAAATAATATTTTATTTGCAATAATTTGACCTTAATTCCTCTAAAAGTAGGAATTTTCTTGTACTTTTTAAGTGTATGACTGTGATGTTAGTCCTATAATAACTCTATGCTTCCTAATAACTTTTCAGACTATGGAAAAAAACTGAACAGAAGGATTCCAGAAGGTACTAATTCAATTTTGAAAATGCAGATGAATCTGTCATTTTCTTGAGGGGGGGAAAGAATAATAAAATCATAAATGAACTCTACCCCAACAAGATTAAGAGCCCTACAAAAAAGTATAGTCGAAGTGACATCTGCACTTGTTTGTTCATTGCAGCACTGTTTACAATAGCTAGAATCTGAAAAAAACCTGAGTGCCTGAGAACAGATGACTGGTTAAAGAAACTTTGGTATATCTACACAATGGAGTACTATGTAACTGTTAGAAAGGATGAAGTCATGAAATTTACATACAAATGCTACTACATGGAAAGTATCATGCTAAGTGAAACGAGTCAGAGAGAGAGGGACAGACATAGAAAGATTGCATTCATCCGGGGAACATAAAGTAACAAAATAGGAAACTAGCACCCAAGAATAGCCTAGATAAGTACCAGGAGGTTCACTCCATGGCTTGGAGGCCAGCGGCACACTCCAAGTGTAAAGGCAGCTCAGATGGAATAAAGGGTGTTGGGAAGATCCGCCCAGGATGGGAGATGCATGCTGAAAGTAGACTATAGACCAAACATGATTGCCACTCAATGCCTCTTGTACGTACCACAGCACCCAAAAAGAGAGAAAGAACAAAAGGGAATGCCCTCCCACAGAGTCAGGGTGGGATGGGGGGGATAGGGAGTGGGAGGGATACTGGGATCATTGGTGGAGGAGAATGGGCACTGGTGAAGGGATGGGTTCTCGATCATTGTATAACTGAAACCCAAGCACAAAAATTTGTAAGTCTACAACTGTACCTCATGGTGTTTCACTAATCAAAAAAAAAAAAGATTACGAGCCCTCTGGTCAATGCTAAATAGAATTACAAATTTAAGAAGAGGGATTGTTAAAAAGATCAAGGGTATTTGGGCCACTGGGAGGGATCCCTACACCCACTGAACACTATTTGGGAGGTCCCCCAAAGAAAATAAATAAATAAATAAATAAATAAATAAATTTAAAAAAAGAATTGAAGAAAACAGAAATTTAATTTCTTTGTAATTTACTTAAGACTTACAAACTTTGTTTAACTTATAGAGGCCATACCAAGTGATGTTTGAAGTCCTGGGGCCACAGTTCTTGGGGAAGGCATGTAGTGCTCAGGATCTTAAACATGCAAGGCATATGATCTGACACTTGGACCATCTCCTCAGTCCCTAGGAGTCATCAACTTTAATATCTTGGACTTTACTCAGTGATTTTTTTTTTAATTTGAGGTGTAGCATGACTTCTAGGAATAAGTGCTAAACTGTTAACAGTTCCAGGAGGCTAACAGAACAGTGTTGTACTTGGATTCTTGCCTTGTAAATTTAAATTTAAGTATAAATCTCTGTATGACAAAAACTGTCTTTCCTCCTTCTAGCATTCTATGGTTCTCACAAAGTAAGACTTCAACATGATTTTATGGTTGATGTTTTGGTTTTGGATCACATCTGGCAATACTTAAGGGATATTCCAAGCTCTGTGCTTGGGTAACAGACTTTTCATAGTAATAGACTCTATCTACCTGGGTCACTCCAGGAGGTGCTCGGGGAACTATGTTCTACTGGGATTAAATCTGGGCCTTGTGCATGCATTGAGTTTTCTTCCTGGTCCAGGTTTTAACTATTTTGGCATTACTAGAAAAAATGAACTCCTCTATTTTCTACCATCTCCCTAAAGAAGAAATAACTCTTAAAATTCTTGACGCAAGCCAAGGAGTTAGTGTTATGTTCTGCAGACACCCAAGTGAATACCACTTACCCAAACCGAGTTCTCCAGTCGAAGTTGTTATAATAATAGTATTAAACTGTTATTTTGACCTATACCCACGTGCATACATCCATCCATCCATAAACACACACACATACCCACACACATACATACACACCCACACTGCCACACTCTAACACTATATAGGGCCTGCTCCTGTATAGTGTTATACTTATCATAGAAGAGGAAACTTGAAGTGCTTAAGAGCTGACTCGGGGAACTATATGATATGCTGTAGGGATGGAATCCAGGTCAACCACATGATCACATGCAAAGGATGTGCCCTACTTTCAGTACTATTGTTCATCTCACTAACCTTTATTTATCTTTTTATACTCAATCCTTTCAACTTATGGAACTAATTAAGGACATGACCAATTATCACTCATACACCCCAGTAAACACTAATGTCTACTATCTGTTGAGTACCTATTTTGTGCCAGACATTATGTTAAGAGCTTTATTGGTGCTGCATTTAATCTTTAAAATAACTTTATGAAATGTACAGTGTTATTACTTATCATAGAAGAGGAAACTTGAAGAACTAAGTGACCTGTCAAAATTACACGTTGCTAGTAACCATGGATCTTAGACATGAATATGATCACTCAGTTGACTTTATCCAATAATATTATCATTTTGTGGGGAGGGAGGGGGCACCCTAGCTGGGCCTACTCCTGGCTCTGTGCGCAGGGATCATTTCAGGTGGTACTTAGGGGACCTGATACAGTGCCATTTGCAAGACATTCATCTTACCTGCAGTACTATGTCCCCAGCCACCTCTCAACGTTTTAAGAAAAGATGAGAACAGGGCTCATTTATCTTTGTTGCAGAAATTAGAAAATTGTGGCACTAATAATTCATGTTCTACAGAGAATTTTGTCTGAGATCTGTCAAACTGAGCTGCTGCAAAGTCCTGATGTAAGTTTAAAAATAAATTATAATAGATTTCTTCACATTTTGGCACCATTTATTTGCTGATACTAATTTTACATCTGTAAATTTTGAAGAATAAGTGTGGCTAGCTCCCTAAGCTGGTTTCCTAATCTGTATCACATTTTTCACTACAACACGAGAATATTTTTAACATGTGGTATCATGGATAAATCATGGTGTCTAAAGTTAAAGAAAAAATTTTAAAAAAATCAGTAGCTTTAATAAAATCTACAAATATGCTTGATTATAGCCATATCCATTTTACTTTTACCTTATAAAACTACTCTAAGCATTTCATTGAAATCTTGTCTCAATCATTATATTTTAGTTACTCACATGTAGACGTTCTAGTTAATAACAGAGAAAACATCAAAACAGTGGTTTTCATAACCATAAATTCAATAATCAAATCAATGAAATTTCATGTTACCAATTCCCTAAGAATCTCGACAACTGAATGCTAAACTGAATGCTAAAACTGAACAGCATTTAAGTTTTCACACAGAGCATCAAATTCGAGAAATACGACAACAGATTACAAGAGCACATATCGATCATAATCATATGGAGAAGTGCATTTTGGGTTTTGAGCTTTCTTTAGGAACGCTGCTAAAATTTTCCCATCATTAAAGTTGATCCACGGATAAATATAATGCGTAAAATTTTATTTTACCTTAATT
The DNA here is from genome assembly GCF_029834395.1 of Sorex fumeus. NCBI lineage: Eukaryota > Metazoa > Chordata > Mammalia > Eulipotyphla > Soricidae > Sorex > Sorex fumeus. The sequence goes on along the minus strand of NW_026606065.1, from coordinate 9,412,557 downwards.
CTATATTAGTGCATTATGAAAAAATATTACTTTCGAGAGAAAATCTGAAAGTCTATTAAATGGAAGAACGCGAAGATATCACTCGGATCCTCCCCCCTAAGGGCATGTGCTGGGGTCACGCTTTTACCTCTGAAATGGGTTTTTCATAGACATCTTCTCCTATAGATTTCTCCTGGGCAAGAAGGGCATCTCGATGCAAGACTCGAAGCACTTTCTCTGGCTCTGCTGAGCCATAGTGAGCTTCCAAAACCTCCGGTTTGGTTTTCTCCGTTTTCAGCATGTGGATCACATCTTCTCTGGCCTGAGGAAGAAAATACAGCGAGGTGAGACAGTGGACAAGCTCACGCAGGGCTCACAAAAACCTACACAGAGTATATCAATTATACCCCGGATATTTTTCAGGGCTATTGGCAAATTCTCTGGGTCTTCTGTGCTTATTTTTCACCAAAAGCAGATTGGCAGGCAGATACTCTGTTTCACGTTGCTAGGAAGCAGGCTAGCAGAAAAAGGGTCTGTGCTAATCTTAACTATACAAAAACTGCCTTCTCTAAGTAGCAGTGATTCTCAGAGAGGGTAGGACTGCTCTCAAGATTATTACTCTCTTTTGGTGCACATGAAGGAAACGACAAACTTAAGTTTTCTGTTTACGGTCACAAAGGAGTATTTCAATCGAGTTTAAAATAAAAATCTTCTCTCCCCATTCTAGTGATTACCCATGTATAATTAACAAAAAAAGTCACTAAGAAAATCACTTTATTAGTGATTTTCCTCATTCCCATCAAGTGATTCATTTGGATTAGTAGAAACAATTAGGAATTTTAAAAAGATATTGGGGCTGGAGCAATAGCACAGCGGGTGGGGCGTTTGCCTTGCATGCCGCCGACCTGGGTTCGATTCCCAGCCTCCCATATGGTTCCCTGAGCACCGCCAGGGGTAATTCCTGAGTGCAGAGCCAGGAGTAACCCCTGTGCATCGCTGGGTGTGACCCAAAAAGAAAAAAAAAAGATGTTTTGTTGTTTTAGGGCCACCAGCGGTGCTCAGGGTTTAGTCCTGACTCTGGGGTCAGGGGTCATTCCAAGTAGGGCTCAGAGGACTGTATGTGGTGCCGGAGATTGAATCTGTATTGTCTGCCTGCAAGGCAAGTGTGCTACCCAACGTACTAACCCACCATCCCTGATAATTAGAAGCTCTTTTTTGCATGTTTGTTTTTGGACCCCACCAGGCGATGCTCAGGGGTTACTCCTGGCTCTGCTTAGGCGAGCATCTGGGATACTGGGAATGAATCCAGGTCAGCTACGTGCAAGGCAAGCACCCCACCTACTGTACTATCCTCCAGCCCTGATTAGGAACTCTGATGGTGCCCAATCTAATATATTTTCAGGGAAGGTAAATTTAATCCCTCTAAGATCCAGATTTAAAGTCAGTTAAAAAAGGCTGGGAAAGTCAGAGTTTTTTCTTTTTTTCTTTTTTTTAAATTTTTATTAGTGAGACATCATGAGGTACTTTTGTAGACTTACACATTTTTGTGCTTGGGTTTCAATCATACAATGATCAAATACCCATCCCTCCACCAGTGCCCATTTCCCACCACCATGGATCCCAGTATCCCTCCCACCCCCCATATCCCCCATCCCACCCTGCCTCTGTGGCAGGGCATTTCCTTTTGTTCTCTCTCTCCTTTTGGGTGTTGTGGTTTGCAAAAGAGGCAATGAGTGACAATCACGTTTGGTCTATAGTCTACTTTCAGTATGGAAAGTAAGAGTTTTTCTTTCAGTTTTTCCTTTCAGTTTTCTAGCAAAATCTTGGTATCTTGTGGAAGCTCTTGAGAAAGTCACGTACTTATAGATTTTATATCACATTGATCAAGGTCTCCATCACATAATTAATTCAAATACATCTGGGTTTACTTTTTACTGTTTTGTAGTTTTTTCTAGTTGTGATCAAGCTGACATTTGCTAGACGTACTCCCATCTGGTCATATACATGTTTTTCTGGTTACGGTGTGAAGTTCCTAGATTTCATTCCAATTTGTATGAAGAACAAAATATTGACAATAGAATTTCAGTGTATAAAAAATAGATTTATTTTCTGTGTTAACTATGAATTTGAAATTATGAAACTAACTCATTATCAGGAGCTAAATAACCCTGAGATAGAATCATTATACTTTGCTTGTCTTGAGTTTTTGCACTTTTATTGCTTTTTCATAGTCTTCAGATTAATCTAATTTTTGATGAGTAAAGATTCATTTAGGGCTGGAGCAATAGCACAGTGTACGGTAGGGCGTTTGCTTTGCACGTGGCCAACCCGGGTTCAATTCTCAGCATCCCAGGTAGTACCCTGAGCACCGCCAGGGGTGATTCCTGAGTGCAGAGCCAGGAGTAACCCCTGTGCAATGCTGGGTCTGACTTCCCCCCAAAAATAAGAAAAGAAAAAGAAAAAAAAGACTCATTTATTACAGAAATTACAATGGACCGGAATTTTCAGATTCCCCCCCCCCATACTCTCTCTTATGACATATATACTTGTGCTCATTTCAAGACAAAAATGGAAAATATTAATTTCAGAAAACCTAGTGCTTTGGAAGTAGTAAGAAAGCTAAAGTCAGAAAATAGTTTTCTTTTTGTTGTTGTTGTTGTTTTTGTTTGTTTTTTGGGTCACACCCGACGTTGTACAGGGGTTACTCCTGGCTCATGCACTCAGGAATTACCCCTGGAGGTGCTCAGGGGACCATATGGGATGCTGGGACTCGAACCCGGGTCAGCTGCATGCAAGGCAAAAGCTGTGCCCCAAGTCAGAAAAGAGTTTGATGAAAAGTCTATATGTCTCTATGAAGGGAAACAAGTACAGACTAAGAGTCAGGCCAGCCTGGACAGTAGCCTGTGCAAGGCAGGAACATAAGTGCTCTTCCTCCAGCAGATGCAGTCCTCTGTCAGAGTGACGGCACAGCTCACCTAGCAAGAATGGGCTGTATTTCAGCCTTCACTTATCCCTCTGTGCAAGCACTCTTTTACAAGGCACATCTGTATACAGTGACTGAGGGAGCTTAAGGGATATAGATTGATATTGGTTTTCAGGCAGGGAATTCTTCCTATGTTCATTCCTCATGAGTGACTATCACGAATCACGACCACCCTCGTCGATTGCCTCGAGCAGGCCCCAGTAACGTCTCCTTCATCCTAGCCCTGAGATTTTTAAGAAAGTGCTATATTCAAGGTTCTTTAGGAGAATGTGACCCATCATTGTTACTGGTATTTGGCATATTGGGTACGCCACGGGGAGTTTGCCAGACTCTGCCGTGTGGGCGGGTTACATTCGGTAGCCTGCCAGTTTATCCAAAGTAGGAATGAGATAATAAGATGTCATAATAAGATGTCACGCAGCCGCAAATGTGGCTGCGAGGTTCCGGGACCTGGTTTTTATAGTGACTATAAATAAATATAAAGCCCTTCTAAAACATTTAGGTTCTCCAGCCTGAGTGCTTTGGAATCACCAAGCAGGCAGGCTGAGGGTGGGAGAAACCTGGAGACACTGGTGGAGAGAAGTTGATACTGGCAATGGGATTGAGGCTGGAACATCATATGCCTAAACTCAACTATAAATAACGGTGTACATCATGGTGTCTTAAAATATATTTTGTTTACTTGAAAAAAAAGGAAAAGATTCAAGGCAGGTTGGGGATGAAATGATACACAGAATGATCTGAGTTCAATTCTTTTCACCCCTTATCACATCAGAAATGATCCCTGAGCACAGAGCCAGAAGTAATCCCTGAGTACAGCCAAGTTTGGCTGCTGAAAAAAACAAACAAACAAACAAACAGTCACAAAACAAACAAACAAACAAGATTTACAGCAGACTTATTAAATGAGGCTTTTGGGTCAACAGAGAAAGGTAGAAGATAGTTTGTTTTTTAATTATTGAAATGAACAACTCAGTAAGAATATTCTCTCCAACTAGATTATTATTTAAATTTGAAGTAATGATATAAAACTTCACAGACAAGCAATAGCTTAGGTAATTCTTTTCTTTCACTCTTACTAATTGTATATTTGTATGATCTTTCTGTTTTATGCTGGAGGGCTAGAGCGATAGCACAGCAGTAGGGCGTTTGCCTTGCACGCAGCCAACATGGCCGACCCGAGTTCGATTCCTCCGCCCCTCTCGGAGAGCCCGGCAAGCTACCGAGAGTATCTCGCCCGCACGGCAGAGCCTGGCAAGCTCCCCGTGACGTATTCGATATGCCAAACACAGTAACAACAAAGTCTCCAATGGAGACGTTACTGGACCCGCTTGAGCAAATCGATGATCAACGGGAGGGCCTTTACTTTACTTACTTTACTCTGTTTTATGCAAATTTTAAATGTACTAGCATAGAATTAGTCATACTATTGGTTTTTTTATTTTAGATATTTAGAGTATCCCGCCTGCACGGCAGAGCCTGGCAAGCTCACCGTAGCGTATTCGATATGCCAAAAACAGTTAACAACAAGTCTCACAATGGAGATGTTACTGGTGCCCACTTGAGCAAATAGATGAACAACGGGAGGACAGTGCTACAGTGCTACAGTAAAAACAGATACATCGCTTCTGAAAATTATCAACTTATCCCTTATTTGCAGTTTTGTTCAATTTGAAGAGTTTAGCTTTACTGATCTATATGTATGTAGGCATCACCAACTCCACAATCAAAAGAGATCTCTCACATGTGGGATATAAGGAAATATAAGGAAAGGAACAACAAATGGCCAAAGGCAACAGAATGGAGGTTTTGCAAGCCATACAAATTAAAGTCTTTAGGGCATGCTGTTGGGACAGACTTGGGTGGTGGTTGGGAAAATTTGGAATAATGGTGGTAGGAAGGTGTAAGGGTGATGGGATTAGTGTTGGAATACGAAATGTAATAAATTATTGTGAACAACTTTATAAAAATAAAATTAAATAAAAAAAAAGAACTGGAGGTTTTGTTACAGAACTGAGCTTACCTGATATGGCAGGGATGTGTGGAGAGGAGGGATCCCTGGGATATTGGTGGAGGGGAGCAGGAACTCTGGTCATAAGTTTGTGTTATCATGGTGCATTCATGAAATGTATAATGTGTAATTCATGAAATTATATATTCATAAATCATGTTACCTCAATAAAAATGGTAAAGAAAAAAGTGTACTGACAGGAATTAGTCCAAAGATGATAGCTTTACCCTCTTAACGTTGATTTTAATTAGTACACTGCAGTACAGATGAAGGAACCAGAGCAAAATTATTTTTATGGACCATGTTCACACACAACATATTGCACTTAAGATTGAACAAAAAGCAACATAAATCATATTCTGGAAAAATGTTTTTCCCTAAATGTGGTTTCAGGTCAGAAAGTGAATCTTAAAGGAAGAGTAAATCATCCTGAGCACACAATTACACTGGTACTTATCTTAAGTTTAAATGATCTGAACGTAAAAGAAATTAAGTAAGTCTTAAGGCTAAGAAGAAAATACAAATTTTAATTAATTAAAATATATCAATTTTATAGCATGGAACAGTAAATAGCTCAACTTTGAAGAAACTCAGAATTTGACTCCAATCCCAGCTGTGTCCTGCAATTTGTATAAATTACTAACGTTGCTTTGACCTAATTTTATTGTCTGTGAAATAGGGCCCAAATAGTTTCCTTTTATGATTCTTCTTAGAATGAGATCAGATATAAAATACCTAATGTTGAACTTGGCACATAGTAGATGCTATGTCAGGAGTAACAACTTTTTATTATTTCTGTTGAGTGCCCATAATTAGATGTCTTTTTTGAAACATGGAGGCTAAAGGAATTTTGTAAGATTTTTTTAACTAAAAATCACTTTTTAAATGAACAGAATTCAGGCCAGAGAGATAGAAAAGGAGCAAAAGTACTTGCCTTGCATGTGACCAGCCCTGATTTGATCCCTGACACTGCACAGGGTTCCCCAATCATCGCTAAGATTGAGAACTGAGTACAGAGTCAAGAATAAACCCTGAACACAACTTGTGACTGCATCCACCAAAAGAGAAGACGGATATAGTTTTAATGCCCAGAAATGTCATGCTTTGTCCTTACGGAATCCATTAATTCAAAAAGTTTCAATCAACGCAGACTCATTCCAAGCACTCATCCCCTAAATCGGTTTCCTTATCTGAAAAGTGGGGATACCAATTCCTCTACATCACAGGAACTACACAAAGATTTAATAATATGAATTCAGAACATCCAAAAATGAAAATAAGTAGCTGTTTCATTTAAAAACATTCATCTCTTCGGTTAAAAAATTATCTCGGCTGGGACTGGAGCAATAGCACAGCGGGTAGGGCATTTGCCTTGCACGCAGCTGACCTAGGTTCGATTCCCAGCATCCCATATGGTCCCTCGAGCACCGCCAGCAGTAATTCCTGAGTGCATAAACCAGGAGTAACTCCTGTGCATCGCCGGGTGTGACCCAAAAAGCAAAAATCAAAAAAAACAAAAAAAATTATCTCGGGGCTAGAGCGATAGTACAGTGGGTAGGGCATTTGCCTTGCATAAAGCTGACCCAGTTTCAATCCCTGGCATCCCATATGGCCCCTTGAGCAGCACCTCCAGGAGTAATTCCTGAGTGCAGAGCAAGGAATAGCATCTTTAGCATTGCCAAGTGTGACCCCCCCCCAAAAAAAGTTATGTCAGTATGGTTTGTATTTATCTCCTTGACCAAATATTCCTCATTCTCTTAGAAGAAAAGTTTCTTTTGTTTTAATATAAAACATTCACTTCTTTTCTCTATGCTTATGCTTTAAATGTACTAATTTTCATATACTGTATAAACTACATGTTTTGGTCTCAATTTAGTTACTTGAGGCCCTAATTGCCAAGAAAAATGGTACGCTGGTGTTATAATACTGAGTAATACAATCAGAACCTCATCATTCACCGTAAATTTATCACAAATTCACCTTGTTTTGGAGGAGAGGGCCCACCAAAGAGTACTCAGTATGTTTGGGGGTCACTTCTGGGCAAGAAGGGCCAATGTGAGGGCCCAATAATGCAGAGCTACTTTGGCCCAATATTGGTTGAAGACCACCAAAGCCAAACCTTGCAGAGTTAGGGTCCTACTTATGCAAATGATGATCCCTTGGTCCCTGTGTTATCTCCGTGGCTCCGACAAAGACTTTTTAATAACTGTAATAAAGCCTCCTAGAGAAATACAAATACTGTTTATAAGCTACTGCTATTTAAAATGATTTAACAGAGGGCCAGGGATGTAGCTTAGCAGTAGAACACTTGTCTTACAAGTATGAGGCTCTGGGTTCAATTCCAAGCACTGAAAAAAAAAGTTGTTTAATGTTGCAAATAATTAATATTGTAATTTCTATTTAATCAATAAATTAATAAAGATGTGGTAACAATACATAGACTTTTAAGCATAGATTCACTCTACTTCAAAATAAGATCCCACATTTGGAGGAAAAACACATCTTTTCATTTTAAGAACATTGTTAATATTTATGCAATGAATGAAATTCATAACATAAGAATATTTCTGTCTCTAAATATTACTGTTTTCCTTCAGAGTTTCATCAGAAACAAGTGGCTAGTCCCAGGATTCTGGGAAGCAGCTAAATAGTTTACTGTATTTAAGTGTATATAAAAGAACACAAGAGGAAGAATACTTTGATGAGAATTCTAAAAAAGAGACCTTAAAATTTTTCAACAACTGTTTTCGGAAGAAAGTAAACATGAGATTAGTGCATGAAGAAGGCAGGGAGGAGCCACATTCCTCTCCTTCATCCTGCGTGGTTGGTCTTTGTGCACAGCGAGGCATAAGCACAAAGAGGACAACCACAAAGATGCCCCCACAGAACTTAAATCACACCTGTGGAGCAAGGTTTGGTCTCAATCGGCTACAAAGAGCTGATATAAAACATGCCAGGGCTTCTAAGACTTTCTCTGCAAAGACCAGGAACAACAGGGTGACTGAGATTCAATTAAGAATGTCATCAGTTAGAAAAGATGAAGTCATGAAATTTACATACAAGTGGTACTACATGAAAATTATCATGTTAAGCGAAATGACTCAGAGAGGGATAGACATAGAAAGATTGCATTCATCTGGGGAACATAAAGGAACAAAATAGGAGACTAACACCCAAAAATGGCCGAGATTAGTACTAGGAATTTTACTCCATGGCTTGGAGGCCAGCCACACATGCTAGGGGAGAAGGGAGCTCAGATAGAGAAGGGAGCACCAAATAAAGGGTGTTGGAAGGATCCTCCCAGGATGGGAGAAGCATGCTGAAAGTAGTCTATAGACCGAACATGACTGCCACTCAATGCCTCTTTTGCAAACCACAACACCCAATAGGATAGAGAGAACAAAAGGGAATGCCCTGCCACAGAGGCAGCGTGGGATGGGGGGATGGGGGGTGGGAGGGATACTGGGACCCATGGTGGTGGAAAACGGGCACTGGTAGAGGGATGGGTACTTGATCATTGTATAACTGAAATCCAAGCACAAAAATTTGTAAGTCTACAACTGTACCTCATAGTGTTTCACTAATAAAAATTTAAAAAAAGAATGTCAACAGTGTGGGCTGGATTGAGACAACAGAGATCAGGGGCACAGGATTAGACAAAAGGTAGGGGCTGAAGTGCTAGTACAGTGGGTAGAGTACTTGCCTTGCACGTGGACCACCCGGGTTTGATCCACAGCACCCATATTGTTCCCGGAGCCTGCCAGAGTGACTCTTGAGTGCAGAGCCCTGAGAATTGCTGGGTGTGGCCTCAAGCACACCCCCTAACACCCTCCCCCCCCACAAAAGAAGAAGGTAGGTGGAGCCTGTATAGATGACATACTACAGATAAAGTTTTGATTGAATCAGCCATTTAGGGCTTTCGATGCAGCTTAGTGTTAGAGTACAATATGCCTAGCATATGTGAAACCCTGAATTTGGTCCCTGGAACCTCCCAAAATAAATAGTGGTGCATTACACTGCATTTATTATCAGAAGTATAACTGCACCCCAAGGCTTAAAATCTAAAGTTATATAAGCAATTGAAAAAACATTTATAATATAACCTGATAAACCTTAGAATGGAGGATATATAGAATGAAAATTCCATCTGAATTCTAAAAGAATACTTGACTTGAATCTTAGTAAATACTTGATTTAAATCTTAGTAAAGACGGACACTTCCTGAAGGAAGTGCCCAAAAGCCACACAGTGATTACTTATGACAGGAAAGAGGGCAGAAGAGACAGAGAAAGAGAGAAGGGTTGGGATGAGCGTGCTCTAGGTTAAGATGTCAAAGGCACTTGTCCATACAGATGTTGATGTATGGACTAGTGTGTTATGTGGCTGGGGTTATGATGGTCAATTCACAAAAAGCTTTGGAAACCAGACACTGATTTTTGTTCTATCAGGGAATAGCAAGAAGACTTGGAAAATATCAGCACAGTGACATGGGCATATTCGTGTGGTGAAAAGATAGATCGTCAGCGGTGTTAAAACAAATTCTAAGTAAGCAGGTCTGTTTGTACCACTCTGGAACTGCAATTTAAATGATCTCCACCATGACTGTAGAGCATAGCTGTTTCTAGAAACCACTGCTCTATGGCTAATAGATGAATTCAGCAGAAAAAGGTTAGAGTGACCAGTTTCATTGGGAACTAAGAGCAGTTTTTACAAAGCTGAAACTTGGAAAACCAGGTCAGTCTCAGGCAAACTATGATGAGTGGTCATCATTGGGCAAACAGTGAGTAGGCTCCAAAACAGTCCTGCATTTGGAGCATAAAAGGGCATCCATAGTAGACTTACTACACCGAGAAACTGAATTTTACAGTGTTTTCAAAACCTAAAAGGAAAAAAAAAACATTATTGATGATTCTGCCTGGCAACGATTTTAACTATTTTTAATACTTGTGGGGTTTCCTATATTTGGAAGAAAACCCATAATGAGTGGGGAAGAATATTTAGCTTTCGGGCCATGTGACAGAGCTTTTCCATACTCCTAAAATGGACATGACATGCCCTGGGCTGGCATGGTTGAATCACAATGAGCCAGAAAGCTGCCAGTCAAACAGGGCACACCTTCCTGAAACATGGAGATTCATAATGCTGTGAATGGTAAAAAGTGGAAAAATTCTTTCAAAATGTTAATGCAATTTCTGGGGGTCATAGAGCTACTACAGTGGGTTAGTTGCTTTGCATGAAGTCAACCTGGGTTCAATTCCCTGGAGTCCTGCCAAGGATGACCCCTGAACATAGTCTGGTGTCTGCTCTGGGACTGCCAGATGTGTCCCTCAAACAATGTTCTGTCCCCCCAAAAAAACATAACAACAAACCCAAAATATTAATGCAGTTTTGATAGTCACTTGAATAGTAGGACAAAACATAAGACAAAAATCCTTTGCTTTGAGGCAGACAATTTGGGAGTTTATGAATAGATTTCATTATGCACTCCAACATATGACACAGTTTCCTGGGGTGAGAAAATGATATGAGTGTCAAGTTTGAGAAGCTTACCTCTTCTTACTGGTACTGGAGATCTCAAAAATGATACTTGGCCTTTTTGCCAAGAGCCGTTGCCTTTAAATGAGTGACACATTTTTAGGAAACAATAAATCTAGTTCTCTGCTTACAGAAAAAACAGCCTAAGTGGTTACAGTTCCTAAGCACCATATCCTTTCACGTATTATTTAATTCATAACCTAAATATGTTCCTAATACTTCAATGAAGCGAAACACCTTAGGAAAGATGTGCCTGGGAAATAAACACAAGCCCAATACTGTGAATGTTTTTCCATTCAATGTTGGGAACTCAACGTTCTCTATCTATTTAAATAAGGTGATTTATTTGTTCGCTTGCCCATTTCTTTCTTCATTTACTTATCCTGCTTTGGAGGACAGAAACTGAGTCTACAGTGTCTACTGAAAGAGCGCCTGCCCACGTGAGAGGTATGTAGTAAATATTTGTTGAAGTAGTTATTGAGATAAGTATAAATATTAGTAAGTGATGTGAAGTCAAATGGGCATAAGTTGTACTGGAAATCCCGTCAAAACCTTTACTACTCAGTCTTGTTTAAAAGATCTAAATAATTAATTACATTGCATCAGCTTCTACACTTCCATTTGACATTTCTGTCTACAATTCAGGCGGGAGTCACTTTGTTCTTCTTAGGTTTACTCCAGCAAGAAAATATACAAACTAAATAAAGAAAAACAGTACATTCCATCAGGATGTTGCAACAGGAAATGAACTATCTTTAAGCCCATACAGGGCTGGAGCCATAGCACAGCGGTAGGGCGTTTGCCTTGCACGCAGCCAACATGGCCGACCCGAGTTCGATTCCTCCGCCCCTCTCGGAGAGCCCGGCAAGCTACCGAGAGTATCTTGCCCACACGGCAGAGCCTGGCAAGCTTCCTTATGTATTCGATATGCCAGACACAGTAAAAACAAAGTCTCCAGTGGAGACTTTTACTGGACCCGCTCGAGCAAATCAACGAACAATGGGAGGACCTTTACCTTTACCTTTAAGCCCATACAAATAGTATTACACTTTTATCCCAGTTAGGTAAATAGGAATATTATAGATAGATTACATATTTAATTATGATTATAAATGGAAGAGAAATATATGTAATTATTACATTATTAGATATTACTGTGAGAATGCAAGTGTTTTTCCTCCTGCTTTTTAGAAAACAATGTTAACATGATTAATTGTACAATAATACTTAAATGGAAGATAGAGATGTGATTATTTTACAGACTCGTTGAAGTTAAAATTGCAATTTTTGGTTTCATTGGAGAAACTTATTTCCATAACTATTCGATTGAAAGTTACCCGTAGAAAACTCTCTTTTTAGCTTGTTAAAGTCTTTTCATTGGAGACTGCTCCTTTGGGGGACAGGAATGTGAATCATGGTAAAGTACATGCCCAGTTTAGAGTAGAACTTGGTTTAATCCCTGGCAACACACACACACATACACACACACACACACACACACACACACACACGAGTTACTCTTACCTAGCACTTCATACTGTCACCCTCAAAGAAGGCTGGAGCGATAGCACAGCGGTAGGGCGTTTGCCTTGCACACAGCCAACAAGGCCAACCCGAGTTCGATTTCTCTGCCCCTCTCGGAGAGCCCTGCAAGCTACCGAGAGTATCTCGCTCGCACGGCAGAGCCTGGCAAGCTCCCCGTGACGTATTCGATATGCCAGACACAGTAACAACAAAGTCTCCAATGGAGACGTTACTGGGCCTGCTCGAGCAAATCGATGATCAACGGGAGGGCCTTTACTTACTTTACTTTACTTTACTTTACTTTTACCCTCAAAGAAATTGCTTATTTAAATATTAGAACTAGATGCTATTTCTATGTTAAAGCTTGCTTTTACTGTCATCATCATAGTTGAATTTTTTAAATTAAAATTTCTCAAAATGATTTTTTGCAGAAATAGAAAAATCCATCCAAAAATTCGTATGAAATTTGATAGGGCAGAGAGCTAAGATCAAAGGGCCAAGCACATGCATTCCTTTTAGGGACCCCTGTTTCAATCCCTGGCACTTCATGGTTCCCAACACCACTGGGAGTATCTTCCAACCATAGAGCTAGGAGTAACCCCCAAACATTACTGGGTGTTGCCCTCAAATCAAATAAATTAATGCGATTCACAAGGAACTTGACATCTGGTTTCACCTGGCTATACCTGTGTTATCCTGGGCAAACCATAAGCACGTGTGCAAGCCCTGGTGCTCAGTAGCATTAACAACAAAAGGAAGGAGGAAATCTGAAACTGAGAACTGGCAAGAATTTGGGAAAGCCAGAACCCATGTACATTGCTGGTGAAAAATGTGAATGGTATAATCACTATGAGTCCAGTAAGGTGGTTCCTCAACAAGTTAAAATAGATCAATCCATGACCAAGCAATTTCACATTGGATTATATCCAAAATAGTTTAAGGGAGGGACACTCACATTCATAGCACCATTGTTCCCAATAGCCAAGAGATGGAAGAAAAACTACTATCATTGATAGATAAGTATATAAATGAAATATGGTATACATATGCATCACAATAGTGTCCACACTGGGATAAACATAAAAGTCTGATGCACACATACTGCAATATAAACAAACCTTGAAGATACTGTAGCACTGTAGCACTGCCCTCCCGTTGTTCAGCTATTTGCTCGAGTGGGCACCAGAAACGTCTCCATTGTGAGACTTGTTGCTACTGTTCTTGGCATATCGAATACGCCATGAGGAGCTTGCCAGGCTCTGACATGCGGGCAGGATACTTTCAGTAGCTTGCCAGGCTCTCCGAGAAGGGCGGAGGAATCGAACCCCCATGAACTGCATGCAAGGCAAATGCCCTACCCACAGTGCTATCGCTCCAGCCCTTGAAGATACTGTATTTAGAAAATAAATCTGTCACAAGCATATAAATGCTCTAGAACTCCACTTACGTGAGGTCCACTGTTCATTGTTACTGTGTTTTGGCATATCGAATACATCACGATAGCTTGCCAGGCTCTGCCGGGCAGGCGAGATACTCTCAGTAGCTTGCCGGGCTCTCTGAGAGGGGCGGAGGAATCGAACTCGGGTTGGCCATGTTGGCTGCATGCAAGCCACATGCCCTACCGCTGTGCTAAATTCAATTCGTAATGGGAAAGCAGAACCGTGACACTCAAGGCCCCGGGTGGGATGCCTGAGATAGAGAGCTACTGCCGTGGGGACAGAGCTTCAGATTGAGAAAACAAAATAAGTTTTGGAAATGGTTGATGCTGATTGTGCATAACAAGATGAATACATTTAAAGTCAATGGACACTTCCCTTAAAAGTTGGGTAAGGGAAGTACAGCAGGTAGGGTGCTTGCCTTGCACACAGCCAACCAGGGTTTGAGTCCTGACATCCTGTATGGTCTCCTGAGCCTGCCAGGAGTAATTCCTGAGTGCAGAGTCAGGAGTAACCCCTGATCCATCATCAGGTATGGCCCCAACCTCTCATCCCCAAATAAATAAAATAAAAATTCCCCCAAACGTTGTAAAGAAAAAAAGAAAAACTTGGATAAGTTAGGGTTGGAAGGGATCAAGTACTTGCCTTGCATACAGAAAATTGTAGTTTAATCCCTGTTCCTGCCTGGTCCTCTGGGTATCACTGAGAGTAAGCCCTGAGTAGAGAGCTGGGACTAACTTCCAGCACCACAGGTTGTGGCCCAATCCCCTCCCCACAAAGGCTGGTGCACATGCTCTGTACACAAAAGATCCAGGTTCTGTCCCCTGCATCCTTCATTTCCCCAAGCACTGAGAGGAAGGATCCCTCATCATTATGCCAAGAATGGCCCAAGAACCAGATAGAAACCAAAGATATAAAATTTTACATTACGTATATTGTATTCCCCATGACGTATTCGATATGCCAGGCACAGTAACAACAAAGTCTCCAATGGAGACGTTACTGGGCCCGCTCGAGCAAATCGATGAACAACGGGAGGGCCTTTACCTTTACCTTATTAAAAAAAAAATCAGAATTTCCTTGGGATTAGTGATGGTTCAGTGAAATTACCTGCCTTGAAAGTATGAGTCCAGGAGTTTAGTCCCCAGTGGTGTCCATCCCGTGTTGAGCAAAGATCCCTGAGCTCTTTGGGATGCCTGCTCTTTGGGATCCGCAATGTCACAGCAAAGTGTGTGATCACTGGTGCACCACTGCTGGGTGTGTGCAAGCATCACAACTAAGAGTGTCTGACCTCTGCTGAGCACCACGACCCTGGTTATCATAACACAAAAGGGGGAAGACGGGGAAAAAGAAATAATATAAATCAAAAGTATCTTGTACATCCTGCCAAACAGAAAAATCATCCCTAATCTCCTATATACAGAGTATCACAGTACTAAAAATTCTGTATAAAAATTATAAAAGTGTGTTCCATTTTGTTACTTTTGTCTTCTTCTTCTTCTTCTTCTTCTTCTTCTTCTTCTTCTTCTTCTTCTTCTTCTTCTTCTTCTTCTTCTTCTTCTTCTTCATCTTCTCCTCCTCCTCCTTCTCCTTCATCTCCTTCTTTTCCTTCTTCTTTTTCTTCTTCTACTCCTCCTCCTTCTCCTTCTTCTCCTTCTTCTTCTTCCTCTTCTCCTCCTCCTCTTCCTCTTCCTCCTCCTCCTCTCCTCCTTCTTCTTCTTCTTCCTCTTCTTCTTCATCTTCTCCTCCTCCTCCTCCTTCTCCTTCATCTCCTTCTTTTCCTTCTTCTTTTTCTTCTTCTCCTCCTCCTCCTCCTCCTCCTCCTTCTTCTTCTTCTTCTTTTTCTTCTTCTTCTTCTTCATCTTCTCCTCCTCCTCCTTCTCCTTCATCTCCTTCTTTTCCTTCTTCTTCTTTTTCTTCTTCTACTCCTCCTCCTTCTCCTTCTTCTCCTTCTTCTTCTTCCTCTTCTTCTTCTTCTTCTCCTCCTCCTCCTCCTCCTCTTCTTCCTTCTTCTTCTTCTTCTTCTTCTTCTTCTTCTTCTTCTTCTTCTTCTTCTTCTTCTTCTTCTTCTTCTTCTTCTTCTTCTTCCCCTTCTCCTCCTTCTCTTCCTTCTCCTTCTCCTCCTTCTTCCTCATCTTCTTCCACATCCTCCTCCTCCTCCTCCTTCATATTTTTTAAAAACACATATTGGGATATTAATAGTTTCACAGCTGCTGTCCCAGATTAAAATAGGATAAGGTCACTGGTTCCCCCCATACAATGCTGTGATCCTAAAAGATATAATTTTTTAAACTCAAAAAAACTATAAGCTTTTTGGTGTGTGTAATAAAGACCTTGGGCAATGCTGTTAAATCATACCCCCCCCCCCCTTCTTTACTATCAGAGTCAGCTTTCTGGGAACCAGTTCAGAAGCTGAACCCTTTGTGTATTTATTTACTTATAGTATTTGGACCATACCTGGCAATGCTCAGGGGTTACTCCTGGTGACGCACAGGGGATCATATAGGATGCTGAGCATGGAAGCCAGGTGGGCGGACTGCATGCAAGGCAAGCACCCTTGTACTCACTGTACTACCTTTCCAACCCCAGAAGTTGAATCCTTTAGAACATAAAAGGTGGCACTGGTCAAGCACAACTAGATGAATATCTCTCAGTGCAGTTGTTCATTCATCTGTGTCATTTTAATATCCTGAGATTCAGGCGAGGGAGGAAGCATCTGTACCAGCCCTGGAATCAGATCTCTCTCTAGATGTTACTGGTACAACTCTTTATATTATGTTTTCATCACCTCCTTGTTTTATTTTTCTGATGGTGTCCTTTTCAGAAAAGCTCTAGAAGTTAGTTTTTGATCTTAGCTCCTTCAGTGGGATCCCATTCAGTGGGCTGACTGGCAGTGTCGCGTTGCTACCCAACTATTTGCATGGAGGACAGAGCCTTTCCCTGGGAAAGAACTTCCTCAAAGGGAGGAAGGGCACCATTTTGGTTGTGACAATGGAGCAGGGTCAGAGGGCAAGGGTGAATCTGAGGGCAGCACTGTGTCTGTCAATCACACTCCTCCCAGACCCTCCCCCCTGAGTCCCAGGGTGAGCCACTGCCATTGAAAACAAGCAAAACAAACAAAACCGGAAAGAACTGGTGAATTGGGATTCAAGGCATCAGAGCTTCAGTAATAAACTGGGGACACAGGGAAGGTAGCTCTATCTTGCATCTCAGTGGAGACATCAGCCGACAGCAGGCAGTGGGAAACACTCCCTGGGGCACGCATGGTTGTGCTGGCTGTGCTCCCACCAGTTACTAACAGTCATCAGTACCGCAGTGGGTTCCAGTAAGAAAAAGGGCAGCGTGCCAAATGGCAAATGGTACCCAGAGGAATGTGTGGGACAAGTGTGGATCATCTTCTGGGGATTTCTACCACACCGCAGGAGGAACCTCACAGAGTCTGGCATTCCCACAGAGCAGGTGGGGCAGACACAGGAGAAGGAAAAGGGAGCTTTGAAAACTTTCTTTGATTTTATTTTTACCCTCTGACTGGTAAGGGCTGGGAAATAAGGGAAATGCTTTTCCAAAGAATGAAATATTTCGGTCAAACAAGATAAGACTCCGTTGTCTGGATAAAATTTCTATATGAGAAATTTGACTCAAATAACACTGACTTCCTGTGGATTTGTTGCTCTTTTTAACTCATTCACTTTACCCTCTGACCTAAGTGTGAATGACATACTCATAGTATACATTAACCATTAAAGAAGAACTCGAGCTGAATATTTTTTAACAAAATACAAGAAATTCTCAGTTATTGGCCTGTGGGGTGGGTCACACTGAGTATTTTCTTTTATAAATAGTTAAGAGTTGGTGCTTCCAACAAAAATGTTTTGCTTTTTGTTGGTGTGTGTATGTGTGTGTGTGTGTGTGTGTGTGTGTGTGTGTGTGTGGTGCCTGGGATTAAACCAAGGACTTATGCATGTAAGATATGTGATTTTATCACTGAGTCCCATCCCTCCTCCTAGAGTTTTTCATTTTAAGTATTTGGGAATAAGAGTATTCTCAAATATTTTGTAAGGTCTCATGTGTGTTTGTGTGTGTGTTTTGTGTGTGTGTGTGTGTGTGTGTGTGAGTGCTTCTGGAGCAGCACCTGATGGTGCTCAAGGTTCAATCCTGGATCTGTATTAGGGTTAACACAGATCTCCTCATTTCTTGGGGTACCATATGCAATGAGATGCATTCAAGTAGGAAAAGAAAAATACATGCAAGGAAATGGCCTAAACCTTACTCCTTTATGGTTCCTGCATGTCACCTCTTATAAACAATATAATGTATTTAAGTTAACATCTTCTAAGAAACTTATGGTGATTAGTATCTATTGTTCTGATATACTGGCTACTAAGCCCATTGCTTTTTGTCATTCTCTTTAAACAAGCTTTTTGTTCATTTAGATAAGTTATTGCTATAAACAGAGGTAGTTTCTTGCTTATTTTTCTCCTACTCAAGGAAAGTTGTGTGGTGAAAGTACTCATACTTAGGAGTTCTGAGTTAGAACATGCTTCAGCAATAATGCTAGCGTAACCTTGAATGAGGGAACTGGTCTCATGAACTCAATTTCTCCCTTTGTCAAATGTATGCTACAGAAACCATCTCACAAGTTTTATCTAACTAATGTATCAAAAATATCAACAGCTGTTAATGATTCTTGGGATCTTCTTGAGCATCAAGCACAAACTTTTGGCTCTGCTATTTGCTAGAGTGATGAGATCGTGGGAAAATTAGCTCTGAATTCAATTTTCCTAATTTTATGAAAATAAAATATGTGAGAAGTGACTAATAGAATTCCTGGAATACAGTAAATGCTCAATAAAAGTGATTTCCTCTTTTCTCATAAGAATGAATTAACTCAAGTAGAGCAGCTGCATCTTCTGGGCAAGACAACCAAAAACTTTCCACAAACTGACTCAAGAAGTCAAAGGTGAAAGCAGTTTTTCTTGTCCTTGTTGCTCTCAATATCCTGTGATTACCCAAACCACCACCAAAAAAAAAATCTGTCATTCCTCTGCCGCAAATGGAAGAGACAACTGGCAAAGCCTGTTGGCCTGTGATGAGCCTCTGGCACAACTTGTTGATTTGAAGGAACAGCTCCCTCTTAAACTAAAGAATCTGGTCCTCATCGTTGACTCTTAGAATCTGCATTCCTTCAGCACCACTGGCAAACGATTCGGTTGCAGCAGAAATGACGTATCATTATTTCTAAACTCTTCTTGGTGTTCTATTTAAAACCTGGCATCAGTAAGAAGCAAATTAGATAATGCATCTTGTCCTGGCTCACATATTGATGCACCCGCGTGCGTGTGCATACATGCGTGTGTGTGGAACCCACGGTCTCCTCATACATCAGACATATGTGTTCAACCACTGATTGACATCCCTGCTCAGGTATTCATGCTGAACAGAGAACAGGAATAGCTGTGGGTACACATAGAGTTTAGAGAAAATAATAAAATCAATACAAAACATAAAAAATATTTCAAAATAAAAGCCACTTCTGATGATTCTCAGCCAACCCCTTATGCTGAGTCTGATGTTTCATTGCTCAGGTGCTCTGGCTGGCAGTACTTAGAACCACCTGGCTTTATCCAGCATTGCTTGAAAGACCATGTGGTACTAGGGTTCAAACTCAGGGCCTTGCACAAAGTACGCAATCTTAGTTTTAATTCTAATTATTTTAATGTTTGGTAGAGTTTTGACAACATTTCCTACTTGGAATGTCATATTTTAAAGAAAGAAGATCCCAAGAAAAGCCATAATTCTGTGTTATTTGTTGTCTGTCAAATGCTTTTCATGGTGTAATCTTGAGCCTTTAATGCCATGTCGCATTTAAAAATGGTAAAATACGTTTTCAAGGGGAAATCATAGTCAGTTGCACACACTCACAAGATTAGCACGTTTTCTCACTGGATTGGACCAGAGATCAGGTGCATGTAAGTGAGAAAAATCTCATGTACCTTGGCTAAATGTTCAGGAGCCGTGCCATGCTCTGTGACTCAAGAACGGATATAGTATTTTTATAGCTGCCTTGTCTAAAGCTTATAATTTCCTTAATAACTGTACTCACAAATAATTTCAATATCTCAATTTTTTGTTCCCCACAAGACTGATAGTTCAGAGGAATAGGCCAGTTCTCTTCTGTATTCCTATTCCCCAGAAGAACGACTCACGCAAATGGGAGTTCAAAAAACAATAAAACTTATGAACAGATTTTGTGTGCGTGTGCGTGTGTGTGTGTGTGTGTGTGTGTGTGTGTGTGTTTGTGTGTGTTCTACTAATCCATCAACAATTCACTGTGGTTCTTATTGCACTGTGGTGTAATTTTTGTTTGTTTTTGTTTTGTTATGTGGTTATTTTTGGTGGGGAGGGGCACACCTGGCAGTGCTCAGGGCTTGTTTCTGACCCTGCACTTAGGGATTACTCCTGGCCGACTTCGGGGACCATATGGGGTACCGAGGATAAAACCTTGGTTAACCGGTATAAGGTTATACCATCACTTTTACTATTGCTCCAGACCCTGTACTGAGGTTCCTTCCTTCCTTCCTTCCTTCCTTCCTTCCTTCCTTCCTTCCTTCCTTCCTTCCTTCCTTCCTTCCTTTCTCCCTCCCTCCCTCCCTCCCTCCCTCCCTCCCTCCCTCCCTCCCTTCCTTCGTACACGTTCTTCTTCCCATTTGTCTTTGGAGAGTGACAAATTATTGGAACGTTTTGACTGAAGCAGGTACAAACTATTGGACATTCCTACACTCCCTGGTAAAATACAATTTTCACCTTGGTGGGAGCAACGGTGCTCTCATTGAGAATGCACATTCTAAATTATCTACCCTGAATTGGTTTTACTTTGTAAATCAGATTTTAAAAAATTATTTTTTGCTTTTTGAGTCACACCTGGCGATGCACAGGGGTTACTCCTGGCTCTGCACTCAGGAATTACTCCTGGCGGTGCTCAGGGAATTGAACCCAGGTCGGCTGCATGCAAAGCAAAAACCCTACCTGCTGTGCTATCGTTCCAGCTCCAGATAAAACATTTTTAATATATGTAGTAGGTAGGTAGGTAGTTTTAATTCAGAAAAATGAATTTCTGATTGTGGATTCTCTGGTTCTCTGGCACCTGAAAATTTGAAACAATTGTTCTATCATGCTTACAATTGCATATGCAAGTCAACATCTAGTTCAATTAATATATTGGGCTCTATTTGTGTGATACATAATTAATATCTTTTTCAGGGAAGGACAGGCTTGAATGAAGAGCAGCCCATGCTTACATTGCATCCTTGTGGGGACAAAATCCTTTTCATAGATATTTGTTCATTTTTATTTCTCTTACATTTCTCAACACAGATGAAGACAATCAGGTTCAAAGAAAGAGCTTGCCCAAGGTCACATGACTCACAAGAAACTGAGTTATCAGACTCCAAAGTACTTACTTTTTCCATTACAAGATACTGTGGGAGCCAGTAACTGTTTTTTGAAAACATGAGCACAGCGCACGGGAAGGTCTTGGGCTGAAACTCTCTGGGTAGTATTTCCTGAACCGTGCACATGTGGTGCCGTCACCATCTGGTGCAGTTCCTCCACATGACATAACTTGATTGACTTGCCATGCCCTTGCCAACATTTTTTGAGCATTGTCATCTTTTTAGTAACTTCCCTGAAAATGCCACACCTCTGGATCAGGCCAGAACACGT
This sequence comes from Sorex fumeus, assembly GCF_029834395.1. Taxonomy (NCBI): domain Eukaryota; kingdom Metazoa; phylum Chordata; class Mammalia; order Eulipotyphla; family Soricidae; genus Sorex; species Sorex fumeus. Next base: position 9,391,367 of record NW_026606065.1, on the reverse strand, counting down.
GAGGCGGTGAACCCGAGCCTGTAAACTCACTTCCTCACTCTCCCGAGACCCCTGCCAAGCCACTGCTGCCGGGAGACGGCCCCCTGAGCATGAGTTCTTGCAATGCACTTTGAAGTAGATAAAATATGCGCTCATGGACATCTGTCTGTTATTTCCTGCACTTACAGCTTTGTTCTTCTTGACTGCCAGAGAATTCTATGGATGATGTCACTTTTCTCTGAAGAGAACAGGCCATCAGAGCCTTTCACTGACATAATTAATTATCTGTAGCTTGATTCTGGGCCAGAAATTTCTCAAGGCACAGCCCCCAAAGAATTAACTCTACTGTGTTCCGTATTCTTAGACTTTTAAAGAGACAGGGTACCATATCTTTATTTTTTTTTTTCTCTCACATACTTAGAATGGTATTTTTGTTCTGTGATATCAAGTAACAGAAAGTGAACTGGGGCACTATTCTGTGATTTCACAAGGAAGACCTTCGGTTCAATAGGCAGCAAACTCTAAAGGTCACAACAGATCAAGTATACAAAGCAAAGCTTTTAGGGCTTAGTTTTAAATGCTACAGGAATGCATCACAATCACTGAATAGACTCTTTGGAGGATCTTGTGAATCTACGACCAGAAAAATGAGGTCTCAACCAAAGTTAACCATGCTAAATTATCTACAGGGTAAAAGGCAACAATTTACTGAATACAAAAGCCTAAAACATCAGTATACTTAAACTTTACGAGCAATAAGAAGTTATTAGAACAGTGACCTTATATTTCGAGAGTTTCATCAGCCTCTACATAGATAAAAAGAAATTTGCCTGTTTGTCAAAATGTCACCTTCCATGGATGCTAAGTTCAAAATCTTGTGAATGAGTTTTTTCTTATCTCTTTAAAATTTGGTGAGAAATGATCAACATTGTAGGTTCTGTAAAATAGCGGAGGCTCTGATGCAATCAGGGTATTCCATCAGGAGTAAGCCTGGCCCTGCTTTTAATTTGGGGAGTGGCAGTATGAAATCCAGGAGATCTCACAGCTTTCTCAACTCCGGTGGAAATTGCAGTGCCCTATTTAACTGTAAGGATTGACAGAGATCATGAATTTAAATGTGCATATAAATTTTGTTATTTATGTCTTCTTCTGTTGCCTCATTCTGCAAAAATGAATTTAACTTGTGTTTCCCTCTTGATTATTTTTAGTTTGGCCAACAATCTCTATAAATTTACTATTAAGACTTTAACTAATTAAAATTATAGTATAATAATGTCACGGTCACGGTCCTCTCGTTCATCGATTTGCTCGAGCCGGCCCAGTAACGTCTCCATTGGAGACTTTGTTGTTACTGTGTTTGGCATATCGATACATCATGGGTGGCTTGCCAGGCTCTGCCATGCGGGCAAGATACTCTCAGTAGCTTGCTGGGCTCTATGAGGGGGCGGAGGAATCGAACTCGGGTCAGCCATGTTGGCTGCATGCAAGGCAAATGCCCTACTGCTGTGCTATCGCTCCAGCCCATAGTATAATAATATTGGATATAAAAAAAGACAAAATGAAAAGTAAAAGAACTGCTACATCATCCCAGTAAACTTCCCAGACCTAAATCTTGCTTAGCTTTTTAGTGGCTCTAAGACTTCATGCATGAGCACATGCTCTACTGTTGAATCATTTCTTCAGTCCTCTGCAAGGCTAGTTTTAAAAAATAACTTGAAGTGAATCTTTACAGATTTTTAAAAACTAAATATAGACATGTATACACACATTATGTCTCTTTCTGTCTCTATCCCTCTAATATTAATAAGCACGACATTCCCGAAATTATACAAAGTGCTTTGCAAATATTATCTCATTTAAATTACTCAAAAATCTTATCAAAATATATTGGCATTATAACCATTTTGTACATGATATGTCTGAGACAGGTACAAAAATAGTTCAGTGGTTTGTCCGAAATCACTCAACTAATAGGTTCAAGATGGATATTAAGGAGTCTAATACCAGACAATCTTAAAATTATATCCTATTAATTTTTCAATATATATGCACCTGTCAATATAAAATTGCTCAAATATATGCCACTTTAATTTTTATTCAAACAGAGCGAAAAGCTCAAGACAAGTTATTCATTTCACCAGATCTCGACTATGTCATTTTCTTTTTCTGGATATGTCTTGTTCTTTTAATAATGCAATCAACTCCATTTTCATATGACTGCCTCACAGTTGAGTGATTTTCAACTTTCCCAATTCTATCACCTAAATCTGTAACCCAAATTAGATCAACCTCAAATACCAAACCGCCCCCCCAAAAAAACAATCAAAGAAAAAAATCAAATAATTATCTTGGATTATAATACTATTATGTTGAATTTCTTTTAAATCAAGATATCTGCTATGATTATGCTTGCAGAAATTAAATATATAAATATTCATCAAACAGAGGCTGATAAACAGGGGTTAATGAATTTGCCTTATATGTAGGTGACTCTAATTTGATCCTAGGAACCACATATGATCTTCCAAGCACCATTAAGAGTTATTACTGAGCACAGAGCCAGCAGTAAGCTCTGTAACTGTTGGATCACGATCATGATCATCCTGTTGTTTGTCGATTGCCTCGAGCAGGCCCCAGTAACGTCTCCTTCGTCCTAGCCCTGAGATTCTAAAAAGTGCCACATTCAAAGCTCTTTCAGGGTTAGGAGAATGAGACCCTTCATTGTTACTGGTATTTGGCATCTTGGGTACGCCATGGGGAGATTGCCTGACTCTGTCGTATGGGCAGGTTACAATCGGTCGCCTGCCAGGTTGTCCAAGCAAGAATGAGATAAGATGTTGGATAACTATTGGGTGTAATGCCAAAATTCCTACAAGCAAAAATGTACAATCCTTTGCTTTTTAAATTCTGCTCCCTTCTTTAGATGAAAGTTGAAGGCCCAGTTGGTGAACCTCTTTCTTTCTATTAGAGACCATAGATAGAATGAACAGTGAGCTATCGTCTTCCTCCTCTTTTTCTCCCTGAAGGAAGAGAAGTGAGAAGTCTGTGTTTGAGAGAAAACACAGGCTCCTCTACAGGGGAAGCAGGTGAGCAGACAAACAGAGATGAGCACGCAAGATAAATGTTCAATGGAGAACATGGACTCCCTCCCCTTTCTTTAATTTACTATTTATTCATTCCAAAGCTATGCTTAAAGTTATATTCTGATAGTTGTTTTTTTTGGATCACAACTGAGCAGGACACAATCTCTGCCTTCATGATTTCATAATCCAGAAAGAAATTTGAGGAGGAAATTCTTGCATCTAATAGTTCATTGAACCAACTTTTGGAAGAAAACAAAGAAGGAAAGTTCTAGCACATGGATAGGATAGGGAGGAATTGAGGAGCTATGAACTTTAATTCCAGTAATAGCAAGCTAAATGACTCCAAGCCTTAGCAGGACATTTAATTTATACATAAAAATTGCAAGAATTTAGAGTAGGAAAAAAAATTAACCCCTTAATTTACAACTGAAAAAACAAGTTCAAAGAAAGTCAATGATTTGCCTAAAGAATAAATTAGCTGACTGATTATATAGTAGAATCTAGACCTTCTGTATCACAGACAAGAGATCACTCCATCATACTAAACACACTGCAACAATCTCAAGTAGACATTAGTCCATCTGCTAATTAAATTATCATTTTAATGTAAAACAAGTAATTTGAGGGGGGACCAGATCAATGTAATTTCATATCATCTTTACTAGAGAAACTTATCTCTGCATCACTCCAATTGCAGTGTATGTGCTGCCAAAGCAAAACTAAATTAATGTTTTAATAAACATTTGAATGACACCGGGAACACTTGAAGAAATTCTGGATGTATGTCATTATAAATTCAAAAGTATAAAACCACGAGAAGTGTAAATAATTCTCATGAGAAGTAATATCACTTTGGTGGTAGATGGTAAAACTGGACCTCTAAAATATATAAATATTGAGACTTTTGTAAACCCATATTATTTCAATAAATTAAAATATAATTAAAAATTAAAATCTTGAAACAAAAAAGAGTGCTCTAAAAATTGATATTTCATTGAATTTTGACTGTGCATTGAATACACTAATTGTCCACTAGCAATCCAAGTGTGGCACAAAATATTTTTAATTCAATATTTTTACCTTCATTTACAAATGAATAAATTTGTAACTTTTTTATTACACTTCTCCCCCAATGTGGACTAGAGCGATAGCACAGTGTGTAGGGCGTTTGTCTTGCACACAGCTGACCCAGGTTTGATTCCTCCACCCTTCTCAGAGAGCCCGGCAAGCTACCGAGAGTATCTCACCTGCATGGCAAAGCCTTGCAAGCTACTCGTGATGTATTTGATATGCCAAAAACAGTAACAAGTCTCACAATTTGTTGTGAGACGTTACTGGTGCCCGCTCGAGCAAATCAATGAACAATGGGAGGATAGTGCTACAGTACAGTGCTCCCCCAATGTGATTCTAGCAATTATAGTCTTCTTGAGGACAGAGGTTGGAAAACATAGATTAAATTTATCAACAATTACTGCCAATAACTAATCATCAAAGTCAGAAGCATTTTATTTCTTTTTTAAAAATTTTTGTTGAATCACTGTGAGATGCAGTTACAAAGCTTTCATGTTTGAGTTTCAATCATTCAATGGTCTAACAGCCATCCCTTCCACCAGTGCACATTTTCCACCACTAATGTCCCCAGTATCCTTCCCCACCCCACGCCTGCCTCTATGCAGACAATTTCCCCCATATTTTGGGGCAGTATGGTTTGGGATACAGATGCTGAGAGGCTATCATGTTTGGTCCTTTATCTACTTTCAGCACACACCTCCCATCCCGACCAATCCCTTCAACCATCATTGATTTAGTGATCCCTTCTCTGTCCCAGCTGTCTTCTCCCCCAGCTCATGAGGCAGGCAGAAGCACTTTGTTTAAACCTGTTACACTTCATAGGCACAGATTCAGTACCTTAGAAGTCTTTTGGGTCTTTCTCATGATCATTTAAGGCTTCACATTTATAGGCAGTATGGCATTGATTCTAATGTTTCTAATTATTTTACTGAGGTGGGGACACATGTGACTCTGTGCTCAGGTGTCATGCCTGGTGGTGTTTGGGTGTCCATATGTGGTAATGGGGTTCAACCAAGGTCATAGTTGCAGCCTCATGCTAGGTAAATGTCACGCTAGCTAAATTGTCTCTCCAGCCCCATCTCTTTAGAATTGTTCACTTGGCTAGTTTGTATAATGTTTCCAATGCATTAGATTTTTTATAACAAATGAATAAGAATCACTTACAAAGATACATATATTAATAGCTGAAAATTATCAGGGAAAGCATTTGACTGATTATGATTCACTAAACTGGTTTAAGGTCCCTCCCTAAATTATTTCAAGTTTTTGCAGCTTACTTGTTGTTTTATGAATTGATCTACTGAGATCTTGTAGTTTTACTAACCTTATCCGAGCTGGCATTAAGACCAGCTTAAAGATCTTCCAGCCAAAGATCATCAACCAGCCAAAGATCAGATGAAAGCACAATGAAACTGACTAACTCAAGGACTAACTAAAACTGACGAATTCAAGGTGGATGAGATCAGAGAACCAGTGATGCCAGATTTCTGAACGTTGAACTCATCATTTTATGTTCAACAGACACCAGTCTTAAAGGAGAATAACCCTAGATTTCCTTCCAACTTCTCCCTGATCTTTTCAATCAACAAGGACGTAGCCTGAATGACCTCTTTCTGTAGCCGTTCTTTGCAAATGATTAATTCCAAGAGCTAATTGAGCAAGACATCATGAATCTGCTGTAATTGTGCTCACACTTTCCAGCTGAAGTTTCTAGGGGCCATCTCACAGATGGAGTCACACTCCTGGGACCACTTCCGAAGACTTACATACCAAGATGACTAAACCAGAACAAACTCATTTGAAGCATCCCTTCCTGGTGTGTCTATCCCTGCTGGTTCTAGATACAGCTGTTAAGGGCTCAAAGGAAGTCAGTCTTTGCTCCAGACTTCTGCCTATCACCAGTGGTGTCCACTGTGCTCCAGCTATAGACTTCTCCATGATCTCAGTAAATGACAATCTTTGTTTTCCATTTGTAGGTCAAAAAACCTTGAAGATGGGCTTACCTAATCTTTTTATCTTATATCCCACATAAAGCCTGCCATCAAATACAATCATCTCTCCTGCAAAATGAGTGCATAATCCAAAGACATTTTTCACCACAACAGTTATCAATCCAAGCAACCGTCACTTCCATATGACTTGCATATCTGGCAGTTCATGTTTCTGATTACTCACATTTAACTCAGAAGCAGGAAAATCAAGAACTAGACAAAGAAAAAAATTTCTACACTTCTCTATACACTCAATCACACTCAATATAATAAAACTAAAACTGCTTTGGAGTTCACAAGATGAAGTAAAAAATGACATCATACCATTTTAAACATTATATAGCTATTCTGAAGATATTTTATAAGATATTTTATATTGTATCATCAATACACTTGACTTATTAATCAAAACATGATTCCTGAATATGTAGTTACAATAAAATTCTACCTTGGAAGAAATACAGAAATGACAATTATCAAAATATCAATTTCTTTGAACACCTGGACAGAATAGAAGTTCTGTTCTATGAAGTCCTTAAAGAAATATGTGAGCAAGTTATAACAAATAATAGAATGAACTTTTAAGCATTTGCCTCACAGTGGGTGCTTGTATAGAGAGTTACTTTTCCTGGCACCTAATGACCTTTATTTATACTGAAACATTAACAATAAAGTAGGACAAGCTGGGGTATAGGTCAAGTGGTACAAAAATATTTAATTGATTAAACAGAACAAAAATAGTCAAGGAATAGAACCAATGCATTGCTTTCATAAGGCAACCCTGGATATGTAGAAAATTAGTGCCTTTTCTTTCATATATTTCCATAACACATAATCAAAGAGAATGGTCCCCTTATTCTTCTGGTTCATGTTTTCTTCACTTCCTATCCAGCAGTCAACAATTTCTTAATTATTCTCTTTTCATTTGGATCACCAATTATATAGTTCCCAAACTTATCTAGTCTCTTGTCCCCTTTTCAAAAAAATCACTCAAAAACGTAGATTTTCCCTGAGAAATATACCTTTTTGAAGCAAATAAACAAAAACGGCCCTCCCCAATGGCATCAAAACCTACATGCTCCCCACCCATATTCTAGACTGGGTGTGGGAGGCGGGGTGGTGTCATTCTCACCCACTTTGGGAAACACTGAATTCTAATTCTATATACATCAATAAACCTGACATGCACATCTTTAGGTCTCCAGAGGAAACTTGAGTGAAAAAAAAAACAATTATAGGACAGGGAGAATATACAAATATTAGACAAACCTAGTGGCCCCAGGCAGGAATTACTTCTTTTCTCAGCAACTTGAGTTAAACAAAAATAGCAATGAACTCAATGAAAGTATTCAGGAATATTCTATACTTTCAAAAGGTAGGGCAGAGCCTACTCAACTTTGTGTGTATTGTTTCTTATTTCCTCAGGCTCTGGATCAGGAAATGTTTGACATGAAAATAAGTATTGAAGGAGATTAATAGCTGCTGTTTGGAAAGGTCTATAAAAGGCTTTGCTGCCAATACAAACATATACATTGTTGAAGCACAAGACTGTATGCAGAGATAGGATTGCAAGTCAGCTTGACAGAGCCAAGCAACAATGCTTTCTTAGAATCCATTTATATCCTTTCTTTCAATTATTCACTAATATCATAGTAAAATGATTTCAACAACTTTCACTAGTGCCCAGCACTCTCTTAAATACAAACCATTTAAGGGAAAACAACTTCCTTGCTGACAGCTGTGTCACATGAATCTCTCTGAGACCTTCATGTGTTCTGAGGCTAGTCTTTGACTGACTGACAGGATTCTTATGAAATCAGATTTCAAATTTCACCTGGGCTTGTTAGCTTTGCAAAGAAAAAATATTCCACACCTGTCTGCACTTGTAACCCCATCTGGCAAACCTGAGGATTGCACAGGTCATATGGGGTTCAAAACAAACCATCTGCACTGCACCAAGAAAGGTCTCCTGGTTTACCAGAATAAAATGGGTAAAGGAGGATTTAAGGGAGGTAAGGTCTAAAAAATGGGTCCTTTTTTATGTACCAAGTCTTTGTCCACTGACTTTCAAGAGTGTCTCCAAGGCTATTTGAAGAGAAAAGGGAATTAAAATAGAGGCTAGTGACTGGTTTGGGAATTTGTAAACACTTTGTAAACAGTTGTAAGCAGTGCTGTATAGTGACCTCTTATTAACTGGAACACATTAATTTTAATTCAACAAGGTCTCTACATGCAGGTATGCATTCCACTCTTTAAAAATTCAATAGCTATTTCTAAAGTTCAGTATGAATTAAGAGTACAAACCAAAACTATGCACCTAATTTAAAGTGAATATTTTACTTGTCAGTATTTTAAATTAACAATTTGACAGTAGAATTTGTATCAGATGCAACTAGATCCATTACAAGTCATTTCTTTTATTCAGTTAACAAATCCTACTCAGATCCTACTGAGAAATGTTTGAAAAAAATGAACAAGATACAGGTGCAAATATCAGGTGCATGATTGATCCCCTCAGACTGAGATCTCATATCAATTCAATTTATAAGTTAGAAATTTTTTAAAGCTAAGTTTTCTCAGTTTCAAAATTTATTGTAAAAGGGAAAATTATATTGGTAAATAATAGGTGCTACTTCTCCTTATCTGTGGAATTCTTTTCTTTTTCCAATGAGTTTTCTTTTTCATTTGAACTACATCTGTCATACAACAGGCACTGACTTTAGTGTCACGGAGACATGACACATCCATCTCACCTGGGCATTCCTAGGAGAATTTACTTAAACTTTAGCCTCTGTTTACGCCTTGCCAAACTTTATCGGGCCATTGTCATCATAAAATAAAATAATGATAACCCCGCTATGTAGCACAGTACATAGGAAGAGCAAATTGACATTAGAGATCAGTGGGTCTTCAACAGCCAGTACACGGTTTAAAAAGTAATGGTCTAAAAAAAAAAAAAGTAATGGTCTACCGCAGTGGTCTAATGGCTGGTCTGTGAACCTGTTTGCAGAACATGTGCCAGACTGCAGGTACAAAAAGTTGAAGAATGCAATAGATAATTTTCTTTTTATTTTGCCACCTCACTGATATTTATGTGTCGTTTTTATTTTTTATTATGGAAAAACTTTAAATATGCGCTCAACTAAACAGAAGTATATAATGAATCAACTATTGATCTCTTTGCTTTGGTGGGAGAAGAGACTAGAACATTTCAAAGCACATTCCAGACATCCTACTGTTTCATGAAGCAATGAGATCATTATCATAGGGCATTATGTAGTCCCAGGTTAAGAAATCAGTCTTCCTTTAAAATTGATCTAAGATATCCAGTAAAAAAATACATAAAGTGAGGCAGAGGATTAGGCACTGTGATAGGTAGAAAAATGATGCCAGGATCTCTGTCCTCACCTGCTGTTTCCTTGGAAACAAGTTACTCTTGGCCACTTAGCTAAACTGCCTGCCAAAGTCAACCTCCAAATTTAATATGCAACTCTTTCATAAAAACTAAAACAGCACCACACTTTTTATTCTTTTAAAAACATAAAAATATTTATTAACCAACTACCAAAGAACTTTTAGAAAGCTTCATTGAGAATCTGTTCTCTAGAATTTGTGATTTAAAATAGTTTTATAAGAATTTAACAAGTTTAAAAATTCTCATAAATATAAAAAATGGCAAAGATTAATTCACCTATGTTACGACCTAGGAACACAATTAGAGTTCTTCTTAGAATAAGAAGAGTGAAAATAGTGTGTAGTCTGGAGATTTGAAAAAAAGAATTCTAGATATTCCATGTTGAGAGTCTTTGGGGGATAGAGCCTCTGCTGACAACAATTCCATTTCTAACATACCACAGGAGCTTGGATCTAGCATTTATCTGGAAAGTTTCCAGTCCCCCACAAAGCAGCTGATAAAGACTTTGGAAGAACTAGAAGAGAAAGCAGAGAGGGAGATTCAAGGATTGGAAGAGATGAGTAGAGTGAGGAAGTGAGAATTCTACCACAGAACCAGGAGGATGGGTATTCGATCATTGTATAACTGAAACCCCAGCACAAAAATTTGTAAGTCTATAACTGTACCTCTTGGTGTCTCACTAATAAAAATTTAAGGAAAAAAAATAAAATAAAAAAAAGAAAATGGGCACTGGAAAAAAGAGAGTGAGGAAGTTAGTCTGGGAAGGTAATAAAATGGCTTAAGGAAACAGAAATAACAGTGACAAATAAATATTTTCCTCGATGGAAGAAGAAGGGAGAGAAGGAGAACAAGAAAAAGAAATATTTAAGTTGGAAAAAAGGGGAGAAAGGCATCTATGGAAGAAAAATGAAATAAGGGAAGATGAAGGGGATTATGAGAAAAATTGCTGTCTAAATTATAAACTGGTTTACACGACCATTTTCAAATACTACACACACACACACACACACACACACACACACTCCCTTCCTCCATTCTCAGCATTTCTTCAGATCCAGTTTTGCCATCTTTATCAATCTATAAGTCTCTCAAAAGTGGAGTTTCCCCCAAGTACTTCTGGACACTAGAAACTTGATTTTAGAGTCACCATTCCTTTAAAACTTCACGTTTTAGGGTCTGAAGTGATAGATAGCACAGCAGCTAGGGTGTTTGCCTTGCATGCGGTCCGACCCGGGGTTCAATTCCCAGCATCCCATACAGTCCCCCAAGCATGGCCAGGAGTAATTTCTCAGTGCATGAACCAGGAATAACCCCTGTGCATCGCTGGGTGTGACCCAAAAAGAAAAAAAAAACTTCACATTTTAATACCAACTGCACAAATGATCTCTTTTCAGCTATTCTATCCTTGTTTTTTTTTTTAATCTTTATTAGTGAAACACCATGAGGTACAGTTGTAGACTTACAAATTTTTGTGCTTGGGTTTCAGTTATACAATGATCAAGTACCCATCCCTCCACCAGTGCCCATTTCCCACCACCACGGGTCCCAGTATCTTTGCAGCAGCACTGAAAATTAACTCCTTTGTAAGTTTCTCTTCCTCTTTGCTTTTATGACACATCAGAGTTCTGATCTATCTTCCTTTCTTTTTAGCCACATCCTCTTTCCCCTGCAGTTCATTTTTTCCTCCCACCACACCTTGAGTCATGGGGGTTCTCTATAGCTTTTGTCCTTGGAGCTGATGTTTTCTTTCTTATTTTCTGACCCTTGGCTTCACCTATGGTTCTTTCAGATGATTGCTATGCGTGTTTCTCTGTATTTATATTGTTGATACAACAACCCCTGGCCATATGTGGCTATCTAAATTTAAATTACTGGCAAGTAAAATTATAAATTCAATTCCTCAGCCACTTTATCCATATTTCAAAATCAGAAGAAACTAGTGATTATCATACTGAATAGCACAGATATCGATTGATATCACAGGTATCCAATTTTAACTTTCCATTGATATTTAGACATGGCAGTATTCTACCTGACATATCTCCTGGAAATCTCCCTAGAATTACTAATTCACCATGCCTCCAATCCTAGACCAGTTAGTATATATTTGTAATAACACTTATCTGTATAAACTCAAACTTCACTTGAAATGTACCCCATGCACAAGAACACATGCCCAAATAATCATGAAATAATTATACAAGTAAGTTAAATATTTAGAGTTTTGTTTATTAAAGTGTTTGAGATCATCTTCAATGAGAAAGAAGCAGGCTATAGCCATTAAGGGGGAAAATCTCCCTTTTTAATATATTATCTTTCCATGTTCAGAGTTTCATAAAATAATAACAGGATTCGTTGTATGGTATATTTTCTTTGTGAACTTACATTTTTTACATTTCTAAGTAAAACCAAGATTCTCCCCTACAGTGCCAAGTGAGTACATTATTCTCACTGCAGGGAAGCCAACTTTCTGATTCTGTTAAAAATACTAAAAATATTTTGCTGAACAATGAAGATCAGATACAAATGCTCTTTGCCAAAATACTGACAATACTACCAGACATTTGAGATTCTGAAACATCACATTCAACAAAGATTCAAATCTGGTCTTGATTTTAATCAAAAAACAACTTGTCTCTTTGCTGCCTCCTAAAACTTGTTGAAGACATACCATTCTCAGCATGGTGACATGAGGTTTCAGCAGGCTGCCCCATTGGGGTGACTTTAGCCTGATATTCCTAAAGATGGAGCATATTAAAGGCAGGTGAGTCATCAAGTTTAAGTCACACAGAGGGCAGGAACAGTAATAAAGCAGGAAAGGTGCTTGCTTTTCATGTGTCCAACCCAGGTTATATTCCTGGCATCCCATTTGGTCCCCAAAGCATCCCCAGGAATAATTCCTGTGTGCAGAGCCAGGGGTAAGTCCTGAGCATCACCAGATATGCCCACAACCCACCATAAAAATCATACAAAATAACTAGAAGCCTCATTCTTCAGAATCACAGAGATTGTACAGTTGGCCTTAACATGTGACAAAGAATTCACTTAGGATAGCAAAAGTAATCTTTAATGAAAAAATGATAAAATATATTCCCGTAGGAGAACATATTATACTTGGTTATTCTAGGTGATTCTATCTGAACTGATGTTCTGAACTGCATTCTCAATGGAATTATGGTATTTGTGGTTAAAGATGACAGAAATGTAGAATCACATTATTGTCATTAAGACTATTATAAATATTTGGAACTGATAATGTTCATTCAATGGAAATTTATCTAACAAAAGACATTTTCTCTAGGTTGCAGAGCATTATAGAATATACAAATCGTATGACATTCTGAGATCAACATCATTTAACAAGACACTGACAATGACATATCCAGACATTTTTCAGGAACAGATTAATGTGGAAAAAAAAACAGAAGACACAATCCTGCTTTTCAAATTGTTTTAGGCAACAGACAAAAATAAAGACACAAAACACTTAAGGAATGTGTATGTATGGAATACTATGATTTATACCAAAGCATATAGACATACCAAAATAATGTTGGATATCACGGGGAGAAAGACAAGTAATTAGAAAAAAGATTTTAGAGTGGGAGGAGGCAACCTTTCGGCTCTCTCTAAAAGAAATTTTATGAAAGGTGAGGATAAGGGAAAAATAAATAGGTGTAGTATAGAGGACAGTGAAAATACTCTATGATGCTGATAATACTGATAACACTACCATGTCATTATACATTTTGTAAACTCATAGAATGTACAAAACTTAGCTAGAATAAATTCTACAATAAATCATGGGCCCTGAATAATTAGGATGTGCCAAGGTAGGTTCACTAATTGTAATACAACACTCAGTTGGAGGGTATTGATAATGGGGAGGTTCTGCTTTAATAAGTTATCTCTTTGCCTTTCTTACAGTTTTACTGTAAACTTAGAACTGCTATTTGTTTTTATTACCTTTGTTTCTAAAAGGTAAGACCATCTGCTCCGCCCCATTCAACAGAACCACCTCTGCTTGTGAACATCAGCCTTATCAGTGAGACACACAGTGACAGAACGAATGGATTTGGCTATATTGCATGCTTGGTCCCTAGGGTTTCTTTCAGCTCATACTAAGTGTAAACTGTGATGATAAACAACCACTTCACTGACTTCAACTACATGAATCACATGTTCCAGTATGATTCTACCCATGGCACGTTCAATATCACAATCAAGGTTGAGAACAGGAAGCTTGCAATCCATGAAAAGTCCATCTCCATCTTCCTGGAGCAAGATTCTGCCAACATCATACGGGGCGATGCTGATACTGACTATGCTGTGAAGTCCACAGGTGTCTTCATTTAACTGGAGAAGTCTGGATCTCACTTGAAAGGTACAACCAAGAGGCCCATCCTCTCTATGCGTTCTGCTGATTCCCCATGTTTATGATGGGTAAACCTTGAGAATCATGACAACTCCTTCCAGATTGTCGGCAATGCCTCTCGCAGCATCAACTTTCCACTTTCCACTTTCCAATATTCCACTTTCTCTTTTGTTCTTGCTTTGTATCCATTTATACAACCGTAACTCCAGATCCAGTTCTATAAAATGTGTCTTCCCTTTCATATTTGGGCTTCCAAAAAGACTGATGCCATTTCAAACACACGGTCTTTTTGCTTGGTCTCCCTGGTCAAGGTCATCTATTATGACTGTGGAACGTGGAAATGTTCATGAACAAGTCCACACCATCACTGCCACCCAGAAGACCATGGATGGCCTCTCTGGGAATCTGTGATAGGATGGCCACAGGGCAGCCCAGAACATCAGCCAGCCTTTAACTGACATGGCTGTGGTTAAGGTCATTCCAGAGTTGAATGGGCAGATTACTAGCATGGGGTTTTGTTTGCCCACTCACAATTGTATGACCTGCTTCCTAGAGAAAGCGGCCAAATAAAATAACACCAAGAATGTGGTGATGTAGGCATTGCAGGGCCCCTATAAAGAATCCTGAGCTACACTGAGGACCAGGTTGTCTCCTTTGACTTTTATAGTGACAGGTCTCCCAAAGAGGAATAGAAAGAGCTATGCTTGGAATATCACGTTTCACTCAAATGAGAGAAAGAATCCGGAGTTCTGACATCCGTCGACGATCAAGAATCAGGGACGCTGTCTCATTTGCCAAGATGTCGAAAATCAGATGGGCTGGTCACGTAATGAGATTTAAAGACGACTGCTGTTACAGACTGGATTCCACGGGATGTCAAAAGACCGCGTGGCCGCCCACCTACCAGATGGTCAGACTTCTTCGTCAAGATCATGAACGATCGGTTTGAGGCCCTTCATGTTCCCGGAGTGAACAGATGCCATTGGGCTACACTAGCACGCGACAGGGACAAATGGAGACGTTACTGGCGCCCGCTCGAGCAAATCGACGACTAACGGGAAGTTAAGTGATTAAGTGATGTTGGGGCAAGTATGGCCTTCAATGACCACTTTGCTCATTTACCCTTAAGCTCATTTCCTGCTTTGAGAGTGAGTTAGGCTATAGCAGCAGGGTAGCAGTCCTGAAGGTCCACATGACCTCTAAGGAATAAGAGCTCCAAGAACAGTAGCTCCAGAAAGTGCTAGAGGAAGAGAGAGGCCTTAGCTTCTGGGAAGTCCTCCAACTCATCCAACACATGGAGCACCTTTTGACTACAACATCTTCCACTCCAGATCCTCTGAAGAAACAAGGGCTTAAGAAGTCCTACATTGTCATGTATCATGTCACTCTTATGCTCAGAAATTTACAAGAGATATCTAGAAGCTATCAGATAGAAATTTAGAGTTCTCATGTCAATAAAGAACTCTCACTGCCCCCAATAAAGTTATGAAAAAAAGAGAAAAAAATCAACGAGGTTTATAAAAGAAGTATAGGAGAGAAAAAGAACAAATACTTGTACTTATTTTTTTCTTTTTCAAGAAGGGCTGGAGCAATAGCACAGGGCTGGAGCGATAGCACAGCGGGTAGGGCGTTCGCCTTACACGCGGCCAACATGGCCGACCCGAGTTCGATTCCTCCACCCCTCTCGGAGAGCCCGGCAAGCTACCGAGAGTATTCGATATGCCAGACACAGTAACAACAAAGTCTCCAATGGAGACGTTACTGGGCCCGCTCGAGCAAATCGACGATCAACGGGAGGGCCTTTACCTTTACCTTTACCTATTTTTTTCTTATAATTTTATGCCTTATAATTACGTCCAGGTAGATTAAATACAAAGGAACAACAACAAAAAAAGAAGACAGTTTTGAGACTTTGATAGCATTTGAGATGGTATTGTGTCAGGATATGTATCAGGATTGGGGAAAATGCAGAGATGCCCAATTAGATAGATATGATCATGTTAGTCGTGTTAATTACCACTGTAGTAAAAAATTTTGCAGACAAGTCTGAACAATTTAAATTTCTATCTGATAGCTTCTAGATATCTTTTGTAAATTTCTGAGCATAAGAGTGACATGATCTTAGAAACGCTTGAGAAGAAGTGGTCTGGCAGCAGTTATTGACCTTCTAGCCTACAACCCTCATATTTATTAAATGATAGACTTGCTGTCCACTACAAATCTTACCACCATCCTAGGAGGTTTCAACATTCAGTGTGATATTGAGCCAATATTTAACTTTTTTTTTTTACTTTTTGGCGTCACACCCGGCGATGATGCACAGGGGTTAATCCTGGCTCATGCACTCAGGAATTACCCCTGGCGGTGCTCAGGGGACCATATGGAATGCTGGGAATCGAACCCAGGTCAGCCACATGCAAGGCAAACGCCCTACCCGCTGTGCTATCGCTCCAGCCCCACCAATATCTAACTTTATCATTCCTTGACATCATTAATCCTCATTAATTTCACTTCCACTCCTAAAACCACATCCAAGAACTTGCAATAGTTAAATTGCACCACACAAAAACCTAAACGAAAAGAGTCCCAGTTCTAGTCTCTACAGCCCTCTCCTGCCTATCTTCTATCGATCTTTTTGTTTTTCCTGATATTTCTTCTCACCCAACATATTCCACTTTCTCTTTTGTTCTCGCTTTGTATCCACTTATACAACCAAAACTCCAGATCGAATTCTATAAAATGTGTCTCCCCTTTCATGTTCAGGCTTCCAAACAGACTGATGCCATTTCAAACACATGGCTTCTTTGCTTGGGTAAGCCCTCAACTCCATTCATCAATTTCCCTTTTTGTCTATGTTCATATTCACCTTTATTGCAGGCAGGCAGTAGGGAAAGGGTACTGGCCGTGAGTTCTTAGGACATAATCTAGATGGGATTACTCCATTACTAGCCCTAAAATCGTTATTACCAGGACCCACTTAGTGGACACAGGAAGTAAGACCTAATTAGACCTTTAACATGGCATCTGCACAGGCACCAGAGAAAGCTGGACCCACCTTCTTGAGAAGCTCCAAAAGAAACAAAGCATTGTCTTAAGGAAATGAAAGAGAAGCATCAACTGCTCCAAATCCCCACTGGCAACTACCTTCGCAACAGACTGGGGGTGGAGGAGGATGGACAAGTGTACAAAAAACTAACTTGGACAAAGGAAGAGCATGTACAAGTGTTGGTAGCCCATGTGGATAGGTACATGTTTACTGCACATATACCACACACATCTCCTGTGACCCTCTGGAGATGTGTACTTCTGGTGCTCTCTTCACATCTGGAGAAGTCTATATTATCTCTTGAGCATGTCTCTCTCGCTCTTTCTCTTTCTCTCCTCTCTCTTTCTCACTCTTCTTCCCCTTCCTCAAAATATCTAAATAAAAACTGCATTTACTTCACTGTTCATCTACTCCTGAAATTCTTTTCTGTGAAGACAAGGTAACGGACCTGGAAAGTCTGAGTAAAGTCTAGGACTTACTTTCCCATTTCCTGCAAAGAACAACTTCTCACTCCAACCTGAGTCCATTGTTCCCCCAAGAAATCGGATGGCAGGGATCATCTGCCGTGCTAGGTAGAACAAGTGGGATTTAGATATATCCTGGCAGTTGCCTAGTAAGGCTGGTGAGATGTGAGAGTTGAGGTGCAATGCAGGGGATTACCACAGATTTACATCATCCTAAATCTCCCAGGCATTTCCTGGGGTGATGTAGGCAGAGAGAGAGTAAGCTGTAGATTCCTTCCTGAGACTGCTGTCTCCTCCCCACTTCACGTAAGTAACCCGGGGGACCTCAATCACTGGCAACATTTTCCTCTAAGATTCCCCTCAGCCATGATATAACATAGGTATAGATAAAATTGTCTTTTAGATCACCACTTAGTCTAGGTCTTCAGAAAATTATATATATATATAAAATGTATATATACATATATGAAAAGTTGAGGTTTTAGGGAAATCTCCCTCAACTGTCTACCCCACCCACAAATACTACAAGCATCAACTTTGTCTTTTTCCATTTTTGCTTCTTTCCTCTGTATCATTATATAAAAGACCTCCCTCCAGTTCAAGATTATCTCCCAACCCATACATTGTCTCCCTCTTTTCTGCCTTTTCCAAGATTTTGCTAAACAAAAATTATTTTTTTCTATATCCTTAACTATGTTTATTTTTGGTTCTATAGCACCTTAATCATCAAACACAATAAAGTTCTTTTCATTGCGAAAATTCTTCTTTGACCTGAGTTTCCCTCTAGCTGTGATCTTTCTCCTTCCTTTCTTATCCAAAGTTCTCTAATTAATATCCATCTTGGCTAAGTTTATTAATTATGACAATCTCAGAAGTTATAAAATATATTTATTATACAGAGAAGAAATAAACTACAAAGACTAAGATACAAAGTCAATGCTAATAAAGTCAGTTATTAAACCCTTGATTTTCTAACACTTGACCATAGAATTTGGAATTCATTCAAGTAGCATTGTTTCAGCCTATTGCTTTTGAATAATCCCATGTTTCCCTTCAAGCCCCAAAGTAGAAGAAAACATCAGAAATTCAAATCAAAATGAGGAGGAAGAAGAAGGAGGAGGAGGAGGAGGAGGAGGAAGAAGAAGAGGAGGAGGAAGAGGAGAAGGAGGAAGAGGAGGAGGAAGAGGAGGAGGAGGAAGAGGAGGAGGAAGAGGAGGAGGAGGAGGACAGGGAGGAGGAGGAGGAGAAGGAGAAGAAGAAAATAGAAAACTAAGAGGAAGAAAGAAAATCTGGTTTCTGTGTGTCAAAAAAATCTTAGCTCATCTACCTAATGCTTGCCCTCCCCCACTAAAAGAATATTGTAAATTCCTATATTTTTACCAGCATATTATTAGATTTCTCTAGTGCCCTTCATTTTTCAGCCCTCTGAAAACAGGCTAAAACTCAATTTAACTGCTGTGGCTAACATTCTAACAACCTCTCAATTCACCAATTTAAAGAATACACCTTATATTTAATGTTAATTGAATATCCTTCATATTCAACTGAAATACCCTATTTATTTGACAAATCCAACCTCAATCTTTGTGTCAGTTTTCATGATTCCCTTGGTTTCTTTATCACTCTATTCCTCTGGGACCCTCATACATTCTGAATGTTGTTTTTCAGATGTCTCATTTAGAGATTCCAAAGAGAGGGGTTGTTTAATTTGCATCAAACACATCTCTAAAGAGGCAAGACTATTCTATCTTATTTGGTTTGATTCTGTTTACTTTGGTTCCAAGACTTGCCTTTGCATCTCTGAAACCTACAAATTTCTCAACGTATAATTCTTTTTTATTTTAATTGGGGCCACCCCCAGTAGTACTGTGCCATGTCAAGGATGGAACTCAGGGCCTCCCACATACTTCACACATGCTCTTATTACTTTGAGCTATCACCCCAGCCCCCAAATATAATTATTTAAGTCTGTGTGTGTGTGTGTTTTGCTTGGGCTAGAACCCAGAGTACCATACATGCAAGTTTTGTGTTTTACCACTGAACTATATCTTCTACCCCTCGAGATCTCATTCTTTAGTGAAATTTTTATGTATTTTTGAAGATGTTTGCAATTGTTTCCTCCTTTGTGCTTCAAAAATTTGCATTACAATTACCCTCTAAAATACTCATTCCTTTAGCTTAATCATTCAATAAATCAGCTCATGAGCTTTGCTTTTCGGTCTTATAGAATATCCAAGAACTAAAACCAGGCTTGGCAGGTTTTAGCTATGAGTGTTATTATTATTCATCTGTGCATTCCTCAGATCTTTTACACTGCAATTTTTCTAAAATATTATTAAATCAGTTGATTTATAATTAATGAACGAATTTAAGAATTCCTGAGTATTTTGGTTTTGTTTTGTTTTTTGAAACCACACCCAGTGGTGCTCAGGGGTAACTCATGGTTCTGCATTCATGGATAAGCTCTTGGCAGAGGAACCATTTGGGGTGCCAGGGATTGAGCTTGGATTGGCTGTGTGCAAGGCAAATACCTTACCAACAACACTATCTCTCCAACCCCAAGAATTAGTGAGTGATAATAAGAAGAAGAATGGATAGAAGGTTTACCTGGAGGGAGATGAAGAGAAAGGCAAGTCAATATTTAAAAAAATAGCTAAGAATTTCAGAAGAAGATAAAAGAAGTAATGGAGAACATTCCACAGCTACATCATATACTTTGTACCCGATCTTTGAAATATATCACCTTTGTCTGTCGGACACCCACATGGATATGTCTCAATGTGTCAAAGACTTTGTCTCTAATAATCTGGCATGAAAGCCAAATGGTAATGTGGTACATTACTGAGTGACATTATCTACTTTCTCTGAACCTCTAAACACCAAGATAGATTACAATAACGGCAAAGGGAAAATGAGAAAAACTCAACTTGAAGTTGCTTTTTTTCTAAAATATATTCAGGTGGATATATCAAGGAACTTTACTACATAAAATGAATAATTTTCTTTTGCGTCAAGAAAATTGTTACTCGTTTCCTGTCTTTGAATCATTTTAAAAGAATAGCTTAAGCCAAGTTTTCTATCACTTGATCACTTGACATCCCGTTACTCATTGATTTGCTCAAGCAGGTGCCAGTAACATCTCCATTCATCCCTGTCGCGTTCTAGTGTAGCCCAATGTCATCTGCTCATTCTAGGAACACGAACAGCCTCAAACTGATCGGTCAGAGTCTTGACGAAAAGGTCTGACCATCTCGTAGGTGGGCGTCCACGCGATCTTTTGACATCCCGTGGAATCCAGTCAGTAATGGCTCTAGTCCAGCAGACATCTCCAAATCTCATTACGTGTCCAGCCCATCTGATTTTCAATGCCTTGGAAAACGAGACAGCGTCCCTGATTCTTGATCGTCGACGGAGGTCACAACTCCAGATTCTTTCTCTCATTTGAGTGAAGCGTGATACTCCAAGCATAGCTCCTTCAATTCCTCTTTGGGAGACCCGAATAGTGTTCTCATCCTGTTTGCGTAGGGCCCAGATCTCTGAGACATATGTTAATGCAGGAAGAACAGTGGAATCGGAGAGATGTGCCCAGAGCTGGAGGTTCTTCATTCTCTTAGCTATTTCTTTGATGCTCTTGATGGCATTCCAAGCTACTCTCTTCCTCATGCTCAAGTCAGGTGTCAGGTGATTCGTTATGTTGACTTCTTGACCTAGGTACACATAACTGTTGCATTTGGAAATGTTTATTCCATTGAGAGCGAATGGAGTGTCAGGAACGAGACCATTTCCCATAAACATTGTCTTCGTGAGATTCAGCTGTAGTCCAACCTTTCCACATTCATGGTCGAAGCTGGTCGCATTTGTGCTGCTTGGCTAATGTTTGGTGTTATTAGAATGATATCATCAGCAAAGCGGAAGTGGTGTAGTTTCCAACCGTCTATCCTCATTCCCATTCCTTCCCATTCCAGTCGTCGCATGATGTTCTCGAGGGTGGCACTGAAGAGTTTCAGCGAAATGGTATCACCCCTCTCTTGACATGGATGATCACTACCTTGTAGAATGGTGAGATCCTGGTAGTGAATCCATAATACAGCTCACAGAGGATGCTGATGTATTGAGTTTGAATTTCCTGTTTGGCTAGGGCTTCGATGACCACTTCCATCTCAACAGAATCAAAGGCCTTTGTTTAAATCAATGAACATTAGACAGAGCAGCATCTTGAACTCCCGAGAAACCTCAATGAACTTGGTTATCCCGTGGATATGGCCGATCGTGCTGAATCCTTTTTGGGACCCAGCTTGCTCGCATGGTTGTCCTTGTTACTTGTTTCCTATCTTTGAATCATTTTAAAAGAATATCTTAAGCCAAGTTTTCTATATTATGACTTTTTTATGTGAGTACCATTTCCTTTGAACTTTTATCATTTTTAATACAACTCAAAAGACTGGTTTCTTTAAAGTGTTATTTTGGGATAGATACAAAAGAAAGTTAACCATGATACCCATTTGATGGTCTAGGTGTAGTTTTATTATTTTCAGTATAGTCTGGGAAATATGTAACTAGTTTTCCACCCAGAGAGTAAAAAGTTCCAATTGATTAGAAAGTGCTTGTTATTAGAAATAATCAACAAAAGAAGTGTAATAATGGAAACCATCCTAACTACTTCTTTGTAGGCAATGAAAGACATTCATGGCACTGAAATGACAGACTTGTATCTGCATCTGTATCTACAGTTTGAAAAATTTGGAAACTATCTATCATAGAGAGACAAGAGTACTGATGGCATCAATTATAGGTAAAACTCATTAAAATGCAACTTCATTTAAATAAGTGTGTGTTTTATTAAAGGTATGCTTTAGAAATTCACTGAATACTTAGTGAACTAAAAAAGCAAACCCAAATTTGCAAATTTTGTAGAGTCAATATTTATAATGAAGTTCATCTGTTTAAAATGCAATTCAATAAATTATTATAGATCACACAACTGGTTCCAAAGTGTTGTTTAAGATATAAAAGGAGGGGCTGGAGCAATAGTACAGCGGGTAGGGTTTGCCTTGCCCGCAGCCGACCCGGGTTCGATTCCCAGCATCCCATATGGTCCCCTGAGCACTGCCAGGAGTAATTCCTGTGTGCATGACCCAGGAGTAACCCCTGTGCATTGCCAAGTGTGACCCAAAAAGCAAAAAAGTAAACAAATAAATTAAATTAAATCTAAAAGGATTGGATAAGGCACATCAAAGGCAATGGCTAATTTCGATTGTTTATAGAACCTTGGAACAGCACCTCCAGAATAAGCCTACCTTAGTCATACTCAGCTACCCTACAGAGGGAAGGCAATCATTGGTCTTTGGAAGGCTGGGAGTCAATCTAGTCAACATTTTTTACCCTCATATCATATCCCTTGTCTGGCACATAGTTGCCACATTTTTACCAACTCACTGACACTTACCAATGTCAAGTGCTTCCCACTCTTAACTACAACAACAACTCGAGCGGGCCCAGTAACGTCTCCACTGGAGACTTTGTTGTTACTGTGTTTGGCATATCGAATACTCTCGGTAGCTTGCCGGGCTCTCCGAGAGGGGCGGAGGAATCGAACTCGGGTCGGCCATGTTGGCTGCTTGTAAGGCGAACGCCCTACCCGCTGTGCTATCGCTCCAGCCAACAACAACAATACACACAGAGTCTCATGTGACAATGCTAATAAAAGATAACTGTCTACTATAAGTTCACTTATCTACAGTTCTAAAAACAAAAACAATCTTATTTTAAACAAACCTAAAATCAAAAAGTGCATATTTTCAAGTATATATTCATACACAGATACATGAGTCTATATATTAAATAGTTCATAGATGAACTACTTTACATATAAATTATCCATTCCTCCTTCCCTCTTAAGAGAGCCTGGCAAGCTACCGAGAGTATCTTGCCTGCACAGCAAAGCCTGGCAAGCTACCCGTGACATATTTGATATGCCAAAAACAGTAACAATAAGTCTCACAATTTGTTGTGAGACTTTACTGGTGCCCGCTCAAGCAAATCGATGAACAACGGGAGGACAGTGCTACAGTGCTACTAGTTTCTTAATTTCCCCTTCCTTTACTGCATCAATCCCAACATTTAGTACTTTTTCCTTAATTATTGAGTCTCAACATTGCATCCACAAAGTAAGGTAAGCTATCTGATACAAGATTCATGAAAAGCAAAAAGCCTTCTGGCTAATTTTATTTAGTGCCTAGCACATTGGAGCTGATACTTTGCATGTCTGGGCTCTGGAAGCATATCTGGCAACACTATGAACACGCAAATCACATGAATCTTAAATACTTTCCAGAATCCACGGAGATAAACAGCCTTCCTCAGAGATTAAGCCACCAGGATTGGAAAAGTTTATGGCATTGCTTTGTGTGGATTCCCAAGGTAACTATTGTACCTTCCACCTAGGTCAAGAGCTGTTGACTACAGACAGCTGTAAAAGTTACTGTAGGATATTCTTCCTACTTACATAAATGTTAATAGACAAAACATTAGCCACATTGCTGGGAGTGGTAAAGCTAATTTTAGGAACTGGTGCTCTGGAAAATTTCATCTTTTGCTGTGAAATGAAATGCGATTTTTCTCAGCCATAAATGGTAAGCTCACTCATGTTTGTTTGTCTTTTTAAACTTGAGTTTTGCATGTTTTATATTTCTCTTTACCCAAGGGGTTTTCTTATCTATGTGCACAGACCGATGAGAACAGGAACAGTTCATGCTAGACCACCCTAGTTTGGGGTGGGTCATAAATAATCTCTCTGAGGCTAACAGCACTCGCGAGCCAACAAAGGGTTCATTTCATGCAACTGTTAGTATTTCCTTAGAATCTCATGCAAGCTAAGAGCCGGACAAAAACAGAAAATGAAAACAGCCATTCAACTCGTAAGTCATCTTCTCTTCAAGAAAAGAGAGGAAAGAAAAGAAAGGGCCATTGTTTCCCCATTTCCAGAAATACAATTGTCCAGTCCTTAGAAACTCAGTTAAATCTCAACTCCAAATTGTATTCTTGGTAACTTAAACTTAATTAATATACACTTCATGAGAGACCAGAGGTTTATTGAAACTCAGAAAGTTGTGAGAATGGGCAGTGGAAAGAACACTGCACCAAGAAAAAGGAAGACAGGGATGAATCTAGACAAGACCTTAACCTTTTGGGCCTCAGTTTCCTCATTATATTTCCTCAAAATATAAATAATAATATTAACTGAGTTTCCTCAGTTTCCTCATATATTTCCTCAAAATATAAATAATAATATTAATAT
The DNA here is from genome assembly GCF_029834395.1 of Sorex fumeus. Classification (NCBI taxonomy): domain Eukaryota; kingdom Metazoa; phylum Chordata; class Mammalia; order Eulipotyphla; family Soricidae; genus Sorex; species Sorex fumeus. The sequence goes on along the minus strand of NW_026606065.1, from coordinate 9,366,646 downwards.
TGAATAAAATAATAGGCTTTAAATGCTTTGTTAAGGTGTTAGAGTTTCATAATGCAATTCTCTGCTTATTTGAATTCATCTTAACTCTGATGACATATAAAATTAAAGATGAAAGTTAGGAAAAAAAGAATAAAAGATCGATTTAAACAAAGACTTTTTTCTTTCTCTCTTTCCTTCTTTTTAACTTTCTTATTATTCTCCTTTCTGAAAAACAAAAGTAACCTTAATTGTGGCATCCAATAATTATTACTTTTCTACAGTTTTCAACCATAGTCAATGATGAAATTAGATAGCCTCATTAATTATCTAGTACTAAATACAGGGACTTGTATCAAATTATTACCAAAACCATATCATGAAGACATTTTGTCCTCAAGTTGAAATTGACATCTACTAATTTATTCATTCATTTAACAAATATTTAGAAATGAGAAAGAACAGCCCTTTTCCCTACAAAATTTACAACTCAGTGAGGGAGATATGTTCAAAGTCTCTTATTTTATAGTGTAGAAACTAAAGACACTATTAATAGTTCAGAAAAATCTGACTCTACCTGCAACTCCCCTTCCATTATACTGAGTAGCTGGAGAAGGTCTTCTTTGGACAATTCCAAGGTTTTCTTATTCTTTTCTTCTCTTTCTCCAGATGGCTTGAGGTGTCGTTTGACAGTTCCTGAGGGCATGACATCATCCTCTTTCCTATTTGATTTGTTCTTCTTTTTTGCATCTTCTGAGAGATTTTTTTCTTCAGCATTGCTAATGATGGAGGACTTGGGGCAGGAGATATGCCCGTTGGATGAACTCTCACTACCTTGGTTTCGGGATCTCATTCCCACCTGCAACATATGAGCAAAAAAAAGGAGATGATTTTTATGAGCACTGACACTTTTTGGTATACTTACTAGAAACTCAGAGCAGACTTACAATATATCAATAAAGAAAAGCTGACTAACCATTCCCAGCTAACTTCTTTACAGATTTATTGAATTTGTAATTAAAATATTTTAGAAAGGTCTGGAGAGAGGTCTGGAGAGATGGCAGGTAGGGCACTTGTTTTTCATGTGGCCAACCTGAATTCAATCTCTAGCATCCCATATGGTTCCCTGAGCACTGCAGGGAGTAATTTCTGAGCACGGAACTAAGAATAATCCCTGAGAAATGGTGGATGTGTCCCCACTCCTGCCCCAAACAAAGAAGAAAAGGGTGAGAGAGAAAGAGTATAGCAACTAAGATGCTTGTTTTGCATGCTGTCAACCCTGGTTCAATCCCTAAAACTACCAGGAAAGATCCCCAGCACTGAGACAGGAGCAATCTCTGAGCATAGCTGGGTGTGGCCACAAAACAAAACTAAAAAGAGGCTGAAGTAAGTCCATCCAAAAGTTGTAACTTCAAATTCTTCCAGGAAACAGTTAGGAGTCACAATCTACTGGAAAATCCACATGGGGTCATAGGGGACTGAAATGCAGAAAAATGGAGGAAAGGAAAAAGGGTGTTGTCATTTTCAGTGATGTGGTTATGTTTTTTTCCACCACCTATTTTTTGAAATGAGGTCATTTTATATCAGTATTTACAGTGGTAGCAAATCCATTTGCAGTGGGAAAATCCATTTCAAAAACATAATTTTAAAAAACATTTTTAAGTTAAAAAAAAAAGGCAAATGGGGGCAGGATCTAACCTGTCCCACAGGGAGTATATTCACGTGTTGCTATGATAAAGGCTTCACAGATTCTCTCTCAATCTCTGGACAAAAGAACTTGACCAACAGGTATGTTACAAATAAACATACCTAACTCACAGGCTAGAACTCAAGGTACTATGAAGAGAATGCCAGTATCCTGGGGGCTGTACTCTACAATTTGCCTAAACCTTAAAATAGCTTAGCTCTTAGGCTTTTTAAAAGTCACCATATAAATAGTCTTTTCCCTGAATAGCTAAGCAGTGAGATTTTCATTACTCATTGCAGATAAAGTACTGGAATAAGAGACTTTGTTTTCTGAAAGTAAACTCCCTTCATAAAGCTAACCATACTTGAGAAACCAAGGAAACCTTTCAAAATGCTCATTAATAATAGAAAAGTAAGTACAGTGTGATATTTCCTTTCAGATAGTGAATATTTAATTCTTTCAACAAATCATGAAATCTATATTCATGTTCTTTTTTTAAATCTAAATGCTTATAACCAAATGGACGTGTGTGTGTGTGTGTGTGTGTGTGTGTGTGTGTGAAAATTTTCTACAGTTTTCTGCTCTGAACAATATAAACAAAGAATTGGTTCTTAACACTAGTACCTTGTCTTCTGATTAATTCAACGATTAGTTCTTAGAAATCTTGAATATTTTTTGTGTTTTTCACGTGTCTTTGGAATGGAAGCCCAAGCACTTCAGAGGGGACCGGACTGTATTTCATCACCACTTGTTTATAGGTTGGGTTAAGTCTCCCTGCCACCACCTCCTCCAGAAGGATATGATGAACAGAGAGTTTTAAATTTAGCTCTTGACCTGCTATACATCTCAACTAAGACGCATGGGCTTCCCAAAATGTGACTCCCCACAATACCACACATGTGAATTCCATTTATCGGAAATGGTTTCCTCTATAAAATCTTAAAGTTCCTTGGGATGATACATCAGTTATTGATCTGACAACTTAAGTTTAGATCACACATTGGTAGAAATTCCAAACAACAGTAACCCAAAGGACAAAGACATAAAGTGGTGGTCTTCAATTTAATCACACAGCATTAATTATAAACAGCATTTATATCTCATTATATTATATCTTATTGCAGCTTTTCCCCTCTCGACTTCTTTATATAAGATTTTAGCATTATGTAATTCCTAACATAGGAAAATGCATAATTATATTACATGTATTTAATCAATCTGTATTATTCACAACATATGGTAAATGCCATCATTAGTAGCATTAGCATTCTATGCTCATTTATTTTGAAAAAAATCTCAGTATAATATTTGTGGCTAATTTGATTATAGCATTAATATCTTATAGTGCATTAACAAAATTAGGTTAATTTATTAAAATGAATTATAGTTAATTGAGCATAATTAATGACTTTAATTAATAATGAACTCCACGTATTTAAAAATTACCTAATTATTTTAAACCACTAATTAGGTTAAAAGGTTGAATTATTTTCGATTCCACATTAAATTAATTTGCTGTTGGAAAATCTCTCTTGTTAGACTCATATTAATTCTGTCTTAATGAATATCTTTCCTCATTGACATGAAATTTTGCATTAATTGTTTTTCCTGTGACATGTGCTCATGGATTTTAGTCCTTTCTGATAAACCAAATAAAGTCTACTGTCTTTATCTTCACCACAAATTTAGACAATCAACACCTGTTTTATCTAAGGAATGCTAAGAGTGAGAGATAATACAGTTAAGAAATGTTTTAGGGGAAAAAAATAATACAGCAAACAGGAATGAGAAAAACTTAATTTCTTAATAATTAACTAAGTCCACAGCAATGTCTTTCTAAAAAACATTCAATAATGTTACTGGGCTGGAGCGATAGCACAGCGGGTAAGGCATTTGCCTTGCATGCGGCCGACCTGGTCAGCCCAGGTTCAATTCCTCCGCCCCCATAGGAGAGCCCGGCAAGCTACTGAGAGTATCTCGCCCACATGGCAAAGCCTGGCAAGCTACCGGTGATGTATTTGATATGCCAAACACAGTAACAAGTCTTACAATGTTACTGGGCCCGCTCAAGCAAATCGATGAACAACGGGAGGACAGTGACGGTGACAGTGAATGTTTACTGCTTTATAGTCTAGTTTTTGCTGTGTTGTCTTTATTCTTACTAGGTTGGGTTGGCTTATGTGGCAGTGCTCAGGGCTTACTACTGGCTCCTCGTTCAGGAATGACTCCTGGGAGTACTCAGGAAACCATATGAGGTGCCAGGGATGGAATCCAGATTGGGCACATGCAAGGCAAGTACCCTACCCACTCAGTTGGTTTTTTAGGAGATTAACTGTTGTTTTCTGAAATTACAGCTTTTTCTAAAATAACTAGAAATGCTAGGATTTGAAACAATGCCTGATTCCATATACCCATATGCTATGACTTTCCTCTAAGTGATTAAACACTAAAAATTAGAAAGGAGAGAAAGTACCGTGTAAACCAGATGATTCAGAAATAATTATAAATGCTTACATGATAGTAGGGTTTTTAGTACATAAAATTAAGAGTTGGAGAAATCCATTCATGTATCTTATTTTATAGATATCTTTGTAATACACAGCAGCTGAAATTAGGCTGCTTAGTAGAAATTCTTTTTCTAAAATCATTAACCTGATAAAGAGTAAAATGATGAATTATTTAAAAATATTCCTGAGAGATAATCTGCTCAAAAGAAGATGAAGGTAGAAAGCAAAGTCTGAGCTTAATCATAACTTACTTAACTACAAATTTAATTATTTGCTTCAGGAAGTAAAATAGAGAACATTTCATTAACATTGGCAAAATCATTTCCATTGTGCTTTTAGGAGTAACAGACAGATGACAGAACAGGCATTTGTCAGTCTGTGGGCTTATTTTTTAATTAATTAATTAATTAATTAATTTTGTGATTTGGGGACCCACACGTGGTGGCACCCAGGGGGTACTCTCAGCTCTGTGTTTAGGGGTTGCTCAGGAAGCCTGCCTTGATGACCCCAGCCAGACACACATTGACTGCTTGCAAGGCAAGTCACTTAACCCCTGTATGATCTCCCCAGTTCATGTAAGCATGTTAGTGGTAGATGATTTGGGACATGAAGATAGCAAACTTTCTGTAAGAATCTAATAATGCCTTTACTCATCTTAGTGCATAAAAAAGAAAAAAATCTCCTCCCTGGTGCCACTAATATAAATAGTAATTTCGATAGCACAGCGGTAAGTCACTTGCCTTGCGCGCAGCCAGCCTGGTCGAGCCGGGTTCGATTCCTCTGCCCCTCTCGGAGAGCCCGGCAAGCTACCGAGAGTATCTCGCCCGCACGGCAAAGCCTGGCAAGCTACCTGTGACGTATTCGATATGCCAAACACAGTAACAACAAGTCTCAAAAAATTGGAGATGTTACTGGGCCCGCTCGAGCAAAACTCGATGAACAACGGGAGGACAGTGGACAGTGGACAAGCTATAAAATAAAAAGAAAGAACAGTACTTTCTATTTTTCAAAAAATATAAATGATTGGGAGAAAAAAGAAAGTGATCCACTTGATAAAGGTATAAATGAACTGAAGATTCATATTAGGCTAGTAACTTCTAAAAATCAGTGCTAAGTGAAGGTGGGGGGTGGGCGCTGGAGCCAAGTACAGAGAGTAAGGCACTTGTCTTGCACACAGGCAAGCGGGTTTCATTGATGGCACTCCATATGGAACCCTAAGCACTGCCAGGAGTCATTCCCAAGTGTAGAGCCAGAAATTTCCCCTGATCACTGCTGGGTTTGGCCCCAAAACAAATAAACAACAAAATGATAATAAAATCAGTACTAAGAGGGCCAGAGAGATAATACAGAGATAGGCTGCTTGCCTTGCATGCAACTAACTCAGATTGGATCCCCAGCACCCCATGTGGTCCCCGAGTATCACCAGGAATGATCCTTAAGAGTAGAGCAAGGAGGAAGCCCTAAAGACAGCCTGGTATAGACCACACACACACACACACACACACACACACACACACACACACACACACACACACGGGAAAAAAATGTTTTAATAAATAAAATAAAGTTTATGCTAGTAGAGACAGCGATTCTTCCTTACAAATTATCCTAAACTGGTACTTTGCCTACTGCCATGCATAGCTCCTAAAGGCAGAACACGGGACAATCTCCCTCTTTGTTTTTGTGGGTGCCATCCTGAGAACAGAAATGGCTCTTAAAGGCATGAGAGGACATTTTTTTTAAGTTATCCTGAAGATTTGTGAAGTGCATTTAACTTTTCCTTTCTTAGTAATGAGTTAGCAACACCTTTTCTGGAATTTGCTGACAAGGGTATGAAAAAGGAAAGATCAAATTTCATTCCAAAACTTTCTATCTATGGTCATCTCTTCTCTTCATCCCTCTCCACCTCTGTCCACATCTATTAGGCAATAACCATAGACTACAAATATTCCCTATCACCAACAAAAACTTTTATGTCCAGGTTTGGTTTGGGGTATGTTTTCTCTGCTTATCACATATCCAACTTTTGTGCCTGCCACCCATAGGGCACTTTCCTTACCTGGGATCAATCTCCTGTATCCCTGAGTCATGCCAGGAGTAGTTCTTAAGCAGGGGCCAGAAGTTAGCTCTAAGCACAGCTCGGTGCCCCTTCCCACTAAAAAGAACCCCCGAAAATGAAAGTAATAATTACGTTAAAAGCCTATTTCTTGGGCTGGAGCAATAGTACAGAGGGTAGGGCATTTGCCTTGCATGCAGCCAACCCAAGTTCGATTCCCAGCATCCAATATGGTCCCCCGAGCACCACTAGGAGTGAATTCCTGAGTGCAAAGCCAGGAGTAACCCTGGTGCATCACCGGGTGTGACCTAAAAAGCCAAAGAAAAAAAGTCTATTTTTTATAATATGTCCTAACAAAAGGTTTGCTGTAATGGAGCTTCCAAAACATTTGCCATATTTGCGATTAACTGTTCACATTCTTTCTTATTATATTATATAAATAAGAATAACCAGTGCATTCAAACCAAAGGCAAACTGTAATATCTGTTCTAGTTTTATGTGAATCTTAAGATGAAAAATATTAATTAAATCAACTTGTTTAAAACGTGAGACTAGCACCCAGGAATGGCTGAGATTAGTACCAGGAATTTTGCTCCATGACTTGAAGGCCAGCCACACGTGCTAGGTGAAAAGGAAGTTCAGATAGAGAAGAGAGCACCAAATAAAGGGTGTTGTGAGGACCCTCCCTGGGTGGGAGAAGCATGCTAAAAGTAGTCTATAGACCAAACATGATTGCCACTCAATGCCTCTCTTGCAAAACACAGTACCCAAAAGAAGAGAGAGAGAACAAGGGGGAATGCCCTGCCACAGAGGCAGGGTGGGACGGGGGGGATGGGGGGTTGGAGGGATGCTGGGACCCATGATGGTAGAGGATGGGCACTGGTGGAGGGATGGGTGCTTGATCATTGTATAACTGAAACCCAAGCACAAAAATTGATAAGTCTATAACTGTACCTCATGGTGTTTCACTAATAAAAATAAAATAAAATAAAATAAAATAAATAAATAAACTTGTTTATTCTCTACCAATGCCAGATTATTCCCTCAGCATAGTTTATATACTTGGTTCAGTGTAGTTTTTAGTATACCAACACATCAAATGCTCAAAGATTTCTCATGAGATTTTAGTTCTTTCTAATAGAACAGCTTGTTCATAAATAGCCCAAGTTCCCCTTTTTTTACAATATACTTTCATTTTCTTCATTCAATTTATGTAATATGCTATATAAATTACTAGTATTGCAAATTATCTACACTCATGAAATCCTCAAAATAACCAAAGGACTTTTGTAAACTCTTTCATTCTCATAAACTGACATCAAAATTTCTCATTAGAGAGAGAAGGGCCACATGGAGGGCTGGCTCCACGGCTCCCGGAGAAGGCACCAGCTTCCAAAAAGAGCCGAGATCACCGGGAAGTCCCAGATGGGGTAGGTGCCGCATCCCACCTCCCCCAGATGGAACCCCGGTGACCAGAAGCCTCCACAAGCATAGCTCGAGTATGCGGGAACTAGAACTTTTCCTCCAAACTGCCGGGACCACCCTGGCTCCCAGGTAACCTCTGATTCCGGAAGTCATGCCCATGGCCCGCCCCCCAGAGCCATCTTTACAGCATACAGCCGCAGAGAACGGTCACATGGAGGGCTGGCTCCACAGCTCCCGGAGAAGGCACCAGCTTCCAAAAAGAGCCGAGATCATCGGGAGGTCCCAGATGGGGTAGGTGCCGCATCCTGCCTTCCCCAGATGGAACCCCGGTGACCAGAAGCCTTCACAAGCATAACTCGAGTATGCGGGAACTAGGACTTTTCCTCAAAACCGCATCTCTGTATATACAAAGTGATCAATGGGAAGTAAATCACCCAACGTTTCTCCCTGAAAATCAGAGTTAAGTTTGGAGCACGGCCACAGCCCCAGAAGCACAAGGACTTAATGCAGAACCCAGCAGCTTGGAGCAGAAAAGTGAACGGACTATGCGTTAATCCAGGCCATCATGTCTGTCCGGAGGGGACAGGGTGTTGCCCCATTCGCCCTCTCCTCTCTGGAAAGAAGATGGCAGCCACATGGGTGCCTTGTGGAGAGCAGGTGTGAGCCGGGGGTGTGGGGGCGACTAAAACCTCATGGGAAGGGGGGCGTTCCGGTCCGTCCTTCATGCCCTTCCGAGGCCGCCAGTTGCCCCCCACGAGCGGCTCTCCAGCACGGCCACGACTCCAGAGCACAGAAACCAATCTCTTAATTATCTGACTCTCAGTAGAAATACTTCCAGGGTTAATTAGCAAAATAGCGGAAATCCAAAACCAACATTTAATTCTTGAACCCAGCTGTAGAAAGCGAATCACTTCACAATGCTTTCTCAGCATGTCTGATTTGGGGGGGGGGGGTAAACTCTAAATAATAGTGGTGCATCTTTTATTGCAACAATGAATCTAATCAAAGCAGATAGAGTGTCAACTAGAATTCATCTGTCTCTCAGGCATTGGGAGGAGTGGGGGTGGGGTTTTATTGGGGTTCTTCATGGTAAAAAATAAGTAATGGTAAAGGGAAAGGTGTTTGATATTTGCATGACTGAGACCTAAACCTGAAAGCTTTGTAACTTTTCCCACAGTGATTCAATAAATAAATAAATAAATTATAAAAATTTAAAAAAAATTTCTCATTAGAAAAATGCTTTTTATTATGAAACTAATATCCTCACAGGGCTGGAGCGATAGCACAGCGGGTAGGGCATCTGCCTTGCACGCAGCCAACATGGCCGACCCGAGTTCGATTCCTCCGCCCTTCTCGGAGAGCCCGGCAAGCTACTGGGAGTATTCGATATGCCAGACACAGTAACAACAAAGTCTCCAATGGAGACGTTACTGGGCCCGCTCGAGCAAATCGATGATCAACGGGAGGGCCTTTACTTTACTTAATATTCTCAGAAGGGTTTTACTGGATTTTCTAGAACAGTGAGGCAAATCACAACTACTAGTAAATTTAAACAGGACAGGTTAATGTTCACTGGGATAAAGACAATTACTTGGATGATATCACTGCTTCATGCTAACAGGATAAACCATGAAATATTGCACAGAATTCCCAATGTGCTAATGATAATTCTATGTTTGAATTTAATAATTGCCTGCACAAATGTCAACTCTATTCAACTCTCCCTTAAAGCCTTTTTAAAAAAAGTCTCTAGATTCTTGGAACCCAATGGCTTTTGGTAGAAATGCATCTGGACCCTGCAGCAGGTTACTGTCACTGGGCCATTCCAGGGGGGAAAGGGTGCTGTCCCTCCGCCTGCTCCCCCTAGGCGGCTCAGTGGCCACCACCCTTCAGAGGCCATTGGACAGTCAGGTTTGGCCCCTCAGTGATGAGACACGGGGGGCCTCATGGGATGGGGGTGGAGTCAGCCCTTTCCTCCCCGTCTCAACAAGACCTCGAGTCGTCACCCACGAATGGTCTCTCTGACTCCTGATCAAGCTGCTTAATGGCCATGATCCAAGAGACTCAGGAACAAATCTCAGAACCCAGCAGGTCTTGGCAGAAATCCCTCCAGATTTAAGTGTTAAAATTTCAGAATTTCAAAATCGCGTGGCCACTACTGCAGTCGCGCGACATCATATGTTATTCATAACCAGCAATAGAAAACAAATGGTCTACTGTTGCCTTTTCAGCAGATCTGAGTGTTGGGGTAAAATCCCAAATAATAATGGTGGGTCTGGTGTCAAAATATTGAATGTAATCAAAGTAGAGAGAGAGTAATGTGGAAATCATCTGCCGCACAGGTAGGGGGAGGGTGTGCGATGGGGGTATACTGGGATTTTTGGGGGTGGAGAATGGGCACTGATGAAGGTACGGGTGTTTCATTTTATGACCAAGACTTAAACCCGAAAGCTCTGTAACTGCTCTCACGGTGATTCAATAAATAAAATTATAAAAAATGAAAAAAAAAAGTAAGGTGGAATTCATGCCCAATTCAATCAACTAATCAGTGGCTGAATAAATAGCAGTACTCCTACATAAAAAAAAAGTCTCTAGATGTCTTCTACATTTTCTTTTGTTTTGGGCATGGTTGGTCATACCTGGCAGTGTTCGGGAGTACTCCTAGATTTGTATTTCAGGGTCATTTCAAGGGACCATGAGGTCTCTTGCTAGGTATCAAATCTGGGGCCTATCACACTCTAATTATGCACCCCGGTTCATTGAGCCATCTCTCTGACCCAAATGAATACTTACTTAAGATTCAAAAAACAAAACCACTTAAAATCAGTTTTGATATATGGAGTCATGACTTGTGTCTGGTTTGAATTCCTCTTGACTTCTGTCTCTTCTAATTGTCCCTGAGCATCTCCTGTCTTGGATTAGATCAGAGTACAGGGAGTCTAAATTGAAAACAGAGCGTAGTTACTTTCTACACCCAGCAAGGAGAAAATTGGAGTTTTTCCTATTAGAGCACATTCTATGAATGCAACTGAAGCCACAAGATTGTCAAAGATGTTCATTGAATAACTTTAAAGATGCTTTCACTCAGATACTGTGTGAAGAGAATATGAATCCTGATCAATCAACCAATCTTCGCAAATTTGGTTACCCTGCGAATGCAATCATCAGCAAGAAAAGTAAAAAAGAACTTTGTGATTTCCTAATTAAAGCACATTAGGAATTTAACTAAAATTCCTTGCTAGTACAGTACAAAAGTTTCAGACACAGGGTGTGAGCAGGAAATATGTAAGAAAATGAGTCAGTCACCACCTCTGAGAATACTTTTTTGAATGATTCCTAACAATATCCCTTCTGCAATTATTCAGTCCTACCTCAGAACACCACCAACCCCCACAATGAACTGCAGAGATGCTCCATTGTCACATCATGTGTCAACATCCTTACATTGTGTTCATAACAGACAGAATTGTTCTGGAGAACTTTGTTTTAACCCTAATGAAGCAAGAGAGCTGCATCTCCCAAGGCCCCACTCCTTTATTCTTCAGTTTTGGACAAGTTACTTAAACATTCCAACCTGTTGTTCCTTCATCTGTAAAATGACAATAGTTGTGTCACTTCTACCCACCAAGAGTATGTGAAATCCTAATTTCCACCTTACTCTGTGTGTATGGAAGTATTTTCTGGAGGAAGCATTCATCTGTTGCACACTAAATGTTGCAGATTAATAAAACACTGCATTTTACTTTCAGCTGTGATCAGAGAAGAATCAGAAGACTTCTCTACAAAGTGGTAGATATTAAATATTTGGTAGTTTTTCAGGCCATATGGTCTTTGGTACATATACTAAGCACTTCTGTTTAGCATGAAAGCAAACACAGATAAGATATAAACAAATAGCAGAGCCGGATTTGACCTACACCCTGTAGCCTATCAGCCATAATTTAGATTGTGTGACAAATATGGTGGCTGGTTACATACTTTTTTATTTTTCAGTTTGGGAGGTTTATTTGCCGTGGGGGGAGGGCACACCCAGAAATGCTTAGGGCTTACTCTTGACTCTGTGCTTAGGAATTACTTCTGGCAGTGCTCAGGAGATCAGATGGGGTGTGAGAGATCGAATCTGGGTCAGCACGTGCAAGGCAAATCATCTTAACCCTTATTCCTTTTCTCTGGTCCCTGATGGGTATAGTTAAACTGGGAAAAAATGAAAACAATTTCTGCCACTCCCAGCTCCATCCCTTAGTTTACAACCAGTTTTTTAAATGGTTGACAAGAAGGAAGAAAAAAAATAAATGAAAGATCATGTCATAACTGTGAATTTCTCTTCTCTTCTAGATAAGTTGCTATTTCCTTTGCAAGTCTGAATCCAAGGCAAAAGAACTTGAGCTCGGTAAAGGGTCTCTCTCTGCCTCTGTGCGAGTGTGTGTGTGTGTGTGTGTGTGTGTGTTATTTGCTAAAGTTCAAGAATAGGATTCCCATGGGCAGTAGTGAGCATGAAATGTGTATATAGACAAGTTCAGCTCTGCAACTAGGTGATTGAGACTGAAGCCTGATTAAGTATATGGAGGAGACAGAAATTGACCAGAGCTCAAGGAGGGAGGAAGGGTAGCTGAGTAAGATGGGTCGCATCCTAATGGAAGAGCCAGCACTGCAGAGGAATCAAAGCTGAGGAAATGGATGGGAGCGGTGAAAGGGAAGGCACTTTAAGAATGCACAGATCCTGAAAAGGTTCCAAGACAGCACAAGAGACAGCACACCTTTCAAGAAAAAGCCACAGCCACAGATTTTCACTAAGAACCAGTCTGGGGCGGGGGGGGGGGCGGGGAACGTGGAGGAGGGAGGGTCACAAGAGAATGCAGGTTTTACCAGCCTTTCGGGTAGTTGCACTGAGCCCTGCATTCATTGGAGAGTTCTGCTGTCACTGTCTTGAATTTTTATTTTTATTTGGGGGGGTGGGGCAGAGGGGTTGGGCCACATCCAGAGGTGCTCAGTGCTTATTTCTGACTCTGCTGGAAGATCTCTTCTGGCCAGGCTCAGGTGCTCAAGACTGGGACCATACAGGGTTCAGGAAATGGAACAGTCAGCTGCATGGAAGGCAAGTGCTTTATGTGCTCTACATCTCCCCAACCCAAAATTCTAATTTTTTTTCCTAGAAGTCCCGCTGTCCATTTTATTTTGTGACCCGCACCTCCCCCGGAGAAATTTGTGATTGGCCCTGCCAGCAGCAGGGCAGTCCTTCTGATCCAATGCTGAGTTACTGCCATCCTATTATTTCCACCGGGCTGGAGCTATAGCACAACGGTAGGGCATTTGCCTTGCACAGAGCTGGCCCGGGAGGGTTCGATTCCTCCCCCCCTCTCGGAGAGCCCGGCAAGCTACTGAGAGAATTTCGTCCGCGTGGCAAAGCCTGGTAAGCTACCCGTGACATATTTGATATGCCAAACACAGTAACCACAAGTCTCACAATGGAGACGTTACTGGGCCCGCTCGGACAAATCAATGAACAACAGGAGGACAGTGCTACAGTGCGGTGCTAATCCAGTGAGAAAACTCCTCCAAACACCACAGCCAAAGCACAGGGTTTGGTGATTACCCCCATCCTCCCAAAAGGGAGAGGCAAGCTTAGGAAGAGAAAATGGATAGACTAATATGGAATTATGACTTAGCTTAAGACTGATCCATGTATAAAGAAGTTACCTGGGGGAAAAAATCAGATAAAATAGAATTTACTGCAAAATATACAGGTTTTCTGTCTCGGGCAATGATTGGTGGGAAGAAATATAGGAGAGTGAGCTGCCAAAGAGCAAAGTTGACTTTAGTCATAAGTGAATGAAAAATTAGAATCGAAACCTTGAACTTTATGGGGTTCTTAACTGTGAAATATGACTCTGGTTACAGTTTTATATAAACCATAAAGTATGATGAGCCATTGAGACAATCAACGGAAAGGAATTTTCCTTTAAAGCACATCACTGTGGCTCCTCTTCTACCTTTAAAATTAAAAGATGAGTCCAAGAGACAGAGTTCAATGGGCTGGAGCACATGCTTTGCATGCAGGGTACAGTTCCAAGCGCCACATGTCTGCCTGAGCACCACCAGGTTTAGCCCAAACTTTCCTCCCTTCCCCACCTCCCAAAAAGACAATAGAATAGACCTTGTAGTGCCTGGCAAATAGAGCTCAAGAACTCTTCCTTTTTTCAATGTAATTTTTTTTTAGGGCTGGAGCGACAGCATAGCAGGTAGGGCGTTTGCCTAGCACGTGTCCAACCCAGATTTGATTCCTCTGCCCCTCTAGGAGAGCCTGGCAAGCTACCGAGAGCATCCTGCCAGTACAGCAGAGGCTGGCAAGCTCCCCTTGACATATTTGATATGCCAAAAACAGTAACAACAAGCCTCACAATGGAGACATTCCTGGTGCCCGCTGGAGCAAATCAATGAACAATGGGAGGACAGTGCTACAATATTTTTAAAATTTTTTATTGAATCACGGTGAGATACACAGTTATAAGTTTGTTTGTGATTGGGTTTCAGATATATAATGTTCCCCAATACTTGTCCCTTCACCAGTGTACATTTCCTACCACCAATGTCCCCTGCTTGCCATCACTACCATCGCCGGCTCTGTTCAGAAACTTCTCAGCAAGCAAATGACTATACCTCCTCTCCTTGGAGGAGCTCTGGACCGAAAGCTCATCTTTAAGGCTAGTTACCAGTTTGGTTTGTTAACAGCAGATGTCTTCTCATTTCCCTCTCCTCACCTTCCCCTTCCACATTTTCTGCTGTTCCATCTGTATTCCTCACCTCTGTCTTTCGTTGAAACTATAAAAAATCAGATGCCAGTGATCTCATTCTTCAGCACAGGGAACTTCCCAGCCTGGACTCTCCTCAAGAGTGCTCCAAATCCAAGCGTGATCCCTCATTCATCTATGCTACTCACATTTCTAGAATTCTAGGCTGGTGTTAAGAAATCAAACTGATGGCTACAGTAACAGTACGATTGGCTAGCGGACTTGCCTTGCACATGACTCACCAGGTTCTATCCTCAGCAACCCATATGATCCCCTGTGTACTGTCAGGGGGCTGGAGCAATAGCACAGCGGAGGGCGTTTGCCTTACTCGGGTTGGTAGGCCGACCCGAGTTGCTAGGCCCCTCTCGGAGAGCCCGGCAAGCTACTGAGAGTATCTCGTCCTCACCGCAAAGCCTGGCAAGCTACCCGTGACATATTCAATATGCCAAACACAGTGACAAGTTTCACAATGTTACTGGGCCCTCTTGAGCAAATCGATGAACAATGGGAGGACCGTGACCGTGACCGTACTGTCAGGAGTGATTCCTGAGTGCAGAGCCAGGAGTAACCCCTGAACACTGCCAGGTATGACTCCAAAACAAAAGGAATAAAAAAGGGAGGGAAGGAAGGAAAGAAGGGATGAAGGGAGGAAGGGAGGGAGGGAGGGAAGGTAGAAAGAGAAGGAAGGAAGGAAGGAAGGAAGGAAGGAAGGAAGGAAGGAAGGAAGGAAGGAAGCAAGGAAGGAAGGAAGGAAGGAAGGAAGGGAGGAAGGGAGGAAGGGAGGAAGGGAGGAAGGGAGGAAGGGAGGAAGGGAGGAAGGGAGGAAGGGAGGGAAGGTAGAAAGAGAGAGAGAAGGAAGGAAGGAAGGAAGGAAGGAAGGAAGGAAGGAAGGAAGGAAGGAAGGGAGGGAGGAAGGGAGGAAGGGAGGGAAGGTAGAAAGAGAGAGGGAAGGAAGGAAGGAAGGAAGGAAGGAAGGAAGGAAGGAAGGAAGGGAGGAAGGGAGGGAAGGTAGAAAGAGAGAAGGAAGGAAGGAAGGAAGGAAGGAAGGAAGGAAGGAAGGAAGGAAGGAAGGAAGGAAGGACCTTGGATGGATCTGAGGATCCTGGGAGTGACTCAGTGACTAAAGCACCTGCCTCGTACATATGGGACAGCAATCTGGACACCAATGTGCTGAGCCAGATTCTGATAGATCTGTTCTTTGGGATCCCCAACACCACAACAGACATGTCATCTCTGGTGCATGGCAAACAGGTGTGTGTGAGATCTACAAGCTAAACTGTATGACCCCTGGTGAACACAACATAAAGTGTGCTAGCATCGCAGCCTGGATGCATGGATGTGAGCACCACAATTAAAGGTTTACAACCCCCGATGAACACCACAACCAGATGAGTAGTCACAGGTAAGCGCCACAATCCGGTGTGTACATGACCCTTATCATCACAACAGTAACAGGAAATGGAAGCGAAGGGGATAGGAAAGAAATCAACCTGGCCACATTTAAATCTCAGAGCAGTGCCACTATCCCAGTTTTTTTATTCCACAAACATTGCTAACTTCAATGAATCTTTGACAGAAGTTAAAGCAGAAAGCAATTTTTATGAGGTTGGGTTGAATGGAGAGTGAAGACAGTTTTTCTTTAAGTCATACATGTAAGTTTTTCTGTGTAAAATAAACCATGAAGACAGACGGCAAGATGTTTGAAGACATGTTTGTTTTCTTCCTCAAATTCCTGAATTTCCAACTATCCCAATCTCTGCCCATTCTCTACTATAAGTGCTAACTTCTCTCTCTCTTTTTTCGGGGGGTCTTATTTCTTTTTTTGAAAAGGCAAACTAAATTCATGGTTCACATAGTGGGCCTACTTGACTACAAAACTTAGTGTTAAGTCATATTAGGGGACTGGGTTGGAAAGTTAGAAGTATACCAACCTCCCATGGGTGTATTTGCTTACAGTAGGTGGTAAGCTCCTCCAGAAAGTCTAGAGTAGTGATCTTCAAAGGTTAGAGAGGAATAAAACCACCTATTAAACGTACTGACACACTGATTGTTGGTCCCTAGTCAGTGTTTCAGATTCTTTGAGTCTAATTTGAGGCTAGACATTTACATGTTAAACAACTTCACAGATGATCCTGATGTTGTTGGCCCCCAGGACCACACGCAGAATCAACGTTCTAGAGCAAAAGTAGGACCAGGAAATTGGAAAAAGAGCCTCAGAATATCTATATACTTGAACTAGAAACTCTCTGCCCTTCCTATAAAGCTAGAAATACTTAGAGAGGTTGGAAGGAAAAAAGTGATTATAACTGTTGAACTAGTTACATACCTAATTATCATTCATCCTTAAGCAGGGTCTCTAGTTGAGGGTCTAGACTTGTGGAAAACTAAATATGTCCTACAGACCAAAACCTCTCTACAGATCTTTGTGTGTATATAAAACAAGGCATCTTCTTTAATCAGAAGATTTCACAAAATGATTTCAATTTTTGCATTTAATTTAAAGAATTTAAGAGGACTATCACAATTGAGTCATCATCCCTGTGGTGCCATTTAGCTAGAATTTAGTCGTAGATGACCAAGTAGATGGGGCGTGTGTTCACTGGATCCCCACTGCAAGATGTTGTGTTTCTGGAGCACTGAGAGCCAAGAGACACACCTGAACTGAAATTCACATTCTTTCTTCTAGTAATTATTTGCTCTACACCTATGGGGAAGGAAAAACAATACCAACACAGTCTCATATTCCAAGGGTTAAAAAAAGGAGAAAATATCTAGCAACAACTATCCCAATAGAGCTAATATACAAACTTTTGTCTACAACCATACCAAGTGTCTAATCTCGTAAACTAAGCAAAGTTGGGTCTGAATAGTACTTGGATTGGGTATTTAATATACAATTTTCCTGCTAGCTTCACTTTTTAATTCTCCACCTGTTTTTTGTAACAATTTTAGTTTTTAAGGCCTGAGCAATAGTACAGTGGGTAAGGAGCTTGCCTTTCAAGTGGTCAACCTGGGTTCGATCCCCAGCATCCCATATGGTCCCCATGAGCCTTGCCAGGAGTGATGCCTGAGATCAGAGCCAAGAGTAAGGCCTGAGCACTCCTGGGTGTGGCCCCCAAATCAAAATAAGTAAATAAAATATTTTTTTTTGATTAAAGAGAAGCCAATTTGAATGGTGAACACAATTGTAAATGGCAAGCAGAAATGCTTGGGGCAGGGGTTAGACATAAGAGGTTGACTGTGTGTAGGGTGGATAAGAAAACTTCTTGGAAAAGAATTATTCAAAAGGAAGAAGTCATATTCTTGATCCAGGCTTGATCTAAGAACAGTTTCACTCTGCAAGAGGCAAGTTAATGTTGTGCCCAATAAGTAATGTGCCACCAAGAACGTCTCCACAGGCATGCAGCCAAAACTGAGGTGGTCCTGACAGGAAGCTAAAATAAAGCTATAAATATAACAAGGAAAAGCATGGAGGTACAACAGGAAAGGCTCTGCCAGGAAATGGGACCTGGGAACACAGGAATCAGAGAGAGGATGAGAACTTCTTCACTTCCGTTATTGGAGCCAGTAAAGGAGGCAGAAGCATCAAGGGATCTTAGAATCAGCAAAGCAGCAGAACAGTGTCTGAAAGTGTGCTAGACCTCCTAGAGATCACCTCTTACATTAACCTGAGGAAGATGAAAGAAGTTTATTCGATCGTCTTAAGTTTCTAGCAAGACAAGAAAATAACACACTCACCTCTCACTTTCCCCAGCCTAACTGTCTCAACTTTAAAATTAGCATATATTTACAGTCATGCAAAGCAATATTATCTCATTAAAAATAAATTTAGAAAAATAATAAATTTGTAAGTCATAATTTCAGACTCCACGCCAGGCTGTTTTCACTTGGGGCGCCCCAGAGTGGGGCAGGTGAAGCCCTCCCCGCCCCAAGGGACCCAGCCCTGGCAGCAGAACTCCACTACCCAATTGCTGTCATGCTCAGGCCACTTTACAGACTGTGTGGCTGTTTTGCGGCTGCGTGACACATCATAAGACACTTTCTACCCGTTTTCCATAATTACCACACCATAATATATATATATGTGTGTGTGTGTGTGTGTGTGTGTGTGTGTGTGTGTGTGTGTGTGTATGCCTCTTGGAGAGCCCCACAAGCTACCCAGAGTATCCTGCCCACATGAGCAGAGTCTGGCAAGCTCCCCATGGCGTATTCGATATGCCAAAAACAGTAACGATAACAGATCTCATTCCCCTGACCCTTAAAGAGCCTCCGATCTTTGGAAAAACAAGTAAGGAGAGGCTGCTAAAATCTCAGGGCTGGGAGGAATAGAGACCGTACTGGCGCCCGCTCGAATAAATTGACGAACAAAGGAATGACAGTCATACAGTGAATTTCAGATAGTAGTCTCTAATTTGGGAGTGGCTGGGGGGCGTGGATACACACAGCAGTGCTCAGGGCTACTCCTGACTTCTGGCAGCATTGGAGGATCATATGGGTTGCCTGGGATCAAACCTAGGTCAACCTTACCCACTGTCACTCTTGCCAGCTCCCGTAGTCTCTAACTTTACATCTTATTATGAGATCTTATTATCTTATTCCTACTTTGGACAAACATCTTATTATGACATCTTATTATCTCATTCCTACTTTGGACAACCTGGCAGGCTACCGAATGTAACCTGCCCACATGGCAGAGTCTGGCAAACTCCCCGTGGCGTACCCAATATGCCAAATACCAGTAACAATGATGGGTCTCATTCTCCTAAAGAGCCTTGAATATAGCACTTTCTTAAAAATCTCAGGGCTAGGATGAAGGAGACATTACTGGGGCCTGCTTGAGGCAATCGACGAATAACAGGATAGTCGTGATTCGTGATTCATGAATCCTTCAATAATAAGTGTAATCACTTATCCCAATGCGTGTATATTTATTTTTAGAGAAGTTAAAGTAATCTGAATTATTAAGCATGCTATAAATCATATCCGAAGTAGAAATACAAAATGTATACATAATAATCAGCATTACATAGAAACATAATGAAAGCTTATACCTAAAATCTTCTCATATGACAACTGGTCTATAAAACAGACATTTCAACAGATTTAACAAATGAAAGGAAGCTTGAGTAAAGCTGTAATAGAAGTTGGGGACCTTAGAGTTGACTAGACCTGATGCTAGCTAAATAACTCTTGAAATCATTAAAAAATTGGAAACATGCAGAAGCAAAGGCTATCGATTAGGTCAGAGGGGATAGCCTTTGCTTTGAGAATTGAGCATTTCTCAGACTAGGTGCAAGCATGATCCTAAGGGATGAGGAAGCTCTTCCCAAGCGGAGGGAAAAGTATAAGCAAAGGGCCAGAGGTGGATTTGGGAAAAGCTCAAAATGGATGACAGATGCAGCAAAGAATAATTTTGATGAATAATCTCCAGAATGACATTTTATCATAAAACTACCCCCTATCTCTTCAAATCGCTCTAGGATTTGCCCCTAAGTTGTCACTGCTACCCTTTCGTACTAGAAAAGAATCAAGTGAACCTCGGTAGTTGCCATGGCAACTAAATAGTGGGAGTGAGGGCAGAGAAAGGTCAAGGAATGTTCTATAGTTACATATCCAGAAAGTACAAAACACAGGTTATTTTTAATTTTGGCTATGTTCCTATGATTTTGATGTCTAAACATTAAGATGATAAATAGTAAAGTCTGCTTCTCATGTAGCTATGAGAAAAAATACTTTCCCAGTAATTCAAAACTCCCTTCTTATTTGGTTGATGTTTCGTTTTCATCAGCTGCCATGGGTGCCAACAAAAATGCCCAAACTGAGTATTTTCCAAACTTGTAACCAGGGAGGGTGTCCTTTAACTCTTCTTCCCCTGTTTTCTATTCTCCTCTGCTCTTAGTATACTAGCATGACTCACCCTCTACAGAAAACAGATTGAGAATTGCTTTTCTGGGAGTGGTGATGTGTTTGCTTTCAGTCATTCATATTCTCTCATCTAATGACTCTGTGGCTTAGGACAAAGATTTGCCAGGCAGCTGACAGACTGGGGAGGTGGCACAGTTTATGAACAAAGAGCTTCTCTCAGACCAGGCACAGTCATCTGTCCTAGGCAGAGATTGAGCCAACCAAGCTACCGGCCTAAACATCACTCTGCTCTCTTGGTATCTCTACACAGAGATGTGTTCAATAACTCTTGGGAGGGTACCAAGAAACAGAAAACATAAAAACCCAAAATATGCAAGCCTCAGGGGCAAAAATTCTTAAAACACAAATACATACATGTGCGTGTGTGCGCGCGCACACCCACACACATACACACACACTCATGATACTCTAAGCAGCGATGCTGTGTATGTAAACTGTGTGACACAAAAGTTCTAGCTGGTATCACAAGCTTGGAGGTTTTCCATTTGTTTATAGATTTCGTAGCTTATAAAACAATTATACTGTGCATTTAGCAGGTTATATAGATTTTAGCAAAGCAGTTCCACAGTTTTAATACCACATATCTGTGTAGCAGATATTTGCCCTAGCTTCTTAGCCCCTCAAAGTGTTGTTTAACTGAATGTGGGAGTGGCAAAAATAATGGCAATAGTAAAAGATTTCTGAACATGGAATGACCAAAAATTAATTAAAAATAACCGTATTTTGAATTAAAGGTGTTTCTGACAGTGCTCAAGCATGTTGCACTTCTTGGGTCAAAATGGGTCATTATTGGAATAAATTTAAGAAGCCCATGTATATATAAATGTATTGATGCATAGGAAATTTTAGAATAAGCCTCTTCAATTTTATACCTCAAATCTAGATTTAAACAAATCTGATGTTATAGTCACCAGTAAAATTTGCTTTAGAAACCATCTTAATTTTTTTTACTATATATTAAATTTATACTTATTAAAGTGAATTTGGAATGCCAGGCACTGAGAAATATAAGAATTCCCAGAATGACAATATGATAGTATAGTGGGTAGGATGCTTTCTCTGCATACAGCCAACCTAAGTTGATCTCTGGCCCCATGATCCCTGGTCTCAATACCCTGTCAGGAGCTATATCTGTGGGCAGAGTCAAAAGTAAGCCCTAAAAGTGCCCAAGATTAAAATTTTTAAAAAAAGGAATTCTAGGTGATTTGAGTCACTGTCACTGTTGATCTTGTAATCCAGGAAAATTGATCCAATTGAGTAGATGGAGTAGTTTTGTGTATTAATTGAGTAGTCACAGAGGGAGCAATTGAACTTACTAAGATACTTTGCCTATGCTAGTTGGCTGAATGAGTTGTTTCCAGTTTACTAAGTCATTTATTTATGATCTGGCCTGGAAGATAGAGCAGGGTACATGGTGCTTACTTTGCATACAGGTGACCAAGTTCAATCCCTGGCCCTACATATGGTCCCCTGAATGCTGCTAGGAGTGATTCATGAGCACAGAGCCAGGAGTAGGCCCTGAGAATAGCTGGGTTTAGCCCAGAAACCAAAAATTATTTATTCTGAGAGGAGGGTTAATCTCCCACATGATGTTCGGGGGCTGGGAGGGTCACTCGTGGATATACGTCAGAGCAAGGGTTCAGAATGTAGTGCTTCTTGGGCTCTGCGGTGCCATGGATCAGCAGGGCCTCCCAGCAGTATTAAGAGATTCCAGGACTATATCTGATGATGCTCAGAGACAAGTGATCTCAGGGATTGAACATGGTATCACATGCCTTGCATGCAGCCTAGCTTCTGTACTGTCTTCCTAGCTGCTAAACATTCATTTTTCTCCTGTGGGCCAGGAGAAAACTGTCATGAATGTACATTGGTACCTCAGTTATGTGGTAACATATGCTTTGAAAATTCATGAAAATGTACCCCTAAAATATAATCATTTACACCTAATTCCATATTAATTCTTTAAAAAAATTAGTAAGAAAAGGGTAGAGAATAACTACTAAGTTATAAGATGAACTATTTTTGTTAACATTCGTAATTCCAGAAAGAAAACTATGTCAGTTGATGTAATTCGATCTGTGTCTGGATGTGGGCCACGGATCTATCTTTATATTATCCAGAAAAACAGGCAGGTTTTTGACATTCTCATTTCAAAGCCAATTCCACAAAAATGTCACTAAGCACCAAAGTGATACAGATTTATCCACCATGCTCAGGGAGTAAATATTTAATCTTTTATTTTTTGGATTATTTTATTTTTATTTTTTATTTATTTATTTTTTGCTTTTTGGGTCACACATGGCAATGCACGAGGGTTACTCCTGACTCTGCACTCAGGAATTACCCCTGGCAGTGCTCAGGGGACCATATGGGATGCTAGGAATCGAACTCAGGTCGGCCACGTGCAAGGCAAACTCCCTACCAGCTGTGCTATTGCCCCAGCCCCGTAAATATTTAATCTTATAAAAAAAAAGTGAAAAATACTGGGGGACTGGAGCGATCGTACAGCAGGTAAGGTGTTTGCCTTAGACGCGGCCGACCCACGTTCAATTCCCAGCATCCCATATGGTCCCTAACACCTCCAGGAGTGATTCCTGAGTGCAGAGCCAGGATCAACCCCTGTGCATTGCTGGGTGTGACCCAAAAAGAAAAAGAAAATTTAAAAAGTGAAAAATACACTATATTCCAGCAGTTGACTTTTGTAAAAATAGATCAATAGTATATGCAAAGGCTACTCAAAGACCCCTAAAACTTTGTTCACTCTTTTTCAGAGGAGGATTTGAAATATTGGGGGATTCCTTTATCTGTTTTTTTTAATTATGGATAAACTTAAGGAGCTTAATCAATAATTAAATAATGTCTGAATTCAAATTTCATATTTTTGCACCACTGCTATAGCACAGATTGAGAACATCAATTCAGATCTTCTGAAATTCAGTAACCTGGAGGTTATATTATGGTCTCCCAACCTCTGCTCTTACCAGTGACTGGTCTGCATGTTCTCCTGAGAGTCCCACCCCCTTTAATTTCTAGAAGCCTAGCAGGGAGTGGTGACCACCTATGTCTCTATGCTGTTCTGAAACCTTCCCAGAGACTTTCTGACTTTTATTTCTCTCTTTTTCTTG
Organism: Sorex fumeus; assembly: GCF_029834395.1. Classification (NCBI taxonomy): domain Eukaryota; kingdom Metazoa; phylum Chordata; class Mammalia; order Eulipotyphla; family Soricidae; genus Sorex; species Sorex fumeus. The sequence continues at coordinate 9,343,157 of NW_026606065.1, read as the reverse complement.
CTTCAGTGGCCTTTCCTGTCAATCAGAGAAGTTACTGAAATATTGTCGAAGGTTACAAAGAAGAGATCTCAGAAAGGGGCAGAAGCTTAAAGAGTTCAACCTCATAGCTCAAATATCAACCAACCTACTCACACCTGAAAGGCAATGGCAGGATAAAAATTCTGGATGCTTTTGAAATCCTTAGGACCACAGAAACCACAAAAGCCACAGAAGTTACTGTGGGAAAAAAAAACCAAACCAAAACAAAACAAGCAAACAAACAAATAAACAAAAATCCTCTGCTTGTAACTGTAGATGTACTGAATTTTCTTTGGGGGATAGAGGATCCAGAGTGGGAAACCAGTCGAAAATAACAAGTTACCAGATGTTCTTGAAGCTGTGTCTGCTTAGAAATACACATAGGCAATTTAATGAAATACACATTTGTCAAATATTAATACTGGTAGGCAGAGCTTTAAAGAGCTTCTGATGAAGATTATCAGTTAGATGATGCCTTGTCTCCATGATGGCATAGGTGGAGAACTCATCTCTTTGTGAATATCTCATGTTGGGTTATGCTTGAAATAAACCATAGGCTTAGTAGATTTTTACAAACACAGAAAGAAATCCTTCAGGGGGTTGACAAGGGGCACTGATAAGCTGCTAAACCATCTCCAGAAAAAGGAGGAAAAAAAATCTCTTATGAGTAACATATTCAGATTTCTTTCATGTAAATAAGCTTATAGCTGCCAGTTTCAAGCTACCAACATGACATCACTGAGTTCAGAGTGAAGAGATGAGCACTCAGCTCCTACAAACCTCTGCCAACTGGCTCCAACACGCCACTGAGAAAGGGCCAAGGAAAGGCTGCAGTCTTAAGCCCCTGCTCTGACTTCTCTCTGAAGACAAAATTGGACTGAAGAATTCCCTGCATTCCGAAGGACAATTCTATGAAGGCAGTCGGAAAGACAGAGAGCAGGGAAGTTGGCATAACTGACCACTTCTTCACTTAACCCTCTGCCTACCTGAAAGGATAAACTCCATTCTGACCGATCCAACCTCAGTCCACTGAATCGTGGTGTCGATTAAGGTTAAAAAAAAAAAAAAAAAGACACCGAGTCAGAAGACAAGACTTTATCTTGTTCAGTAAGTGGCAATGAGACGGGAAAATTACATGCGCACTCGTATAGACAAACTTGAATGGCCTCGATAAAGAAAACATGCTGAATTTTGAACTGAAGGCAATGTTTCGTTCTTGTTTTCTTTATCCTTTATTAGAAATAAAGCTTACTTCATGAGGATATTGGCTTTCTCATCTTCTTCGCACTCTGCATTTCAGCAATCCTCTCGGCCAGAGAGGCCTCATGGGAAAAAGCCTGGGTCTGTGATATTTCGGTAACAGTTACTGATGTGTTGATACAGTTAGGGATCTCTCTGCGCTCACCATGAGCTAACTGCCTCCAGTCCAGTCCAAAAGGATGATGTCAAAGATATATACAAACAAAGAGTGACCTTGAAGACTTCTACTGCTCATAGCCATTGTATAAGCAGAGCTGTGCTTATTGTCAGGGTCCTTCAAATTTTACTAAGAATATATTTGAGGGGGCTGGAGCCATAGCAGAGCGGGTAGGGGATTTGCCTTGCACGCAGCCGACCCGGGTTCGATTCCCATCATCGCATATGGTCCCCTGAGCACCACTAGGATAATTCCTGAATGCAGAGCCAGGAGTAACCCCTGTGCATCGCCAGATGTGACCCAAAAGGCAAAAAAAAAAAAAGTATATTTGAAAAGTGGAAGAGAGGCGGAGCAATAGCACAGTGGGTAGGGTGTTCGCCTTGCATGTGTCCAACCCAGGTTCGATTCCCAGCATCCCTTTTGGTCTCCTGAGCACTGCAAGGAGTAATTTCTGAGTGCAGAGCCAGGAATAGCCCCTGTGCATCACTGGGTGTGACCCAAAAAGAACAAAGAAAGCAAAAGTGGATGAACTATTGCCTTTAACCAAGAATTAGTCATCAGTAATGTGGTCTAAAAGGTGAAATGGACATCCCTAAGAGATTAACTGTTCAATGATTATTTCTAAACTACTTACCTTGTACCTCAGTTTCTCCATCTTCTTAGGGATAAATTATGAGGTTTTTTTTAAAGCACCAAACATAACAGTTTTAGAGATGAGGTTAAGTGTGTGATGTCTGTTGGAGCTAACCACATTGTAACAACTCCTGCATTAATTCTATTATATTCTGCTACTATGGTAGAGCCTGGCAAGCTCCCCGTGACATATTAGATATGCCAAACACAGTAACAACAAAGTCTCCAATGGAGACGTTACTGGCCCCGCTTGAGTAAATCGATGATCAACGGGAAGGCCTTTACTTTACTTTACTTATGGTAGAGTGACTGTCCAAAGACCAGTTTTATGTCATGCAAAATTCACTTCTTCCAGCTGTGCTTGGTTGTGTGTCTGCCAGTGGATCCTTTCGGGCAGGAAATGTTAGTTAAAGAGGGTTAATGCTTCATCATAGGTCATGTATAAATAGTGAAGCTATAAAAGACAGATTATCATGACTTTTGTCATTCATGGAGCTATGCGATAAATCCAACATCTGGACTTCATACTTTAGAGAAAGACACACATAAGATTAATATATTAAGCCCAGAACTCTGCTTTTCTCTTACACTCACTTTTATTCTATGGGACTTTGATTAGAAAGTCTTAAATAAATTTAACCCAATTTAGGAATAAAAATGGAAGCAGAAAGTATACTTATTTTTGTTTGCGCATTAAAGCTTTCATACATCCCACTAGATTGAAGGCAAAAACTAATTCAATGTTACGACCCCTATAGCAATTAGCAAAGAGCTTACACATAATTGTTGAGTAATACATTTTTATGTAATTGGACTAGGCTCAAGGGGAACAAAACTGGTGGGGTGGACGGCAGTGGGTATGAGAAAATGAAATGGATGAGAGAATTTCCTATTTGAGTTTCTGGAAATAAGGAAATGGTAGCCCTATTTTGGATTAAACACATTGAAGAACATGAAAAATGTAGACTGAGCTCTCAAAATTCCTCAAAAATCATAAGAACCCTATATAATATTTGTACTCAGGGCCCTTCATTCAGATGGAGAATTTGCAGAACTTCTGAAATATTACAGAGAAATCAGGAAAGCCAAAATCATGACTAAAATGATCAGAAATTACATAAATTTTAAATAATTCCAATTGAGACGTTCTGCTAGGTATAGGGTCAATAAACAGTCTATTCACCAACTTAAAAGACCAATATTACATTCTCCCCAAATAACCTCTATTGAATTGCTTTAGACATCTAAATTCTGGCCCTTGGCACATTAACATAGAGGTGCTACACATAGCATTTTCCCAGCTAAGCTACTAAAAGTTCTTTATAAAGATTAAAGGGCTGTTAAAGAAAATATGGTTCTGATTGGCTATTGTCTTGAAAAATCAAGAAACTGAAAAATCTTCACATTGCAGACTGCTGACTTCTTCTTGTATATGCCTGGGATTCTAGAGGTTCGAGAGCTCTTTGCCATCTCTTAGAAGAGCACCCATTCCAGGAAGAGGTGAGACTCAACAGCAGAGCCAATGTCTTGCATGTATGAGTCCCTGGGTTCAATGCTCAGCACTGTCAAGTTACAAAGCAAAATCAAATAATAAAGTCCCTAAGAGCATGAATACCATTCATGAGGGCTCTATCTAAGTACCTCCCAAAGACCCTACCATCTAATACTCCAGATCAGAGTATTGTCTTGGGCATCAGGATTTCAATATATGATTTTGGAACCAACACAAACACTCAGCCCATTACAGTTTCCCAAAAACATTTTGAAAAGAAGATGGCAGTTCCTCTCTAGAATACAAAATCCAACATCCAGGGTGTGTAGAAACAGTCTTTTCTATGACTCTATTATATATTGATCACTCATTTGTTTAAGGGCTGGAGCGATAGCACAGCGAGTAGGGCGTTCGCCTTACACGCAGCCAACATGGCCAACCCGAGTTCGATTCCTCCGCCCCTCTGGGAGAGCCCGGCAAGCTACCGAGAGTATTCGATATGCCAGACACAGTAACAACAAAGTCTCCAATGGAGACGTTACTGGGCCCGCTCGAGCAAATCAACGATCAACGGGAGGGCCTTTACCTTTACCATTTGTTTAAAACCTTTCCAAATTCAAATCTGAATTTCTTCACTAATTCCAAGAAGTGAATATATTTGAGTTGCTTTACAGTATAAAGAAGAGTCTACTTTTCATTGTCTTTAGAGCTGGAGCAATAGCACAGTGGTAGGGCATTTGCCTTGCGCGCAGCCAGCCCGGCTGAGCCAGGTTCGATTCCTCCACCCCCTCAGAGAGCCTGGCAAGCTACCGAGAGTATCTTGCCCGCACGGCAAAAGCCTGGCAAGCTCCCCATGACGTATTCGATATGCCAAAAACAGTAACAAGGAGTCTCAAAATGGAGACGTTACTGGACCCGCTCGAGCAAATCGATGAACAATGAGAGGACAGTGTGTTTGTTCATTGTCTTTACTCTGTCTGACTGCATATTTAAGGACTTCTACAATGTTCGCACATGGTAGCTATTGTTTTCTACATGAAGAGACAGAGAACTTGGGTTTACCCACTCCAGTGTTAGAGGAGGTTATTCATAGGAAGTGACCACTAGTTGACCCTTGTACTAGACCCTGGCAATCAGAGGCTTCTCACACCCTCACACAAAATGCTTGAAATGTGCATTTATTCTGGTTTCTCTCCTTAGAAGCTGCCTTAAGCACATCACCTTAAAATAGTAATGTACTGTGGGAGCCTCTGGCTAGTATAAGCCTCATAAGACTTCCATATAGACTTGAAGACTTTAGTGTGTGAGTGTGAAATCTACTGTCTTGTGGTTGTTCAAACAAGCCTTGTACATAAATTTCCTTGCCTGTCAAAACTATGTCTTCTTTCCACCTGCCTTTTGTCAGGGTTAGTTGGGTGGTGAAGTGTCCTCTTTATTTACTCCCTAAAACATATATGAACAGCTTCATATTTTATCTGAGATCTAATACTATTAAAAGAGAAAAATGAAAGGAATATGTGTTGTATGTTGATTGTCACTATAACTTTTACCTGCTATGTGACAATAGGCAGTTCAATTAACCTCTGTGTCTCTCTTGTTTAAAAAAAGGATACTTGAAAACTCTAAATAATAATGGTGCATCTTTTGTCGAAACAATGAATCTAATCAAAGTAGATAGAATGTTAACTAGAATTCATCTGCCTCACAGGCATTGGGAGGGTTGGGATTGGGGGTATATTGGGATTCTTGGTGGTGAAAAATAAGTACTGGTGAAGGGAAATGTGTTTGATGATTGCATGACCGAGACTTAAACCTGAAAGCTTTGTAACTTTTCCCACAGTGATTCAATAAATAAATAAATAAAAAGGGTACCTGAGGGGGCTGGAGTTATAGCACAGTGGGTAGGGCGTTTGCCTTGCACACAGCTGACACGGGTTCGATCCCCAGCATCCCATATGGTCCCCTGAGCACCGCCAGGGGTAATTCCTGAGTGCAAAAGCCAGCAATAACCCCTGAGCATTGCCAGGTGTGACCGAAAAAGCAAATAAATAAATAAATAAATAAATAAATAAAGATAGTTGATCTGAAGTTCCTTAACCTATTGCATTTGTTTGCTCAGCATGTTTTTAACGTTGGCGAAATTTAAATTCAAATTCATATTTCTAATAACTTTTAAAATAAGACCGATGGTCCCAGAGAGATAGGTCAACAGGCAGAACATATATTTGCATGCAAGAGACCCAAGTTCTATGCCTGCCACCACATAGTTCCATGAGCACTGCCAGAAATGACCTCGGAACACAGAGTTAAAGTAGCTCCTATGCACCACCAAGTTTCCCTCTCCTCCGAAAAAAATTAAAATAATAAGACTCCAGCAATGGGCCATCATTCTCAGCGGTAACAGTGGTTGAAACTGAATAGTAACGTTCCCTTTGACTAAGCATGAATTCTTGGCATAGCATTACCTGCCTACCTGCTTAGTATCTGAGGCACTTTTATAAAATAGATTATCTCTAAATTTTCTTTCAACTCTAATTCTCACGTTTATGTGAACTGTCAGGTTGGAGTGGTAGGACAGTGTGTAGTGGAGCACTTCCCTTGCACACAACTGACCCTGGTTTGTTTCTCAGTACCCATACGGTGCCCCCCGCCCCCCTCAGCATCACCATAAATAATTCCTAAGTATACATCCAGGAGTAACCCCCGAGCATTGCCACCATAGCCCAAAACCAATATATACTCACGTACACATACATATATCTCTAATATATATTGAAATAGGCTGGAGCAATAGCACAGCAGTAGGGCATTTGCCTTGCACACGGCTGGCCCGGCTGACCCGGTTTCGATTCCTCCGCCCCTCTCGGAGGGCCTGGAAAGCTACTGAGAGTATCTCACCCTCACGGCAAAGCCTGGCAAGCTCCCCGTGAAGTATTCGATATGCCAAACACAGTAACAAGTGTCACAGTGAAGAGTTACTGGGCCCGCTCAAGCAAATCGGTGAACAATGGGAGGACAGCGCTACAGGACAGTGCTACACTGCTATATTGAAATATTTGCTCGAGCGGGCCCAGTAACGTCTCCATTGGAGACTTTGTTGTTACTGTGTCTGGCATGTCGAATACTCTCGGTAGCTTGCCGGGCTCTCCGAGAGGGGCGGAGGAATCGAACTCGGGTCGGCCATGTTGGCCGCTTGTAAGGCGAACGCCCTACCCGCTGTGCTATCGCTCCAGCCCATATTGAAATATATATATTATATATATATATAGAGAGAGAGAGAAAACTTTTATCAAAATACTGATTTATCCTTCTGAACCTTCTAATCTTAAACTTTGTTTATTGGGACAAAAGAAACATTGACAGCTGCTTGAGCTGTGGAGAGACAAAATGAAATGGTGCATGCTGACAGGTTAGCCCAGTGGCATGGATGTAGAAATTATTTAATAACTAGTAATGAAACAATAGACAAATAATGGTTCACATCACTCAAACACAATTCAATAATGTCCAATCGAATCTATATCAAAATCAACACTGACTTTTTCCCACACGATGCTGGTCCCATCAAAACACTGACTATGTATTTCTAATTTTCAGATACACCTTTCTCAGTGGATACTAAACAGATTAGGATTCCCAAGGGAGGCATAGCTGGCTAAAAGAAAACAGTGTTCTTAGAGTGTCCCTGGCTCTCATATTAGCTACTTATGGTTGAACTGGGATTTGAATCAATATTTGATTTGAAGTAAATTTGGATTTTAGGTACTGTACTTGCCAAGTACATAGTCTACCATTTTTATTTTTAAGTACAACCAATTTACCAGGGAGTTCATGCTGAGATTCTCATTCTTTTTTAGGGGTAAAGGGTGGCATATTTGGCAAAGCTTGGGTGACATGGTTTGTAGGAATTCTACCTGGACTTTCTGTGTCCAAAGCATGCACATAAGCCCTTTGAGACAGCCCCAACTTGAGCCATTTGGTCTTATAAGAGTCACAAATAAGCTCCTAATAAGTCCCTATGGGAGTTTTTGTCACAAGTGTCCCCATTATTTTTAGCTTCTCAAGAGCCCATACCCTTACTGGCTCATTTATTTAGCTACATACTGCCTACTGAATTAATAATGTAGTTTAGTGGGCCTTTTCCAGTATGTGATTCACCTACATTTGTCTATATTTTAAAATGTTGATGTTTCTAAATAAATTTGACTTCTCATGAAATTTACATACAAGTGGTACTACATGGAAAGTATCGTGCTAAGCGAAATGAGTCAGAAAGACGGGGATAGACATAGAAAGATTGCATTCATCTGGGGAACATAAAGAAACAAAATAGGAGACTAACACCCAAGAATAGCCCAGATAAGTACCAGGAGGTTTACTCCATGGCTTAGAGGCCAGCCATACATGCTAGGGGAAAAGGGAGCTCAGATAGAGAAGGGAGCACCAAATAAAGAGTGTTGGGAGAATCCTCTCAGGATGGGAGAAGCATGCTAAAAGTAGACTATAGACGGAACATGATGGCCACTCAATGCCTCTTTTGCAAACCACAACACCCAAAAGGAGAGAGAGAACAAAAGGAAATGCCCTGCCACAGAGGCAGGGTGGGACCAGGAGATGAAGGGTGGGAGAGATACTGGGATCCGTGGTGGTGGAAAATGGACACTGGTGGAGGGATGGATACTTAATCATTGTATAACTGAAACCCACGCACAAAAATTTGTAAGTCTACCACAGTACCTCATGGTGTTTCACTAATAAAAATTTTAAAAAATAAAAAATAAATAAATTTGACTTCTATATGCTGTGCCATAATTTTAAGTTTATATCTGTAGAGGAATAAAGCATAACTTACAGATCAAAAATAATCTAGATAATAAAATATGAGAAAAATAAAATAATTTGTATTCTCTTTGGAATTTATTTTATAAATATCTTTACTACAATTGTGTAAATGTCATTTATATCACCTCAAAACTGAAGAGACCTAGGCTAGCATAAAGGGAATTCCACTGATTCTCAGTCTAGTGTGAGGAGAGGGCTGAAAAATAAGATGGAAGAAGAGCCAGGGGGCAACTTGTACTGTAGACAGACTTCCAGCTCAGTTGTACTCCTTGTCTTCCACCTATGCAATAACCAGTCTCCTTTTAAGTTTCATTCCCTGTCTATTCATAATTTATGGAACACTCAACCCATACTTTACAGAGGAATATACATTTGTGTCTTTATGTCAATCAGCTGTTCAAAATGACCATGGCACACAGACAGTGGGTGGAACTGAGGGGGGAGAAAATGGGGAGGGGACACTGAGACATGAAGGCACACTGTGGAAAGTGTTGTGTTAAAACATTTATGAAAACACATCATTAACAATTTTGTAAATCATTCCTCAAATAAAATTATCTAAATTTTAAAGTTTGAAGATATTTGCTATCATCCAAAGGTAAATTTAGTCTTAGATCCTGTCCAACTCTCTTCATTCTCTTCCTACCCTTACCCTCAAAGAATAATACCCCAAAATTCTCTGTTCTAAGGACGCATCACACTTTCTTATAAGAAAGAGTGATCTAGCTCCTTAACTCTCTTCTCTTCTCCACCACTGGTGCTACTTTTCCTTCAAGTGTTTTTTCCTGGGTCACTTAGGAAAGCAAAGTTACTTCTTTTTGTACTCACCAAGGATACTTCACATAACTATGGTGACTACCTTATTTATTTACCTATGTATAATATTCTTTGTTTTTCTGGTCACACCTAGTCTTTATTTTTTTTAATTTTTATTAGTGAAACACCAAGAGGTACAGTAGATTTACAAATTATTTTGCAAATTTACAAATTTACAAAGATTTGTAGATTTACAATTTTTTTTGTGCTTGGGTTTCAATTATACAATGATCAAACACCCATCCCTTCACCAGTGCCCATTTCCCACCACCGTGGGTCCCAGTACCCCTCCCCCCCATCCCCCCATATGTATAATATTCTTGAAAGCAAGAATAAAGGTTGTTTTTTAAAGTTTATATTAAAGAACTGCGATTTACAAAGTTATTGATAGTTGAATTCCAGGTTTAAAATATCTCAACAGCAATTCCACCACCTGTCAACTTTCCTCTGCCAGTATTCCCATATTCCCCCTGTGCCCCAAACCCCTCATTCCTCCCACCAACTTGTCAGGTATATTACAAAGTTACTCTGGTTGCAGTTTTGGTCTCATGTTTTCAGTTTTGTTGAGTCTTTATTTTGGATATATGGCAATACCCCTCTCCCAGATCGCCAGTATAACTGAATCCTTGGTACCTATTCACCCATCACTTTCCATTCTCTTCTTCCCGCCCCCCTTGAAGAATCAAGTTATATTTTTTAATTAATTTGTTTTTTTATTAGTGAAACACCATGAGGTACAGTTATAGACTTACAAATTTTTGTGCTTGGGTTTCAGTTATACAATGATCAAGTACCCATCTCTCCACCAGTGCCATCCTCCACCACCACGGGGTCCCAGCATCCCTCCCAACCCCCTCAAGTTACCTTTTAATGTCTTTACTTCTAGAACCTAATAAATACAAAGGGAAGCCCATTATCGAAAGCTGAATATTTACTAAATATTGAATACATGAACCTGAGGAATTCTTGCATCCTATATATTTGCAGATTTGATTCTGGAAAGTCATAAAACTGATGTAATTAACTATATTTTTGCACAACTTTCTTTTCAAAACATTTTTGTTTTCTTCCCTTTTTTTTGAGATCAGTTTATTTGTGTTTAATACCTACAACAATATACTATCTGATCCCACTGATGTGGAAAGATCATAAATTTTGATGATCCTTACAAAAATCAAACTTTTCAAGTATACAGTTTATTTGTTGAAAAATTTAGAGGGCAACAGACAATTTTGAGGCCTTTTTTTTTTTGTCTTTTTGGGTCACACCCAGTGATGCACAGAGGTTACTCCTGGCTCTGCACTCAGGAATCACCCCTGGCAGTGCTCAGGGGACTATATGGGATGCTGGGAATCGAACCCGGTTGGCCCCTTGCAAGGCAAACACCCTACCCGCTGTGCTATTGCTACAGCCCCTTGAGGCCTAATTTTAAAAATATATAGTCAGAATATTTTATTGCAATCAAATTATAAAATTAAATTAGAGGGGTTGGAGTGATAATACAGTGAGTAGGGTATTTGCCTCACACACAGCCAACCCAAGTTCAATCCCTGGCATCCCATATGGTCCCCCAATCACCACCAGGAATGATTCCTGAGTAAAGAGCAAGGAGTAACCCCTGAGCAATGCCGTTGTGATCCAAAAGGCAAGAAGAAAGAGAGAGAGAGAGAGAGAGAGAGAGAGAGAGAGAGAGAGAGAGAGAAAGCAGGAAGGAAGGAAGGAAAGAAAGAAAGAAAGAAAGAAAGAAAGAAAGAAAGAAAGATTAAATAAAAACATAATTGCACAATTTTCACAAATCACAAAATCCTTATTTTATGAAGCTATTAATAAATTAAATCCTTCCTTCCTTTCTATTTTTTTGTTTTTCTTTACTTTTCCAAATTTTGTTAAGGCACTGTGAGTTACAAAGTCATTCATAGTTGGGTTTTTGAAATACAATGTCCCATCATCAATCCCACCATAGTGTCAACTTTCCTCCACCAGTGTTCCCATATTCCTTCTCCTAACCACGCTGCCCACCTCTCCCCCCGCACCTCCCACCTCCCCCCGCCCAGCTCCAGTCTGCCATCTTATAAGGCACCTTTTAAATCTGGTTATTAAAGTTTGGATCTCATGATTTCAGACTCTGTGGTTTGGATGTGTAGCTCTATCATTTCCTAATATCACCAATGGACCTTAATTCCCTTGACTTCTTCCTCTGTTGCTTCTCATCATCTCTTCTCCCTCTCCCTCTCTCCCCTTCCCTTCTTCCCTCTTTCTCTCTCTTTCCCTTTCTCTCTCTTTTTCTCCTTCCTTCCTTCCTTCCTTCTTTCCTTCCTCCCTCCCTCCCTCCCTCCCTCCCTCCCTCCCTCCCTCCCTCCTTCCTTCCTTCCTTCCTTCCTTCCTTCCTTCCTTCCTTCCTTCCTGACACACCTACCTGTGTTCAGGAATCCCTCCTGGCAGGGCTTAGGGGACATACAGAGTATCAGGGATTGAACCCAGACTGACTGCATGCAAGGCAAACTCTCTATCCTCCGGCTCTGAAAAATTAGATTCTTATGAGAGGAAATCTCTATCTTGTTACACTGAACATCTAGATCCTGATTACCAGAGATTAAAGTGTGTGTTCTGCTAATCATTTTGCAGCAACCACCAAAATGAAGGATAACAAGCTCTTATATTTTTATGCATCAAAACTCAAATTTTTTTATAATGACGTAAGCATGTTTTTTTATTAACTGAAGGCTGTGGATGCAATCACTATCTACTCTGGTTAAAAGAGAAAAATCCCCCTAAGGCCAAATCTTCAACGAGCCCATATTTGTCAGAGTTATATCAGACTCACTCACAGAGAAGATTGTGGTTGTATGGGATGGTGTGTTCCTTGTGAATGGGACCATGCTCCTCAGTGGTTTCAGGTTCATGGTTGCTTCTTTAGTGGTAAACATTTACCTGCCTTCACACCCTTTGACTTTTACTTGGACAAACCTGAAAGCTCCAGGCAACTAGAACTGCCAACTTCTGCACATTTTCTACCCGCAGTCATCAATCTCTCCCTAGCAATAAAAGGAAACTAAACCTTGGTTTGCCCCAGTGTCACTGTGAAGATGATGAATCTTTCACTGAATCGGGGCCAAGGTTGATGTTTCCCGGCAAATGTAATCTCAGTGTACAACATTCTACCAGCTCTATAATTTGGGAGTCAGAGTTTCTACACACAATGTGACACATTTCCTGGATTGGCTAATTGGGCCGGTTACTTCTCAAAGTCTGATGCCAAGAGTTTTCCCAGTGACTTAAAACACCTTCCCTTTGGGTTTTTTAATATTCAGTATTCATTTACTTGGTTAACACTGGTGTCATATCAAATGAAGTCGCAAAACCTCAGGGAGGAGACAACTTACCTCCCCCAAAGCAGCATATTACTCAAAGGAGATGGCTTAGTGAAAACAGAAAGTGAAATCATGAAGGCACAAAGTTGGCATGAAATAAGAAGGCTTACAATCTTTGGTGGTACTAAGAACCTATACAAATTTTTCACTAAAATGAAATTTGAATAGGTAAAGAAGAGAAAAAAGAATGCTATGGACTTACAAAAAAATTAATAAAATTTAAAGAATTATTTTCCCTTTATGAAATACTCATAGTGAATCTATCATTTTAATTCTTTTTAAAATCATTAGCAACAAACGTTTAGCTTCCTTTTTATTTACTTATTTACTTTATTTTTTTTTTTGGCTTTTAGGTCATGCATGGTGATACTCAGGGGTTACTCTTGATTTTGAACTCAGGAATTACTCCTGCTGGTGCTCAGGGACTTTGTAGGATGTCGGAGATCAAACTTGGATCAGCCAAATATAAGGCAAATTTCCTACCATCTATACTATAGTTCTGGTTCTTGGATAATATCTACATCCCATAACAGGACACTGTATAACTGGCCGTTGAAAGAGAAAAAGAAAAAAGCCTTACTTCTCATCAGTGGGTTTGTGGACATGAGATCTAGCTTACCAAGATAACACTATTTTAATAATTCACAATACAGTAAAAAATGAAGGTTGCTTGTCCACAGAATAAAAAATTATACACTTTGAAGGTTAACAATAAAATTATTAAAAAGAGCTGAAGTTTATACTGATTTATTGTACGTAAGTTTTTGTTCAAGGAAACTTTAGAAAGAGGTAGATTTTTCAATCTTGGTCATAGATCACTTAGTGGAAAAAGCGTGCAGTTGAGATTACATGTACTAAATATTTGTCTTAAGAGTGAACTGTGGGCTGGAGAGATAATACAGCAGATTGGGTGTTTACCTAGCTCATGGATGGCCCGGGTAGATCCCCAGCATCCCATATGGTACCTCCTGCCTGCCCGGAGTGATCCCAAAGTTCAGAACCAGGAGTAAACCCTGAGCACTATCAACTATTGCCAACCTCCCCACCCCCACCCAAAAAATAGCGAAATGTATTTTTGTTTGTTATGACAATACCCAGCAGTGCTCAGGGGCGATTCTCAGTTTTGTGTTCCATAACCATTCCTGGCCATATCCAAGGAGAGCCTGGGATTGAACTCGGGCCTACATGCAAAGCACTGCTCCAGCCTCCTGAGCTCTCTCTCTCTCTCCAGCCCTTAAACTACATTTTTCAGAAAACTACCAGACCCAGATATGGTCACAAATGAGAATTGTGTTTCTTATTTTAAAAGACTGAACCCTGGAGGAAATCAAACCAGGTGTCAATATTGAAGAAGGGAATTTTCTCTAGATCATTCACTGGCATCTTTTTTTCAAGTGATACATAATAAAAATAACTTAAATGTCAAACTTATTCTATAAATAACTATGTACAACTTTAAAGAACATGTAGAACAATACCTCTCACAGTAACTGTGGACGGTCTTCATAATTTTATTTCAAAGGAAGCAGGAAGGAAGGAAGGAAGGAAGGAAGGAAGGAAGGAAGGAAGGAAGGAAGGAAGGAAGGAGAAAGAAAGAAAGAAAGAAAGAAAGAAAGAAAGAAAGAAAGAAAGAAAGAGAGAAAGAGAGAAAGAGAGAGAGAAAGCAAGCAAGCAAGCATGATAGGCACTAAAACATTTTAAAAACTGCATTTGAACTTTCAAAAGAATCAAACCTGACTTTGTATCATTGTCACACCTTCTTCCCAGATCACTAACAGTGGCATGCTCTGACTATTAAAACTGAATAATTTCCCAGAATCCTCAAAATCATCCGAACCACCTCTACTAATACATTAAAGGTCCTATCTACAAGGAAGTTTCTGCTCTCCTTCCATTTTGTGGGTGAGAGGGGATTGGGTTATACCTGGGAGAGGTCCGGGATTCCTGGCCCTGTGTTCCAGGCAGGCGTCACCCCCAAAAGTCAAGAGACCTAGTGATGGCAGAGACTAAATCCAAGTCTTCTGAAAGCAGAGCATGCATTTAGCCCTTTAGGCTATCTCTCCCAATTCTTTTAAAGTGAAATGTTATTCATCCTTAAGTGCTATTAATGTGTAAATGAGATAGCAAGTAAAGCCTTTTTAAAATAGATACTTTACCTTTACCTTTTACTTATGATGGGCAGATCCACGCCCTTCACCAGCAGGAAGCAGCTATAGAAGATAACCTTCACCCATGTATACCTTAAAGATTTAAGAAGGTAAATAAAGGGTGTTGGGAGGATCCTCCCAGGATGGGAGAAGCATGCTGGAAGTAGACTATGGACCAAACATGATTGCCACCCGTTGCCTCTTTTGCAAACCACAACACCCAAAAGGAGAGAGAGAACAAAAGGGAATGCCCTGCCACAGAGGCAGGATGGGATGGGGGGCTTGGGGGGGTGGGAGGGATACTGGGATCTGTGGTGGTGGGAAATGGGCACCGGTGGAGGGATGGGTATTTGATCATTGTATAATTGAAACCCAAGCACAAAAATACAGTCTGCAACTGTACCTCATGGTGTCTCACTAATAAAAATTAAAAAAAAAAATAAAATTTTTAAACAAAGTTTTAAGAAGGTAAAAATCTCAGGGTGGAAAGCAGGATGTTTTATGTAAGTTGATGGGTGCCCCACCCCTACCCCACCCCCTCTCTGTGTCACCCCCCCATAGTGATTTTTCTTAAAAGTAAAGGCCCTCCCGTTGTTCGTCGATTTGCTCGAGTGGGCCCAGTAACGTCTCCATTTTGAGACTTGTTGTTACTGTGTTTGGCATATCGAGTACGTCACGGGGAGCTTGCCAGGCTCTGCCGTGCGGGTGAGATCCTCTCGGTAGCTTGCCGGGCTCTCCGAGAGGGGTGGAGGAATCGAACTCGGGTCTGCCATGTTGGCTGCGTGCAAGGCAAACGCCCTACGGCTGTGCTAGTGATTTTTCTTGGGAATAGTAAAACAAAAAGAAATTGCCTGGTCCTAAAGTCCCCCAAAGACAAGAACAACATTCCCTTGAGATGCAAATACTGAGCTTTTTTGGAGATAGAGAAATTGAGTTACCAATCAGAGGCAGAAACTGAGGCATCACCCAGTAAAGGGTGAGCCCCCTGAGAAAAGGAAAAACTCCCAGAGAATCTAAAGATTATAATAAGAAAACAACAGAACCATTAAGGCTTTTCCACTGTGACAAAACCCACATCAAGTTTCCTGTTAGCAGAAAACTACTGGCCAAGCATTTTGGAAGAAACCTTAAAACCAACTTTGTAAAGGCAAACAGAGTTCATTCTCATCCTGGAAACTGGCCTGCATCTCTATCTGCGATGTGTACTCTCAGACTTTTGCTTCCCTGAATAAATTTTTGTTCTCTATTGAATACCTATCTGTCTCTCCCATAAATTTGTTTTTTTTTCAATTTTTTATTTTTTTATTTTATATTTATTTTTTATTAGTGAAACACCATGAGGTACAGTTATAGACTTACAAGTTTTTGTGTTTGGGTTTCAGTTATACAATGATCAAGTGCCCATCCCTCCACCAGCGCCCATCCTCCACCACCACGAGTCCCAGCATCCCTCCCACCTCCCATCCCCCTCATCCCACCCTGCCTCTGTGGCAGGGCATTCCCCCTTGTTCTGTCTCTCTTCTTTTGTCTCCCATAAATTTGTTTAAATAAAATAATTTTCCTACACACACACACACACATGCACACAACAGATGCTTATGTACTGTGGTTAAAGACAAAATTGATCAAACCTCAACAAGAGAAGAATAATAGAAGAAATGATTAAAAGAATTATAATGCTTATATGTTATATAAAAATTCTGGGCTATATTTGCTCTCAAAGTCATGCCCCAGAATGAGTGGCTATCCTACTTCATTCCACAACGCGTGTTTAACTTAAACGTCTGAAGTGCAAGTGTTTGACTCATTCAAAGCAATCCAAGGGTATGGAATTTCACACAGATAAATATGATAATTTTGGATCAAAATAAACATAATTCTGAGTACTGTTTTATATTTATGAATTATACGTAATTCATATATTTAGAACCCAGACACAGCCATGCTTAAGACCACTCTCCACATGCTCGGATAAGCCTCACGTATGAAGGAACCAGCCGAGGAACACGGGGCTGAGATCTTCAAGCCTGCTCCGATGGGGACTGGGCCTTCTCCACCCAGATCCCCCATCTTCCTGTAGCCAGACAGTTACACCCATCAACTGCCCACCCGTGTTGTATAATTCCATCAACGGCCTAGATCCAGAGACTACAAAACCAAGCTCCTGGAAGCGACCTCTTATTGTTTAGTTCTCCCTGGAAGGCTACTGAGAGTATGCTGTCTGAACGGCAGAGTCTGGCAAGCTCCCCATGGCGTATTCGATGTGCCAAACCCCAGTAACAATGATGGGTCTCATTCCCCTCACCCTAAAAGAACCTCCAATGTGGCCCTTGCTAAAAATCTCAGGGCTAGGACAAATGGAGACATTAATGATGCCTGCTCCAGGAAATCAATGAACAATGGGATGACAGTGATACAGTGATACAGTGAATTATAAAATATTTATAAGTTGAAATTATATCATATTTGATTATACCAAAAAAGAATTGATTGGTGAATCTCACAAAATATTTATAGAACACCTCTTGAATTCAAGAATCAAATAATGATATAAATATTATCTCTTTTTATATTATTTGACATATCAGTTTACAGCTCTCTAGAAATAATGTAATTTCAAATGCTAATGGACTTCATTTTCCCCCTCAGGGCAAAATATACAGGATCAGATGACAAGAAGTGAAAGACAACATGTTTAAGGACAATTTCAAAAAAAAAAAAACCAAATCAATGACTTGCTATGGTGTTTAGGCTAACATAGTATTTTTGAATGTTGACCAAAGCTATAAACTAAATTCAAAGTCAGACTACAAAATGGGAACACTATTTGCATGTATCATGTCCAAAAATATCAGCATATGGAATAATCATTAATATAAAAAATGAAATTGCTAAATCAATAATATATTAGGAGTTCTTATAAATCACAACAAACACTAATACAGGCCAATAGGCAAATATCATCACTAGGTGATTCACAATGAAGATAATCAAATTGTATCATAACATAAAAATATATTTAATTTGGGACATCAAGGAATGGTTCACCAGCAAAAGGGTCTACGGTACTTTCCCCTATACTATGCCGCATGGACCATGTGATCCGAGGGCTTTGTTCTTTGGTATCCCCAGAGCTACAACAAAGTGTAATACCCCCAAAAGCTCTTAATCAGAGGTATGCAAGTGTTGCAACTAGTGTATGAGAACCCTAGCAAGAATGCATGTTAGCATCACAACAAAAGTGTGTAACCCCCAAGTGAGTGCTACAACCAAAAATGTATGTGAACTACACAATCAAATGTCTGAGCTCTACAACAAAGTACACGTGTGATGCCCAAGTCATTGCAACAACACTATCAAAAGAGGAAGAAATAGTAAATTAAAAGAAATATATCTAACTTTTATATAAATGAAACACACGTACAAGTTAGTGAAATGTAGAAACAATACAATAATAAGCTTTTATGAACAGAGTTGTAAAACTGAATGCTGGCAAGACTACGGTAGAATATAGTGAGATCAGAAGCCCTTCCTTACTTTGGAAACATCTCTGTGATTCAGGAACATAGCAACCTACGCATTAGTACTAGCAGCAGTACATTTCATTTCTCACAGTCAGAAATTCTCCAAGTTCTCCTAGTTTATCTTTTTTACCTCCATCTGGAGAAATTTCTCCAGAAGCCTGAGATTAAACTGGGCCTTACCTGAAAGTTGCAGGTTACTGAGTGCATTCAGTGGATCATAAAACCATAACTATATCTGTCATCTCTTTTTTCATACAACATGACTTCTTCACAGGAGCTATGAGCTAATTGTGTCATCTCTGGTTCAGGGACGTCCTTCCCACCACAGAGAGCAATAACAACATAAACAAAAACTAGATGGAATACTTCAACCTAAAGCTTTAGATTTAGTTTGAGAAATCTCAAAAGACTCCACAGAACCCAATCATTTTTCTTCTTATGAGAAAAATTTTTGCCATAGTCCCAATTTCCTGATGACTAGCCCTTGAACACAGTGACCATCTTTTATTGTAATGTTTTTTGATTAGCACAACCATCTTAACAGCAATTGAGTTTTCTCTTAATCATCCATGTTCCATTTTCATTCAACTAAATAATCATCTTTGTCTTAACATCAGATGTTGAGAAATCCAAGGACAGAGAAATTTGTTTTTTACGGGTGGAGGTAGAGAAAGTTGAACTGTGTATTACATCATCACAGCCTAAGTTATGCAACTTCTTCACAAGACATGATCAGATCCTGCAGTAAATAAAAGGAGCACCTGGGCATTCGAAAGAAAGCTGTTTGGCCTCTTTCTCTTCTGGAATGGAAAGAACAGAGTGGTTAAGGACTAATCCTGTGGTACCACAAGCAAACTTTCAAGAGATTGTGGAGGGGACAATGCCAAGTTCATATGACAGACAGCTCTTTTACTACTTGTACAGTGCCACTTATTCATTTGAGGCAGCCAAAGGAAATGCTTTCAACCCGGATCCCAGACACAGAAAGGAATCCAGGTTTACGCCCCTCGCTGCCAAGGACAGTGTACCACTCAACTTTGCCTTTGCTCATGAGGTGAACAAGCTGCCCATCAAAAGATGACATCATATCTTAGGGGCAAAGCAAACAAAATGTGGTAATTTTTTTCTTAGCATGAAATGTATTCAAATTCCATTTCCACTGCAATGTCCAAGCACTGGTATTACTTGGGGGAAAAAATAGTCCAAGGAAAAAAATTATGTAATGTTGTATTTGGGGGGTGATCAATATTAGAAAATCCAGGTAGATTTTAAGCAAAAAATTGGTTCATATCACGACTATCAATACCAACCTCTTTATCTTAGTGAGGGTCAAGACTCTAGAACAATTTGACTTTCTCAGTCATTCCTTTGTTATGACATTTCTTTGCTTAACTTTGCTTAACTTTAAGGGTTGATGATCAACCATCAGAAACACTTCATTTTGGGTTTTTTTTTTGCTTTTTGGGTCACGCCTGGTGATGCACAGGGGTTACTCCTGGCTCTGCGCTCAAGAATTACCCCTGGTGGTGCTCAGGGGACCATATGGGATGCTGGGAATCGAACCCGGGTCGGCCAGTGCAAGGCAAATGCCCTACCCGCTGTGCTATTGCTCCAGCCCCTTGTTTTGTTTTTTAGATGAATAACAATTCTTTATTATCTCACATTTTCCACAGGTCAGCAGAAACACTAAATTTTAGACTTTCATCCTCAACTTTTGTCACTTTCATGCAGACTCCCTTTCCAATCAAGTCACCAACTAATTATTCAACGGTTACTAAGGTCAATATAGTTTCAAGCAGACTGGGAATCAGGAGAATCACAAAATATGTTTTATTTCTTACAATATTTTATAAATTTTTTATTTACCTCCCAAAATATTAACGGTAATTAAACTCATCTGCAAATTATACTTCAAATCCTTGATTCTTCTACCAAAGTCTTTTGTTAGTAGATATTAGAGACACTAAGAAATATTCTGCCTAAGTACAGAACAATTCTCCACTCCCCATTTACACATGTATATAGATGTTCTTTCCTCTTTAGAACTCCTATAAAACTAAATACGTGAACATTTTTAGGAATTAGGCAAACACATATTTCTAAAATACTTTGTTTCTGAATGCATTATTTTTCTAAATTATATGGAGGTTTTTGAAAAAGAGGAGCAAATTTCATACTGTTCAACATCTCCTTCAATGATTGATAACATTCCTGAAAAAATATCTATTGGTAATTGTCACAAAATACTCCCCATTTTTATGTACGATGAACACTTCAGGCTTGCAGTTATCCCTGCCATATTTTACCAGTTCCAACACTGTCAAACCAACTGATTTTTTTTTCATGTCGCATCTCAATCACATTCATTTGTGAATATGGCAAGTTCTAGTAGAAAGAATTCCATAAACCTAAATTGATCAGATGTGTTTGGCTGCTAAAATTAAAAAAAGCAATATACTAAATTTAACACATAGCAGAGTTATCTATATATAAGCCTTTGTTTTTTTTTTTTTGACTATGCATGTTCTTTCATCATACTTCATTACACGGTACTGTTATTTTTATGTAACTTAAACATTTTAAAAGAAAAGGAGCTGAATATGTGTGGCAATCCCTCTGTCTTTCGTTATGTTTGACATGGGATAACATTTTTTAAAAAGTGGACTGGAGCGATAGCACAGCGGTAGGGCGTTTGCCTTGCACGCAGCCAACATGGCCGACCCGAGTTCGATTCCTCCGCCCCTCTCGGAGAGCCCGGCAAGCTACCGAGAGTATTCGATATGCCAGACACAGTAACAACAAAGTCTCCAATGGAGACGTTACTGGGCCCGCTCGAGCAAATCGATGATCAACGGGAGGGCCTTTACTTACTTTTAAAAAGTTGACAGAATTAAAAATTCTAAATGTCCTCAGCACTAAAAAGATTATCATTCACTATCCTTCCACAGGAAATTCAAAATATGTTCCCCAGGGCCAGTGAGATAGAACAGCAGGTAGAGCACCTGCCTTGCATGTGGCTGACTCAGTTCAATCATTAGCATCTCATATCGTCCCCAGGAGTGATTCCTGAGCGCAGAGTTAGAAGTAATCCCTGAGCACCACCAGGTGTAAACCAAAAAGCAAATATATATAACTTTTCATATAGCAACACACTGGTGCTCAAAAAATATCTAATCCTGCCAAACCAAGTTATGATCAAGAATGACTTCTGAGAACTGGAGTGATAGCACAGCAGGTAAGGTTTTTGGCTTGCACACAGCCTACCTGGGTTTGATTCCCGGCATCCCATATGGTCCCCCGAGCACCACCAGGAGTGATTCCTGAGTGCATGAGCCAGGAGTAGCCCCTGTGCATCGCCGGGTGTGACCCAAAAAGAAAAAAAAAAAAGACTGACTTCTGAGAACATCTATTTTTGTCCTCTCTCCTTTTCTTTCCTATTTTTTTTTTTTTTGTGGTGGGGGAAGGTGGCTGTGGAGCAGCTCTCAAGCAATGCTCAAAGGGCCCAGGGGTCACTCCCAGTAGTGCTTGACTAACTGGGCTAACTGTTCCATATTAGGGCCTAAGGATGCGGCCTTGGAGCCAGGGACTGGTTGAACTACTCTGGTGGTTACCTGATCACAGCCTCTGGTTCATGCGCCCCTAATTCCTATAACTTTCTCCCTGACCCTGCCCTCTCTTCTTTTAATCAGCAAGGAACAGAAAGTCTGGAGGAGTTTAAGTGTCTTGCACTAAGACTCATAGCTAATTGCCTTCACCGTCGGTCAACTTGGAGGCTAATCCAGAAAACGAGTTTCATTTCTGTGTGGCCCAGAAGTGTTACCTATGAAAGCATATATATTAAGCTATCCAAAAGTTTCTTCCCCTGGACTTCTCTAATGGAGAACATCAATCAAACCCCCTGGGTGGCCTCTAGCTTGGAGGAAGTAGAGGTAAAGGGCTTGGAGAGAAATTTTTATTCAAATATTTTCCCAAATCTTTTCCCCCAACCTGAATTTTATTTATGGGAAATGAAGGAAAGAGTGAAAGTACTGGCTTGGAATGAGAGCTGATTGTGTCTTCTCTCTACTACTCCCACTTTTTTCACTAAGCTACAAAAATATATTGTCGGAGTCTTTTAGAGACTATAATTTGCCTTAACTCAAGGATATCCCTGCTGCTGGATGTGGGAAAACTGTTTAAATAGAAACCAGCCCGAAGAAGTTATTAAGTATTACAAAAGGAAAATGAAGGCATTGATGAAACCTACTAGAGATTATTTGGGGGGTGGCCAAAAGTCAGAGGCCTGTGAAATAACACCAAGCGGTGTACTGAAAATGTATTCAGACGTCAATTCTTGCCACATAAGGTTTGCTCGGAGGCCCCAAAGCAAGCAACATGGCTCATCTAAGTAAAGAGCTAGCCAAGATAATCTAATGACCTAAGAATCTAATGACACTATACACTGTTTCTGATCCTGCTTGGTTTTTATTTTAACAGACTGATTTTTATTGCTTCTCTTCTGTAAGTACAGGGAATGATTCCCCGCTATTGCCTGCTGAAGTTTTTTTCTTAAATTATAAGTTGGGGTTTAACAAATGTCGTTTTTAAAATATTCATTCAGTATGTTATTAATTATTGGTATGAACTTTTGGCATGACTGGACTAAAGAGGAATAACTGCATCAACCACATCATTTAAGGAAATTCTCATCTGATGAAAATAATTTTTACATGAAATATAAGAACAAATTAGGAAGAGCATATCTGGTGGAAGATGTGGAGACATTGTCTCACTTCTTTCTTGATGCCCTCAACACCAACAACTATAAAAGTTTCAAAAGAAATATGATTTTTTTCATGAATATTGTCCTAATCACCTGGTACAACTAAACTGAATCATCTTTAAATGCATTTATAACATCCATTCTGTCATTGTTGTTTATATAACTTTCACTTTCCTTTCATACATAACTTTTATTTGCTTTTTGATGAAGAAATACATCCCTTGCCAGTCATCTTCCAGAGGCCATTGGACAGTCAGGTCTGGGCCCGCAGTGACGAAACTTGTTGGGCCTCACAGGATGGGGGTGGAGCCGGTCCTGGTCTCCCCATCCCAATGAGACCCCGAGTCATCGCCCATGAACGACCTCTCTGGCCCCTGATGAAGCTGCTCAACGGCCATGATCCCAGAGACTCAGGAGCAAATCTCGAAACCCAGTGGCTTCTGGAAGAAATCCCTCCAGATTTAAGTGTTAAAATTTCAGAATTTCAAAATCACATGGCCCTACTGCAGCCACGTGACATCATATGTTATTCATAACCAGCAATAGAACACAAATTGTACACTGTTGCCTTTTCAGCAGATCTGAGTGTTGGGGTAAAGTCTCAAATAGTAATGGTGGGTCTGGTGTCGAAATATTGAATGTGATCATGATAGAGAGAGAGTAATGTGGAATCATCTGCCCCACAGGTAGGGGGAGGGTGTGGGATGGGAGTATACTGGGGTTTTCGGTGGTGGAAAATGGGCACTGGTGAAGGTATGGGTGTTTCATTGTATGACTGAGACTTAGACCCGAAAGTTTTGCAACTGCTCTCATGATGATTCAATAAATAAAATTATAAAAAATGAAAAAAAAGGTAAAGTAGAGTTCATGCACAATTCAGCTATCAGTGGCTGAATAAATAGCAGTACTCCTACATTAAAAAAAAGAAATACATCCCTATTGATTTTATAGATAAGTATTTCAATATCAGTCAAACAGTTCCTAACTTTTGATCATTTTAATTTTTTTAATGTTTAAATGTGTTACTTTTTAAATTTTTAAATATTTAAATTTATTTAAAGACTTGTTTTATTTTTGACATGTAAGAATGATATTTAGAGGCAGGGAAAACACCATGTAAGGCAAGAATTTGGATTAGAAACATCAGGCAGGGGGAAAAAGCAGAAATATCCCAAGAAGGATAGTTTAGAACGTTTATAAAAGGCAGCATGGTTGTTGAATGATGAACAGGTGAATGGAGCAGATGTGATATAGGAGGAATCTAAAATTCAGAAAACTTCACATTGGGTTCAGGAGGTGAGGTGCTGTTCTTGCAGGAAGTCAACCTAGGTTTGATCCCCATCACAATAGACGGTTCCTTGAGCATTGTGAGGGTCACTTCTGAGCACAGAGCCAGGAATAGCCCCTGAGCACTATTGGCTATGGCCCAGAACCCCCATCATACGTGCCCCCCAAAGAAAAGAAAACCATGACATCTTGGCCTTGTATATCATAAGGGAGTTTGAAATAACTATTGTAACTGGAAATTTAAGGTAGATACTCAAGTAATTTTAGAGCTAGAAAATAAGGGTGGTGGTAAGATTAAAATACATTTTGTGTATAAGCTATGACTAAATATCTTACTTCCCCCTAAATTACGTACGCATGGGTCAGAGTCAAAACATCCCATGAGGACTAAACTGAGCAGAAATTGGAGCTGCTACTCAGGACTGTCTCTTAATTCACAGGTGACCCAAACACTTAGAACTCCCAAGAGAATTAGAAAATAATTTTCAGTATTTTCAAGGCATGTATTTCCTGGAAGCTAACTTTTACAAATATGTACATTGATCTAGTCAAGTGGTTCAAGTAACTGTACATAATTTCATTCAAATGTTATTTTTGAGAAAGGAAATGCTTCCTAACTCCTAACTTTGGTTTTTATCTTATTTGGGAAAACACTAGGACACACCAACACACCAATAGAAATAACAGTGATCCTCTAACTTGAAGTCCCAGAATTCCTTTTGCCATTAACTAAAAAGTAAGAGAAAACCACCCTCACCAAGTAAGTTAGTAAGTTATAGCATGTGTTAGAGTCTTTGCCTGGACCCACAGTATTTATTAGTCTCTACATCTATAACCTTCTTGAGGAAGCATGAGGAACCATCAAGTTAACTAGAATCAGCAGGGTTTTGGGTTTTTTTTGGTTTTTTTGTTTGTCTTTTTTGCTAAAGCTCAGCAAATACATAAAGAAGAGAAAGGGGGAATGATGTAATGGAAAATACCTGCTTGTCTGGCTTAAGTAAGGTCATAAGATGCTGGCACAGAGACCCCAGAAGCAGCACTGCTACTGTGATCCTCAGTGCCACAATGCAAGAGTGTCATCTCTGTATTATTGTCACAGGATATGTGACACTCAGAAACAACAACCACAAAGGAAGGGAAAGTGGAAGAGGAGGGAATAGAAACACTCTCTCTAGAATTAACTCTCTTAGGAGGAAGTCACCTTTCTGCTCTTATAGAAGCTCTTCCATATCTGTGTGATGACAAGATCATTTTGCTTTGATGAAAATCTACTATGTTCCAGAGCTAAACTTGGACTTTATCTAGGAATAATGTTGGATATAAGACCCAACTTCTGTGTATTTGAGAGTTCAGTAACAATATTTTTGCATAGTGAACAGTTTCTGCCATCTTGGTGGAAAGAATTATTAAAATTATTGATAATGATTTTTGTTTTACACTGAGGCTTGATTTAATTCCAAGGTAAATTTATTTTCTATTTCTGAACATTGTGTTTTTATGCTCCCACTTAAAAATTATATCTTTTTAACAAAATATGAGATTAATACCCAAGAATAGCTGAGATCAGCACCAGGAGGATTACTCCATAGCTTAGAGGCCAGCCGGGCATTCTAGGATGTTTGGAGGATCCTCCCAGGAGGGGAGATGCATG
The DNA here is from genome assembly GCF_029834395.1 of Sorex fumeus. Lineage (NCBI taxonomy): Eukaryota > Metazoa > Chordata > Mammalia > Eulipotyphla > Soricidae > Sorex > Sorex fumeus. The sequence continues at coordinate 9,317,197 of NW_026606065.1, read as the reverse complement.
TTGAAAGTAGACTAGGGATTGAACATGTTTGCCACTCAAAGCCTCTTTTGCAGACCACAACACCCAAAAGGAGAGAGAGAACACAAGGGATTGCCCTGCCACAGAGGCAGGGTGAGATGGGAGGGATGGGGGTGGGAGGGATATTATACATGGTGGTGGAAAATGGGCACTGGTGGAGGGATAGGTATTTGATTATTGTGTAATCGAAACCCAAGCATAATAAATTGTAAATCTACAAAAAAAATTAAGTCTTTATACATTGTATCTCAGAAGACAAGAAGGTAATATGGCCAAAAGACACTACAAGAACATTACAAAAGACCAGGATTTCTCGGTGCTAGTAAAATTTTTTTAATTGAATTAGAATGCTAATTAAGGTTGGTCTATTTTGTTTTGTTTTATTTTTTCTTTGGCTTTCTATTTCAGCTTTGGTGAAATGATTTGTTTAAAAGAGAGATAAATGGTGCTGATAAAAATAGAACGGGTCCAAATAAGTTGATTTATGAAGAAAATTTAGAACTTTCAAATATTTCTGTGGTCAAGATGTTATACAGAACTCATGTAGGGTTTACTGGAATAAACCCCAGGGATCTTCTTTTCTATTAATTTTTTTCCTATGGTCATCTCATAGAATTTAATTCCCTGAAATAACATCTCCACAATTCAGATTACAAACAATAACTAACCCACACAACCCTACTATGTATTATGCATTGGTCCAAGCTATATCAGTTTACATCTAATCACCAGAAAGAGTACAAGTATTATTCCCATTATATCTATCAGAAATCTGAGACATGAAACAACAATATTGCTAGAGTTTGAGCAAGGCTTTGGGTTCTAGAACTCTTCTTTATCACTTTATCACTTCTGAAATTATTGAAACATAGTTATTAACCTATGCATAGAATTTTTCTTTTGCTCAAAATTATGTTTACATGGTTATTTTAAGTGGAATCCTATTTTTTTTTGCTGGGGAGGATCATGGCACCCAGCTTTCTTAGAACTTACTCCTGACTCTGAGCTTAAGGATCAGGCATGATGGTACTCAGGTACCAGAGATAGAAACTTGTTTGATCACAAGGTAAACAAGGTAAGCACCATATCCACTGTATTATCTCTGAAGTCTTTGATCATATTTTCTTATTTATTATTTATCCCAGCTGTACTCAAGGCTTACTCCTGGCTCTGTACTCAGGGATCACTTCTGGCAGGGCTTGGGACCATAGGTGGTGACAGGGATCATACCTGGGTCAGCTGCGTGAAAGGCAAATTTGTTATATGCTGTCCTATCATCAGTGACCCTCATTCTATTTTTAATATTCACCATATTACTAATCAGATGGGCTGGTCACGTAATGAGATTTAAAGACGACCGCTGGACTAGAGCTGTTACTGACTGGATTCCACGGGATGTCAAAAGACCACGTGGCCACCCACCTACCAGATGGTCAGACTTCTTCGTCAAGATCATGAACGATCGGTTTGAGGCCCTTCATGTTCCCGGAGCGAACAGATGCCATTGGGCTACACTAGCACGCGACAGGGACAAATGGAGACGTTACTGGCACCCACTCGAGCAAATCAACGACTAAAGGGAAGTTAAGTGATTAAGTGAAGTGACCATATTACAAATATTTTCTCCAAGCTTTCCTAGTGCAAAGAGAAAAACTCAGACTATAGTTCTCACTACACTGAGAAATTTGTCCTATGAAATTATTTCCCTCAGAAAGCCTATAACTTGAAACATGCAAGTGTAACAGGAGAATTGTCTTTGGTTTAAAATTTCAATCTTGGATCCAAAGGTCCTAAGGAAATTGTTTTTATTTAATTTCTCCAGAATCCTTTTATATTTTGAATATAATCTGAAGGTATTAAATTAGGCTATCTCCAGAGTCTATGCACTAAACCAGCTAGACATGCACACCAGAAAACAAACTGATGAGAAATCTCACTGAGCACCACCTTCTCAAGTGTCTGCATGTGACACCTGGGCTCAGTGGAAGAGAAGTCAGGGTCTGAGTGACCAGGCAAAGCAATAGAAACTTACTCCTAACTCTGAGCTTAAGGATCGGGCATGGTGGTGCTCAGGTACCAGAGATAGAAACTTGGTTGATCACAAGGTAATCAAGGTAAGCACCTTACCCACTGTATTATCTCTGAAGTCTTTGATCATATTTTCTTATTTATTATTTATCCCAGCTGTTCTCAAGGCTTACTCCTGGCTCTGTACTCAAAGCCAACAACAAGAACTTGCAAATGAGGACGGGGCTTGTGTGCAGCAGGGGAGGGGTGGCAGAAACAATCAGGATGAAGGTAGTGTTGCTAGAAGTGTCCCTTCCCGGCACCCACCTCTGTTCCCTCCACCTGGCTCACTCCCAGGCTAAGCAACCCTTCCTATCTCTTCCGTGCCTTCCCCTATTAATAAGCCTCTGAGGATCTGCCCTTTCTCAAAGTTTTTTATCTTGAAGCCTTGGCTGCAGATATATTAGAATTAAGGGGATATTTTCAATATTTAATGGCCAGTAATAAAGGGTGCCAGATGTGATGCCAAAGTGAGGCTCTGAGAAACCCTGGGGCATAAGTTTGAACCTCTTGGTGTCTGAATTGCAGGGACGTCCAAGAATCCCAGTGAAAGGGCTCTGCAGTTGTGGGGACAGGGTCACCTGACAAAAGGAAGCCACCCTGGCTAAGTCACGAGAGTCATCAGGTATAAACAAATAGTCTTCTGATCCTGACATGTTTCAACTAAATATAAATCCTGCTGATAATAAGAAAAGAAGACATTTTATTGAGTAAAGGTCCAATATGGGTGCCTTAATATAGTCACAAGCACATCAATAGATACATAGAGATATAAACAGCAATGCACAGAAGCCGTTTCAGAAAAGTCTCTTTTCCCCTCACGCTAAACTTTGAAAAGTTCTTATTCAAGTTTGTGCCAACCCTACTGCCCACACTTTGCTTTTACTCAGCTTTTAGCTTTTAGTCTCTCCCTGGGGTGCAGAGTGGATAAATTCCACAAAGCACTTCTATCTCTTTAATCTTTCAACCATTGGTGGCACCTTCTGAGCATTTCCTCTTCGTCCCATGACTTCAAGAGAATGGGAGCCCCCAAGAGCAGTTTAGGTGGAAGTAGGTAGGGTCTTAAAATCATGGCTACCCATAGCCCATAGATGTTTCCCTGTCTTATTGTCACAACTTCTTTTAGAGTAGCGTCTTCACAATGACAATAGAATTTAAAAAATGAGCACTTTGTATGTGAGAAACATCAAATCAAATTACTATTTTTTGACAGAGAGTAAGCAAATGATAGTGATGAGAAAATGGTATTGCTGTGAACATTGGGCCAGAAGGCTGAAATGTCTGCATTCAATACCGTTATTTGAGGCATGGCAAGGGCACGTCTTAGAACTGCTGCTCTCCATTATTCACAATAGCCAGCATCTAGAAGCAAACTGAGTGCCTGAGAACAGATGACTGAATAAAGAAACTATGGTACATCTGCACAATGGAATACTATGCAGCCAGCAGGATAAATGAAGTCATGAATTTTGCTTATAAATGAATGGACACGGAGAGTATCACGTTGAGTGAAATGAATCAGAGGAAGAAGAACAGACATAGAATAATCGGACTCATTTGTGGGATATTAAAAAAAATAGTATGTCCCAAGGACAGTGGAAACAAGGTCCAGGAGAAATGGTCCATGGTTGGAAGGTAAATTTGTCACACACTGTGGTGTGGGAAAAGCAGTTAGGATAGAGAAGGGACCACTGTGTCAAAGATAGTTGGAAATGATCACTCTGGACAAGAACTGTTGAAAGCAAAGAAAGATACAAACATGATAAACCTCTCAGTATCAGTGTTGCAACCATAATGCCCAAAAGGAGAGAAAGAAAGGAAAGTGTCTGCTTTAGAGGCAAGCTGGGCGAGTGGCAGGTAGCAGGAGGGATACTGGGACATTGGTGGTGGGAAATGTACACTGGTAGAAGGGACAGGTGATGGGAAATTGTATGACTGAAGCCCATATAAATAATTTTGTAATTTATAATAATTTATACCTCACGGTGATTCAATTAAAAAAAGAATATTTTTAAAATCCATTAAAAAAGACTTGCTGCTCTCAGTGCATGGGTCAGGCTCACTATGGTACCTCAGATATATCTATGCTTCTTCCCCTCAACTATAATTGCAGGTAAAGAAGAAATTTAAATTATTCAACAAAACTGCTTCCTGGCTTATGCAGCTGCTTCCTAGCACAAACCACCCAATAAGCAGAACAAGTATCTAATCATTGAGTTATCTCATTCTCTATAACTTAATAAGAGATATGGAAAGACAAGATCCTGAAGATAAATAAAAAATAACTAGTAATTCTGTTCAAGTGCACACATAGGTATATGTCATTACTGATACAGACTTCAGTTTTTCATTAGTTAAACCAAATCAGCTGGAATAGACTAGGTGAATGTCCTTGATTAACTAGCATGATTTCTCTGAAATTTCCATAATTTATACAGTTATCTGGGTACTGTAAAACGAGGGTCTCTGTATATAACATGGGTCACCATAACACACTTGACCTGTAAAGAAACCAAAGAGTCTTAACTAAAGAGAAATATTAGTAAAGGCAGTAAGACACAACATAGTCAACCCAAAATAAGCCATCTAACGTTTCCTTATCTTAGTTTATTTGCCTTAATTTCTTTATTCTTCACAATCCTAATTCAAAATTGATAAAGTTTTTTGTATTTATTTTCCCATTCAGAGACGTTTGGCAATAGTCTTATTTCTAAAAGAAAGTGCTAATTGAGTTGTTCACAGTAGGACTGGTGAGTATTTAACAGGATTAAAAATAAGGTAGGAGAAAAGAGAGGACAGCTGAAAAAACTGCTATGCTTCTGTGGTTTTTTTTTTAGATCCATATTTTATGAATTAAAGCCATGGAAAACTATCATGATGTCTAAATATTTGAAAGGAAATATTATGCTTCACAGAGGTCATTCTGGCACAGATGTTGGACTGTTCCATGTCTGCCTGAAGAATCCAAGACATCAGACCCTAATATAACGTCATCCTTTTCAAGATTATAAAGAGCTATGATTTTGATTAACATTTTTGGGGAGTGTCAAATTCAGGCCTGATGTCAGTTAAATTAACAGCAAGATTTTATTTCCTATAAGTTAAAAATTATTTATGTTGTAGGGACAAATTAAACACATTTGAAGTACAGTAACTTGATCTTAACTGCTAAAAATATTAAGAGGTTAGAAGGAGAAAACTAATATCAGTATATGTGCTAATCATGGCATTGATGTTAACCAAAACTGCTAAGGTGCTTTCTGCTAGTCTCTCTCTCTCTCTCTCTCTCTCTCTCTCTCTCTCTCTCTCTCTCTCTCTCTCTCTCTCTCTCACACACACACACACACACACACAAAACCTAGACTAAACTTCAATGCCCGAGGGGAGATACATCCTTTTTGAAAGCCAAAATTAATATCTGAAAATTTTCTGAGTGTTTGCAAAGCAGAAGTTATAGACAGGTCCTCTAACTCGTGTAAAGAACAAATTGATGGCATTTTTGTACCACCTCACAACCAGATAATTCACACATTCTGATGTACAAAAACTTGCAGTTCATTAACAAAGAATATATTTGCTTGTATATCAATAACTCTTTCCATCCCAGTTTGTTCTCCCAAATCTCTACTTGCATACCCAGCAGCCTACTCAAATTCTTTGACATCCTAAACACAGCAGATCCCAAATCCAGTTCCTTAAATCCAGTTCCTGGTCTTCCCTTCTACTCTTTCCTCTCAGTTTTCCCAAACTATTAATGAAATCTTCATCTTTGTAGTTGCGAAGCTGAAAACTTTAGTGTCATACCTCCTCTCTCAAATGCCCACCTTCAATCCCTTTAGGAATCCTATAGTTGTGATTATTAAAGCAGGATCTGACCACTTGTCACTTACCACTGATACAAGCCTTGACATCTACCTTGACAGCTACCACCATCCTCCAGCTGGAGTCTGCAACATCCTGTAACTGATCTTGCTTTATCTCTGTCCAGCTACAGACACCCTAATTCAGAATTTGGACTCAGCCTTTTAAAACCTAAGTCATAGAGTTTTTTTTTTTTCTGCTCCAAACATTGTCAGAGTAAAACTTAAGAATTTTTGCAAAGCCCTACAAAACTCTGTTTGCTGCCTCTCAGATGTCTCAACTCCCTTTCTGATCATTCTGTTTCAATCAGACATTTTGCACCAAGGGCATGCAAAATCAGAAAGAAAGATAAAGAAACAAAGCAGCATCCTGGACTCCCTGATGGATGGACCTCAACGAAGTAATGAGACATCTCTTGAAAACAGAATGAAATACCAGTTCCAGCTGCACACTTAGGCCTGTGCCCTTGATCTCTCTACCTGATATGTGTTTCATCCTGTAATAACTCGATGTACTACCTGTCTCTTTCATGTCTTCATTCAAATGTCACCTTCTCAATAGAGCATTTAGAATTATTCATAACCATTGTTTCTCCACCCACACCCAGTCCCTCACTCCTCTGATTTTTTAACTTCTTTTATTCCATGATATTTATCACTTTAAAACTTGTGATATAGTATACTCATTTATTATACTTATTGTTTATAATATTGGGTCGGAGCAAGTGCATAGCGGGTAGGGCGTTTGCCTTGCACGTGGCCGACCTGGGTTTGATTCCTCTGCCCCACTTGGAGAGCCTGGCAAGCTACCAGAGTATTCCGCCCACACAGCAGAGCCTAACCAGCTACCCATGACATATTCCAGATGCAAAAACAGTAACAACAAGTTTCACAATGGAGACGTTACTGGTGCCACTCGAGGAAATCCAGGAACAACAGGAGGACAGTGCTTTATAATATTATCTCATGTAAATGCCAGAATGGAACTGACTTTTTTCTCCTTGGTTTGCTTATATATTCTTAGTACTGATGAGTACCTGGCATATAATATGCATTAAATAAATATTTTTGCAGGACTTTAATAAATCGAGCAAATTCACTGTTAGTTTTCATTGATGAATTCACTCAGATACTTATTCACCAATAATTTTATCAATCACCTAGCACCTATTCTGTACTCAGTGTGTATACATATTCTATTTTTCCATTAGACAATCTGGTCATTAATATTCAGGATCTATTTAACTGAGTTAAAGTCTGGTGGACTGGAAAATATCTAAATTAAGAAAAATCTAGTCATCTCTGTTGAATAGAGCTTTCTGTGAAAATGGTCTATATCTGCACTTTCTGGTATAGTAATCACTTATCAAAGAGATGATTGTAATGAAGCTTGAAATGCAGCTCTCACCTAGACCTCACTCAGTAACTTCACAGAGAGAACAACACACACAACCATAAATGGCCGTCCTAAAAACTTATCTGATACATTCACTTTGAAAACATACTGCCAAGGTTTTGAAGATTATAATCTGCTGTCCCTTTTAAAGTGGTGGAATAAGAATAGACTGCAGTCTTCTTTTGGCATTGCAGACTTTTTAGAAAGAAATTCTGATAACGATGAAACAAAATCAACATTTGTAGGTTCAAGAAAACAGCAGAAGAGAGAAAGCAGATGGAAATAGAATGTAGAGTTTAAGCCACAGCTCAAGAGAATAGGATAATATTAGAATTGGATAGGACTGCCAAAAATGTTAGGAATGGAAACCAGGGACACGAGGGAGGCTGGGGACAGCAGACAGTGTGATGACTGGAGGACAACAGCAGGAACTGACAGGCTGGACTGTGCACATCCCCTGCACCAACCTATGTCATATTTTGAGTCTTCTTTGAGCCTTTCTTAATAGGGTTAAAAAGGGTTGTTTCCAGCTAAAAGCTGGAACTTAGGTTAAAGAAACAAAGCAAGGGGGCCCAAGGGATGGTACAGTGGGTAAAGTGCCTGTCCTGCACACGGCCTTCTTGGGTTCAATCCCCAAGTGGTCCATGAGCGTAAAATCAGGAGTAATTTCTTTTTTTTTTTTAAATAAATTTATTAAGAAAGGGTTTCAATTTATTTATTTATTTATTTTGCTCTTTGGGTCACACCCAGAGATGCTCAGGGGTTACTCCTGGCTCTGCAATCAGGAATTACTCCTGGCGGTGCTTGGGGGACCATATGGGATGCTGGGAATCGAACCCGGGTCGGCCGCGTGCAAGGCAAACTCCCTACCCACTGTGCAATTGCTCCAGCCCCAGGAGTAGTTTCTGAACACTGCTTGGTGTGACTCAAAATCCAGAAGAAAGATAAACAAAGCAGTCTCCTGGATGCCCTGATGTCTGCACCTAAACAAAACAATGAGACCTCCTCTCCCACCAACGAAGCTAAGCTCTGAGGTACCCTGCCCAGTAGCAGCCCTTCCTCTCACAGTAGTCACCTGAAAACAGACTGAAATGCAAGTTCCAGTTGCAAATTCTGTCCCTGTATTATGACCTTTGACAAGTGACTTAGCTCCCTGGGCTTCTGAATTTCACTAACAAAAAAGGCCATGAAAGCACAGAACAGACACCCTGACAAGAAGTCTCTGCTCCAGGGACAAATAGTATTAATTAGGAATCACTGAGCAACGGAATACGGTCAATACATTTTTTTAAAAAATAGAGCTTTTTATTTTTTTCCTTTTAATACTACTAAAGTAATGTTCAGAGGGTAAAGGGAGAACTCCTAGCAATACTCAATAGGGTTGTGAGGGCCTAACGTTTTAGTGTTTCAGCCCAGTGATAGAGTGGCCCTTGCAGGGATGGCAGTCCCAGCAGTGAGCAGGGGAACATGAGATGCCAAGGGTCTAACAAGAGGCCTCTGTATGCAAAGCATGTGCTCCCGTCCTTTGAATCATTGCCTCAGTCCCCAGAGTCCCTTGCTTTAAAAAAGTCACCAAGACCCGTACAGATCGTTCAGGAGTTAAGGTGTATCTTGCATGCAGCTGATCGCTGTTCAACCTGCCTTCCTGTGTGGTACTTCCAGAATCACCGGGTGCAGCCTTGGAGGACTCCAAATACCATCATGGTTTGTTGCCAGGAAAAGCATCACCAGATGTTACCCAAGCCACTCCCACACAAAAAGTAAAAGAAAAAACATAAGCAAAAGAAACAATAGAATTAAAGAATCATTGTAAGAAAGAGTGATGTCATTAGAAAATGAATATAATTGGAAAATGACATAATTTGTCATTTGTAGAAAAACATGTAAATGATAATAGTAAAGTGAGTGCTTAACCTTATTTTAGTGAGTCATAATATTTTAAGAGGGAGAATCCTATTTTGATAATTTTGAATTGCTTTTAACTGGCCAAAACCAATGAAACAATTGGTTTTTCAAAATTTAAACTATTTCTCCCTTTACATAAACTATTATTCCTTTTATTCATAGGAAATCCAGGGGCGAGAGAAATAGTACAGCAGGAAAGTCGCTTGCTCGCACAAAGCCAAATCAAATTCAATCCCTGACTCCTGAGCCCCCAAAAGGAGTCATAGGGCCAGGAGAACATCAAGGTGTTACCCCCTCCCCCCAAAAAATATCCAAAGTCATGCATATCATGTATATCCATTATTATCTGCCCTTAAAACAATGAAAGATAAACTTATACTGTTTCTGGCTGTTTTTTGGATGACATTTGAATTACCCACCCAAGAAGCTGAGATGTAACTGCTTTCTAGTTTCAAATATAATTACTTTGGAAACAAAAATTCACTTTGTTTAAACAATTATAACCTCCAAATGTTAATTTTCTGGAATAGTCTTCTCAATATTCGTTCAGCATTTGTGTGTGGAAATATATAATTTAATAATTATACATTTAATATTTTTTGTTCTTGCATTGATTGTTTTATGACATGGTGTTAAAGAAAAAAAATTGAGTTTAAGTTTTACTGAGAAATGTAAAGTCATGATAGCCAAACATACCAACATTTATTTATTGACAATCACAAATGGTCTATGTTTGAGACAGAAACTGACAATTTAAGGAAATTAACTTGACTGAAGTGAGAACAGAGAATAATTCACGAATGCACCTTTTTATTCTCCTCCCCTATTAGTCTCATTGATCTTTAGCTATGACATGTACAAAACCAGTGGGAAAACATTAACTATGACTAGTGAACCAAATAGATATATTTAAGAGAAAAAAATTTTAAAAAAATAAAGCATCAAATTTTTCACTTGTCCTAACATTTCAGTTCCCATAAAGATTGAAAGAAACAGCTCATTTCTAAATCTCAAAAGCATATTTTTACCTTACTTTGCTCATCACTTATTTCAATATTTTCGTACTTCTCTAATTAGGTCTGTATCCTAAGGGGAAGAATGTGGACAGAGTAGAACATTGGCCTTTTTTCAATCAGCAAACTCAGGTACAAAAACAGGTCTGGCGACTTTCAGACTAAGAAGATTGAGTGCTGTTTTTTCAACTTTATACAAGATACTGAAGATGGATTTGAATTTGTTTTGTTCTCCCCAAAGTGCCTCGTTTTGATATCATCATCTTGCAGATCCCTTAATATGTCAAATAAATAGCACAAAAAGCAAAACCTAAATAAAAACCACATTTTTCAATTGAATTTTAAAATAAAGAAACCTGTTTACCTATAATAAAAGTCATGTGTAGAAAATCTATTCTAAAGATTCAAATGAAAACACTGAATTTGTTAAATTACATTTAAGAGAAAATAATTAGGCTTTTTCTTTTAAAACCATTTTCACTTATAAAAAATAAAACCAAAATGTGAAACATGTAGAAATATTAGGTGCTTTCCCTGTCTTATTGCAACAGTTTCTGAGAGAAATTTTAATCACCACGAGGTCCTCTGTGGGCTGGAGCGATAGCACAGCGGTAGGGCGTTTGCCTTACAAGCGGACAACCTGGCCGACCCGAGTTCGATTCCTCTGCCCCTCTCGGAGAGCCTGGCAAGCTACTGAGAGTATCTCGCCCGCACGGCAGAGCCTGGCAAGCTCCCCGTGACGTATTCGATATGCCAAACACAGTAACAAGTCTCATGATGGAGACGTTACTGGACCCGCTCGAGCAAATCGATGAACAACGGGAGGACCATGACCGTGATGAGGTCCTCTGTATGTGATAATGATATCTTCAAAAAGATCTCAGTAAGGAGGAGCAAAGGCTTTATAATTCATTAACCTCCTCTGAGTAAGTTAGAACTATAGGAATTGAAGAGTTTGAAGGCTACAGTGCGGAGTAGGCATCTGAACTGTCCCAGTGACTGCCCCAAGCACCGTGGTTCTTTGACCCTACTACAATACCCAGCTCTACCTGGGTCGTTTGTGGCACTTCCTTTTGTTATTTCTGAAAATTGTTTACTTCTTGCCAGACACAGTAACAACAAAGTCTCCAATGGAGACGTTACTGGGCCCGCTCGAGCAAATCGACGATCAACGAGAGGGCCTTTACCTTTTACCTTTTCTTTTTTCCTTTGATCCCTTCCTTTAGGAGTATAAATTTTAATTAGAAAGGTAGGGTAATAATGAAACCACTACAGAGAAAAGTAAAAAATACAGCCTAAAGATTAAATTGGGCTGAAGTCTATGCTTTAGAAACTGATTATTATTGCTATTATTATTGTTATGATTTGATTCTACTCCCAGAAGTGCTCAGGGGCTATTCCTGCCACTGAACTCAGGTATCATTCTTTTTTTTTTAAACTTTATTGAATCAACGTGAGATAGTTACAAGCTTTCATGTTTGGGTTACAGTCACACAATGATCAAACACCCATCCCTCTACCAGTGCACATTCCCCACCACCAGTATACCCGGTATACCCACCCCTTTCCCATCCTCCCCCTGTCTCCATGGCAGACAATATTCCCCATAATCTCTCTCTATTTTTGGGCATTATGGTTTGCAATTCAGACACTGAGAGGTTATCATGTTTGGTCCTTTATCTACTTTCAGCACACATCTCCCATCCCGACCGATTCCTCCAGCCATCTTTTTCTTAGTGATCCCTTCTCTGTTCCAGCTGCCTTCTCCCCTTTGCTCATGAAGCAGGCTTCCAGCTATGGAGCAATCTTCCTGTCCCGTGTATCTACTGTCCTTAGGTATCAGCCTCACGTTATGTTGTTTTATACTCCACAAATGAATGCAGTCCTTCTATGTCTTCCCCTCTTTCTGACTCATTTCACTTAGCATGATACTCTGCATGTCTATCCATTCATAAGCAAATTTCATGATTTCATCTCCCTAACAGCTGCATAGTATTCCATTGTCTAGATGGTCAGGTATCATACTTGGCAATGTTCAGGGGACATAAGCTATGCCAGGGATCGAATCAGGGTCTACTGTGTGCACAGCAAGAGATTAAATCCCCGTATTATCTCTCTGGCCTGGGATTCAGATTACTTACTACCTGTGTGCTGGTGTGACTGATGAGAACCAAGGCTTATCTCTAAGTTACTCTAAGATGAGGTGAACAGAACCTCTGTTTTCCCAAAACAGTTTTCCTGATGAGTCCAAACCCCCAAATGCCTGAGCTATATTCCTGCAATAACTTGACTTCTAACCAAGATTTGATTGCAGATAAGATTTCATACTGCTACATGACTAGCACAACTAAAATGCCATGGGGCTGAAGAGGTAGTACAGTGCGTAGAACACTTGTTTTGCATGTGGTCAACTGGGTTCAATCCCCCACACCCCATTTGGTCCTCCAAGCCCTGCGAGGAGTGATATCTGAGCACAGAGCTAGGAGCATGTCCTGAGCACAGCTGGGTGTGGCCCTCAAAAAAATTTTAAAATAAAATAAAATGCCACACTGGAGGACTTTTTTGGGATATATTTGTTCTTCTAAATTTGTAACTTTTTTTGTTTAGTTTTGGGGCCACACGTGGCGATGCTCAGGGGTTACTCCTGGCTCTGCACTCCTGGAAATTCTCAGGGGATCATCTGAGATGCCAGGAAGTGAACCCCTGACAGTCGCATGCAAGGCAAATGCCTTATCCACTGTACTGTTTCTCCAGCCCTCTTCTAAATTCATTGAAATGGGTAAGCGTTATTCCTACTCTTTAGAAACAATGTTGTGGTTTTAGACCATTTTCTTTCAGGGAAAGTATGTGTTGGACCTCACCCAGTGGTGCTCAGGGGTTATTCCTGGCTCTGTAATCAGAAGGTGTTCAGGGTCACTGTCACTGTCGCTGTTCTCCTGTTGTTCATCGATTTTATCGATTGAGCCCAGTAACGTCTCCATCATGAGACTTTGTTGTTACTGTGTCTGGCATATCGAATACATCACGGGGAGCTTGCCAGGCTCTGCCGTGTGGGCGAGATACTCTCGGTAGCTTGCTGGGCTCTCCAAGAGGGACGGAGGAATTGAACTCGAGTCGACCATGTTGGCTGCGTGCAAGGCAAACGCCCTACCCACTGTGCTATCGCTCCAGCCCAGTGTTCAGGGTATTGTAGGGAATTTAAGCTAGGGCAGTTACATGAAAGGCAAGCACTTTACTTCCTATATTTTCTCTCCAGCCTGTGGTTTTAGGCCATTTTGGTGCAAATTTAATTATTTATTATTGTCTTTCATTTTATTTAATTAAAAAAATGTTTGAAATGACTGAATAAATTAACGTTGAGTTCTAGGTTTTCATTTTTTGTAAGTGCTGAAATGCTATAAGCACTACAAAGAAGTTTAGCAATTTGACACTAGAATTGCTAAGTTTATAGACAACACTTTTCAGGTACTGCTTCTTACTCAGCCTAAAATGAACTGTTTCATTGAAAAAAATATAGCTATATTAGAAACATGGTAAAATATAAGTGTCTGGCCTGTAAACTACTACGTATTATATGATTCTTAAATTTGTCAAAATTTGAGGCTGGAAAAAGATAGTACACCAGATTAAGTGCTGGCCTTGCACTTGGTCAACCTGGCTTGTCTCCTTGGCACCTTATATGGTCCTGCATGCCCACTAGGAATGATCCCTGAGCACAGTAAACCCTGATTATGATGCTCACTGGGAGCATTCCCAAAACAAATAAACAAAATTGCCGAGATTAGTACCAGGAATTTTGCTCCATGACTTGGAGGCCAGCCACATATGCTAGGGGAAAAGGAAGTTCAGAAAGAGAAGGGAGCACCAAATAAAGGGTGTTGGGAGGATCCTCCCAGGATGGGAGAAGCATTCTGAAAGTAGACTATAGACCAAACATGACTGCCACTCAATTCCTCTCTTGCAAACCACAGGACCCAAAAGGAGAGAGAGAACAAGGGGGAATGCCCTGCCACAGAGGCAGGGTGGGGTGGGAGGGATGCTGGGACCCGTGGTGGTGGGAAATGGGTACTGGTGGAGGGATGGGTGCTTGATCATTGTATAACTAACACCCACGCACAAAAATTTGTAAGTCTACAACTGTACCTCATGGTGTTTCACTAATAAAAAAAATTGTAGGAATGTCTGATTTCTCCAGTCATCAAAAAGTAAATTAATTAAACACTTGAGGATCTGGACTTGGTGAAAGGTAAAAAGCTGTTTTGGAAGAAATATAATGTTATAAAGCCAGCCAAGAAGTTATCAACTAAGAAACAATTCTAGCTGATTGCTTTTAAGCTATACAGAGCTGGAGTTCAAGCCATTTGGAAAAGTCAAAGGGACAGGTGGCATATATTTGTTCACAAAAGGAAAATACTGGAGAAAACAACCCAAAATAGGAAAGAACAAGTTAGAATCTAACACAGCATTATCAGTTTTCATAGCACCAGCACATCTTTCCATGTGCAGGAGACATATAGGTTTATATATAATAGTGAATTTCTTTCCTGCACTTTCTGGAGATGAATTCAGTGGGAATCTGGGATATCCTAAACTACTCAGTATTTAACCACTTCCAATATAAACAGTTGAATTGAATTCCATATTGACTATCCATTCCACATTCCACAAAGTTTAGCTATATGTCAAGGTTTTAAGGGGGAAAATTTTTTTTAAGTTGATCTCTGTCTCCAGAAGTTTCCAAATTACACAGAAACACAAAACAAGTTGAAATGAGTAAATAAAAGGTCAGGAGAGAAAACTCAAAGGGTTGGCCTTGTATGCTTTTCATGTGGAAAGCCTGGGTTTGATCTCTGTCACTGTTATCCCTGAGCTCTACCAGAATAAACTTATGAGCACCAAGCCAGGAGAATTCTCTAAGGACCGCTGGGGGATAGTCCCCCACAAAACATAAGCTAAAAGGGACACAGGAAAATTATAAGATCAGGCCAGGGATATGGCTCAGTAGTAGAGCACTTGCCTTGCATATGTGAGACCCAGGGTCTAATCCCTGGCACTGAAAAACGAAACAAAAAGAAGTATAAGATGAATAGCATAGCGGGTAGAGCATTTGCCTTACACATGGCCCACCTGGGTTTGATTTTTCTATTCCTCTTGGAGAGCCCCGGCAAGCTACTGAGAGTATCCCGCCCGCACGACAGAGCCTGGCAAGCTCCCTGTGTCGTATTCGATATGCCAAAAACAATAAAACAAGTCTCGCAATAGAGACATTACTGGTGCCCGCTCAAGAAAATCGACGAACAATGGGATGACAGTGCTACAGTGCTGAACCTGAGAGATAATGTAACAGATTGAAGCACATAGCACATGTTTGGTGATCAGGCAGGGAGCCCAGGTTCAATGCCCAGCTGACATGGTTTTCTACTTCTTCTTCTTCTTTTTTTTTTCTTCTGGGCAACACATGGCAGTGCTCAGGGCTTACTCCTGACAAGGTTCAGGGAACCTTATGGGTTGCTGGGTTGGCTGTGTGCAAGGGAAACGCCATACCTGCTGTACTATTACTCTGGCCCTTCACATGGTCTTCTACACACCTCCAAAAATGACTCAAGCATGGCCATGGAAATAGCTGCTGAGCACTGCCAGATGTGCTCCCAAAACAAACAAACAAATCAGGTGCTGAACGAAAACTACTTGCTGATATATTGAGCCAAACAAAACATGTCCTTACAGACCAAAGAAAGCAATTACATTTACCCAAAGTAAAAAAGTCTCATTATGGTCAAAGAGATGGTACAGTGGGTAAGGTGTTTGCCTTGCACCTGGCCAATCTGGGTTCGATCCCCCAACACTCCATCAATTCCTCTAAGTAGTAAGTAAAAATTAGTCTTATTTAGTAACTTGAGAAAACACCATTCAACTGGAATACATCTTCATGAATATTTGAATACCAATAGTTCAGAAGAAAAAAGAAGGAAAGAAAGGAAGGAAGGAAGGTAGGAAGGAAGGATGGAAGAAAGGAAGGAAGGAAGGAAGGAAGGAAGGAAGGAAGGAAGGAAGGAAGAAGGAAGAAGGAAGGAAGGGAGAGAGAGAGAGAACTACAGTGCCAGGTAGATAACTCAAATGCTAGAATACATGTGTGGTATCACAGGTTCCAGGTTCACTTCTCAACACTGCTTGGTTTTCTCAGCCAGGTAGCCCCAAGCATCATTAGGAAGAACCCAAAAAAAGAAAAATAAATGGTAAGCACCAAAACTTCTCAACCCAGGGAAATTTCACTGTTCAGGGAACCATGGACACTATCCAGTGACATTTTTGGTTGTTATAACGGAATAGGAGAGACAGTTTGAATCTAATGTATAGAAGGATACAGAAAATAAACATTCCACAATTCAGGGACATTCCCCCCAAAACAAAGAAATGTCTGAAGGAAAATATTCATTATGTTGAGTTTGAGAAACCTTGAGATGGTCCCCCAGGGCAGTCAGTGGCAGAGGAGGGAAGAGGGAAGTGAGAAGAACTCACTATCACAATTCAGGCAGCAAACAGATTATTAAGGTATTTTTTAAATGATCTTAACCTTAGAAAGGATGGAGTTATGAAACGTAAGATTAGATCAAAACCTTCAAGTAAGAAGAATTTATAGAAATGCTATGAAAGAAGACTTTTTGAAGATACTAAAAACAAACGCTTTACCAAAGTCATATAACCAAAATCTAATCATCGGAAAATTTTAGGACCCAAATCAGAAGACATTAGATAAAACAAATGGCCTATAACCTTCAAAAGTATCCAGGGACAATATTTTAGACTGAAATCAACTGAAGAGACACAACTAATTGCAATGTACAGTTTTGAAACAATTCATTTTCTATAGAAGTCACTGCTGGTACATAGAAAAATTTCAGTGGGTTTAGAGGATCTAAGTGGTAGTAATGTACTAATGTTAATTGTTTAAATTTTGATATTTGTGTCATAATAGCACAGGAGAATATCCTTGCTGGTAGGGAATGCACACTAAACAATTGAGGATGGGAACTATCAGCTTCAAAATTTACTCTCTAGAGAGATAGTGCAGAGGTTAAGGCACTGGACTTGCATGCAGCTGACCCCAGTTTGATCCTCTCACTTCAGACTTTTCCCTGAGCACCAACAGGAGTATCCTTGAAAGAAGAGCCAGGCATATGCCTTGAGAACCACTGGACATGACCAAAGAAGCAAAAAGAATAAAAAAAGTATTTTCCCAATTGTCAAGAGAGAAAGAAGTATCTATAGTGTACTTTTTACTTTCCTGCAAGTTCATGATTGTTTCCAGTTTTAAAAACTAAATTAAATAAATACATTTTTATGTATTTATTTAATACTCCCTTGGAGGGAGTGGGTTGAATTTCCCTCCCCACCCCGACCAGGGCTCCGGCAGCTGAAGACCTCCAGAACCAGCCACCATCATGCTGAGACCACTCTCCACACACATGAAGGTACCGGCAGAGGAACAATGGCATGCGGGTCCCAGAGCTGAGACCTCCAAGCCTGCTCGGATCGAGGCTGAGCATCCTCCACCCAGATCCTCCAAATTCCAGTAGGCAGGGATCACACCCACCAACTGGCCCCCTGGCGCCGTGTAATCCCATCAACGGCCAAGACCCAGAGACTATAAAAACCAGCTCTTGGAAGCGTGTGGCCGCATTCACGGCCGCGCGACATCTTATCATCTCATTCCTACTTTGGATAAACTGGCAGGCTACCAAATGTAACCTGCCCACACGGTAGAGTCTAGCAAACTCCCCGTGGTGTACCCAATATGCCAAATACCAGTAACAATGATGGGTCTCATTCTCCTAACCCTGAAAGAGCCTTGAATATGGCACTTTTTAGAAATCTCAGGGCTAGGACGAAGGAGACGTTACTGGGGCCTGCTCGAGGCAATCGACGAATAACAGGATGGTCGTGATTCGTAATTTGTGAAATACATTTTTGGGAAAGATTAATATGCCATCAAAAAATCTACACATATAGATAAGTATAAACCAATATTTATATAAATACAATAGACTTATTTCAATGATTTGCTATTCCAAATAACTTAGAATATCAATCACTGCCAGATCTATAAAATAACCAATTAAATAGCTTATGGAAGAAGGCAAGCTATAAATATAAAAATAAATGCAATTTGAGGAATAGTACCTCCAAATATTATCTTATTAAATTTTGAATGTAATTAAAATATTTATTAATATATGTGACTGTGAACTAATCCATCAAGTTATTTTTAAATAATTTTGATTTTCTTTATTAAAAACAATGCATATCTGTTGTGGAAATTTAAAATCACACATCTCTTTTTCCAGAGAGAATCATTATTAATGTTTGGAATATAGTCTTATAATTTTTCTGGTGGAAACTTAGAATCTATATTTCTAATGTGATAATTTTTATTCTGTGTATTGTTTTATTAAAGTCATCTTCTCTCTCAAATTTTCTCTTACCAACTTTCATGATAGAAAAATGTAAAAAACTGAGGGTCAAAAGATCTGGAAATGGACTGAAGAGATAATACATTAAGGAGGGCATTTG
Organism: Sorex fumeus; assembly: GCF_029834395.1. Lineage (NCBI taxonomy): Eukaryota > Metazoa > Chordata > Mammalia > Eulipotyphla > Soricidae > Sorex > Sorex fumeus. Next base: position 9,298,367 of record NW_026606065.1, on the reverse strand, counting down.
CTTTGCACATGGCTGACCCAGGTTTGACCCCTGCAATATGGCCCACCAACTCTGCCAGGAGTGTTTCCTGAGTACAGAGCCAGAAGTAAGCCCTTGGGCACTGCAAAATGTGGCCAAAAAACAAAGACCAAAAGATCCAGATGAGATCACAGGATGGGTAAGGCACATATGTTGCATGCAGCCAACCCCAGTTTGAGTTCCAGTGCCTCATGGTTCCCTGAGCATTACTGGGTGCAGCCCTTAAGGTCCCAAAGCACTGTCAGGGTGGCCTGGGTAATCCCCAGCACCACAAGGTCCAAACAGTCCTACATATTCATACTCTTGTAATGAATCACCAGAGTCATTAGCCAAAATTGTTGGTGGGGTCCTTGGGCTTCCTGAGATCTACTTGGGAGACCCCAAAATAAATCAGAGGGAAAAAAGAGTCTAGTCAGATCATACTCTTATTTTCCAGCACTTGATTTGAACCATTTCAATTTGTCCTTCAAACTTGCACTATTTAAACAACAATCTTGACGAAATGGTAGGTCCCTCTTCAAAGGTGAACATTTCTCAGAACATAATTGGGGTCAACGGTTCTTATTTGAAATTAATAACCAATATTGAGGCTGATGGACTCACTGTTGGTAACAGTGATCCTCTGTGAACAACAATTTTCTACTATTGTATGCCATAATTTATGTTCTTTAAAGGTAAAGGTAAAGGTAAAGGCCCTCCCGTTGATCGTCGATTTGCTCGAGCGGGCCCAGTAACGTCTCCATTGGAGACTTTGTTGTTACTGTGTCTGGCATATCGAATACTCTCGGTAGCTTGCCGGGCTCTCCGAGAGGGGCGGAGGAATCGAACTCGGGTCGGCCATGTTGGCCGCGTGTAAGGCGAACGCCCTACCGCTGTGCTATCGCTCCAGCCCCGATTGGCTAAAGAAGATAAACGTAACAAAAAGAGGGCTGGAACAATAGGCTACACAATCTGTACCGCGTTTGCCTTGAACCTGAACAACGACCCGGGTTTGATTTCCAGCATCCCATATGGGCTGGAGCGATAGCACAGCGGGTAGGGCGTTCGCCTTACAAGCGGCCAACACGGCCAACCCGAGTTCGATTCCTCCGCCCCTCTCGGAGAGCCCGGCAAGCTACCGAGAGTATTCGATATGCCAGACACAGTAACAACAAAGTCTCCAATGGAGATGTTACTGGGCCCGCTCGAGCAAATCGACGATCAACGGGAGGGCCTTTACCTTTTACCTTATATGGTCCCCTGAGCACCGTCAGGAGTAATTTCTGTGTGCAGAGCCAGGAATAACCCCTGTTCATCACTGGGTGTGACCAGCAAAAATGAATAAATAAATAAATAAAAATAACAGAAAGAAGTTTTGGGAAAAGGGAAAAGACATAAAAATGAATAATAAACCCAAGAAAATATGAGTTACTCGGAAAACTTGGTGTGTAATGCCCACTTGTGAAGAAAGACAAAACACACCCATAGCAAGACTTGAACCCATAGAGAAAAGAAAGAAAGGTAAATAATTTCCAAAAATTATAGATTGACTAATTTAGGAAAACCGCAAAAGGTGAAAGATAATATGAAGCAAGGTTTTGAGAGTGTCATTGACTTGGTTTAAAGAAAGTCAGTGACAACATGATAAACTTGTTAAATTATTTTCTCTATAAATTACCAACTTGAATCAGAAAGAAAGCATGAGGTACCTATTACTCAAACTTCCATTTGAACCAATGGAAGTAAATCAAATATTTAAGCTCATTCATCTTTATCTGTGAGATAAAAAAAAAAAAGTGAATACCTGTGTTGCCCGTGAATGAAAAAGAGCCCTTGAAAGGACAACTAAGGTGACGAAACATCGCCACGCATCTTATCACTTGCTTTGCAGGACCAAACAGAAAAAGATCATCTAGAGCTTGATTTAAAATCCTGTGTGGTCTATAGTCTACTTCAGCATGCTGAAAGTAGACTATAGACCAAACATGATTGCCACCTATTGCCTCTTTTGCAAACCACAATACCCAATAGGAGAGAGAGAACAAAAGAGAATGCCCTGACACAGGGGTGGGGTAGGATGGGGGGAATGGGGGGTGGGAGGGATACTGGGACCCGTGGTGGTAGAAAATGGGCACTGGTGTAGGGATGGGTACTCGATCATTGTATAATTGAAACCAAGCACAAAGATTTGTAAGTCTACAACTGTATGTCATGGTCCTGAGTCTCACTAATAAAAATTTAAAAAATAAATAAATAAAATAAAATCCTGTGTGGACCTACACTCTGAGTAAAATATCAGGAATAGATTCCTCAAGTAGAGGCTCCTCCAGAGGAAAGCACAGCGAGTTGCTACACACTGTCTTGGATGAGATTTCACTCACACGTCCCTATTCTCAGACCAGTGGGAAGCAGCTGGGAACAATAAGTCCCATGTGCCACCCCCCCTAAGCTCCCTCATAGTACACATGACCACTGCACACCAAGCTATAATTAGCGTCCTTTCACTCTCTGGAATCATAAGCAGAGTTGATGGGTGGTAAGCTGCTGATGTCCTGAAGAGCCTAGCATCTGGAGATTCCAGAGACATGATAAGACAGAGAAATAGTGAGCTCTTATATGAGAGGTAAGTTGTCAATAACCCAGCATGTAATGATCTGGATTTTTGGAAGATGCTGAACAACACTGACATTGTCTGCTATTTCATAGATCTGAATTAATAACGTTTCTGACCCTGAGAAAAATCTAACTTTCTGGACCTTAGCTTCTTCAATTCTTACAAAAATATCTTATAAAAAATATCATCTCTGAGAATTCATTGTGAATTGGTATCTAAGATAGTTACAATTTTTAAAAAATGGTATCTAAAATAGTTACAGTAAAAAAAAAAATTTCAAATTACTTAGCAGATTGCTTAAAACTTGAACCTTAGTACTTTTAAATCCCTGAACCTGTTTTCTCCTAAAAACGCTAATGAAACTGAACAGTAATGTCCTAAGAAAAAGTCAAAGGCATGAAATTTCTTAGTGTCCACTTTTTCCATCTGCCCCTCTGTCCCTCATCTTTTTGATCTATGAAAACTGTGTCCACTTTGGTTCTCAGTTTCTGCATTGATAAAAACATTATTCAATAATTTGCCAGAGGGGCCGGAGCAATAGTACAGAGGGCAAAGCATTTGCCTTACCTGCGGCTGACCTGGGTTCAACCCTCCGCCATCCCATATGGTCCCCCCAGCACTACCATGAGTGATTCTTCAGAGCAGAGCCAGGAGTAACACCCTGAGCACTGCCAGGTGTGACCAAAAAGAGCCAAAATAATAATAATAATAATTTTCTGCAACCTGGTTGGAACTGGAAGATATGTTGGGTGAAGCAAGCCAAAAGAAAAAAGGCAAACACAGAATGATCTCACTTATCTGTGGAATATAGAATACTCGATAAGGAAACGTATTGTGGTGAAAGAGGGTTGCTTAGATCACCTTTTTTAAATTTTTTTTTTAATTTTTATTAGTGAAACACCATGAGGTACAGTGGTAGACTTGCAAATTTTTGTGCTTGGGTTTCGATTATACAATGATCAAATACCCATCCCTCCACCAGTGCCCATTTCCCACCACCACGGATCCCAGTATCCCTCCCACCCCCATCCCCCCCATCCCACCCTGCCTCTGTGGCAGGGCATTCCCTTTTGTTCTCTCTCTCCCTTTGGATGTTGTGGTCTGCAAAAGAGGCATTGAGTGGCAATCATGTTCGGTCCGTAGTCTACTTTCAACATGCATCTCCCATCCTGGGAGGATCCTCCAAACACCCTTTCTTTGGTGCTCCCTTCTCTATCTGGGCTGCCCTTTCCCCTAGAATGCCCAGCTGACCTCTAAGCCATGGAGTAATCCTCCTGGTACTGTTAGATCACCTTTAACCCTAGTGTTTAGAGAGAAGAAGGACAGGGAAGGAAAGTAATCAAGAGGGGAAGATGAGAACAGGAAGTAAGGAAGTAATGAGTGAAGAAGCATCAAGGCTTCAGTTATACTGATGGTATGGGAGAGCTGTTTAGCTGCATATACAAAACGCAGACTCAACAGCACTGAAACCATGGTGTCTAGGCTACATCATTGAAACTGTGTAAGGTGCCAGTCAAGTTAACAAGCAGGGATGGGACAAGAACTGGGGGTGGAGAGAGCATATGGGAATACTGGTAGAGGAACATTGACACCGGTGGTGGGATTGGTGTTGAAATATGTCTACAGCTCAACTCTCAATGATTTTGTAAAGCATAGTTCTTCAATAAAGAAAAATAACATTATTCAAGAAATACATTCCCATCAAGAGGTACTTTACACATCAACAATCATCAGAATAGATTATACAGCCTTCTTTCAACAGTACTAATCTGCAAAGTTCCTCCTAGGAAATGTGTGTGTGTGTGTGTTTTAAATAAGAGCTTCTAAGTCTGCCAGTTTTTCAGAAGTCAATAGACATTATTTGAAAACAATAGGAGGAAGAGAAAACAATACATTCTCTAAAGCATCAGATGTGTTATGACTCTTATTTTTCAAAATGGAACTGGCTCTGTTTTTCTTCTGATTTTAAATATTTTTAGCATGTGTTGTCAAACTGCTTTTTGGGAAGTTAACTGCTAGTTGATTATCTGACTATCACTATATAGCACACATTCTTCACTTCTTCACCATACCACATAATGGCATCATTTGAATCTTTGTGCTGGTTGAAATAGTATTTTCTTTAATTTGGATTTTTAAATATCAATGATATTAGTTTTTCTACTTATTAAAATTATATATGTCATTTGTCAACTTTCAATTATTGTATCTTATTTTATTTCTTTAAAAGAGCTTTATATACTAGGGTTACCTTGTCACACTTTTGTCAGACATTTTTTTCTTTTTGGGTCAACCCGGCGATGCTCAGGGGTTACTCCTCACTCTGCACTCAGGAATTACTCCTGGCGGTGCTCAGGGGACCATATGGGATGCTGGGACTCGAACCCAGGTCGGCCGCGTGCAAGGCAAACTCCCTACCTGCTGTGCTATAGTTCCAACCCCTTTTTGTCAGATTCCTATGGGATTTATTTTGGTTTATGTTTTTATTTGTTTTGTTGTCAGGGCCACAGTGGCTGTGTTTAGAAGCTATTGCTGGCTCAGTGTTTAGGGGTCCGCTGTGGTGATTGGGGAGAGGGGGTCTATGGAGCATGGGGAATTAAATTCAGGGCTTTCCCATATAAAGCATGCCATCTAGTCCTTTGAGATACCTCCTTGGCCCTTGGCTCCAGAGTATTTTCACTGTATTAAAGAGATATTCTTTTTCTTTTTCTTTTTTTGCTGTGTAAAAATTTCCATTGAGTTTTTATGAAATAAAATATTTCAGACATTTGTTTCATTGTTTTTTCTTAATCTTGCTAAGGTAAGTGTACACTTTCAATTTTTCACCTAAATTTCTGGTGTCTCCAGTAACTATTTTGTAAAAGGCATAGCATTGAGATTTAGCTTTTTTTTGGGGGGTGGAGGTTTGCCGGGCAGGCTGAGGTTCAATTCAGGGTCTCACATATACAAAACAAGTGCTCTTAATTGAGCTACATCCTGGGGTTTAACTCATTTCTTCTTCCCACCCCCATTTATTTTAACCCCACTTATTGAAAAATTCATATTTTCTTTTTTATTTGAAAAGTCTTCCCTCAATGCTAAATTTTATAAATTGCCATTATTTTTTCTGATCTTTTCTCTACTTTATCTTTGTTTCCTCACGTGATAAGTGATTTGATACCACTACCAAACATTGTAATGCATGTGTCTTCAAAATTCATCTAACTTTGGGGTCGAAGAATTATTACAGCAGGTAGGGCACTTGCCTCGCATGAGTAGACCTGGCTTCTATCCCTGAGCCCCACCAGGAGTGATCTCTGAGTGCAGAACCAAAAGTAAGCTCTGAGTATCACTGTGTGTGACTCAAAAAACAAAAACGAAACCCCAAACCCAAAGCCAAACCAAAAAACACTTTCTAGCTATGCATTCAGGTTTCTTGCTCCAGATAAGCACTTGAAGTTAAGTGCTGAGAGAGAGAGTGTGTGTGTGTGTGTGTGTGTGTGTGTGTGTGTGTGTGTGTGTGTGTGTGTGTGCTTAAAAGTGTAGAAACGTGTAGCACTGTAGCACTGTCTTCCCGTTGTTCATCGATTTGCTCGAGCAGGCTCTAGTCACAACTCACAGTAAATTTTGATACTTGTTGTTACTGTTTTTGGCATATCTAGTACATCACAGGGAGCTTGCCAGGCTTTGCCATGGGGGTGAGATACTCTCGGTAGCTTGCCAGGGTCTCCGAGAGGGGCAGAGGAATCGAACTCAGGTTGGCTGCATGCAAGGCAAAAACGCCTTACTCGCTGTGCTGTCGTTCCAGCCCCATTTAGAAGGAACACCTCAAAAAATTCGAATTCCAAGGTGTTATTCTGAAGTGATTTCCTATCCAAATTCATTTCCTAGAGAAAAATTAAAGGGTAAGACATGAGCCTAAACTACATCGTTGAAAACAATCCTGTGGAAATTAAAATTTCTGACAGCCCGCATTACAGGAGGCTCAGAAATACCAACTACTCCTGACAGAAGTGAAGAATAATCCTGATACCATGATGTCATAAGGACACAGTCTGGTGATGAGGAGGAGGAGTTGGGAGGCAGGAAAAAAGCAGTGAAAAGCTATGGTAAATGTGTTAAACATTAACTAGTTAAATGTGGACACTTTCCCTTTAAATTTTTTTTCGATTAGCCATATTTTCAAACAAGTTTAGCTTAAAAAGAAAAATCTGATTTTCAGTAGAATCCTAAAGCATATAATTTTATAGAAGGTATACATTAGCCCTATGTATGCATAGTCAGAGTGCTTATTAGTTTGAAAGAATACTCAAGAGTGTGTTATCCTTGGTGGTAAAGGCCAAGAATTTTTTTTTTTGAGCCTTGGTTCAATTATCTGGTTCTTTTTGACCACCACAAATTTAATTATCATGGAATCTATGCATATAGTAATTTTTCCTCATTACATTATTCTTAGAAACATTAAAATCATCATTTATGTCAAAAGAGTGCAACTTACAAGATCCACACCATTTAAAATTTCATAGACTTGTAACAAATAAGACAGTCAAGTCTTTCAATCACATTCATTTTTGTTGCATGCCATTAGATCATTTGTCATGCCATTAGATCCTATCTCATTTTGAGCCTCTATAGTTCCAGTTGGGCTGGAGCGATAGCACAGCGGTAGGGCGTTTGCCTTACAAGCGGCCAACATGGCCGACCCGAGTTCAATTCCTCCGCCCCTCTCGGAGAGCCGGGCAAGCTACCGAGAGTATTCAATATGCCAGACACAGTAACAACAAAGTCTCCAATGGAGACGTTACTGGGCCCGCTCGAGCAAATCGACGATCAACGGGAGGGCCTTTACCTTTACCTTTTATAGTTCCAGTTGCCCACATCTATTATTTTTGCACCAGCACTGACTCTTCAAAATCAGTTGAGTGTTCTTGTAATATCATTTTCCCACTAGTCACATACCACCAACACTGCTATTGTGTCAGGGAGACAGCTCGATGGTAGCGTGCATACCTAGTCCTAAAATTAATAATCCCCAGAGGTGTATGAACCTAGGATGTCTCAGAACTGACTGGAGTGGCAGTGGGGATCCACGTACTTCCAGATGTGGCCCCTATATTTAAAAATAGCATAGTTTTTACCTGTTATAGAATAGAAATAAAACTCACCACTGTATCATATTTCCTAGCTCAGTGACTGACACACGCCTGACAAAATAATTAGTCAGAGGGACAAATGCTGCATATTGCTTTCAAATTCAGCATTTGAAAGGAGGAAGAGGAAGGAGGAGGAAGACAAAAAGTCCACTAATCTGGAACTCAGAATCATCTTCACTGGTTTCAAGTTTCCATACAATCTTGGCACCTCACTTAATGACATCTGCTTCTTCTTCAGAACCATCCCGTCTCTGAACTTCTCCTCTCTGCTCTTGCATCTAAGCTTGCCCAAACATTGACTCCCTAGCCTGTGTCGGAATCCCATAACCTCATATTACACCATCAGTTACCAATTGCTAATAGGGACAACTGTTCATCACAGAAAACTCCTTGTAACTTAACACCCTACCATCTGGACCCTGAGTTCTACCTGCACCATGTTCAACACTAGTCTAGCCACATTCATGGGACTTATATGATTGAGCTTTCCACATGCTCCAGAACGTGAGCCTGGTCTGTTCAGTTCTTCAAGATAAGCAGATTAAGTGAATCTCACATCATAATTAGCTATTTTCACACAGCCTTTTAAGTTCCCTCATATTACCCGGGAACGGTATTGTCGAAGTCTAATGTCTCTTAAAGTCTCAGAGCATAACCTGGAGTTCCTATATTTTTTATATACTTGCATAGTCTCTAAATAAATTTGTGTGATCAAAACTAAATATTAAGTACGATGTCCTCAGTGGACAAAGAAGAGTTTTGTTTTTTTCTCTAACCTCTTCTAAAAAGGATGAAATTTTTCACTTTCTGAAAAACGACAAGTTACTTTCATCTGGTTTTCCCCTTGTTCTCCCCTCTGTTTGAGCTCAATGTTTCACATGTTCATTTTGGTACAATTCCATCTCAATACATCACCAGGAACACATGTGTTCCACTGGGACTTTATTCCCTGGAAGATGTGAATGGTGATGTAAATAACAACATCACTGGAATTTAGAGGAAGTGATGCAATAAAGAAAACTATGGTGAAATAAGGCAAATTCCAGCAACTACAATCAATCTCTTTGGGGTAATGTGTTTAGTATTGATGCTCACTTCTCTGGTAGTCATCAGCTGGAACTGTCAGCAGAAACATTAATTAAATGGCAGCTGTTGTTTTACCACTTCTAGGGGAGTGGAGCAATTCTAACTCCAAAATAGATTTCCAAGGATGAGAGCATTTCCAAGTCATAAACTACAATAAGATCCTGAGTGTAGTGGGTTTTTTAACATGATATTTGTAACACAAGAATAAACAGGAGAGCTGAATATTTATAATTAGACTTGTATCAACAGGTATGCATCATATCGCTGCATTTAAAGAATTTTAACCTGTTATTGGAGCAATAAAGACACATTGTACTAATCAGAGTTAAAGAATCCAGTTTCAAAATTTGTTATTCTCTGGTCCACTCTCTACTGTCCTCCCATTGTTCGAGCGGGCACCAGTCACATCTCCATTGTGAGACTTGTTGTTACTGTTTTTGGCATATCGAATAAGCTCCGGGGAGCTTGTCAGGCTCTGCCATGCGGGAGGGATACTCTCAGTACCTTGCCAGGCTCTCCGAGAGGGATGGAAGAATCAAACCCAGGTGGGCTGTGTGCAAGGCAAACACCCTATCCGCTGTGCTATTCTCTGGTACTCTAAAGAAAATTCTATGTGTTTTTTATTCTGTTTGTGTGGTTTTTTTTATTTGTTTATTTACATTGTTACAAACGCAATATGTGGCTATTAAATGCCCAGGGAAAACTGAGGAAAATAGAAATAATTACAGTCACTGTTTTCACTTATAAAATATGAAAATTTCATAAATGAAAAGATTCAAGTTTATAAAAAATAAAGTCGCTAGATTATAGAAATGAGGACAGAAAAGGAGAAATATTGAGGAGGGAAGAAAGACAAAGCAGACAGGAAGTGACAGGGGCAGGGGATAGGGGCCTTGGGCACATCAGCAATGGGTGTGATATATGAATAAATCTCAACCACAGGGCAACATGTTAAGTAGAACACCCAAAGTACTATAAATTTTAAAATGTGCCTATCGAGGATGCAGACTGTGGACTTGGAGGGAACCTGAGGACACTGATGGAGGGAAGCTGACACTGGTGGTAGGATTGGTGTTAGAACACAGTGTGCCTGAAATTCTGTTATAAACAACTTTATATATCATCACGTCTTCATGAAAAATGAATACCTTTTTTCAGACAGTTCAACCGATGGCAACTAGTTAGTAATGTTTGCTTTCTTGATTCCTTAGTATTTAATAAATCCAATCTGATGAGAACACTCAGCACTTATTTGTGCAAAGTGATAGTTAAAAACAGTTTGAAGCCATAATTTATCACGTTACTTTTTATATGTGAATATTTATTAGAGTAATATCTTACTTTTATTTAGAAAAATCTGTGTTGCACTGTAGTTTTATTGGTATTCTCATTAGTAAAGTTTATAGAACTAGATAGTGTATATAGATTTTCCTTTCAGCATAAGGAAGTCCGAACTTTATAAAATGCCCAACATTTTATAAATGAATGAATCAATCAGAAAATTAATTTATGCATTCTACCTAAAAAAATACACCAAAAAGTCTTAAAAAGTCATTAAATGGTCCTTGGAATAAATTCAATCACCAGCTAGTCAGTAACATGGACTTGACCAGCTTATTTCTGAAGTACTTATTGCTATAAGAGAAATGAAGAGAATAAAAAAAGGTAAAGGCCCTCCCGTTGATCGTCGATTTGCTCGAGCGGGCCCAGTAACGTCTCCATTGGAGACTTTGTTGTTACTGTGTCTGGCATATCGAATACTCTCGGTAGCTTGCCGGGCTCTCCGAGAGGCTCTTATTGATGGTGATATCATGAGATATTAAAGCATGCTATGAAAATACAGATACAGAATCTCAGAGGAAATGGTAACACTGTAGCACTGTCTTCCCTTGTTCATTGATTTGTTCGAGCGGGCCCAGTAACGTCTCCATCATGAGACTTGTTGTTACTGTGTTTGGCATATCGAATACATCATGAGTAGCTTGCCAGGCTTTACCGTGTGGGCTAGATACTCTCGGTAGCTTGCCGGGTTCTCTGAGAGAGGAGGAGGAATCGAACTTGGGTCGGCCACATGGGCCGCATGGAAGGCAAATGCCCTACCCACTGTACTATGGCTCCATCCCAAAGGAAATGGTAAATCCAGTAAATTCACAGATCTAAAAAGAAAGTGAAGGAAGGATCTGAATTGGAGAATAAAGTTTATGGTTAAAATGTGCATAAAAATTAAAATATATTTGTGCACAAAAGTAAGGCAAAAATAGATCAGCTCACAAGGGAAGAGAAAGATAGGAAATAAGAAACAAAATCAGGGGTCTGGATAGATTAGCACAGAGGATAAAAGTGCTTGTCTTGCATGTCATGAACGCAGTTTCATCCATGGCACTACGTATGGTCTCCCAAGCACCACCTGTAGAGACCCCTGAGCAGAGACAGGAATAAACCCTGAGCCGAGCTAAGTGTGGCACCAAAAAAGAAAACAACAACAAAAAAGAAATAAAGGCAGGGGTTAGAAAAGGGGCAAGGCACTTATCTTATAATGAGGCCAACCCTGGTTCAAACCCCACCACTGATATGGTCCCCCAAACACCCCCAGGGGTCACTCGAGCTCTGCAGAGTTTGAACCAACCCTCTCTTTCCCCACCAAAAAATACAAAGAAATAAAGTCATGGAAAGAGGCCCTCTTGCTGTTGCTGTTCTTGCTGTTCTCTAAGAACATAAATTGCCACCAGTCAGCTCATTATTGAGCAACAGAGAAGGCATCGAGGACCCATCTCTAGTCAAGCAGAGTTAGAGGCAACTCAGCGAGCACCACGGCCAGCTGCCAGGAGACCCTTGATACCAGACAGGGAAGCAACTGTCATTCAACACCTTGGCTCCAGAACAGAAACGTGATTAAAAGATTAAGAGTACAAACTGAGGTGTCCAATTACCTGGACTCAAACCCCAGACCTGCCACCTGCTTGTTGGGAAGTCTTGGACAATTCCCTCAGTCTCCTAATATGTAAAATGTAGAGTGTGTGAATATCTGCTCATGGTACTGATAATGCCTAACACATAGAAAGTACTGTTAAATATTAGCTATTTTTCGGTTTATTATAATAATGTGATAGACTGGGACTTAGGAGAATTTTCTCATTTCTGCCAAATGATTTCTCTTTTGTCATCTTAGTACTGGATTGTAAATGATGGAACTGCACCAACCTTTGACATAATACGTTAAAATCATACAAAACCTTCCAAAATAGAAAAATACCTGGGTACCCACTCATGCAAACTTGAATCAAAATCAATGAGGAAGTAGCCCAGGTATCTGAATTCTTTTTAACTATCCCAGGTGATTCTGACACACAAGGGGTGTTGAGAATGACAAGCCTAGATGATCTCCCAGCTCCAAGTTTAGTTCAGGATCTAATGGATTCAGAACTCTTCCATTTCCTGTTGGCTGTAAGTGGCTTCCAAAGCAATATGACGGTATCAACAATGTGAGAGTTCAAGCCCAAGTTTCTTCTCTAGATCAGACCATCAGAGAAGTACCACTCGAGAAGCTCTTACAGAATGTCTTAGATAAGTCTTGAATGAATGTGATGAATTGTTAATATCTCCCATTTCAAAGGCATTAGCTACAGACTAATGTGGAAATTATCACTCAGCTGTGTTGCCAAGAGAAATTTAAAATACTTGAATAAGAAAAAATAAAAACATTTTCAGAAATCAGTCAAGCCCTTTGTCTCCAAAGAATATAATATTAATTCCTTCCATCCTTTGACACTTTTTTACATAGAGAGAAGATGACGAAAGGAAAATTCTAAGTTTATCATAAGGAAATCAGAAGAAATTATGTCATTAAAATGGGTCTTAATTTTAAAAAAAAGTAGTACATCTCTACCTTTATTCTATGCCATAGAACAAAGATGCTATTTCAGGGAAATAGCAGCTCATCGGCTAAGAGCTGTGTAAATCCTGTGTGTTATCAGTAATGAGATGCATATGTTTGTGCTGGAAATGAGCTGGGATCTTTTAGTAAAGTTGAAGCAAGACAACTCTTTACAACTCAGAGTAGAATTTCTCAGAAGGTTCAAAAACAGATTCACATTATTGTATGTTTACTTCACTTGAAATATTCACCATCCTGAGATATTCAATTTTACCACCACATATAAGTCATCACCTGGAAAGTAGAATATTTCTGGCCACTGACATTAAAAAAAAAAAGAAAGCAAAGCATTATCTGCTCCTTCAAAATTTTTATTATTACTTTTCATGTTTTACTTCAGGTAGTCCCAAACTTAAATGTCATATATGAAAATAGGAACTCAAAATTTCCAATAATCCAAATAGACGATTAGCATGATTAAAGAAAACGCTTTAAGGGAAGGAAGTTTGGGTCATACCCAACAGTGCTTGGAAGCTTTGCCTGGCTCTGTGCTTAAGAGTGACCATTGGTGGTGCTCAGGGAACCAGGTCTGGCAAACCATGCAAGCACGTGCTTTTTCTCCTGTGTTACCTCTCTGGACCTAAAGAAAGTCTGAATTAATAAGGGAAAATAAGTCAAATAAAAATCCTCATGTCATTGCACCATAAAAACAAACCACTGATATGCAAAGTGACATTTTTCTTAACTGTAGAAAGTTCTCTGTTGTTTTGGTTTTTTTTTTATTTTTCTGAAAGAACAACTTTCTATCAAACAGACAACTAATTATCTGAACAAAATCATTCAGAGCCAATAAAAGTGCTTATATTGAATGTAGACTTTTGTCTTCTTCACTGCCTTCGCCCACCAATATACATACTCCACCAATGCACCAATTTTTTTTTTCAAGGAATAGTGACACCAACTTCTAGAACATGTATTTTGTAGGACTCTGATACACTTAATAAACAATTCTTTTACTCAGACATTTCAAATGCTACAATACAAGAATAGAGCTCTCCGCCTGCCATAGAGGTAGGCAGGGAGTGGAGGGTGGGGCGTGATGGGAGGGAACCCAGGAACACTTGTGCTGGGAAATGGACACTGGTGGAGGGAAGGGTGTTGGAACACTGGATGACTAAAATCTAATCATGAACAGATTTGTAAGGGTCTATCTTACAGTGATTTGATTTTTAAAAAGTTTTGAAAAAAAAGCAGAAACAAGCTTCACTATTTTTTGTGAACTTCTGTTATCTGAGTTTTGCTACTAAGTTATTCAAAAAGGACATGTCCAAGTACAGGAAGGTACTCCACTGAAGATTTAGCAACTATCAACAGACATTCCTTTGAGGAAAGGCACAGGTCCATGAAGTCAAAACCCTTCGAGACTGCACAGTTTGAAGGCTTTTTGGTAATTGAAAAAGCTTGCTCCAAGAATCCACAAGGGGTGCCTTACCAATCCTCAGTCACAGAGCCCAACGTAATAAAAAAAAACCCTGCAGTGGCTTAAGAGTTTTCTTCTTCTGGACAAGAACTGAGTATTGAAAGTAGGTAAAGGGATATAGTACATGTAACCTTTCAGTATCTGTACAACAAACCACAATACCCAAAGGAGGGAAAGAGAGGAAGGGGAAGAGAGGAAGAGGAAGAGGAAGAGGAAGAAGAAGAAGAAGAAGAAGAAGAAGAAGAAGAAGAAGAAGAAGAAGAAGAGGAAGAGGAAGAGGAAGAGGAAGAGGAAGAGGAAGAAGAAGAAGAAGAAGAAGAAGAAGAAGAAGAAGAAGAAGAAGAAGAAGGAGGAGGAGGAGGAGGAGGAGGAGGAGGAAGAAGAAGGAGAAGAAGGAGGAGGAGGAGGAGGAAGAGGAGGAGGAGGAGGAGGAGAAGGAGGAAGAAAAGGAAGAAGAAGAAGGAGAAGAAGGAGGAGGAGGAGAAGGAGGAGGAGAAGAAGAAGAAGAAGAAGAAGAAGATGAAGATGAAGAAGAAGGAGGAGGAGGAGGAGGAGGAGAAGAGGAGGAGGAGGAGGAGAAGGAGGAGGAGGAGGAGGAGAAGAAGAAGAAGAAGAAGTAGAAGAAGAAGAAGAAGAAGAAGAAGAAGAAGAAGAAGAAGAAGAAGAAGAAGAAGAAGAAGAAGAAGAAGAAGAAGAAGAAGGAAGAAGAAATCTACCACTGGGAAATGTACTCTTTATAATTCTCACTATTCTAATCCATTAAATAGAGACAACAATGGTCCTCTTAAAAGTCCTCACCCACTGTTGGTGGGAATGTCCAGTTTTTTTGGAAAACAATATAGATGATTCTCAAAAAACTAAGATTTGAGCTTCCATATGACCAATCCCAAGAGTCCAAAAACTCTAATCAAAATATATACTCACTTTACCTCTATTCACAGTAGCTAAGACCTAGGAACAATACAAATGTTAAAAAATAGATGACATAATAAAGAAACTATGGTATATGCATATATAATGGAATAGTACTCAGCTAAAAGAAAGGATGAAATCATGACATTTTCTGCTGGTGGTATCATACTGAGTGGAATCAGTCAGAAGATGAGAGACAGTTAACAGAAAGAGCTCTCTCATATAGAAAGGGAACAACAAAAGGCCCAAAGCAACAAGATTTAATAACTTGTCAACAAAATGAAGATTATCAGGGCAGTGATATTGGGGAGAGTGGGGAATGAAGTCTGGATGGTGAGGTGGGGGGGTTGGGGGAGAGAGGGAAACCCTGAGACAACAGTAGATGGCAATGGGCACTATGGTGGCAGATCTAGTATTGGAATATTATATATCTCAAACCATTGACAGTTTTGCAAAACTTTAAATTACCGTGGATAAAATAAAATTGAAAAACTAAACTAGTAAAATTGTCCTCATAAAGTCATTATGAGAAATTAAATAGAGTTTTATATAGCTATACAAAGTTCTTGGAAAATGCCTAGCACAGAATAATCTCCAGTATATGCTAGCTATTATCATTATTTACATGTACTGTGTTATATATAGCTAGATAATCCATATGCTATATAGATAACATGCTCTCCTATTACTAGTATTATCATTATACAATAAATTATATTAAAATTGGGGTCCAGAGGTCAGAGTGATAGTACAGTGGATAGAGCATTTGCCTTGCACACGACCAACCCATCTTTGATCCCCAGCACCCCAATAGCCTTCAGTCATTCCAGGAATAAGCCCTGAACACTCCTGGGTATGCCCCCCAAGAAAACTGGGTTCGGTTGATGCAGTCTTTAGTGGGAACATCTTGTATGCTAGAAAATGGTCTATGTAATGAATTGAATGTAGAAAATGGAAATATGGTACCGAAAGTTGAAGCACCCTAGAAAAGTATGTTCTATGCAGCTGGCTTCCTTAGAGATCAGAACAAGTAACAGACAGATGGTTTGCTGGTGTCCAAACCAGAAGATGATATCTATCAAGGCAGCCTGTGAAAGTTAAGCTTGTGTGTGGCCCCTCCCTCATCCAAATACCAGGCTGGTCTTCAAGCATGTGTCACTTACTAAACAGTTAATGAAACACAAAGAGCCTTGAATACCTCCAGTGTCACATTTCAAGACTTATGGAATAATTAGGAAAAATCTGAGCTGGCAAACCCTTCTTGGCTCACCCCAGCGAGCAAACCATCTTTGTTTTCCATTAGTGTATGTTGTCGTCACAGTAACTGCAAGGCTCCAAATACAGGCCTAGGGTGTCATTTCCTCATGGACGCAGGCTGCCACACTGAAATAGCATTATGAACTCAGCAATGCCCCTTTATTTCCTGTTGTGCTATGCCACCAGAGTAAAAGAAACAAGATCTAAAATGAATTATTTAAGACTTAAATACATTAAAGAGATATAAAGAAAAATTAAGTCTGTTTATCTTTATTACCGTTTCACCTATGACTCATGTGCTTGTGTGAGTGTGCGTAAAAACCTATTTTTTTTCAAAGATCTTTGAGATAAACAAGGCAAGTTGGCAGTAACTTAATTGTCTTGGTGATGTCAGCAGTCTCCTGTTTTCAATAAGATTGTCTTTTGCAAATGATCACTCTGGATAAGAGCTGTGTGCTGAAAATAAGTAAAGGAAAAACAGTATCTGTATTGCAAACCCTAACCATGAACAGCTTTGTAACTGCGTATTTCATGGTGATACAGTAAAAAAAATAAAATTAATAAAACTTTAAAATGAACAGATTGTCTTTTGACTTTAAAACTTTAGCAAATTATTTTTTAAAGAAGGTAAAATTGGTCAATTTTGATATAACCATTTGTGGTTTTCTTACACCTTTTCCTTATAAAAATAAATACTAAATAATTCATTTCTTCAATATAACTTAGGTAGATGACAAATGTAATTATTGAAAAAACAGGTGGGAGAAAGGATTCTTTTTAAGTAGAGCCACATGAGGTCTCAAACAAATGAAATAATAATGATTTAGGTTTGGGTGAAGGAAGTTTTGAAGCAAGAAAGCTGAAAACTGAAGAATCCCTAAACCTTAAATTCTCAGTTAAAGTCATGTTACTTGAGATAAATTCTGCAGTTGCTTTAAAATTTCTTTTAAGTATGTCTTTCACATACCTGAGAAACATAAATCACACAGTACAGTCTATGCTGACACCATTTCCCAAAAAAGGAAACGCAATATCGACCGCCTTTTTACTTTTCAAGACTGCTGGGGTTTAGACAAACCTCACAGAAACTAGTTAGCTTTGTGCCACGTCATCTAAAGAACTAACTCGGGATGCTCAATCCATCCTTGACCTTACTACACCTTGCTGCCAGGCCCTTGAAACCAAACTGCTCAACTGCACGCAACAGGGAAAGTTGTATTTTGCTTGCAGTCTTCCCCCTCTTCTGATTAGCTGAAGAACAGACTAAACAATCAAGTAAAAAAAAATTAAAAAATTTAAAAAAGTCATTGTCCTTTATCTTTTCCTGAGATTTCTGTCTTGTTTTTTCCCCTAAAACCACCTTTGCATCCTATAGAGGCAGGAATTTTTTTTTTTTGGCCACACCCAGCAATGCTCAGGGCTTACTCCTGGCTCTGCACTCAGGAGTCACTCCTGGCAGTGTACAGGGGACCATGAGGAATGGTAAAGCATTGAATCCAGGTTAGCTGTGTGCAAAGCAAATGTCCTATCCACTGGCTAATTCTCCAGCCCATTGTTCCTAATTTTCTGTCTTGTATTTTTCTCTTCTCTCCCTTGTCCCATTACTCCTACAATAAGGATTTTGTTGGAGAATAAGAATTACAAATCTCAAAAAAATAAAACTCAATCATGAAAACTTTGTCACTGCAAAAAAAAAAGAATTACAAATCTCTTGGACCAGAGTGATAGTAGAGGTATTGGTATAGATAGGTCATGTGCCTTGCACATGACCTACCTGAGTTCAATCCACGGCATCCAATATGATCCCCCACTCATGGTCAGTAGTAATTCCTGGGTGCAGAGCCAGGAGTAACCACTGAGCATCACCAGGTGTGACCCAAAAAAGCCAAAAAGAAGCTATAAATCTCAGGCTTATTTCTTAGAAACTCATTCTTTCCATTGGGAAAAATAAAGCGAGAGAGACAGGTCTAAACTCTAACTATTCTGCATATTTGTTGGCACTAAAGCTACTAAGAAACTTCCCTGCTTTCATATATTTTTCTCATTTTAAACTTACAGAAGAGTAAGCACCCCATAACTTCCAGACACTTCCAACTTTTTATGACAACACACATTTTTTGTTTGCCTTGGTATATACTTTCCTGTTATGTTTAAGAAGAATAAATGGGATTAAGGGTAGTGAATAACGAGAATTCATTTCCACTTGGTAAGGTTGACACTAGCAGGAGATGACCTTTTTTGGTCTTTTCATTTTTATCTGTTATTATAGCACAGAGGGTAGGGCGTCTGCCTTGCACGCGGCCAACCAGGGTTCGATTCCTTCATCCCTCTTGGAGAGCCCGGCAAGCTACCAAGAGTATCTTGCCCGCACAGCAAAGCATGTTAAGCTACCTGTGATGTATTCAATATGACAAAAACAGTAACAACAAGTCTCACAATTTGTTGTGAGATGTTACTGGTGCCCGCTCGAGCAAATCGATGAACACCGGGAGGACAGTGACAGTGACAGTGACTAAGTTAGTAAAACAAAATAAAGCATCCAGGGAATAAATATAGAATGATACATTAAAAAACATATCCTTCCATGGAGGAGGAAGTTTCCATTATTGTGTATTACCCAGTTAAACTGCCCATACAAAAACACCCAAGAACTGTTTATAAACACACTTAATCTACAAGTGCAAATATAGAAACCATAGAACAGTCTATTCTGTGGGTGATTTTTTTGCCTTTTTTACTAGAAGTTCTATAAGACAGCAAACTACAGAGTGATAAGTGGGGGAGGTGTTGAAATATAAATTCCATGCTAAATTATTGGCTGGTGTTCAAACTATGTCTGCTTAGAGTACCCAGCAGCAAAATATGTCCCAAACAAGATTCCAAATTTAAACAATACATTCTTCTGTCTTTCCCTGTGATCTACGAACTTGAGTTCACATGCTATATCTGGATCCAAGAATCCTGTGTGCAACAAAGATTAAACATTTAACTGCATTTGAGGTATAAAATAAAGCAAGAAAAAGCCTAGTTGCTGAAAAATCTGTTTGGTAACGATAAGAACTCGTTTACTCACTTGATTTTTAAAACAATTCTTTAAGGAAGATGGAATTTTTACTCTCACTTTACAGATGAGGAAACGGGGCACAGTGCCTGATTTGCTCAGGGTCACGGTAGTTAAAATCTGTATCCAAGCTATCTCTCTTACCTAGGTACTAGCCTCCTCCATAACAATGAGCATACCTTTATTGTTCTACTTCAACTTCAATGTAAAGGAACTGTTGTGGGTCTGGAGCGATAGCACAGTGGGTAGGGGGTTTGCATTGCATGCGACTAATCCGGGTTCTAGTCCCATCACCCCATGTGGTCCTTTGAGCTCCACCAGGAATAATTCCTGAGTGCATGAGCCAGGAGTAATCCCTGTGCAACGCCAGGTGTGATCCAAAAAGCAAAAAAAAAAAAAAAAAAAAAAGTAATAAAATAAAAAAATAAAGGAACCGTTGTATTTTACCTTTGCCATTGATTTCATTTATAAAATATATTAATTTCATTCTACTGAACCACTCAGCTCCTGGGAGAGAACAAGACAGAGTCTCCTACCCTATGCCTGACTGTCTCCACCAGGGCCCAACAGCTGAAGACCACCGAGGCCCAGCCAAGGCCATGCTGGGAGCACTCTCCACACACTTGGATGAGCCTCACGCATAAAAGAACTGACAGAGGAACCCAGGTGTGAGGGACCCGGGGCTGAGATCTCCAAGCCTGCACAGTTTTGGACTGGACCTGCCAGTAACGAGACAGTTACACCCACCAACTGCCGTGTAACTCCAACAACGGCCAGGATCCAGAGATCATCACACTTAGCTCCCGGAAGCACGCGGCCGCATTCGCGGCCGCGCGACATCTTATCATCTCATTCCTAATTTGGTCAAACTGGTAGGCTACCAAATGTAACATGCCCACACGGCAGAGTCTGGCAAACTCCCCGTGGTATACCCAATATGCCAAATACCAGTAACAATGATGGGTCTCATTCTCCTAACCCTGAAAAAGCCTTGAATATGGCACTTTAAAAAAAAAAAATCTCAGGGCTAGGACGAAGAAGACGTTACTGGCACCTGCTCGAGGCAATCGACGAACAACAGGGTGGTCGTGATCGTGATCGTGATTAATTTCATTAATATCTATAATTATTTACCTTCTGTTTCTTCAAAGAGCCTTTTGAATATTTCACTTGGGGGGAGGGGTTCTTCCCAGCAATACTCTCAGATCTTCTCATTATCATTCCTGGTGATAATTGACCCCAGATCTGTGGTGCTAAGGGCTACTAGCACTAAATCAGGTAATATTTTGGGTAATACAGGGCCAGGATTAGAACTCAGGACCTATACATGCAGGGTTATCTCCTTTGAGCTATTTCCCCACCATCCTATTAAACTTTTGTTCTTATTGCTATGTTTATACTAAGATAATGTATATAAATAATTTTTGTGTTTTTCTAGGTTTTAGATGATACTTTCCTGAAAGTTGTCACCTTTTTTTCTCTTAAACTTTTCTGATAAAGTTATCTCATGCTTATTCCTTCATAATCCATGATAATGTTTTTCTAAAACCCACTTATTTCAGGAAATAAAATGAAACAAATGAATAAAAATGTACATAAGCAAGCTCAATTAAATCTTGTTTCATTAAGAAACATGTTTTATAAAGAAATATTCATCTCTCAAAAAATAAAAATTTATTGACCTTTAGTTAAAACTGTATATTGTTCCCAAAAATTCAACTTCTAAGGAATAAGTAAAATTTAGGGGTCAGAGTGATAATACAGCTGGTAGGGTGTTTGCCTTGCACACAGCCGATGGGGTTTCAACCCCTGCATCCCATATGATTCCCCAAATGTAGGATAACTCTTTCGTCCTTCCTCAGGTAGCTTAGGTTTATCAGGTCACACCCATCTAAGGACACTGAACTTGTATTGTAAGCAATGTCCATTCTGTGTGGACACAGGAAGACAGTTAATGTTATGCTTTGTAACTTGGGAGTTGATTGACTCTGAATATTTACTCCTGGGCATCTGATTTCTTGACTCAGTTGCCCTTAGTTCCTAGCACCTCAAAAGCAGGGTCCTGACGATGGACTGAATGGACCCAGGGCAAGCTGTGAACTACCCTGGCATCAAAATGGGCCAGGCCAAAGCGCCACAATACTCAACTATAAATTGAGGGCATGATCATGGACAAATGTTGTCATGGTCCAAAGTAAGTAACAACGAGACTAGGACCTTGTTAGGGCTAGGAAGACTAACCTGGCCTGAGCTCTGCGGAATGTATAATGAGATGTTTATGTCTCTTACTGTGCTCACACAGAATGACATTGCTAGAAATATTAGAAGTAGATTTACTACAACTATTTAAGTAGATTACTAGCTGAGGAAAGAACACACCCTTGTTAGGATCCCACCCTTGAGCAGATCTCCTAGTAATCTGGAGTAATCTCTTTAGATGAGATTTTTGTCTTTGAGTTAATCTCCTGGAGGAGTGGTTTTACCTCTCATTGTTGATTTGTCAATATTCAACCCACCTTTATGTCACCGCCTTATGTGACTGCTATATAAACTAAGACGTAAGCTCGGAAAAGGGGTCAGAAATGAGAGAGCTCGGGCTCCAGAAATCCAGAGTCAGAGCCAGAAGGAGAGAGGTTCCAGATTTGGGGCCCAGGAGAGAAGGAGGCAGAGAAAGACAGGAGTGAAGAGGATTGGAATAAACTACTATTGATATCGACCGGCCTGTCCCCCTCGTTTCTTCTTCCATCTGCCCTTGGCCAACAGCCGTTCCGATCCAGGCCACACACAGTGGCTCAAGAGCACTGAACGCGGGAGGTGAGACAGTGCCATCCAGTGAGCCCACGAACACACACAACCTTCGGTGTGATAAGATTTTACACCCAACCACCACCAAGAGTGATTTCTGACTAGAGAGCGCCAAAACAAAACAACAAAAAAAAAAAGTAAAAACTATAATCATTACTAAATGAATATATTGAAATTTTCATATAAATTTTCAATGGAAAAATCTCATAGACCTTTTGGCTAAGCAGTTATTAGGATAGTAATTTAATCTTTTCCACCATTTTATAATACAAAAACAAAGTTTTTCATTTGATGAATGCTGAATGCAAAGAAAAAAAATTGCTTCAAAAATCATCATTTGTGCTTTATATCACACAGTAAATTTTCATGAGGAATGAAAAATATGAAGGGGATGGAGAGATAGTTTGGTCGGTAAGGCATTTATTTGCCTTGCACACAGGGACCCGGGCTCAGTCCTTGACACCCAATATGGTCCTCCAAGTCTTACCAGGAGTGATCCCTGAGCCAGGTGTAAGCCCTGAACAACACTGGATGTGGCTCTCCTCCCCCTGCCGATAGCACAGCGGGTAGGGCGTTCACCTTACAAGCGGCCAACATGGCCGACCCGAGTTCGATTCCTCCGCCCCTCTCGGAGAGCCCGGCAAGCTACCGAGAGTATTCGATATGCCAGACACAGTAACAACAAAGTCTCCAATGGAGACGTTACTGGTCCCGCTCGAGCCAAAAACTTAAGAATAAGAAATGTCACTTTTTTAAGTATCTAGAAGAAAAAAATTGAATGTAATATTTGAATGTTCAAGGCCATGTATTAATCCAGGACTCATAAATAAAAAGAACCATGCTTTAATAAAATATATATAACTAATAATATAATCTGGCACCAAAAGATGATAAGCATATGGAGTTATATAGTGTTTAAAGGTCTAAGACATCACAAGATATGCATGTATATATACAGTCTTTATACAAACCACTTAACTCTTGAGAGTCATATTTTCCCCATATTTAGGTATATGAGTATATTCATAATTACTTGTGATTTTCTGTGCATAGTAAAGCTGTGGAGACTTCTCTTGATAAACTTTTTAGATCAAAAAAATAATTGGAGGGGAAAAGGGAGCTCAGATAGAGAAGGGAACACCAAATAAAGGGTGTTGGGAAGATCCTCCCAGGATGGGAGAAGCATGCTGAAAGTAGACTATAGACCGAACATGATTGTCACCCATTGCCTCTTTTGCAAACCACAACATCCAATAGGAGAGAGAGAACAAAAGGGAATGCCCTGCCACAGAGGCAGGATGGGATGGGGGGATGGTTGGTGGGAGGGATACTGGGATCCGTGGTGGTGGGAAATGGGCACTGGTGGAGGGATGGGTATTTGATCATTGTATAACTGAAACCCAAGCACAAAAATTTGTAAATCTACAACCGTACTTCATGGTGTTTCACTAAAAAATTTAAATAAATAAATAATAATTGGGCGACCAGAAAATAGTTCAATGGCAGAGTACCTGCCTGCAAACATGAAGCTGAAAATTGAATCCCTAGCAACACCCCACAGGCATATAGTACCATCCCAGAGGCATTTGGCATGCCTGATGCTGCCATAATGTGTGTGATATCTGGCACAACACACCACATGTTCAAGCACCTCAAATCTTAGTGTGCGACTTCTGGTAATGCAAGAAAACAACAACAACAACAACAAGGGAAAGATAAGACTTTTTAAATTCTGCTTTAAAATGTCTATTAACGACATTAAGAAAGCGTAATTCTAACTCTTAACTCACTTGGAATTGTACCTTTCTACAAACTCATTAACAGAAATTTGGTGACAAATATTAGCAGAATATTACCAATATCCAGAGGGCTGAAAAACTTCAAAATTAAGTGTTTAAAACGAAGATTTGTACCTATTCCCTTTAAAAATATTCTGGTTACAAATACAAACCCTGCTTAAATGTTCCCTAATTCTAAACAAATTTGGTCTTAGAAATCGTTGTCAAAGTGGAACACTCTGGTCTGCCTGGTCTGGTTCTTCCCTGGTGGGGGAAGCAGGCAGGACGAAACAGGCCAATATTTACTGTGTATATGTTTGGGAAATGGCCCCAGATCTGAAATATGTGAAGCATCGGGACACTTGTTGATTAGTGAGAGCGAAGACTGGAAAAGTTAGGTATGTGCCAGATGATAGAAGGTTTTCAAAAAAACCAGACTAGGTGTTCGGCAGCTACTAGGAGTCCCAGAAGATACCCAAAGAGCAGAGAAACAAGTTTAACAATGCTTCAGTAAAATTCACCCATAGACACAGGCAAGATGACTTGGACGGCAAGGGGGAGCAGGAAAAAGGTGTTGTTTAATCCAGGAGGTGAAAAGAACAGACTTTATTGTGGTAAGAGATATGGCAATGAAATCTAACAACTATTGTGGTAAATAAGAAAGATTCCAAAATAACACGAAAATTTAAATGTAGGTATATAGGAGACCATAGTCTTTCGCTCATAATAGCGTAATTGTTTATAAATAGAGCACAAAGCCTAACCTGAGATATTCTTTACTTTAAATGTACAGCCATGAAGACAATAAGCAAGCATTCAATTTATCAGACTTTCCACTCAGGGCCAAATGCTGTACTCAGTTATCTGCACATTGTTCTGCTGACTTCAAAAGACACAAAAAATGTCTAGAACTAATGTTAGGTTTTGGCCTTACACATACAGTCGTAAGCCAATAATGTGACCCTTCCTGTGATTAAATTTTTTTTTAAAGTAAAACACTTAGTTCCAAGTTTTTTTTAAATTCTTTTACTACAAAGATAAGTTGTATTTACCAAAGCACCAGGAGTTTCCTACTTTGACACCAAGTAAACTGAAGTATACAAAGTATACTTGCCAATAGGATTAATGTTATATACTTAGTAAACTAATCATATAATCAAAATTACGAACGCAATACCTATATAAGTTTAAATTCGTTTCTATTAAAATAGAAATATTTACTGAAAAAGTTTGGCACGTTCTTATTTGTCAATAATTTGTTCAAAACTGGTCTTGGGCAAACTCTTTAAGTTGACATCATAGACTTAATTTCTTTTAAAAAGAGCATCTGCATCATTTTTTGATGTAATACTAAGATTAGAATATTTATTGAAATTATCATGTTCATTTAAAAGAATAATCTTTCTATGCTAATCCAACCTAACTACAGACCACAGGTTTCAGAAATAATCACAATATCTATAGAAAGCCATAACTTTTGTTAGCTTCAGTGTGAACTAGATCACGCTAAGCAAGTCTTGTAAACTTACACTGCAATTCATAGAAAGGTAGACAGAATACTAACAAATAAAAGGAGAACTTCTTTCTCACGATAGTAAATACTCATACATGCAACAAAATAAATTTTATTATAAATTCTACTTTAATTTTCAAAGTCTAAATCTCCTCTATGTCTGCACAAGTAATGACACCGTTTATTTTTAAAAGGACACAAAAATGACATTCTCCTGAATAGTTTATATTCAACAAGTACAAAAGCAGTAACTTAACACCAGGTATATTTTGTGTCTAGTTAGAAGCATTTGGAGTAACTGTAATGTAATGAGATCAGAAGCAGCACAAGGTGTACTAGAGTAATCAGAGAATTAGGCAAAAGGAAACTCGAAAAGCGGCAAGTCAAAAGTCCAGCAACACAAACACCATGTGGGACTTTCCTCTGATTTACCACACAAGTTGCGAAGCTAGCTTCAATAAAGGAAAGTTATTTTGCTTCTAGGGAGAATATTCCCTTCACTGAACAGTCACCCTAACTGTCAAATGAGCTATAAAATTGTTCTGTGTCATACTGCTGTTACCTGCCAAAGGAGAATAAAAACAATAAAGAAATATTTAATAGTGGATATTAAAACATAGCAACAATCGTGCTTGAAAAAGGATTCAGGATAATACTGAGAAAAGATGATGTGTCTAATTTTTTCAAAAAATAATTCACACTGATTACTGTCGCCACCCCGTATGTGTTCTAAGATAACAGAGCTTAAAAACAAACATCAAAGGAAACAGACAGAGTCAGAGAAAACTCTTTTCTGGTGGGAGTAGAACTGTAAGCGAATAAGTAGCTATTTATTTTGGTCTTACCTGCCGGCAGCCCGTTTGACCAAGGGTATGTCCTTTATGGAAGTAGCTTATCCTTTGAAGAACCCAGTGGCTTGTCACACAGCCCAAGAGAGACTGGAGTCCTGGAAAACTATCCAGCCCAAAAGAATACACAGGAAAAAGCTTTTCCCACTTTCTTTCCTAGGACTAGCCAATAGCTGAAGTCATGCAGGAAACTGAGTTAGAAGAGAAGGGGGGAAAAGCAGCTTCTTCTCCCTGAAATCCTGATCAGCAGAAATTGGAGGCTGTCGTCTATCTCCCGCCCAGACTTTTTTGTTTTAAAGTTTTTTCAACTGTTGCTAGGTGTTGTTGGGTTCTGAGATTAGGTTTCTCTCATCTTCGGCTCCCTTCACAACACTGACTGAGCAATGACTTTGCTGAGGAACTGAGCTCGCGCGTGCTATATTTAACCAGTGTTCTCAGCAAGTCAAGCCTGTCAACAGCTGAGAAGTTTGGAGTCGGCTTTACTCGGGTCCTCGGCAGCTGGGTTATCAGTGGATACAGTTCTGCTCCCCCAGTGAAAGATTGCGGGAAAACCTGCAGTCCCTTTTAAGGACTTCTGCACATTACAGAGGTAATTTTTACTTGAAGCTCTTAACTACAGACTGTGATTGGGGTCTTAGGTTTTAAAATCTGGAAGGAAAAAAAAATCCAGCAGCACTTGTCTTGGGCAGAGCAATTCACTAATGCAATATTCTCCTCAATTAGACTTTCTCAGAGAACTGTGAGAAATGGTAAAGGCTTTTAAAGGTGTATCACAATTATCAGGGAAATTCTCAGTGAGAGACCACTTCTTCCGGGATTTTTTTTTTAACACTGATGTGTTACAGTCACAGGCTGATGACTAAAGCAGTTCTATTAGGCTTGTCCAGCTTATTATAGACTTTTTAAATGCTCTTAAAATACTATAACCATAAGGAGGTAGCTTTAAAATTATGTTTTCGAGAGGAATAAAATGAACAAGAAAAACCTTAGCCCTGGCAAGCAGGTCATTCATTCAAAGTAGGAAATGGAGATCGCTCATCTCTGCAGACAGCCTTGCCTCATCATTAACCCTCTACTGTCCAAACCAGACAAGGGCTGCTTTCACCCTGAACTCCAGCAGGAAGGATGTCTCAACATATTTTATTTGCTTCGTTACACGTCTGAAAATAGTCTGTGTTGTAAAATCGGCTCCTTAAAGCTTAAGACGGGGAGGAACTGTGTAACCAACTCTTTCATGTCCACTTAATACATATGTGAAATTTTAATAATAAGTGAAACTGAGAAGCGCTGAGAGAGAAAATGCACAGATAAAACGAAAAGGAAAACACGCACACACGCACATACACACACACACACACACATACACACACACACTCATGCTTGTGCTTGTGCATGTGTAGGGGTTAACATACCTAACAAAAATCTCATCAACACCATCTTTAAAATTGGTCCTAGGGGCTGGAGAGATGGCACAGCTGGTAGGGCGTTTGCCTTGCACTCGGCCGACCTGGGTTCGATTGCAAGCATCCTATATGGTCCCCTGAACACCGCCAGGAATAACTCCTGAGTGCAGAGCCAGGAGTAACCCTGTGCATCGCCGGGTGTGACCCCAAAAAACAAAATAAATAAAAATAAAATAAAATTGGTCCTAAGTAGATCCATTCAGTTCAAGGAAATCCTCCACTCAAGCTTCTAGAGGAGATACTCAGTGACCAGGTGGTACGAGGGATCAGATGGAACCCAGTGCTCCTAACTGCAAAGCATGTGCTCCAACTCTTAAAAAAGCCGAGTTACACAAAATTAACTGACGCTTAGGAGCAAAATATAGCCCTTGCCTTGCATTCCACTGACCCTGATTCTATCCTGACACCACAAATTGCCCTCTGAGCACTGACAAGGGGATTCCCTGAGCACAGAGCCAAGAGTAAGCAGTGAGCATCCCCTGGTGTGACCCAAGACACAAACAAAAAATACATGAAATGGTACTTCTAAAACTCTTATCAGGGCCTGGAGCGATAGCACAGCGGGTTGGGCATTTGCCTTGCACGCGGCCGACACAGGTTCCATTCCCTGCATCCCATATGGTCCCCTGAGCACCGCCAGGGGCAATTCCTGAGTGCAGAGCCAGGAGTAACCCCTGTGCAATGCCAGGTGTGACCCAAAAAGCATAAATAAATAAATAAATAAATAAATGAAAATATAACTCTAGTCAGTCTTTGTAGAACAATATATTTATAGTCCCTTAAAAGATGGATTCTGGGAGCTGGAGCAATATGACAGCGGTTGGGCGTTTGCCTTGCACAAGACCTACCTGGTTCAATTCCCAGCATCCCATATGGTCCCCCGAGCACCGCCAGGAGTAATTCCTGAGTGCATGAGCCAGGAGTAACCACTTTGCATCTCCGGGTGTGACCCAAAAACCAAAAAAAAAAAAAAAAAAAAAAGGATTCTGATTCTGATAGGAGGTAAAATTGTATGACTATAGGCCATTAGGCTATAATCACCAGAAAGAATGGAGTATGGGAGATTATTATTTAAACAACTCCAGCCCTCTTTTCTATACTCCTCATTAAGACACATATCACATATGCAACGGACCTAGGTTGAAAACACCGAAGAATATAGAAATGCATCATTTCACTCATACTCAGTTTATTTTACCAATGTTTTCAATTCAAAATAAATCAGAGAAGCTTGTAACCAAAATTGAAATAACTAAAAGAAAATTACTCACTTTTCCTTTATGAGTCTACATAATTCTATCAAGAATAAAAGTTATTTCTTCACTAATTATGCTGATGGTTATTCAGTAGGGTTGTTATTTCTTTTCCTTTTCGATGAAAACCTAGTCCCCACAGCCCAATTGTTGTCATTAATCCTTGAATTAACTGTCCATTATTGGTGATATTTTAATTTTTAAAACAATATGGTTATAAACAACAGTACAGAGTGTTTCATATGATTGAAAACTGTAATACCTTTGAAGTATATTATTTAATTATATTAGGCAAATGTGTTTATCTGACTCTGTATTCTACAAATCTCTTTTCTCTCTTTCTCTCTCTCTAATTATATTTTGAAAGCTTTCCTTCCAGAAATTATTATTCAGACAAAGGCATTTCCTACATAATCCACAAAGGAAGTAGTGTCATTAAGAACTATTAGAAATTTGTGTTTTGTATATAGTCAACAAGGAACTTATTTTTCAGCACTTATTGTTAATGAAAGACTATTCAGTGGCATCCTTTTCCTAGTCTTAAGTATGAACATTCTGAGAACTTCTGATAAGCTAACTAAAGCTGAACTTCCCAACTCTAAGAATGAGTCATAATAAAATATTTTAATAAGATAGATTAATGCTATCAGTAGGGGAAAAGCAAGTGAAAATAAGTGATGGTATTTTATATCCATTTCTAAAATAAAATATTACCACATTGCCCATATTTTAAAAATGTTAAGTAAAAAGTTTAGTATTTTTAAATACTTTAAAGCATAAAGCAAAAAAAAATCAATTAATGAGTAACTTTTAATATAATGGTAAACAGAAAATAAAATTTGGGGAGTAGGAATTTTCCACATTCATGCCCTGTTTGAGGTTTATTGCCTGTGTCTGATATTTGAATATAAATAGAGGTTGCAGATAATGTTTCCCATTTGTTTCCTACAAATACCCAATCATTGCAGTAAGTGTTCAATAAATACTGGTGATTGAATGAGCAAATGAACATGTAAAAATCAAAGGAAACTTTAGAACTCACAGGGAAAAATAATTCTAGGTTCTCTGTACAAATATGGCTAATTATTAGTTGCATATTAAAAGTTGTTTACAGACACCAGAGAGAGTATTAAGAGGGATTAAGAGGTTTGTAAGTGGCCCATCTTGTTTTGATTTCTGGCATTGAATATGGTCCCCTAAGTACCACCAGGTATGATCCCTGAGCATAGAGAAAGAAATGAGCCCCGAGCACCATTGAGTGTGGCCCCAAAACCAAAAATCTATTTTTTGAATTTATAAATGGGATTGGAGAGATAGTATAGGGGTTAAGATTCTTACCTTGGAACACCAAATAAAGGGTGTTAGGAGGATCCTTCCAGGATGGGAGAAGCATGCTGAAAGTAGACTATAGACCAAACATGACTGCCTCTCAGTACCTCTTTTGGAAACCACAACACCCAATAAGGGAGAGAGAGAACAAAAGGGAATGCCCTGCCACAGAGGCAGGGTGGGATGGGGGGGATGGGGGTGGGACGGATGACGGGACCCGTGGTGGTGGAGGATGGGCGCTGGTAAAGGGATGGGTACTTGATCATTGTATAACTGAAACCCAAGCACAAAAATGTGTAAGTCTACAACTGTACCTCATGGTGTCTCACTAATAAAAATTTAAAAAATAAAAAATAAAAAGATTCTTACCTTGAACAAGGCTAACTATGGCTTAATTCTCAGCACACTACATCATCCCCCAAGCACAGCCAGGAGTGATTCCTGACCTCAAGGCCAGAAATAGCTCTGAGCACTGCAGTTATGGACCAAATTGCTCCTCCTCAAAAAAAAATTTTCGAGAGAAATTCTTAGATCATAAATTGTTTTGAGCTTAGTTAATATTTCAACGGAAAGTAGTAGATTTTAGGATAATAAAAAAAGTATCTCCCGCACAGCAGAGCCTGGCAAGCTCCCCGTGACGTATTCGATATGCCAAACACAGTAACAACGAAGTCTCCAATGGAGACGTTACTGGGCCCGCTCGAGCAAATCGATGAACAACTGGAGGACCGTAGACCGTGTAAAAAAAGTATATATGTGGTGTAGGGGAAATGAATCAGTGGTAGGGCACAGGCCCAGCATTTGTGCCTGTGGAAGTTCTAATTTCCATCCTAAATATTCCCCATTCCCCATTCCCCATTCACCCTCCACCCAGAACAAGCAGGTATGGCCTTTGATTTTACAGAGAGAGGCAACCCTTTTATGCCAGATAGAGTTCTATGGACTTGACATATTAATTCTCCAGTAATTCAAAGAGGTAGATATTATTATTAGCACCCCAATCTATGGGTATGTCACATGCCTAGCATTTAGCAGAATCAAATTTGAACTAAAGAATCTATTTCCAAAAATTTGTGTTTCCCACTTTTAATAGTGAAAAGCAGTCCATTCTTAAAATGAGCGAGTCAAACATATAGACTTTGCTATATTTGCTTCAGACCAAAAACTACATTTCTAAAATTCCACACCTTTGAGGCAGATAGAAAAAGTGTGGCATAATTTATCCTCTTGAATTCCAGAGATCAAAAGTAAAAAATTGGACTGAAACGAAGATAACCACTTTAAGAAGAATAAAGACTATTTTTAAGGAAAGGATATGAGCTGTTTTCTATTCTCTCTAAGATTAAACAATGCATAATGTTTAGCTCACTACTTCAGAAATTCCAAAACTGCGTTCTTTTTTTCCCGCTTTTTGGGTCACACCTGGTGATGCTCAGAGGTTACTTCTGGTGGTACTTGGGGGACCATATGGGATGTTGCAGATCGAACCCGGGTCGGTTGAGTGCAACCCACTGTACTATCACTCCAGCCCTAAAACTTCATTCTTGAAAGTATTCTTTTGCCTATGACTTGATAAGAAATGTTTTATTTTTGTTATTTTTAAAATTTTATTTTTATAAAGTTGTTCACAGGCTGGAGCGACAGCACAGCGGTAGGGAATTTACCTTGCATGCAGCCTGCCCGGCCGAGCTGAGTTCAATTCCTCCGCCCCTCTCGGAGAGCCCGGCAAGCTATCGAGAGTATCTCGCCCGCACGGCAGAGCCTGGCAAGCTCCCCGTGACGTATTCGATATGCCAGACACAGTAACAACAAAGTCTCCAATGGAGACGTTACTGGGCCCGCTCAAGCAAAATCGATGAACAACGGGAGGACAGTGCAGTACAGTGCAGTGCAAAGTTGTTCACAATAATTTATTACATTTAATATTCCAACATCAATTCCACCATTACACCTTCCCACTACCACTATTTCTAATATTCCCACGACCCCCCAAATCTGGACCCAAATAATTTAATGATGAGAAATTTTAAAAATATTTATGAGTTTAGCACTCAAAACTAAGACCTCAAAGACATAACTAAGAATTTGAGTTATAAAAAAGAACAATGGGGAAGGAAGGACAAAATCATTAGTCATTAGTTAATTCTTCGGTATCAAAATAAAACTGTCAAACTTGCTTTGGTCAGATTTTCCCAATTTGCAAATACTTGAATTTTCTATGAACCTCACTGTCTCTGTTTTGATTTTATAAAATCTTCCCTGACACCTTAAAAAAAAGTTAGGATAGGGCTGGAGAAATAACACAAAGGACTGGAGCACATGTCACACATGCCCTAAGTCCCAAGTTTGATACCAACACGACATACACCCCTTCCAGCACACTGGAATATCCCAGGGGGGTCCCTGAGCATCACTGGTCCTGAGAAGCACATAGCACCACCAGACAGAGTCATCAGGACTGCACAATTAGGCCAATTACCGCCAGGACTGGCCTGAAGGCCCATTGAGCACTGGTTGGGGACATCTCCTGACCAAGTTATGAGAATAAAATATCTATAGTTGCATGAGCAAAATAAAAATTTATTTGCAATATTAGATACTGAAATTCTCACTTCCCCGTTTGTTTACTTAACCGTGGTTTAAAAGGGTCAAGGAAATAGCTCTGAGGGAGGCCGTGAGTTCTGTCCCTAGTAACATATGGTTCCCTGATCATCACTAGGTATATTTCCAATTTTAAATAAAGAAGAGCGGGTCGTAAAATTTAATCCAGGGGCCTGAAGAATAGAGGTTTAGAGTATCTGCTTCGCAGGTGTATGATCATAATCACAAATCCCCACTGTCCCACATGTCCTGAGTGTGATCCTGGCTCCTAGCATGCTCCAATCCCCGATCACGATCACGACCATCCTGTGGTTCATCGATTGCCTCGAGCAGGCCCCAGTAACGTCTCCTTCTTCCTAGCCCTGAGAATTTTAAAAAGTGCCATATTCAAGGCTCTTTCAGGCTTTAGGAGAATGAGACCCATCCAATCCCCAGCCTCAAGCAATTGCCAGCTATACTATAGTCTACAAAAGCACTATAAGCACTCAAAAAAAAAAAAAAAAAGCAACACTTGGCAAGGACCACAACTGAAAAGATATACAGGCACTTGAGTCAGAAGTCTGACCTTGAGCAAGCATGGGTGAGCACAACAGCCATCCTCGGCAAAAGCCACAGTAATAACTTCAGTGACTCACCAGAGTATGAACCCCAGAAAGCACGTGCAAACATCTCAACCAAAGGAGTGCAAACCTCAGAGAGCACCAAGCCCAACCAAGTGTGCTAGCACCACAATCTGATGTGTGTCCCAAGTGATGTCACAGCTAAAATATGTGTGAACATCTGTGTAGTCACGGCCGAGTGGTGAAGGCGGTGGACTAAAAATGTGTGAAGATAGAACTGGGAACTGAAGGAGCTAAGGAAGAGAGGAAGGAGAGGAACTGTGGGGGTAATGGTGGAGGGGTTTGGTGTGGTAGCTCTGCAACACCAATGAACAAGGACTTTATTGTCTTGTTAACTGACACCTCTGTAAAAAGAAATAATTCACCCCTAACCCCCCCCCACTTCCTCCCTTCCACAAATAAAATTAAAATGTTGCAACACTATACAAAGGCGTCTGAGCAACTCTTGGTCTTTGCAACAAACAAGATCAACAACCATGGGAAGGGGAAGAGGAAATTTTGTATGTGTGTGTAATTTAAATTTACTTTTTTTTTTTAATGGGCTGGAGCAAGAGCACAGCAGTAGGGCATTTGCCTTGCATGCAGCCGGCCGGGGTTCGATTCCTCCACCCCTCTTGGAGGACCTGGCAAGCTACCGAGAGATCTCGCGTGCATGGCAGAGCCTGGCAAGCTCCCGGAGAGGTATTCGATATGCCAAACACAGTAACAAGTCTCACAATGGAGATGTTACTAGTGCTCCGCTGGAGCGAATCAATAAACAACAGGAGGACAGTGCTACAGTGCAGGGCTATTTTTTTAATTGAATCGCAGTGAGATACACAGTTACAAAGTGGTTCATGACTGAGTTTCAATCCTAAATGTTTCAACACCAGTCCCTGCAGTAGTGTACTTAGAGGAAAATTTTTTAAGAGAAATAACTTAAACACTAAAAACAATACTTAGGGACTGGAGCAATAGTACAGCAGTAGGGCGTTTGCCTTTCATGCAGCTGACCCGGGTTCAATTCCCAGCATCCCATTGGTCCCCTGAGCACTGCCAGGCGTAGTTCCTGAGTGCAGAGCCAGGAGTAACCCCTGTGCATCACCGGGTGTGACCCAAAAAGCAAAAAAAAAAAATTTAAGACACTTCATAATAGCCAAACATCAGAAACTCTCTGAATACTTTCCACAACTAAATGGATAAATTGCGATATATATAATTTACATATATGACACAGATAATAAAATCAATTTACAATAATTAATCTCTTTGTGTACTTCCTATTTATGTATTTTTCCATCTCTGTGATGTAATTAGTAACAAGTTTCAAAAATTAAAAATAGGGTCGGGGGGCTGGAGAGATAGCACAGCGGGTAGGGCGTTTTCCTTGCACGCAGCCGACCCAGGTTCAATTCCCAGCATCCCATATGATCCCCTGAACACTGCCAGGAGTAATTCCTGAGTGCAGAGCCAGGAGTAACCCCTGTGCATCACTGGGTGTGATCCAGAAAGAAAAAAAGAAATAGGGTCAGGAACATGACTCAGTGGTAGAGCATTGGTCTTGAATATGTGAGGCCCTGGGTTCAAGTCCCAACATTGCAGAGACCCCAGACCAACAAGCAAGGAGTATCCCCCAAACACTGCCACGTTTGGCCCCTAAATTTTTTCAATCTTTTTTAATTTAGTGTTTGGGTCAAAAATGGCCCAGATACTCAGGTATTACTCCTGGCTCTGCCTTCAGGAATTACTCCCGGAGGGGCTGGGGGTCTGTAGGAGATGCTGTGGGTCGAACCTATGACTGGTGCAATGCAAGGCCAGCACCTTACCGGCTGTACTATCTTTCAGCCCCCATCAATCATTTTAATTATATGATGTGCAAACTCCTGGCTCTTGGAAACATTTACAGGTAGAATATTAAATCTTGGATTTACTTTTGAAACAATGTATGGAAACAGGAAGACAACGGGTCTATGTGAAATGAAACCTGAGTAGAACTCAGTTGAGAGTAACGAAGCTGAGTAATAAGTAACATGATACAAATCTCCCTGTTTTCATGTATGCTATTTTAGATAAAATGTCTTCGAAAATTGCATGTGATATATAAAACATGGATATTCAATAAATATGATTTAGTTGTAATGGGACCACTGTCGTCTTAAAATGCTTATGTAAACTGAACTCTTTTTGTGTTGCCTGTTTTTTTTTTTGAGGCTACACCCTCACCTATTTGAGGACTATGAAGTAAGTCAATCACATGATAAAATGACAAGGTTCTTCCGAAGGCCTAATGCAAAGTAAATGTGGTACAAACATGAATGTGGAAATAGGAATATTTCCAGAACAGAGAGATAGCAAAGGCACGAGGCACTTGCCTTGCTAGCAGCCTCTCCCTGTTCAAACCCACCCTCACCACTGACACTGCCAGGAGTGATCCCTGAGCACACCTGGGTGTGGCCCAAATCCTCCCACACAGACCCAGAAAAGAAATACAAGTAATTTTGTAAAATGAGAAAATTTTTTAAAAATCAAGAAAATTTGCAAGCAATTATTTTTAAAAACAAATTGACCTATTCAAAATAAGTTCAACTTTCTTTTTGACCTTTTTATTTTATTTTATTTTATTTTTCTTCGACGTCGAAGAAATAGCTAAGAGGACGAAGAACCTCCGGCTCCGGGCACATCTCTTTGATTCCACTGTTCTTCCTGCATTAACATATGCCTCAGAGACCTGGGCCCTACGCAAACAAGATGAGAACGCCATTCAGGTCTCCCAAAGAAGAATAGAAAGAGCTATGCTTGGAATATCACGTTTCACTCAAATGAGAGAACGAATCCGGAGTTCTGACATCCGTCGACGATCAAGGATCAGGGACGCTGTCTCATTTGCCAAGGTGTCGAAAATCAGATGGGCTGGTCACGTAATGAGATTTAAAGACGACCGTTGGACTAGAGCTGTTACTGATTGGATTCCACGGGATGTCAAGAGACCGCGTGGCCGCCCACCTACCAGATGGTCAGACTTCTTTGTCAAGGTCATGAACGATCGGTTTGAGGCCCTCCATGTTCCCGGAGCGAAGAGATGCCATTGGGCTACACTAGCACGCGACAGGGACAAATGGAGACGTTACTGGCGCCCGCTCGAGCAAATCGACGACTAACGGGAAGTTAAGTGATTAAGTGAAGTGATTTTATTTTATTTTTCAGAGGTCCCCACATTTATTTAGCCTAACACCATATTTTCAGATTAAAAAAAAAATCACCCAGCCTGGGTAGTTCACCCTCTTAGCAAACAATCCCCACATCCAGTTGTATCTGAGGTTGCTGCCTCCCTCATCCTGGATCTCTCAGAACCCCAGAGGATCAGAGTCACCCATTCTGGGAAACGATGTGGGTTTTTTTTTTCATTTTTTAACTTTTATTAGTGAAACACCATGAAGTACAGTTGTAGACTTTCAAATGTTTGTGCTTGGGTTTCAATTATACAATGATTAAGTACCCATCCCTCCACCAGTGCCCATTTCCCACCACCACGGGTCCCAGTATCCCTCCCAACCCCCAACTCCCCCATCTCACCCTGCCTCTGTGGCAGGGTATTCTCTTTTGTTCTCTCTCTCCTTTTGGGTGTTGTGGTTTGCAAAAGAGGCAATGGGTGGCAATCATGTTTGGTCTATAGTCTACTTTCAGCATGCTTCTCCCATCCTGGGAGGATCCTCCCAAACACCCTTTATTTGGTGCTCCCTTCTCTATCTGAGCTGCCTTTTCCACTAGCATGTGTGGCTGGCCTCCAAGCCATGGAGCAAACTTCCTGGTACTAATCTCGGCCACTCTTGGGTGATAGTCTCCTAGTTTGTTACTTTATATTCCATATATGAATGCAATCTTTCTATGTCTGTCCCTCTCTTTCTGACTCAATTCTCTTAGCATGATACTTTCCATGTAGTACCACTTGTATGTAAATTTCATGTCTTCATCTTTTCTAACAGCTGCATAGTATTCCACTATATAGATGTACCAAAGTTTCTTTAACCAGTCATCTATCTGTTCTCGGGCTTTTTGACCTTTTTAAATTTTATTAAAGTACCTTGAATGCAAAGTTATTCATAGATGATTTGTAGACATACAATATTTCAGCAGTGATGCCACCATCAGACTCAACTTCCTGCACCAGTGGTTTCAGGTTCCCTCCCATGGCCCCCCTCCAGCCATCACTCTTACAGGCACCTTTCTAAGTCTGGTTGTAAATGTTTGGGTCTTGTGGTTTGAGTGTTGTTGACTTTTTGTTTGGAAATGTGGCCCTATCACTCCTTAACGCCAACGATGTACCTGAATCCCCTGACCTGGCCTCCTTTGCCTCTCATCCGTTCTCTTCTCCCTCTCCCTTTCACTCCTTCTTTCCTTCTCCTCCTTACATATGAACTGACTTACAGATTTTTTCAGTCATTAAAATAAAATCACAGAACATCATAGTATTTATGAAATCAGAGGGGAATTTACTAAAAGTTAAGTAAAAAGAGCAGGTAGAAGGCTGGGTAGGATCATTGCCTTGCATATAGCTGACCCAAATTCAATCCCCAGCATCCTGCCTGGTTCCCCGTGCACTGCCAGGAACAATTCGTGGGTACAGAGCCAGGAATAACTCCTGAGCATCACCCCGTGTGCTCCGAAAACAAACAAAACCAAAGCAAGTACAAAACAGAACTGAACGAATTCTATGATCTCATTGGAAGAAAAATGCAGATCAGTATAAATGTGACATAGATTTAGATGTATAGACAAACATAAATATTTACAAAGTATAAGTATAAATAAGTAAATAAATAATAAGTAATAAATAAGTATAAAGTATAAACTAAGGTAATTCTAATAGTTACACTCGCTTTTCCCAATTTTTAAAAATAATTATTTATTTTCATACTAGCAAAATAATACTTGCTTTGGTGACTTCCTTCTGTGACATTTTCCTTCTGAGTCCTAGATTGTGTTTGATTCTGCCTGGAAATTGCTCACGGTGCCAGAAGGAAATATTGTTACCTTTCAGGCTTACCTGAGAAATGCTTCCTTGTCACTGTGCTGCTATTGACTTTAAAGGATAAGAGACAGAGAAAAACCTTTTTTTGCACTTCTGCAGGAATATCTGAAAAATGACATCACTATCTGAATATAGATATCTTCTGGTAGAAAGAACCCTGGGAAAAAGAGATTATTCTGACCTCAGCTAGCAAGACTGTTTTTGTTTTGTTTTGCTTTGTTTTTCCGGATTCTTTTTCCTCCAGTGATTTAATACCTCTGAGCCATTTCCTCAATCATCAAGAGGTGATCACAGAATTTAATCTCCACTACCAACTGTCCTCCCCCATCCACACACACACACACACACACACACACACACACACACACCACGCACACACTCTGAACCGTCCACTGCTGTCACCCCTGTTCTTGCAGTTACAGTACAGAAGAGAAGGTGAAGGCAGTGTCAGGGAATGTGAGAGAGAAAAATTGGTTAATAGCACCGCTGAGGGCCCCTATCAGTTTTCATACTCCAGAACTATTTTGAGTGCCTAACACTATCTTCGTCACCTGAAACGTGTTATCGATTACAAACTTTGTTTCTAACATACTCATCTTTTTATACAGAGCATGATTTTGTTGCTTAGGTTTTTATATATCACTCCAAACTGTGGAAAACATTAAAATATGTAAAAATCACGAAACAGAAATCTTTCCTTTTTTAATTGCTGATTTAATTTGTGGTAGCAAAGAAATAAGTATGGTGGGGGGTTTCAAGGTCAAGTTTTGCTCCTGTATGCCAATACTGTCTGTCCTCCCATTGTTCATCGATTTGTTTGAGCGGGCCCAGTAACGTCTCCATTTTGAGACTTGCTGTTACTGTGTTTGGCATATCGAATACGTCACGGGGAGCTTGCTAGGCTCTGTCGTGAGGGGGAGATACTCTCGGTAGCTGGCCGGGCTCTCTGAGAGGGGCGGAGGAATCGAACCTGGCTCAACTGGGCTGGCTGTGCAAGGCAAATGCCCTACCACTGTGCTATCGCTCCAGCATAATATTGTATGCCAACAAATATTACGTAAATTATTTGTATCTGTATGTGTTGAGAAACTCTATCATCTGTAAGGAGTGTGTATTCAACTGTAAATTTGACCCACAGCATTTGTCCGAAAAAGAAATGCAGTTATTAAGGAAGCAATGAACTTAAACTACTCACCGAAACTTTAAGTCTCCAGATGTTTTCCGATAATAAATAAATAAATGAGAACGAGAGGACAGGCTGTAGGAAAGAGCCAACAGTGCAGTAACAGGAGCATAGCTCAGCCTCCTGCCAGTTCACACCTGCAAACAAGACCTCCTCAGCCAACCTTAAACCAGTTTCAGCAAGGAAACAGAAATCCCTTGTTGCCTTCATGAATTCAGTCCAAATTTGCTGTAGAATTAATGCAGCAAAATGGGACTATTTCCTCAATATAATGTACACTCATGTGATGGTTCTCAATTGAAAGTAGGGTTGTCTCCAACCGCAGGACAATTGCAGATATTTTTCAGTTAAATAATTAATGAATACTACTGGCATCCAGTGAAGTGAGGCAAGGAATGTTGCTAAATACATAGAAAGTATCATGTTAAGCGAAATGAGTCAGAAAGGGAGGGATAGACACAGAAAGATTGCATTCATCTGGGGAATATAAAGCAACAAGATGGAAGACTAACACTCAGGAGTGGCCGAGATTAGTACCAGGAATTTTGCTCCATGACTTGGAGGGCAGCCACACGTGCTAGGGGAAAAGGCAGCTCAGATAGAGAAGGGAGCACCAAATAAAGGGTGTTGGGAGGATCCTCCCAGGATGGGAGAAGCATGCTGAAAGTAGACTATAGACCCAACATGATTGCCACTCAGTGCCTCTCTTGCAAACCACAGGACCCAAAAGAAGAGAGAGAGAACAAGGGGGAATGCCCTGCCACAGAGGCAGGGTGGGATGGGGGGGATGGGGGTGGGAGGGATGCTGGGATCCGTGATGGTGGGAAATGGGCACTGGTGGAGGGATGGGTACTTGATCATTGTATAACTGAAACCCAAGCACAAAAATTTGTAAGTCTATAACTGTACCTCATGGTGTTTCACTAATAAAAAATTAATTAATTAATTAATTAAAATATTCTATAAAGCACAAGACCACTTATCTGGCAGTTATCAACAATGCTGAGACTAAGTAACCACAAATTTTCTAATGTGTTTAAAAAGAAAAAAGAAAAATAAAAAAATACACACACACACACACTTTGTAATCAGAGGAGAACAACTTTCATGCATTTTGAGTCTGGTAATGAGAAGAGATGCAAAAATTAACTTTCTTATAAGAAACACACACACACACACACACAGGGAGGGGGGCTGGGCTGAAATGATAGCACAGCTGGTAGGGTGTTTGCCTTGCACACAGCCAACCTGTATTCGATTCCCAGCGTCCCATATGGTCCCCCAAGCACCGCCAGTAGTAATTCCTGAGTGCCGAGCCAGGAGTAACCCCTGTGCATCGCTGGGTGTGACCCAAAAAGTTACTGTTACTGTTACTGTGTTTGGCATATCGAATACGTCACGGGGAGCTTGACAGGCTCTGCCGTGCGGGCGAGATACTCTCGGTAGCTTGCCGGGCTCTCCGAGAGGGGCAGAGAAATCGAACTCGGGTCGGACCCAAAAAGTAAAAAAAAGAAATAATTAAAAAAAATTTTAAAGAACACAGGGTCAGAGAGATAGTATAGTGGGTAAGGTGCTTGCTTTACTGGTTCAGGTTTGGGACCCAGCATCCTATATAGTCCCTGCAGCACTGCCAAGAGTGATTTCTGTGTGCAGTCAAGAGTAAGCCCTGAACATTGCCAGGTGTAGCCCAAAAATAAAAGAGCAATAGAGCAAGATAGAGAGAGAAGGAGAGGAAGGAAGGAAGGAAGGAAGGAAGGAAGGAAGGAAGGAAGGAAGGAAGGAAGGAAGGAAGGAAGGACACACCACAAAACCACTGCCATGCCTACAACTGGACTGCCCAGTTAAATATTCTGTATTTTCTGAGGTGACATCTACAAAAATCTACAACACTGACATTCCAGTAGAAGCACACCAGGTAGAATGGGATGTAACATAGATATTAACGAAAATCAACTAGTAAAAACATTAACACAGAAGGCTGGACTCTCAACAGCTTAGTAAACCCTCAGATAAGGACATAATGTCCCTATGGTGAGCTGTAACAATTTTCACAAATTATCTTCTATGGAAATTTTTTTTATTGATTTATTAGCCATTTAATGGTAACAAGCAATATAAAATAAATAATTGTGGTCCTGCAATGGGGACAGGCTTTAGGGGTGGTCGGGGAAATGGAGACAATGGTGGAGGAAAGGGCACAGAGGGTCGTAGAATTAGTGTTGGAATAGCAGATGCCTGTAACAAATTTTTGTAAACCACATTGTTTAAATAAAGTGGAGAAAAATAAAAATTAATCATAGGATGTTTGGGTTACTAAAACATGTTTTGAATAACTATGAATCTACAATCCAAATGAGACTACAATCTTACTAGTGATATTCCCTGAAGGTTATTCTAATAGAATCTTGCTGAGCAATTTGTGGGAAAAGAATGGTCAATAAGACAAATACAGCTAGTCTGTTAGTTCCCTGTTGTGGTTATGAAAAAAAATGTTATGCAATAAAGTGCTATTAAAGACAAAATAAGGAAAGAGAAAAAAAGGAAAGAAAGGGAAAGTCACAGAGGACAGGCAAGAGATATAGTAGAGAGGTTAAGACCATTTCCTTGCATGTAGAGCCTGGTTCAATCCCTGGTACCATATATGGTCCCCAAGGCACTGCCAAGAGTGTTCCCTTAGCACAGTGCCAGGTTTCAGCCCTGAGAAGCTCCAGGAATGGCTCCCCCCAAAACAAAACACAAACAGAATGAAATATACAGAGGAAAAATTGGTTCTAGCTTCAGGTACTAGGGAAAACTTAAACATATATTACTAGAAACATCTATGTTATGGGCCAGAGTGATAGTACAATGGCTATAATCAGTCACTTCCCTTGCCACGGCCAATCTGAGTTTAATAACCAGAATCCTGTATGGTTCCCCAAGCCCTCCCAGGAGTGATTCCTGAGCAACTGAACCAGGAATAAGTTCTGGGAGTGACCCCCCCCCCAAAAAAAATCCATGTTAACTCTCCTAAAATAAATAAATGTTAAAATACTATAGTTTTTGGACCATTTTTATATAAAGATAAATTAACTCTCAAATATTTATTCCAAAAAATCTTACTACTCCTGCAACTGTATTAAATTCCCTAGGAAGGTGAAACAAATTGAAGAAACTATTTTCTGGATCTCAAAACAAAGTTGTATTTCTACTTTTACATTAACAACATTCAGTCCCTCAAATATGCAGGAGTGTCAATCATGTGTCAAATAACTGCATGCAACACAAGACTGAAATAGGCAAGGCTCCTGACCTTTCAGAGTACACTGACCTTTAGGAGAAAGGGGTAAAAACTCAAAACAACAAATCCACGACTTCAATGTGTGACTTCTGTATCCAAATATGCTGGATTATACTCCAAATTTTTTTAGGTCCCTCAAGAATTTAATTCCTATAAATGATAGCAAATTATCAGA
This sequence comes from Sorex fumeus, assembly GCF_029834395.1. NCBI lineage: Eukaryota > Metazoa > Chordata > Mammalia > Eulipotyphla > Soricidae > Sorex > Sorex fumeus. Next base: position 9,255,098 of record NW_026606065.1, on the reverse strand, counting down.
AACATTCCTTTAAAAAACCTATTTGAGCATTAAAAAAAAAACAACACTATGAGAAAACTCTAAGAGCCAAAAACAAAAGAGAAAAGAAACCAAAAAACCAGAGCAGTAAATGCAAAATGACTTTCCTGGAGTAAGAAGAAATGAGTGCCTTATCTCAAAGGAAAATAGATTGGAATGACCCTGATAAGTATAGAAGGTGAAGTGTCAAGTCCTAGACATTTGGGTGTAGAGTTAAGACCAATGAATAAAGGTAGACCACCAAACTACAAAAATTATCATCAGAATAATTACAGACACAGCATATTAAGAAAGAAGTTTATCCATCTTGGCCTAGCACTAGATAAAGAGGGAAAAAAAGTGTAAACTGAAAACTTTTTTACCACTAACCAAGTTTTAGTAGGTTTGATGAGCAAATGTATACTTCTCATGTTGTCTGAGAATCCCAAAGCCAAGAGATTAGTTAAAAATAAAAAAAACTGTAGGTAGTTTGGTAATTCCTCACAAAATACTTAATCAAAACTAACATTTTTTAATTCGGTTTATCCCTTTTGATGTTGTTATGTCCCTTTATGACTTGCACGAAGCAGCGGTCAGCATATAAGGTTTTATTTTGCATTTCTTACCTTCTTTTCTCCCTTCTTTTTTCTGTTAGTCTTCCTCTCCAGAGATTACACTTTGCCAATAAATCTTAGTATACAATCCTTGATGCATGTTCTAGGTTGTCTTAATAGATTTTTTTATATGAGAAGACTTGTTTGAGAAGCTGCCATTCTAAACTGTGATATGAAGAACAAAATTGTCTATTCAAATTGTAAAGGGAAAAATACTATGGGAAGAAGGGACTGTGTGGCTAAAAGTTGTAACGTAAAATAGAACCCAGAACCTTCATGAAACATAAACCAGGTGATGAAAGAGCATGAGAAAACTACAGTAGAGCCCAGTCATACACAGCTAAAAACTTGGGCCTCGGTCTGGTCCACGGCTCTTTGTTTTCTTAAATTAGTTGTCAAACAAACACTATCCTCCCGTTGTTCATCGGTTTGCTCAAGCAGGTAACATCTCCATTTTGAGACTTGTTGTTACTGTGTTTGGCATATCAAATATGTCATGGGTAGCTTTGCCAGGCTTTGCCGTGCAGGCGAGATACTCTCGGTAGCTTGCTGGGCTCTCCGAGAAGAGCGGAGGAATCGATGTAGATGCAGAACACTACAATAATATGTTTGTATACTCTTTTCCATTATTGGTTATTTCTAATAAATTTTATGTTTTCACAGTGAATAGAATAAATTAGATCACATCATTTTCTTGTTTAAAATACAGTGTCTGCAACACCCAAAAGGAGAGAGAGAACACAGGGGATTGCCCTGCCACAGAGACAGGGGGGATGGGGGGATGGGGGTGGGAGGGATATTATCCATGGTGGTGGAAAATGGGCACTGGTGGAGGGATGGGTATCTGATCATTGTATAATTGAAACCAAAGCACAAAAAATTGTAAATCTACAACTTTAAAAAAAAATAAAATAAAATAAAGGGAAAAAATTTTTAAAAAAGAATCAAAAATAAATAAATAAATAAAATACAGTGTCTGGTGTCACTTGCATGCTTTATGTGTTGTTTATGGCTCGGCCAGGCAAGCTGCGTACAAGGCAAACGCCCTACCGCTGTGCTAGTTGTCAAACATTGAAAACAAGAAGGTATCACATGATAATTTCTGAATTTTCAAATGATCAGTCTGCATCAAACCTACATTCTTATATGACAAAAATTAGCCGGATCTTCCTACCTCCACCTCCAGCCCACCTTGAAACATTTTCACCACTCTCCATGTCATTTTCATTTGTTTGAGTCGTAAATGTCTAACTCCTAATTTAGAACTTTTTAGGCTTCCTTTTTCTTTCTACTTTTATAGGGACAATGTTCAGTTGTTCCTATAAAAGAACATCTCCAAATGCAGCAGCTGTGTGTACCTGGGTCGAGAACTCAAATTGAGGAACGACTTGGCTCCAGAACTGTGCAGGAGGAAGAGAGCGGCATGGAACACCTTCAAGAGCGTCAAAGAAATTGTTAAGAGGACGAAGAACCTCTGACTCCAGGCACATCTTTTCAACTCTACCGTTCTTCCTGCACTAACACGGGTCTCAGAGATCTGGGCCCTACAAAAACAGGACGAGAACTCTATTCGGGTATCCCAAAGAGGAATCGAAAGAGCTATGCTTGGAGTATCACGCCTCACTCAAGTGAGAGAAGGAATCTGGAGTTCTGACCTCCGCCAACGATCAAGAATTAGGTAGGGTGTCTCATTTGCCAAGATGTCAAAAATCAGATGGGCCGGACACGTAATGCGATTTAGAGATGACCTCTGGACTAGAGCTGTTATTGACTGAATTTCATGGGACATCAAAAGGACGCATGGTCACCCACCTATGAGATGGTCAGACTTCTTCGTCAAAACCCTGAACAAACAGATTGAGGCTCTTCATGTTCCTGGAGGGAGCAGATGCCATTGGGCTACACTAGCATGCGACAGAGACAAATGGAAACTTTACTGGCGCCCACTCTGGCAAATCGAAGATTAAAGGGATGACAAGTGAAGTGATACAAGGGACAACATTCAGTGGTGGTCAGGGTTCAATAGGGCCCTATTTACATTTGTAAATATTTGTCTCATGTGTCTTGCAGTGTAAGGGACAAAACTCAGGACCTTGCACATGTAAGGCCTGTTCTACCACTTGAGTCATATCCTAGACCATAATTTTTATATTTTAATCTATATTTTATTCTAAAACAATAACATTACTTAAGGAATTTTAATGGTAGGAGATGTAACTCAAAGCAGAACACATAAAGCATGTAAGTCCTCGGCTGTGATACCAGACACTGTATTTTAAACAAGAAAATGATGTGTTCTAATTTATCCTATTCACTGTGAAAGCATAAAATATGTTAGAAATAACCAATAATGGAAAAGGGTATACAAATATATGACTGTAATGTTCTGGATGAAAGATATAGTGGTTTGAAATAGAGTGGTATTTTAGCAGGGGAAGTAATACAAAGGGCATAGACACCGTTGTCATTATTATAAGGGAAAAGCAACTCAAAACAATGAGGTATCACCTCACACCAGTGAAAATGGTTTATATTAAAAAGGCTGGAAGCAGCCCGTGTTGGCAGGGTTGTGGTAAGAATGACCCCTCCACTGACTATTGGAAATAACACATAGCTCAACTCCTAGGGAAAGCAATATGGAGTTTTCTCAAAAAATAGGAATAGAATTCGCATACAACCCAAGTGTACTATTTCTTGATGTCTACACCCAAAACACAAAAACATTAAGTTGAAAGGATACATATACATATACATAAACATATATGTTCATTGGGGCACTTAGTACAATAGCCAAGATATGGAAACAACCTACATGCTCAACTATTGATAAATGGATCAATAACTGTAGTAACGAAATACAATGCAGCTTTAAGAAAAGACAAAACTCATGCAATTTGCCACTACATGAATGGAACTGGAGGGTATTGTACTGAATGAAGTCAGTCAGAAGAGGGATAGTCACAGAATGATCTCTCTAATGTGTGGAATTTAAAGACAGAGAGTAAGGGAGAAACAAATGGCCAACAGCAATGGAACAGGATATGGTCAACAAAACAGAGTTCGGGTGGGAGAGAGGGTTGAACAAAGGGGTATGACCTTTGGGACCTTGACAAAAGGAAGTGGGTAGTACTCTGGTGGTGGTGATGGTGGTAGTGGTGGTGGTGGTGGTGGTGGTGGTGTTTAAATGATGCATGCATGTAACCATCATTAACTAATATAAATCACAAAACATCAATAAACACTTTTTAATAAAAAAAAAATTTTAAAAGGGCCATATATGAGGTCCCAAGTTCTATCTCCAACACCATAAATGGCCGCTAAGTACCAACAGATATACATAGTCTTGGAGGACACTGAACACCACTGAATATGGCCTTGGTGACCCCTAGAAACATTAGCCTGAGCATTGAACTATCCAGCCCAATGAGTTAATTTTAAGGCCAATGTTAACACCTCACCAAAAGCTGGTGTGGACATTATCAAAAATATAACTGCAAGCTGATACCTCTGATGAACATCGATTTCTTTTTTAAAAATCTTAAAAATAAAGTCTTAGCAGATCAAATTCAACAGTAGATTAAAAGACTGGGGCCAAAGAGAAAGTCCAGTGGGCAGGGTGTTTGCCTTGCAAGATTTACCCAGGTTTTATCCCAGGCACCCCATGTGGTCCAAGTCCGTCCAGGAGTGATCCCTGACTACAGAGCCAGAAATAAGCCCTGAGCACTGCTGGGTGTTGCCCCAAAACAAAACAAAAAAAGAAACAAATAAAAAACAACAACAAAAGAGTCTAATATAAAAACCAACTGAGAATGATTCCTGAGATGCAAAGGTGACTCATCAGCTATGTTAACTAATGTGAATGCCACATCAACAAAAAGAACAATAAAAATAATGCTGAAAGTAGACTATAGACTGAACATGATTGCCACTCATTGCCTCTTTTGCAAACCACAACACCCAAAAGGAGAGAGAGAACAAAAGGGAATGCCCTGCCACAGAGCAAGGTGGGACGGGGGTGGGGGTGGGGGGATAGGGGGGAGGGATACTGGGATCCGTGGTGGTGGAAAATGGGCACTAGTAGAGGGATGGGTACTCGATCATTGTATAATTGAAACCCAAGCACAAAAATTTGTAAGTCTACAACTGTACCTCATGGTGTTTCACTAATAAAAAATTTTTTAAATAAATAAATAAATAATATAATCATATCAACAGGTGTAAAGTATGCATTTGACAATACTGAGCACCACTGATAACAAAATAGCTTGTCTCAACAAAACAATATAATATTGTAATTTGAAATTCCTGAAGTAATTATAAAAAACTGGAAATAAAAACCAGACTACTGCATGCACAAGAACGAAACTTTATCACTCCCTCATTGTGTGCAAAAATTATTTCAGGATTCCAGGGAGAGAGCTCAAGTGGTATAGCACACACGTAAGTATGTTCGAGGTCACGAATTCAGTCCCTGCACTGTGTGATGGCTTGGTGGTAAACACCTGCCTTGCAAACACAAAACTGCCCAGAAACTGCCCACATGAACTGGACGCAAATTTATGCAATTGTAAGCTTATCACAACGAAGTACATGTAATCCCTTTAGGTAAAATGTGTAAGCACCAAAACCAAACGTGACCCCACTAAGGACTGTAGCCAAAAGTGTGCTTGAACACGACAACTAGAGACTGTATCCCTAGTGAGCACCACAACCATGCGAGCACTGAAGTCAAGAGTATGTGACCTTGTCACAGCAGCTACAATACAACATGAGCAATAGAAAGGGAAGGGAAGGAGAATAAATTTAAAACGTTCTACCAAAAACCACCAAAAATTAAAAATAAGAAAATAAAATAAATTAAAATAAGAAAACAGAAAGTATCATTTAAGCAAAGGACAGCCCACTGAAAGAAAATATTCGCATGTCACACATCCAACAAAGAGTTAGTATTCAAGATATCTTTTAGAATTCATGAAACTCAAGAAATAACGCCATCAAGAAATTACATGTTAGCTGTTAGAAAAGATGAAGTCATGAAATTTACATACAAGTGGTACAACATGGAAAGTATCATGCTAAGCGAAATGAGTCAGAAAGAGAGGGATAGACATAGAAAGATTGCATTCATCTGGGGGATATAAAGTAACAAAGTATGAGATTAATACCCAAGAATAGCTGAGATCAGCACCAGGAGGATTACTCCATAACTTAGAGGCCAGCCGGGCATTCTAGAGGAAAGGGCTATTCAGATAGAGAAGGGAGCACCAAATAAAGGGTGTTTGGAGGATCCTCCCAGGAGGGGAGATGCATGTCGAAAGTAGACTATGGACTGAACATGTTTGCCACTCAACGCCTCTTTTGCAGACCACAACACCCAAAAGGAGAGAGAGAACACAGGGGATTGCCCTGCCACAGAGACAGGGGGGATGGGGGGATGGGGGTGGGAGGGATAGTATCCATGGTGGTGGAAAATGGGCACTGGTGGAGGGATGGGTATCTGATCATTGTATAATTGAAACCAAAGCACAAAAAATTGTAAATCTACAACTGTAAAAAAAATTAAAATAAAATAAAGGGAAAAAAATATAAAAAAAAGAAATTACATGTTGTTAAGAAGAAATAACACCATCAAAATATGAGAGAAGAGCTAAATATACATTTCACCAAAGAAGACGTAGAGATGTCCAGCATGCACATGACAAAATGTTCATTGTCACATATTATTAGGGCATGCGAATTACAATGGAACATATACTCACATTTGCAAGAATGTTATGGACATTACAAAGACCAGAAGCAAAGGCTGGTGAGCATGTAGACAAAAAGGAACTTTCATATACTGTTAGTGGGAATATAAACTGGAATGGTCTCTATAGAAAACACTATGAATATTCCTTTATATTCTTAAAATAGATCTATTCATGCGATCCTAGGTAGCTATTAAAAAACACACAAAATAATTAAGGTTTAAAAACATAAGCCCTTTTATGTCCACTGCAGTTCTATTTACCGTAGCCAAGATATGAAAATAAAACCCAAGTGACTAATGAAAATTGAATAGCGAAAGAAGTTGCGGTATATACACAGAACAAAATACTGCACGGGTAGTTTTTAAAAATTGCCATTTCAACAACAAAAATGGAACTAAAGATGTCTAAACAAAATAAAATAGAAAGAGAAAGCCAAATACTGGATGATTTCACTCACATGCAGAAAATAAAAGAACAAAACAAGCAGATAAATAAAACCAAAACATATCCTTGAATTTTGACTAAAACTGTAGTTACTAAAGTGTAGGGGTGTGGTGACAAAGCGTTGAGGGGAACCAATATTCTGTGATGGGGGTGGGGTATGTTGGTACTTGGTGATAGACACAGCACTGTGAAAATACATGGGAAGAGACTTGAAGGTGTGCTACTGACATACATACAGTGTTGCTTTAATTTTTTTTGAAGATGGAATAAGGACCAGTAAGATAGCTCAAAGAACTAAAACTCATAGATTATTTCTTACAAAATAAAATAAGTAACATATAGAAAGGTGCTCCTTCTTAGTCATGTTCTGCCTTGAATGAGAGAACTACTTAATGTTACTAAAAATTAAGACTTTTTTTGGGAGGGCACACCTGGAATATGTTCAGTAGAGACTTCTGGCTTAGTGCGAAGGGGTCTCTCTTGTGGTACACTGTGGTATCAGGATCAAATCCAGGCTTCTGGTATACCAAGATACCTTTCCAGCCACAAAATTAAAATTCGTAATATATGCTTGAGATGCCAACTGAACAGATCCCCTTTATAAAATATTGTCAGAATGACCAGCTCTCCAGAGATCAAGCTCAAATTGATTTTAGACCTAAGATCCTATTGTGAATATCCTGTTGTGAATATCTTTGAAGGTACAAAAAGTTTTATATATCAGGTTTCCACTTAGGGCTTTGCTTACTCATTCATATGCCTCAAACCTAAATGCAAGTCTTAATGTTTTAGAGTGGCATTAAATGGTTTTTTCAATAGTGGGCAGGGATTACTGGTAGATTCCCCAAAGCTTGCAATGCTTCAGAAGAGCATTCTAATGAGTTCAATTTTTTATTTATTCTATTTAGTACCAGACAGTGGCAAAAAGTGCATCTCATGTATATTGGTTTCCATAGTAGATTCCGGGTACTCTAACTTTAAAAAAAAAAAAAACAGTTATCTCTACGAATGTCCAAGTTTCCAAACATAAGCAGGAAAGTACACAGTGCTGAGTAATCAGGGTTGGGGAGGACCAACCAAGAAGAGGCCAGGTGGAGCTTGTCTGGAAAGGTTTCTAATGCCTTTATGATTAATAAGCCTAAAGAAAACATCTGAAGCCTCTTTGAAATGCTAAGAATGAACTATTGGACAACAACTGTGCTTCAAAGAGCAGCAAAGCATGTGAGGCACTGTCACACTGACTGGGGGATGGGGGTGCAGGGTGGGGAGAAGAAATATTATACCCCTGATAAATTATTTAGAAAGGAGTCCAACAAGTTTAGAAGAATTTCTATTAACTCATCAAGTCAAACTACTCCCTCTGGTTCTCTTATATTTCCAGGACAACTTCTGTTGGAATGTATGTTGCACAACTGGAAATTCCCAGAAATGAAGCACCATACTGCATATCCAGATTAGATAGGACTTAACATAAGGAAATTCTCTGGAAATCTGGAAAGCTCTACAAAACATCGTTAGACCCTCCATATGAATGAAAGGGGGCTTAAGAAACTACACAAAGATCAGAGAGCTCAATGGACCTAGCATATGAAAAACATGCTTTGTATATAGAAGACCCTAGTTCTGTCTCCAGTACCCCATGGCCTCAGATGACCACCAGGCATAACCTAAAGTCCAGAGCTTGGAGTTATAGGTGTAGTCTACAACACAGAGAGAGAGAGAGAGAGAGAGAGAGAGAGAGAGAGAGAGAGAGAGAGAGAAAGAGAGAGAGAGAAAACAAGCAATCAAAATTGAATTTGAAAAAAAATCATAAATATTCTTTAAGACAGGAACTTACGATAAAAATGCTTTCTTTTGAAAGAGATGGGGAAGTCATGCCCTTTAGATGCGTTAGATGAATATCAGACAATGAATACACTGCAACCTAAAATAATTGCTAGCCAATTCTCAAGTATTCATGACAAATGCATGGATCAGGCCACATTAACCCTGGCTCTTCGAAAATTTCCTCTTTATTTAAGTTGCTTAGAGTTAAGGAAAGCAATGTTTTCCTGAAACATACTTAGATATCACACACAATTTTTTATATCCCTGAGAATTTCTCACATAATATAACAGCATACCAAATATAGATATTTTAATTTCTAAATTTGTTTTTATAAAGTTATTTTATATGAAACTGTGGTACTCCATGAAATGACTTTCATTCACTCCCATTTACTTCTTCATTTTAAATCAATAGTATAGCAGAAACTATTCAGTAAGATGTAGAGTAAAAATGAAAGAGAAAAAATCAGGAAATCTTCAGTTCAAATATACTTTTCAGAGGCATTAAGACATTGTAGTATATAAATGTAAAAAAATATTAGGAAGAACTGTAATAATGCTAGTAGGGTTTATGTCACTCAAAAAGTGAGGTGAAATGCAACCCTTTGAGGTTAATGTATAAATAACTCTATGGCACGATGTTCATGAAATATATACCGGTAAGGTTGACAAATGCACATTCTGTTTTCTCCTTAGTGAGATATTTCCGATTAGTAAGGTATTTCAAGAAGTTGAATCAATGTCAAAAAAGTACTACTTATCTCTTTTGTGGGATATATAGAAACATTAGATAAGTGACCAATGCCCAAAGGCAAAAGAACTGGGAAGTGGGAAGTTTGCAATGGGAGTGGAGACAGAAGAGACAGATCAGGGAAGGGAACACCATGTAGGCAGGTTGGGGGCAGGAAGGAAACTGGGGACACTGGCAGAGGGAAGTAGACACTGGTGAAGGGATTAATGTTTGAACAAGATATGCCTAAAACTTGATAATGAATAACTTTTAATGTTATAATTCACGGCAGAGTCTCCTGCCCCCGCAGCTGGCTGTCCTCGCCGGGGCCCCTTGGAGGGAACAGGTTGAGTTTCCCTCCCGGCCCCGACCAGGGCTCCGGCAGCCGAAGACCTCCAGAACCAGCCACCACCATGCTGAGACCACTCTCCACATGCATGAAGGTACGGGCAGAGGAACACAGGCATGCGGATCCCGGGGCTGACATCTCCAAGTCTACTCAGATCGGGACTGAGCATCCTCCACCCAGATCCTCCACATTCCAGTAAGTGGGGGTCACACCCACCAACTGGCTCCCTGGCGCCGTGTAATCCCATCAACGGCCAAGACCCAGAGACTATAAAACCCAGCTCCCGGAATAAGACATCTTCTTATCTCATTCCTACTTTGGACAACCTGGCAGGCTACCGAATGTAACCTGCACACACGGCAGAGTCTGGCAAACTCCCCGTGGCGTACCCAATATGCCAAATACCAGTAACAATGATGGGTCTCATTCTCCTAACCCTGAAAGAGCCTTGACTATGGCACTTTTTAAAAAAATCTCAGGGCTAAGACGAAGAAGACATTACTAAGGGCCTGCTCGAGGCAATCGACGAACAACAGGATGGTCGTGATCGTGATCGTTATAATTCACAATGATATAATAATAAAAAAAAGAACTATACTACAAAGCTGTGGTAGAGTTCTGGTTGTTTACACGCAAAAAATTCTTTCTCTTTTTCCCCATAATAATCGAGTTATGGTAAGGTTTTACTTAGCCATCTAGCAACTATTTCCCCAAACTTCCTTGCAGTTAGGTTATGGTCTCATGGCTGTAATATTGCTCAAGACTAAGTTTTCTTTATGTGAGCAAGAAGCTTGGGGCTGCTCAGTTCATGCAACAGGTATATCTCTTACCCACTCTTTTCCTCTCCCCACTGACTGAAATCTACACATGACCTATTCTAGTTTTATCACACGAATAAAGACATATATGTGTACCTCATAAATAAAGAAATAAAGAAGGAGCATGAATTTCTAGATTAGACTCTTACAGATCTGTTCCAGGAAACTGCACTATGATGTGATGAACAATTTTCTTTAAACCTTTGTATTTTGGGGTCTCTTTTGCACAAGAGCATAGTTTTATATAAGACAGTCAAAAAGAAAATACATTTTGAAGGTAAAATATTCCATAACAATAGTTTCTACTAAGAGATGAATTGATTTTTCTATTTGAATATGAATCTTTTATTGAAGCATGTGTAACCATTATGCTAGTTGGAATGTGCCTTCCCGTATTCCTTAGACTTTCAGTATGTTCTGTTGATGCTTTAACTGCCAGTTACAGCCCTTCTGTGCCTCAGAGTTCTAAATCTGAATCAGTACAGACTAAGTGTTAAAGAGCTACTATCCCCAGAAAAAGTCTTGAACTGAGTTACTTATACTGTATTTATATTCTTCAGCCCTTGATTGAAATAATTCTATAATGTGTGCATCAGTCCCTTTTTTAAATATTCCCTACAGCTTTAAATCCATGTGCCCTTTATGATTACTAATTTACCTGTGTACCTGTGTACTCTCTATTAATTGTCTTCTGTTTCCACGCCATCACTTATTCTACTTTCCTGAATTTTCCAAACAGTTCACTTGAAATCTTGTTAATTTGTCTACTTGTAGAATATTCCTAATCTAAAGAGTCAGCTACTTATTCACCATCTCAACCTAAAAACTTCTCCAACGTAGGGGCTGGCATTTGCTGTGCACGTGGCCAACCCAGCTTCGATTCCCAGCATCCCATATGGTCCCCTGAGAACCACCAGGAGTAATTCCTGAGTGCAGAGCCAGGAGTAACCCCCTGCGCATCGCCAAGTGTTGACCCCCCCAAAAAAATAATTTTCCAACATAGAATTTTTATGGATGAAAAAAATTAAAGTGCTAAAATGGTAACTTGACTGACAAATGCCAATACCAGGGACAGAAACAGTATACAGGTATAAAGGCACTTGTTTTGCACACAGTTGACCCTGATCTCTGACACTCCAGATGGTCCCCAGAACACTACCAGGGATGATTCTTGAACACAAAGCTATGAGTAAGCCCTGCGCGCTGTAGGGTATGGTCCATCACCCTCTTCCCAATAACTGTCTCATTTAGAATTTTTGCACCTTCTCCTTCAGAAGTAGAAATCTTCCACTTAAATATCAATAGATCTCTTAGTAGTTGATGATGGAAGTCTTACGATTTGAGAATACAGTTCAGGGATGTCGGACAAAATAGATTCTACATTAAACTATAAGATCTTATGTTAAAACACTTCTGATAACACCTTTTGTTAAATCGACTTTTTTTTAGCTTGAGCTGAAAAAGGGCAGTTTTAGGCAACATAATGACACAGATTTATTTAGCACTTTTAAAATTATGTTACTAAAGCTAATTGTGTTGAATAAATCTTATTCTTAAGACGGTGCACATATATTCTAATAGCATCCTAGCTCTACTCACTTCCCTAACAAGACTTGTATAGAGAAAAGAATAGAAGTTTAGTGCGCAATCAAAGTATAAATAATTCAGGGAGTTTGACGGGCTTAAGAATTTCGTATTTGTCATCACAGAATGGGAGAAAATATTCTCTCTCACTATTCATCTGACAAATGGTTACTCTCCAAGATACATAAAGCAACCAGAAACCTTACAGGAAAAAAAAAAACCTTTCAAAAATGGAAAGAAGATGTGAGCTGAAGCTTCTGCAGAGAAAATAACCAGATAGCAAAGAGAGTATCTGCCTCATTGATCATCAGGGAGGAATTGCAAATCAAAACAAGAATGAAATATCATCTCTCACCAGCAATAGTGACACAAGTCACAAAGAACGAAAACAATGAGTGTTGGCTTGAGCATGGACTGAAAGTAACCCTCATTCACTGTTAGTGGGAATGTCAACTGGATCAGCCTTTCTGGAAAATAATATGGACACTTTTTTTAAAACTAGGAACTGAGCTTCCATGTGATGCAGCAATCATACTTCTGGGCATCTACCCTAAGGGCCTCAAAACTCTATATAAAAAAAAAGATATTTGCTCTTCTATGTTTATTGAAACTCTATTCACAATAGTCAAAACCTGGAACAATCCAAATGCCCCCAAACAATGCCCCCAGACTAGATATAAATGCCCCCAGGCTGGATAAAGGAACTATGGTATATATCCACAAGGGAATACTACTACACAGCTATAAGAAAAGATGAAATCATACAATTTGCCACTTTGTGGATGAACTGGAAGGTGTGTTGAGTTACCCAGAAGTAAAGAGAAAGATACAAAATGGGCTGTCTCATTTACTGGGCTATGAAAACCCATACTATAGCAACAACAAATGGTGCAAAGAAATAGAACCTAAGACATTTTTCTCTTTATTTTTGGTTTTGTTCCTCTGCCACACTTGAAAGTTCTCAGGGGGTTGCTCTTGTATCTGAACTCAGAATTACTCTGGCTGTTCTCAGAGGACCATGAGAGATGTCAAGGATCAAACCCTGTTCAGCTGTGTGCAAGGCAAATATCCTACTCACTCTTCTATTGCTCTGGCTCTGTGTCATCTAAGATCATGTGATCTATAGAACAGAGTTTACCAGGGCAATGATACTAAGAGTTGGAGGGTGCGGGGGAGGTAATGGTGAGACAGATGGAGATGGGGGGAAATAGAAGATGGGGAAATTCTGAGACAAGAGTGAAGGGAAACAGCGTTTGTAGTGTGTGTGTCGGGGTGGGACAAAGCGATGTCTGAATGTTGCATGAATGAATCCCTATCATTGATGGTGAGGTCAAATTGTAAATCATGATGGCCAAAAACATTCTTTTCTTTTAAAAAAAAGTTTTATTTGAACAAATAATTCTATCTACTTGTAACACTGTAGCACTGTCATCCCGTTGTTTATCGATTTGCTAGAGTGGGCACCAGTAACGTCTCCATTGTGAGATTTGGTGTTACTGGGCTTTTTTTTTCTTTTTGGGTCACACCCAGTGATGCACAGGGGTTACTCCTTGCTCTGTGCTCAGGAATTACCCCTGACGGTGCTCAGGGGATCATCTGGGATGCTGGAAATTGAACCCCGGTCGGCCATGTGCAAAGCAAACGCCTACCCGCTGTGCTATTGCTCCAGCCCCGGTGTTACTGTTTTTGGCATATTGAATACGCCACGGGGAGCTCGCCATGCTCTGTAGATAGATAACTTTTCCTATCTACCTATTATGGAATAAATTAGAATTTTAGTTTTTAGAATTTCAGAATCCAGTAAAAAAAAGTTATAAATGTCTGATGAGATGGTTACCTTTCCTGTGCTTTTATTTTTATTTGGAGAAGGGCAAATCTGATTCATGGTTCCATGGATCGAACCAGAGTTTGCCACATGCAAGACAAACATCTTAATCCCTATACTATCTTTGTATCCGATACTTTTCTCATAATAATAATATGAACTCATAATAATAATTCTATAAAGGCATACAGAAAGGATAGTCAAAATCTCAGGGATGGCTTTTTTTTATATTTGTATAGTACTAGCAATAAGCCTTGTGCATTTTTTTTTTATATTTTAAGTTCATTCTCGAAAACCATTGCGAAGTTGTCACACACAGGCAGTACTTGGTTCATATAATATTACAAATAGCATGGAAGTATTACAAGATCTTAGAGAAAACAAGATGTCTGTTTACTCTTCACCACCACTAGATCTAATCCAAACACTGCATTCCTAAAAGGACATGCAATATAATTTACATTTAGCCTGGGCAATCCCATTCCTCTCCTAGTCTTAACTGACCTCTGTGGTATGATTTGAAGCTCTGAATATTAGAGGTAAATGAATCCTGTGGTCACAGCTACTTCTGTTGAAGCTAATGTCCATCTGAACAGGAAGGAGGAGAACACTAAAATTCTACAAGCACTGCTTATGGGAGTCAGGGAGATAGATAGTTCGAAGGATTGAAGTACCTGCTTTGAATGTGGAAACCCTCGCTTTGATCCCTGGTACCACATGATTCCCTGAGCATGGCTTGAAGTAACCCCAGAGCAATGAGCCAGAAATGACCTCCCATTCCACAGAGCTACTGATTGTAACCCTACCCCCCCCAAAAAATGCAATAATACTCATTAGCTTCAAAAACTCTATTTACTCAGTTCCTACTCATATCGATGTCAGATTTCTATTTTTTATTTTTTTAAACATTTTAACTTTTTTTTGATTAATTAATTTTTTTACATTTTGGGTAACACCTGGCGATGCACAGGGGTTACTCCTGACTCTGCACTCAGGAATTACTCCTGTCAGTGCTCAGGGGACCATATGGGATGCTGGGAATCGAACCCAGGTCAATTGCGTGCAAGGCAAGCACCCTACCCCCTGTGCTATCGCTCCAGCCCCCAATGTCAGATTTTTATAGGGAACATTACATCACACAAAAACTGAAAAAGAATGCAAGCCAGATTAAACAACAGTGTACACCAAGAATTCTTAAGTCTCACAGCAGACAGCTTAGCTAATAGTCGTATTCATTTAATTTTACCCAGACAGACTACGGTAATAAAAAAGAATTATGCATATTGGAACATATTCATCTAACTTATAAAAGTGTATGAAATGTTATATACACATATAAATAAAAGGACTTTGACTTCTCGAGAAATATATATATATATATGTTTTTCATTCACACAATGATTTCCATAGGATTTTATAAAGCTTAATTAAATAGTGCACTGTAGCACTGTCCTCCCGTTGTTCATCGATTTGCTCGAGCAGGCACCAGTAATGTCTCCATTGTGAGACTTCTTGTTACTGTTATTGGCATATCGAATACGCCACGGGGAGCTTGCCAGGCTCTGCCATGTGGGCAAGATACTCTTGGTAGCTTGCCAGGCTCTCCAAGAGGGGTAGAGGAATCAAACCCAGGTCAGCAGCGTGCAAGGCAAATGCCCTACCCGCTATGCTATCCCTCCAGCCCATTAAATAATGCAATATGGAATAAATATATATATACACTAAATGTATTTCTTCTTAAAATATTTCTGACCAGGAGGCCAGAGGAATAACTCAATGACTTAGAATATATGCTTACAAGAATATGGTCACGAATTCAATCCCCAGTGTTTTCACACACAGAGAGAACAATCCTGAAGTTATATTAATTAAATCTGACAGCTCTGCAATCCTGAAGTTATATTAATTAAATCTGACAGCTCTGCTGTCTGGAATCCCTAAAAATTTCTGGATTTTTGTGTGTTGGGTTTTGGGACTCTGAGACCACACCTGGCAGTGGTTGGGAGCTACTCCCAGTTTAGTGCTCAAAAGGCACTCTTGGCTGTCCTCAGGGAACCATGCAATGCCAGGAATCAAGCTTGAATCTGGTAGATGCAATGCTTAACCCTTTGAGTTCTCTCTTCTGCCGCCACAAGTATCTAAGTATTACAAAGGTGTGTAAATCTCAAGTGAACACTGAATCTCAAAAAGATGTGCAGACAAGGAAGCGTGACCCCTAAAAGGTATGTGAGCACCACAGCAACCCTCAGTGAACATTGCAATCAATGTGTGCATCCCACAACTAAAGACTATAACTCCCTGTGAGCATACATGCAAGATAAAAGGAACAAACTTTGGCATGCAGCACAGCAAAATATGCAAGCACTACAACCTGATATGTGACCCCCTCATAAGAACCATGTCTAACACTGAGGACTCTAGAGCCAGGCATGGGTGTGACCTCGGGTCATCACAATAACCATAAGAGGAAAAGGAATAAGGAAAAGGAAAAGGAGAAGGGAAAATGTCTAAATAAAATACTTCCACCTATCTAGAAATATCAATAGTTACTTAACTATTCTTCTGTATATACTCATTTATACTCGTTTTAAGCCCACACGACTTAAAACATTTCTGGGATGACATGGCACTGCCTAATTAAGCTTGGAAACGAGATTATACACTAAGAGCTCCAACAGTGAGGTAGAAGTGTTGTGATTATGCTGAGATTTTCACTGTAAGTGTTTGTAGGTGAACGGATACAACTGCTTAGTAGGTGGGTCTTTAAAATGCTTAGAGAGCAGGAGAGGTAGCTCAGTGTTAGAGCTAGCAAGCCTTTCAGGTATAAGGTCTTGGGTTTTATGTTCATAGCACCAGGAGCCGGAGGTTGGAGGGAGGGGCTTGTCAGAATGCACCCCAGCTAGAATACATCTCAACATCTCAGTATCCAATTTTGCTGAACAAGCTACAGGGTTGGTTCTCTCTGCACAGAAGTTCAAGACACTTTTTTCTAGAAGGATTTAGCCACCATTTATGGATATGTATTTTCAAACATAAAATCGATATATCACATAATTACTAAAGCATTACCTTTTGTGGTTTTGTAAGCAAAATTAATCTGTTTTTGTGGAAGTTAAAAAGTAAAATGTTTGATGATGGGTGTGGGGTTGGAGTTATGTGCACGGGAAATCGTCATGAAAGAATTGTAAATCACAGAACAGCAATCAATTTTTTTAAGTTAAAAAAAACACTGTCCTCCCATTGTTCATCGATTTGCTCGAGCGGGCCCAGTAACGTCTCCATTGTGAGACTTCTTGTTACTGTGTTTGGCATATTGAATACTCTCAGTAGCTTGCCAGGCTCTCCGAGAGGGGCGGAGGAATCGAACCTGGCTCGGCCAGGCTGGCTGTGCGCAAGGCAGACGCCCTACCGCTGTGCTATCGCTCCAGTCAAGTTTAAAAAAAATAAATAAATAAAATCTTTGGGCAGTGGAGATAGCTCAGTGGTCAGGTGTACATACAAAGCATACAATAGGAACTGAGTTAGAATCCCAGGAACCGCATCCCCCCCCCCCCAGCACGGCAAAATGTGCCCCTTGGATTCCCAGGGTGACCCTATGTCAGCTACTCCACTTCCTCAGTTCCTAGCTACAGGTGGTCCATGAGTCACTGGGAGTGATCCCCACACCCCATGAGCATTGCTTGAGAAGTTTCCTCCAAAAAAAACAAATTAATTTTTTTTTTTGCTTTTTGGGTCACACCCAGCTTTGCACAGGGGTTACTCCTGGCTCATGCACTCAGGAATTACTCCTGGCAGTGCTCAGGGGACCTTAAGGGATGCTGGGAATCGAACCCGGGTCGGCCACATGCAAGGCAAAAGCCCTACCCCCTGTGCTATAGCTACAGCCCCAACAAATTAAATTTTATCTCATAATTTTTCACCCCATACTTCTTCCCTTACATCAGCACAGACACAGACACACACACACACACAGACACACACACAGACACACACACACAGACACACACAGACACACACAGACACACACACATT
The DNA here is from genome assembly GCF_029834395.1 of Sorex fumeus. Lineage (NCBI taxonomy): Eukaryota > Metazoa > Chordata > Mammalia > Eulipotyphla > Soricidae > Sorex > Sorex fumeus. The sequence goes on along the minus strand of NW_026606065.1, from coordinate 9,237,128 downwards.
CCTCATCTCTGGGCACAAAACATACACGTACAAACAAATGTTTTAAAAAATAAATATTAGATGGAATTTAATAATAGCGTTTGTGCTGCACATTAAATTCATCCATATATGAGACGAATTTCCAAAAATTAAATATGTATTTAAAAGAAAAATCAGTTGCTTTATCATCCTGCCTTAACCTGAGCAGACCTTTGTTCTTAAATTGATGAACAGTGCTAGAGTGCCCCCTGGTGGCCTCCCTTCATACAGTTTGATTTCTCTCTACGGCACTATCCTAACACCAACTGAACTTCCAAGTACCAAATTAAAATAAGATAGATGTGTGAAACATTTACTCAAAGATTGTAGAGCCTGAGCCCATAATACAATAAGATCCATATTTTAAAATATAGATACATCTTTGCTCTATTAAACTCAAATTCTCAAATACAGAATAGGTAGTGTTGTGATATTTTTAAAGAACGTATCAAGTTTCAACATCTTAATTTAGTTGCACGAGTCACTAGACAACTTAAAAATTTAGAATCAGAAAGACAGGCAAGACATATTCAGTTTGGGATGTTTTTGTTTTTGTATTTGGAGGAGTTTGGTCTTGTGACCATATCTCCCAGTATATTTGGTGGCTACTTTGGTCTTCGTTCAATGTTTAAGGGCTATTCCCAGAGGTGCTGGGGACCATCTAGTTCCAGGGATCCATCCCAACCTCCTACATGCAAAGATTGTACTCCAGCCTTTTGAGCTATCTCACCAGCCATTAAGTGTGATTTTTGGACAAGTGAAGAAAATTTACCCTGTCAACAAGAATTGGACAAAAATTGGAGATTATTCTAAAACACTTACTCTTTTTTACTCGACATTTTTTTTTGTTTTCCCTTTAGTCACTATGTAGATAGCTGATAAGAGAACAAGAAACTAAAGATAAACGTTCAATGCAAAGTTGGTTTGATTAATAACTTACAAGACATAGCCCCCAATGAAGAAGCACATCATTTCCATCATACCACTGAAAACAATAAAAAGAGACTCAACTACATTATTCCTATGGGTGTCACCAGGATTAGGAGGGAATATAAAGGAGATATTGAGGAGGACTGGGCTGGGAGAAGTTAGATCATTAAACCACATGGAGAGCTTTAAAAACCAAGGTTCAGAAATACCCTGCACCAACTATGCTCACAATCGTGTGATTTGTTGAATTAGTTCTATTGAACATTAGAATATTAAATACTATCTTTTTTTCTTATTCCTTTGTAGATTGTAAAACTTACAGGAATATTAGAACATATCATTTTATCATATTGTTGCATTCTACATCTAAAAGTGCAACCAAATATTTTGCTGCTCATAACCTTTCCTGATCCATCATCGGACTAAAATTTAAGCAAACTATAATAGACTACGAATCATCTTCTATCTCTGTTTTTCACCCTATACTCCTTCTCAGGCAACATCAGTTACAAATGAGTTGCTAGTGGGCTGGAGCGATAGCACAGTGGGTAGGGCATTTGCCTTGCACGCGGCCAACCTGGGTTCGATCCCCGGCATCTCATATGGTCCCCCAAGCACCACCAGGAGTCATTCCTGAGTGCAGAGCCAGAAGTGACCCCTGAGCATCGCTGGGTGTGACCCAAAAGGGGGAAAAAAAAACAAATGAGTTGCTAGTATCTCTGTCTTCCTCTTAAAGTCTTGTTCATCCTCTTACCATTAGTACAAATCATTTAGACCCCATGAATTCAAACACTCCCAGACTAAGACAGTCTTTTCATTCCTGACCTATCTCTCCCTCCACAAGATTTTTACCCTATTATTTACAGGAGCTGTCACAACTGCTCTAAACCAGTGCTTCCCAAAATTATTTACAGTCAGAATCACACTGAGGATACTTTGGTGGTGGTGTGTTTGTTTTTTCACTTAGATAAAAGGGGGCCAATCCACAGAACATTATTTATTAGGAAAGAAATGAGGTGACCCAGGCAATTGTACTTGGAGCCAGGCTGCAAAGTTTGGGACATAGATAGCCAGTTCCTGAAAGGTGAAGACTAAGTCTTTTCCAACTTTGAGGAAGTACACGGTCCTGAATATAATAAGAGGTCAGTACATGTGACGAAGACTGCGTGTTTGTTACAAAAATATGCTTAGTGGTTCATTCATCTCATCCCAGCACACTGCACAGGAAGGACTGACCTTTATTTAACCCTGAGATATAACTTATGAGCTCTTCAAATACCCTGCCTGATAAAATGGCTTTTGTATCTTGGTCGTTGTATTTTGTATCTTGGGTCAGTCCGCCATCGGTTGAGCTTTGGGAAACGAGAAACTGAAAAGCTACGGCTAGTCATGTGGATGCTCCTTAAGTATGCGAGTGATCCCCAGTAAAAATCCTGGACACCAAAACTCAAGACAGTTTTCCTAGTCTGTTACTTTGTACATACCACATAGCATCACTGGGAGAATCAAAAAATAACACCAAACAATTCTCTTAGGAGTTAACACCTGGAGGAGTCTCCTCATTTCTCTTGAACATGTGTATTTTCCCAATGCTATTTGAATATGTCCTTTCATTGTAGTAAAACCAAAACCACGCAGCTGGAGAGATGAGATAGGAATTAAGGAATTAGCTGACTTCAATGCCATCTCCAGCATGCCATGGCCCCAAGCACCCCTGGGTGCAAACCCCGAGAGCCACCAGGTATAGCGTGAGTACCTGAGAGATGACCTGAGTAATTCCATGCACCACAGGGCCCAAGAAGCATTGCATTTTCAGGCCCTCACCTTGAACCTCCAAGAATCATGAGTGGGGTCCTTGGGACTCCCAAATACTGCTTGTGAGGCTCCCCCCATAAGCAATAAATAATCATGATTATCACAACTTTTCTGAGTTTCGTGCACATTTTTACCAAAGCATTCATCTAAGCGGATCTTGGGGATCCTGAAAAATATTTTAATGCTTTTTTTTTATAGTATTTGGGTCACAGCTGGTGATACTCAGGCCCAGGGTCTGCACTGTGAACTACTTCTGGCGAGCTTGGGTGACCACATGGAATGCCAGGGATCAAACCGGGTCAGCTGCATGCAAAACAAACGCCCTACCCTCTTGTACTATCACTTCAGACCCTTTAATGCTTTTTTTCAAGCTGTTCAAACTTCCAATACAACTTTTCAAGACAACCTTCCAATACAACTTTTCAAGACAACTTTCCATTCAATTAGTTTTTTTTTATTAGTGAGACATCATGAGGTACAGTTGTAGACTTACAAATGTTTGTGCATGGGTTTCAATTATACAATGATCAAATACCCATCCCTCCACCAGTGCCCATTTTCCACCACCACAGATCCCAGGATCCCTCCTACCCTCCATCCCCCTCATCCTCCCATCCCCCCATCCCCCCATCCCACCCTGCCTCTTTGGCAGGGCATTCCCTTTTGTTCTCTCTCTCCTTTTGGCTGTTGTGGTTTGCAAAAGAGGCATTGAGTGGCAATCATGTTTGGTCTATAGTCTACTTTCAGCATGCATCTCCCATCCTGGGAGGATCCTCCCAACACCCTTTATTTGGTGCTCCCCTCTCTATCCATTCAATTAGTTTTAAATGTTGTTTAGAGGTCCATGGAGAGAGCTCCGTGCAGCTTCGAGACTAGGAGTTTCGTGCCCAGCACTACCCCCATGCCCAAGTACAAACTCAGGAGCATTTTAGGACCCCTGGTGCCTCAACAATCCGTGAACTCTGGTGCACCACAACCAAGTGTGTTCCAGCACAACACAAATTGGGTGATCCCTGTTCACTGCAGCAACAACAAAGGGACAGGAAGAAGAAAAATAAGATAAAATGAAATAAAAAATCTTTGTTTCCAAATTCTACTTGCATGTAGAGAAGAACTAAGAGAGAATAGAGACAAATATAAAATTAATTGGGAAGTTAGATATTTTCAATTTTTTGGTCATTATTGTAATAAAATTATTTTTATTAAATAAGTAATATTTTAAGGATCCAATTTTAATTTAATATCCTGGTCTATTGTATTTAATCCAGTATTTTATGGGGATTTTTTATAGAGGGTGTTCCATATCTGGATCTCCACTCAGGAATCATTCTGGAGCAGTTAGAGACTTTATAGGGTGCTGGGCATCCAGGCAAGGCAAGAACCCCATCCATTGTTCTACCATTCAGGTCCAATCTGACTTTTTTTTTTATCTGACTTTTTAATATAAAGTTCTGAAGATCAAGATGACTGACATTCAGGCCACCTTTTAACTAAAATAAACATTCTAACTTCAGTTTGAAATTCAGATCCCATCGACTCAGGATTAAAGAATAAAAGAATGGAGCAATATAGAGACATTATGTAGTGAAGGAAAATGGACTTGAGAAGCAATCTCATGTAGGTTGAACACAAGCTTGAACTGCTACAAATTGTGGAGCCTTGAGCAGTTTTCTTCACCCTGAAAGACCTCAGTTTCCCCACTTGTGAAATGGTAGTAATACAGTAGCTTCCAAGAATAATCGCAAAAATAATAACTGGCATTGATCAAAAGCTAAATAAATGTTTCGATCTCTTCTCTCAGTCTTCGAGCTGGAGAGGTAGTAGAGCCAGTAGGACTTAGGTCTCACATGCAGCAGACCCAAATTCAACCTCCGGTATCCCATATAGTCCCTCAGGTACTGCCAGGAGTGATTCCTAGTTCAGAGTCAAGAGTAACTCCTGAGCATTGCCAAGTATGACCCCCAAACAAAACAAAACAAATATCTCTTCTCTCACTCTTTCTCAAAGATTCCATATGTGACTCTAGACAATTTGTTATTGTTTTTTTTCTTGTTTAACTAGCTTCAATTTATGATGCCATACACTCTCAAGGCATAATTTATGATCTGAATAAAAATATTAGTTTTAATTGACTGGCTGTAGGGTTAATAAATACATGAATCACTTTTTTTTCCTGGTTGATTTTTCCCAATTGGCTAAGTCATAAATCTACATTCAAAAATCAAATCTCATTCAAAGCCCTATTGCTATTTTTCCAATCTAAAAGTAAAGTAACATTAGGTAACAAATACTTATTAGGGTTTATAAATGAACCAAGAAAAACAAAGCAGAAAAAATATAAGAGTAGAAATTCTTACCACAGCTACTGTCACTGCTTTCCAAAAACTTCTGGGCATGGTACTCTTGCCAAAGATAGAAAATTTTTTTAAAAATCCTTTTATTTTTTAAGTATACTCGTGTTCAAATTGTCTTCCCTTGGTTACTTCAGATACAAAATAAAACGATAGTGCACATATATTCTTATCCAGTTTGCAATATTTCATTGTACTTTCAGATTATTTGATATTTTGTTTTAATTATGTTTTTGAGTAGGAAGTATTGTCTCCTACCAAAATAAGTTCTTTATTTGGTCAGATAGAATATTCTGAGGAGAACAAGTAAGACAATTTTCATTTACATATGAGTGGGAGTTAGGTCTGCATTGGGGAAATATTTGTCATACTCAGCACATTATTGTCATGACTTATCTGAAAGAGCCTATATACGACTCTGATAAAGTAAAAATCATTGCTTTGCCTAGTGAAGAAGAAAGAAAGATACTACATCTCATGTTCTTTTCTAAGCAATAGCTGTGTCAATCTTTCTAAAACATAAAGGTTAAGAAACATGATTATTATATTATTATAAGTAATATACTATACCACAAATATCTATGGTATAGTGTATTATTTATAATATAATAATACTTATAATATATTTATAATATCTATGGTATAGTATGTTATTTATAATATAATCATACTTATATTTATAATATCTAAGGTATAGTATATTATTATTTGTGTTCCTTCATATCTACACTTTTTGTGCCAATTATATTTTTCCAAATCCTTAGATTCTGTCTATGGAACTAAGTTGACTAAACCATGAGGGAAGAAGGTAGTACAGGCAAAGACCTAGAAACAGCACTAGAGGATTATGGGCACTAGTGGTGAAAGTGATGCAGTAACATTGTAGGCCTAAAACATTACCATTAGTGGGCCTGAGAGATAGTACAATGGTAAAGTGCTTGCCCTGCAGGCATCTGACCCAAGTTCAATCTCCAATCCTGCCAAGCCCAACCAGTAGTGATCCCTGAGCAGAGCCAGGAGTAAGCTCCAGTACTGCTGGGTTCAAGCAAAACAAAACAATCTCCATCACAGCATATGGTACTGAGCACTACCAGAAGTGATCCCTGAGACAGACATAGAAAGATTGCATTCATCTGGGGAATATAAAGTAACAAATTGGGAGACTAACAGCCAAGAATAGCTGAGATAAGTACCAGGAGGTTCACTCCATGGCTTGGAGGCCAGCCGCACACGCTAGGGGAAAAGGCAGCTCAGATAGAGAGGGGAGAACCAAGTAAAGGGTCTTGGGAGGACCCTCCCAGGATGAGAGATGCATGCTGAAAGTAGACTATAGACCCAACATGATAACCACTCAACGAATGCCTCTTTTGCAAACCACAGCACCCAAAAGGAGAGAGAGAACAAAAGGGAATGCCCTGCCACAGGGGTGGGGTGGGATGGGGGGATGGGGGGATGGGGGATGGGAGGGATGCTGGGAGCATTGGAGGTGTGGAATGGGCACCGGTGGAGGGATGGGTACTCAATCATTGTATAACTGAAACCCAAGCACAAAAATGTGTAAGTCTACAACTGTACCTCATAGTGTTTCACTAATAAAAATTTTTAAAAAAAGGTGATCCCTGAGCAGTGCCAAGGGTCACTTGATCACTTGATATCTCGATACTCATTGATTTGCTCGAGCAGGCGCCAGTAAGGTCTCCATTCATCCCTGTTGTAGCCCAATGGCATCTGCTCGTTCTAGGAAAACAGAGAGCCTCAAACTGATCGTTCAGGGTCTTGATGAAGAAGTCTGACCATCTCGTAGGTGGGCAGCCACGCGATCTTTTGATGTCCAGTGGAATCCAGTCAGTAATGGCTCTAGTCCAGCGGTCGTCTCTAAATCTCATTACGTGTTCAGCCCATCTGATTTTCAATGCCTTGGCAAACGAGACAGCGTCCCTAATCCCTGAGCGTTGATGGAGGTCAGAACTCCGGGTTCTTTCTCTCATTTGAGTGAAGTGTGATACTCCAAGCATAGCTCTTTCAATTCCTCTTTGAGAGACCAGAACAGCGTTCTCATCCTGTTTTCGTAGGGCCCAGATCTCTGAGGCGTATGTTAATGCAGGAAGAACAGTGGAATCGAAAAGATGTGCTTGGAGCTAGAGGTTCTTCGTCCTCTTAGCTATTTCTTCGACGTTCTTGAAGGCGTTCCAAGCCGCTCTCTTCCTCCTGCGCAGCTCGGGTGCCAGGTCATTTGTCATGTTGACCTCTCGACATAGGTACACATAGCTGTTGCATTCGGAGATGGTTGTTCCGTTGAGAGCGAATGGGGCGTCAGGAACGAGGCTGTTTCTCATAAACATTGTCTTCGTAAGATTCAGCTGTAGTCCTACCTTTCCACACTCACGGTCAAAGTCGGCCAGCATTTGTGCCGCTTGACTGATGTTTGGTGTTATTAGAATGATGTCATCAGCAAAGTGGAGATAGTGTATTTGCCAACCATCTATCTTCACTCCCATTCCTTCCCATTCTAGTCGTTGCATGACATTCTCAAGGGTGGCACTGAAGAGCTTCGGTGAAATAGTATTACCCTGCCAAATTCCTCTCTTGACATCAACGATCACTTCTTTGTAGAATGGTGAGATCCTGGTAGTGAATCCGCAATACAGCTCACGGAGGATCCTGATGTATTGGGCTTGAATGCCCTGATTGGCTAGGGCTTCAATGACCGCTTCCGTCTCAACAGAATCAAAGGCCTTCTTTAAATCAATGAACATTAGACAGAGCAGTATCTTGAACTCCTAAGAAACCTCAATCAGCTTGGTTATCCTGTGGATATGGTCAATCATCCTGAATCCTTTGCGGAACCCGGCTTGCTCTCGTGGTTGTCCTTCATCTAGTGTTCTGCCAATCCCATTCAAGATGACTTGAGTGAACAGTTTGTAGACGACAGACAGCAGGCAGATTGGGCGATAGTTGCCAATGTCGTGGATGTCTCCCTACGTGTATAGTAGTACAGTCCTGCTTGTTTTCCACTGGTTCACAACCTTGCATTCAGACAGGTAGCGTGTGAAGAGCCGAGCCAGTGTATTGATGAGTACTGATGTAACTCACAGTTCCAGGATTCCACCATTCTACAGTTCCACCATTCAGGTGTTTAGGTCTGACCTTGTCTGGGCCAGGTGCTCTTTGTTTCTTTACCAACGAGATGGCGTGTCGAATTTCGGAAGGGAGAACATTGGGAACAACATATCCCTACTGTGGAATTTGGTCTGAGGGCAGGTGGACATGGCTATCAAAGAGATCTGACTAGAAGTCATGAATAATCTTCTCTATTGCCCTTCTGGAAGATGTGATAGATCCATCAGGATATCGGAGGGCAGTCATCTAGGTCTTGTAGTTGGCGGAGGACAGGTGGGAGTTACGAATGCTTTTCTTGGCTTCTGCCTGCCGCATCTACCAGCACTGCTGCTCTTCTCTCTTTGAGGTCTTCCTTGATCGTTTCTCTGCATTGCTCTGCGAGCTCGGACATTTGCTTGTGGTTGCCTGAGGCACGTTGGCGAATAAACTCAAGAGTTTTTGAAGACAGGCTTTTTTTATGGTTATCTCTCTCTTGGCGTTCTTTGCACAATCATGGAGGTGCTGAATCATTCGATTGTATTCCTCATCAATGCTGTCAATGACGGCATCTTCTCATACTGCCGCAACAGAGCCAAAGAGCTCCCAGTTGGTGGTCGTTCTGGGAGTTCTCTTCTTAAACTTTGCATTCCTTTCTCCCCACTCTGTGAAGTAGAATTTTGCATGAAGGAGACGGTGGTCCGATCCCATTTGGAATTTTGGGATAACAGCGACATCAGTCAGGCAAAACCGTTGATTGAGTATGATATAGCCAATTTCATTGTGGAACCGTCCACCGGGAGACTCCCATGTCCAACGTTTAGATTCAGCCTTCTGGAACTGTGAGTTACCATGGACGGTCTTGGTTGACATGATGAACTCAGACAGTCTGTCACCCTGTTCTTTCCATTCTAGGCCATGGGTCCCTATGTGGAGTTCTTCAGCTGATCTTCTCGGTCCTATCTTGGCATTAAAATCACAGACAATGAACTTGCAGAAGGTGTGGTCTTCTTTATAGAACTTCTCCTGCTCCATGTAGAACTTCTCAATTTCTCCTTCATCATAATTGAATGTTGGTACGTAGACAAAGAAGATAGAAACTTCCGGCAGTGAGTCACATCTATTCAAGTGTAATTGTCCGATTCAGGTCGTTAGGCATTTGAATGAATCAATGCTCATGGCTAAGTTTGTGTTGACAAGGACACCAACACCACTGACGCCTCTTCTGTCGCATGTTCCAAGGAACAGTTCTTCTCCAGTGTCAAAAACGACGTGATGTGATTGATGCCTTCTCGTCTCGGTCAGGCCAATGATGTTGTACTTGATCTTTCGCACTTGTACCATCAGGTCCTCGATAGATGCATTAGATGCCAGCGTACGTGCCTTGAAAGTACAGACAGTCATTTTTGTCTTTCTTCGTTTTGGCAGCCTAGTTTGGCCTTGAGATTTTATCAACCTCTCTTTCTTCATCCTTCTCAATGCTGCTGTATTCAAGGTCAGGGGAATGAGACCCATTGTATTTACTGGATTTGGCATATCAAATACACCACGGATCGTGCTAAGAGTAAGCCCTGAGAAATGCCAGGTAAGACACAAAAACAAACAAGCAAACAAATACTAACACTCGTGTGAACCATGATCCTACAATTAAAAAAATAATAGCAATATTTACAGGGTCAGGAAGGTAGCTCAATGCCTTGTATGTATGGAGCCTGTGTTTGATCTCCAGTATGTTAAAAATTAAAATAATATAATAATAGGAGCTAGGGTAATAGCACAGTGGGTAGGGCATTTGCCTTGCACATGGCCAACTGGATTCGATTCCCAGCATCCCATATGGTCCCCCGAGCACTGCCAGGAGTAATTCCTGAGTGTAGAGCCAGGAGTAACCCCCTGTGCATTGCCAGATGTGACCCAAAAAAAGCAAATAAGAAGAAGAAGAAGAAGAAGAAGAAGAAAAAGAAGAAGAAGAAGAAGAAGAAGAAGAAGAAATAACTAAATTCCAGCCCAGAAAATATTGTTAAAGATATTGATAACAAAAATTTTTAACTAAAATAGTAATTCATATGTCTTTAAAAATATAACTATGGGGCAGAGAGATAGTACAACAGTAGGGTGCTTGCCTTGTACTCAGCCTACCTGGATTCAATCCCCAGCACCCCATATGATCCCTGAGTTATTGAGGGTCTAGCAGACTTTAACAATATAAAAATAAAACCTAAAAAAAAATCTGTATTTAACCATAATGAACACATACACAATTCACAAGGCATCCATAGTCATACTAATATACATGTGCTTCCCCCGCCATTGACTTTGGATTTGGACACTTACTCTACTTTAATGAATAGTATATTTGCAACATATGATTTTCAAACAGAAGGTTTTTTAATAATCTGATATTTCAAGAGTCTCCTAACTCCTGTGCCCTCTGACATTCAAAAATACAATAAAAGCCTACGGCCATACCACCCTGAACACGCCCAATCTTGTCAAAAAATACAATAAAGTTGTACATAAGATTTTCCTTGAGGTTAGGATTACAGAGGATGCGTGAAGGAGATTTAATGGGCAATCTGGGGTAGAATCACAGTATCCAATCAATGCCTAACAATATTAACCTGAACAAAAAATAAATATTTACAGTTATAAACCACTGAGACTTTACTTTGTCATATGGTGAAAGCTAACTGATACCTAACATGTTGTAGGTACAATGTATGATACTTCATACTTTGTTATCCCATTTTACATGATAACAAGTATGAGATAGGTAAAATATCATATTCAAAACTCACAGTTCTGTAATATTTTATTTTTTAATTGTATCACTATCACTGTCATCCTGTTATTCATAGATTGCCTCAAGCAGGCACCAGTAACGTCTCCTTCATCGTAGCCCTGAGATTTTAGAAAATGCCACATTCGAGGCTCTTTCAGGGTCAGGAGAATGAGTCCCATAATTGTTACTAGTTTTTGGCATATTGAATACGCCACAAGGAGTTTGCCAGACTCTGCCATGCGGGCAGGATACTTTCAGTAGCCTGCCAGATTCTCCAGAGTAAGAACTAGATAATAAGATGTTGTGCTCTTCTGGGAGCTGGGTTTTATAATCCTGGGTCTTGGCCATTGATGAGATTACACAGTGCTGGGGGCAATTGGTGGGTGTATCACCTACACTGGAAGATGGGGGATCTGGGTGGAGGAGGCCCAGTCCCAATCCAAGTAGGCTTGGAGATCTACGCCCTGGGTCCCGCTCACCTGGGTTCCTCTGCCGGTTCCTTCATGCATGAATACTTGAATACTTATTTAAGAAATGTGACAATAAAACATTTAAAAATAATTATTAAAAAACATTATTATAAAGAATCTTGGCTCTTTCAAAATAGGGATCTTTGTTGTATTTTCCTTAAATTATCAAAAACATATGCAGTCAGTACAAAATATGGATGATTCCCAAATGATTGCTAAAAGTGATTTTATCACACAGAAACTATGTATCACACCCAAATGAAGAAATACCTTTCCTGCCCAAGACAAAGCCAGCAGTCAGTATATCAAGGAAAAAAATCTCATCAAAACTACGTGATGAGATTGTCAAGATTTTATTCCATTTCATAACTTTTCAGATTTGGTAATGATCAACCAGGTCAAATTAAAATTACTTTCAAAAATTTATATGCTAGTTTGCCACTCAATGCCTCTTTTGCAGACCACAACACCCAAAAGGAGAGAGAGAACACAGGGGATTGCCCTGCCACAGAGACAGGGGGGATGGGGGGATGGGGGTGGGGGGGATATTATCCATGGTGGTGGAAAATGGGCACTGGTGGAGGGATGGGTATCTGATCATTGTATAATTGAAACCAAAGCACAAAAAATTGTAAATCTACAACTTTAAAAAAAATAAAATAAAATAAAGGGAAAAAAAATCTTAAAATCAAAAAAAAAATTTATATGCTAGATCAAATGGACACTTTAGGATTTACTGTTTTAGATTCTAATCTTTTTATGATTGTGCAAGTATGATTTTCCAGAAGCAATATGTTATATAGTATCACATATTGGATGTAAAGGATATATCAAACCCCCCATGTCCTGTGAGTTAGATATCAACAAAACTTTGAAACCAACAACTCTTTTCATTAATTTTAAATATATGTAACAATTTTTCACTAAATATGCTATTTAGTTTAGTGTAGGATACCATTGGTTTGTCCTTTCTGTCTTGCCTCAGGGTCACGATCACAATCATGATCATTCTGTTGTTCGTCGATTGCCTCGAGCAGGCCCCAGTAACGTCCCCTTCGTCCTAGCCCTGAGATTTTTTTAAAAAGTGCCATATTCAAGGCTCTTTCAGGGTTAGGAGAATGAGACCCATCATTGTTACTGGTGTTTGGCATATTGGGTATGCCACGGGGAGTTTGCCAGACTCTGCGGTGTGGGCAGGTCACATTCGGTAGCCTGCCAGTTTGTCGGAAGTAAGAATGAGATAATAAGATGTCAAAGCGCTTCCTTCCGGGAGCTGGGTTTTATAGTCTCTGAGTCTTGACCGTTGATGGGATTACAAAGAGCTGGGGTGGGTGTGACCCATGCCTACTGGAAAATGGAGGATCTGAGTGGAGGATGCTCAGCCCTGATCCGAGCAGGCTTGGAGATCTCAGCCCCGGGACCCACGTGCCTTTGTTCCTCTGCAGGTACCTCCATGCATGTGGATCACTCTCCTGCCTCAGGGAGCTTAAGTTTATTAGGTTACTCCCATCACAGTACGCCCATTCCTCTGTGTTTATTTGTAACTTCTTTCTTTGTGCTCTGTTGACTTGTAAATACTGTTTTGCTCTTCTCCTTAAGTCCTTTGCATAGTTAAGTCAGAACAATGTCCTTTTTGTATGGGTACAAGAAGACCGTAAATGCTATATGCTTTTGTAACATGGGAGTTAATTGGTTCTCAATGATATTTACCTCTTTGGCTATTTTTTTTACCTCTGTTCTCTCAACTTAAGCCTCAGTTGCCCTTACTTCCTAGTGCTCCAAAAGCAGGGTCCTGACGAGGGACTGGATGGACCCAGGGCAAGCGGTGAGCTCTGTGCTACCCTGGCATCAAAATGGGCCTGATCAAAGTGCCATAATGGTTAACAAATAAGCTAAGAGCTTGGTCATAGACAAATGCTGTCATGATCCAAAAAAAATAATAACTAGATTCGGACCCTGCTAGGGTTAGGAAAGATTAATCTGGCCTGAGCACTGTAGTCTGAGTCTGTGGCAAGATGTTCCCAGGAGAGCTGCCCTACAAGCCTCAGTGTATCTCTTACTATGTCCATACAAAATAACTAATATTCTGTCACTGTCACTGTCACTGTCCTCTGTTCTTTGTTTTCTTTTTGGGTCACACCTGGAGATGCACAGGGGTTCCTCCTGGCTCTGCACTCAGGAGTTACTCCTGGCAGCGCTCAGGGGACCATATGGGATGCTGGGAATCGAACGCGGGTCGGCCGCGTGCAAGGCAAATGCCCTACCCGCTCTGCTATCTCTCCAGTCCATCGTCCTCTGTTGTTCATCAATTTTCTCGAGCAGGCCCAGTAACGTCTCCATTGTGAGACTTACTGTGTCCGGCATATCAAATACGTCATGGGTAGGTTGCCAAGCTTTGCCGTGCAGGCGAGATACTCTTGGTAGCTTGCCAGGCTCTCTAAGAGGGGAGGAGGAATCGAACCCGGCTCGGCTTGGCCAGGCTGACTGCACACAAGGCAAACGCCCTACCCGCTGTGCTATCGCTCCAGCCCAACTAATATTAAGAAGTAGAATTAAGATGCTAATTAAGATGTTAATTAAGTGATTGAACTAAGGAGAAGAGGAACACCCCTGGGTGTGTTTTTGCCCTTGAGCCTGATGGGCAGTCAGGAGGGGCTTTCTTATGTTGATTTTGCTAAGGACTGGGTATAGTGTCTGCCCCCCAGTGCCAGGGAGTGGAGAGATGAGAGTTGGAGAGAGGAGGACAGATGAGACAGTTGGGAGGAGCGAGAGAGCAGGACAGCAAGATGGAACTTGGAGAGATGAGCAGGAGAGACAGGAGACGGGAATGAGGGGCAGTGTGAGATTAGAATAGGGGGCTCAGGAAGACTGGAACAGGCGCTTGGGGAGAATGGAATAATGATCAACTGGCTTGGCCCTTGTTTCCTTCTCCGTCTGCACCATGGCACAGGCCGCCTTGGCTGGGTGAGCGGCCTGAGACCCCCCCCCCCGCCCCCCAACCTGGGCAGCAAGGGGGAGAGCCACCAGGGCTCTCCCTAGCCACATGAGATTAAACAGTTTAGCATGTAAGGATTCAGACATAACTCAATAAAAGCAAGCAAACAGAAAAATGCATGCAAAGCTGACCTTGCGTACAAGTGATCTCGGAGGCCAAGAATTTCCTCCAAGAATTTTCACACACATAGCTATCAAATTCTTGAATCTAAAAAATTAGAAATTAGAATCTAAATTAAAATCTATAAAAGTAAACCCTAAAGCGTCCGTTCGTTCTAGGACATGGATTTTTGAAAGTGAAAAAATTCCCTGCTGTTCTGCAGTCTGGAATTCCTGGAATGCCACAACCAAATGTGTGTGAGATCACAATGCACACTTAATGCAGTGCAGTGCAGTGCTTGCACACTGGGTTCTAGTATTTAGCAGGGGTCTCCCACTTGAGCTGTGATACTGAGACACGCTTGGATGTAGGGCGACAACTAGAATGTGCTTGAGCACCACAGTTAGAGGAGCAAGCACTGAGGTGGATTTCAGAGCGTCAGAACCGAAGGTCTCTGTGTGCGTCGGGATCACAGAGTACGCCAGGTAGGGTGCTTGCCTTGCACACAACTGACCCAGAGTTTGATCCCCAAAACCCATATGGTCCCCCAAGCACCACCAGGAATGATCCTGACTGCAAAGCCAAGAGTAAGTAAGCCCTGAGCACTATAAGGTGTGGCCCCCAAACGAACAAAAAAACAAAAAGTTTGGATGTCATCAAAACAACAGAGGGAAGGGGCTGAAAATAAAAAAAGATTATGTGATTTTTAAAAAGTATATTGGGGCCGGAGCGATAGCACAGCGGGTGGGTGTTTGCCTTGCACGCAGCCAACCTGGGTTCAATCCCCGGCATCCCATATGGTCCCCCAAGCACAGCAGGAGTGATTCCTGAGTGCAGAGGCAGGAATGACCGCTGAGCATCGCTGGCTGTGACCCAAAAAGCAAAAAATAAATAAATAAATAAATAATAAAAAGGTTCTTTAAAAAAAAAAAAGGTATGTAGTAACCAAGATATCAAAATTGTAAATTCAAGGATTACATAGTACTTAAGTAAAGCCAATATTAAGTCAAGATTTTAAGTTCCCCAAATTTCTTAGAAATTATACTAAAAAGTAAACACTAGTACAGTGGGTGTAGCACGAGATCAATTGCGTTCGACCGACCCCTGGCACCCCATATGGGCCCCTGAGGCCCACCAGGCATGATCTCTGAGAAGTAAGGTCTGAGTAGTGCTGGGTGACATCCAAAATCAAAGAGGCGGGGGCGGGGGGGGGAGGGGGGAGCACAGATTAAGGGACTGGGCTCAAAAAATGTAGCACATGCCTTACATGTATGAGGCACAGAGTTTGATTCCTAAACTAGCATGTCCCTCAACGCTGCTCCAAACACTGTCATCCCAAACACCAAACCTCCACCCCTGGGCCAAGTATCGTATGAAAGGTCCCCATGCTCCGAAGCACAGTTAACAGATGTCCCCAAACCGAATGAGAGAGAGAGAGACAGAGACAGAGACAGAGACAGAGAGACAGAGACAGAGAGAGAGACCTTGCCAAACTAATGTTGATGACTTCATTTTAGTACAAACCAACCTTTTTTCTTTATTTTGGGCTGGACCACACCCAGAAGTGCTTGGGGCTATTCTTGGCTACGTGCTCAGGAGTAAGCCCTTCCAGTGCTTAGGGGAACAAGGTTAGCTGTCAGCAAGGCAAATGTCTCAACCCCTACACTCTCTCTAGCCTCAGACCAATTTTTAAAATAATTTCAAGTATTATGGAAAAGCAATGCATGCTGGTATTACATTTAATTCAAGAAAAAAAACTATTTGGATTCCTGACTTTGTTTTCTTTTGTTTAGCCCAATCTTCCTCCTCCCCCCACACCCCCCACTGGTGGTACTCAGGTGCTATGCTATTTCCTGAGTAATTAGGAGTTATTCCTGGCAGTGCTCAGGAGAACATGTTGTGTTAGGGATAAAACCCAGGCCTTTTACATGCAAGATATATACTCAGCCAATTGAGCCAATTATCTCTACAAAACTTTTGTTTGTTTTAAATAAATGCTCCTAATTCTTCTTGGGCCAGAGCAATAGCATAGCAGGTAGTGTGACCCCTTGCAGGCGGCCGACCTGGGTTCCATTTCTCTGCCCATCTCGGAGAGCCCAGCAAGCTACCGAGAATATTCCGCATAGACAGCAAAGCCTGGCAAGCTACCCATGATGTGTTCGATAATGCCAAAAACAGTAACAACAAGTCTCACATTGGAGACGTTACTGGTTTCGCTAGAGCAAAAATCGATGAACAACGAGAGGACAGTAGACTGTGGACAACTTTCTTTTTACATGTGGTTCCAGGACCTCATATATTCAAAGCGTGGACAACCCAGCCCCAGATATTTTAATTATAATTGTTATACTAGATAAATTTTCAGAGTTTTTTAATTATGTAAACAAGCATTCTTAAAATATTACTATTGACTGGGATACTGTTCCATTTTTATGTGAGAAGAAATATTTTGACATAAAGCTTTAAACTGTTAGAAGTTCAAGTTATTTTGTTCAATTTTGGAGGAACATTTGGTTATACATGTTTATATATTATATACTTATGCATGATTATATATTTAGTTTATGTAAATATTTACTTATTCAATTATATAATTCAATCAGAACAGAGTTCCTTTAAGATAGTCCATAATATAATTTATTAATACTCTCTAGGAATAAGAAAATATATCATATTTACAAAATGAAACAGTTTTTTAATTATACACAGAGAGAAACAGACACATAATCATAAGCATAAGACATCCTCAGTTGGACTGGAATGATAGCACAGCAGGTAGGGCGTTAACCTTCATGCGACCAATCCTGGTTTGATTCCCAGCATCCCATATGGTCCCCTGAGCACTGCCAGGGATAATTCCTGAGTGCAGAGCCAGGAGTTAGCCCTGTGCATCACTAGATATGACCCAAAAGGCAAAAAAAAAAAAAAAAGACATCCTCAGTTCTACAATATCATAAGTCAAGAAGAAACAAATCACCTGTGGCGAATATTAATGTTGCCTTCCTTCCCAGTGAGTACAAAAAGCCTTGGAGGACCTTCCTAGTGGAGACAGGGGCGGTAGAGATCTCTCCAAGCAGTACTCAGCCCAGCATGCTAGCCTGACAATTGGGTGCTCCCATCAAAGTTGTGAGGGAACTATCTGAGGTGCTCAGGGTAAAATTTTTAATTAATCTGAACTCAAAGTAGACAAAAGGGAGGCTGGGCTGTGTTCAGTGGCAAAAGGGCCTACCTTGCAAGCCTGAGATAGAATTCAATCCCTGGCACCTCCCTATATAAACTCAGTATGGTCAGTATCACCGTCATTTGGGATCCCTAGCACTGAATCAACATATACAACACCATGGCTCAAGCATCCAAAATAAAGAGTGCTGGGACCTGAGCGATAGCACAGCAGGTAGGGCGTTTACCTTGCATGCGGCCAACCCGGGTTCGATCCCCAGCATCCCATATGGTCCCCCAAGCATTGCCAGGAGTAATTCCTCAGTGCAGAGCCAGGAGTGACCCCTGAGCATCGCTGGGTGTGACCCAAAAAGCAAAAAACAAACAAACAACAACAAAAATAATAATAAATAAAGAGTGCAACCCTAGAGAGCACACAACTAAAATGTGTGAGCCCCATAGCCAGTTATACAGTCCACAAAAAGCACATCTGACAGTACCACACTGAAGTATATAACACCCAACAGGTACCAAAACCCAAGGAGCATGTATCATAATAAACCATATGTGTACCCCCCTCTCCCTCACATCCTCATCATTGCAATCAGAACAAAAGAAAGGAGGAATATGGAAAAAAAATAACCTACAGAACGTGTATGCTTCCACTTTTCAAGGAACTTTCAAGAAATTTTCAGCATCTCTTTTTCTTAACTACATTGTAATTCTTTGTTATTTGTTCTAATATCACTGTGTCACTGTCATCCTGTTGATCTTCGATTTACTCAAGCGGGCGCCAGTAACGTCTCTATTCCTCCCAGCCCTGAGATTTTAGCAGCCTCTTCTTACTCGTCTTTTCCCAACGATTGGAGGCTCTTTCAGGGTCAGGGGAATTGAGACCTGTTGTCATTCCTGGTTCTAGCATATCGAATATGCCACGGGGAGCTTGCCAGGCTCTGCTGTTCTAATATGTTATGACTAAATAATCATATTCTTATTAGTTTAAGTATTACAACAAACTCGTTGATCCTGAGACGCAAATCATAAAGAATATGATGGCTAAAATAATAAATTTTAGGAGCATGAGAAATAGTTGGGCATGTAGGGCGCTTGTCTTGCATGTAGGCTTGATCTGGGTTTGAACCTTGGCACTCCATATGGTTCCCTGAGTTTCACCAGTGATGCCTGATGGTTCCCTGAGTTTCACCAGTGATGCCTGAGCATACGATCACGATCACAATCACGACCATCCTGTTATTCGTCGATTGCCTCGAGCAGGCCCCAGTAACGTCTTCTTTGTCCTAGCCCTGAGATTTTTCAAAAAGTGCCATATTCAAGGCTCTTTCAGAGTTAGGAGAATGAGACCCATCATTGTTACTGGTATTTGGCATATTGGGTACACCACAGGGATTTTGCCAGACTCTGCCGTGTGGGCAGATTACATTGGGTAGCCTGCCAGTTTGTCCAAAGTAGGAATGAGAAAATAAGATGTCAAAGCGCTTCCTTCCGGGAGCTGGTTTTTATAGTCTCTGAGTCTTGGCCGTTGATGGGATTACATGGCGCCAGGGGGCCAGTTAGTGGGTGTGATCCCTGTCTACTGGAATTTGGAGGATCTGGGTGGAGGATGCTCAGCCCCGATCCCAGCAGGCTTGGAGATCTCAGCATACATACCCTGAGCATACAGCCTGGAGTAAATTCTGAGCCCTGACAGGTGTGACTCCAAAGCAAACACAAAAAATTGTAAACTGTATGTTAATTTTACCCCAACCATTTTTCTTTCCTCTTTCCTGGCTTTGTTGATGGTGTTCCTGTTCTTGCAGTGATCACACACACTGAGTTGTGGGATTCCTGGGGAGTGCACACTTGAGTTCTGGTGCTTGGCAGCACGGTGTTGGCAGGGCTCACCAGGGGATAGTTCCATGGGGTTGCACTGTGATGGAGATCACACTTTGGTGTGGTACCAGGGATACCAGAGGCAGGACATGTAAGGTTGTGTAAGAAATCAAACTTGTAGACTCTCCCAGACCTCACACTTTACCCCGATTTGAAAAGAAAGAATACTTGGCATTTTCCAGACACTGAATTGATTCTTTTCTCTGCAATAAGTCTGTGTTGAGTTTCTCCATAATAGACAATTTCTCTCTGACTCCAGATATATGAGGAGTGCTGGCAGAGAGGAACATACAATGGGTTAGGAAGAGAAGCAAGCAAATTTCAGGGGAAGAATTTCTAGGGCCTAAGACAGATAGCCCGGCAAGCTACCGAGAGTATTCAATATGCCAGACACAGTAACAACAAAGTCTCCAATGGAGACGTTACTGGGCCCGCTCGAGCAAATCGATGATCAACGGGAGGGCCTTTACCTACCTACCTAAGACAGATACAGATCAATCACTGTCACTGTCACTGTCCTCCTGTCGTTCATCGATTTGCTATAGTGGACTCAGTAACATTGTGAGACTTGTTGTTACTGTTTTTGGCATATTGAATACGTCACGGGTAGCTTGCCAGGCTTTGTCGTGCATGCGAGATGCTCTCGGTAGCTTGCTGGGCTCTCCGAGAGGGGCAAAGGAATCGAACTCGGATCTGCCGGGTCGACTGCATTCAAGGCAAAAGCTCTACCCACTATGCTTTTGCTCCAGCCCGTACAGATCAATAATTTTTGTTAAATAAATTCCTAAATATTTATGAGAGTCACTAGTACTATTTCCATATTTCAAATACTGATCCTTTCATCCAATAATTCTCTCTGATTTGTCAGTCAGAGAACAATCAGTCAACAGCCTTGACAGATAAATTCCTCTGGAGGTTCTTTGGAAAGAGAAGCATTCAACCAATTCCTATGTGAGGGTTAATTTGAGAGAGCGATTACCATCTCTGCAAAAGTTGGGAAAAGTTATTTTCACTCTCAGGAGTTTTCTCATAAATTCTTTTTTATTTTTTATGTAGGAGTACTGCTATTTATTCAACCACTGATTAGGCTGATTGAATTGAGCATGAACTCCACCTTACTTTTTTCTTTTCCATTCTTTATAATTTTATTTGTTGAAACACCGTGAGAGCAGTTACAAAGCTTTCAGGTGTAAGTCTCGGTCATACAATGAAACACCCATACCTTCACCAGTGCCCATTCTCCACCACCAAAAACCCCAGTGTACCCCTATCCCACACCCTCCCCCTACCTGTGGGGCAGATGATTTCCACATTACTCTCTCTACTTTGATTACGTTCAATATTTTGACAGTAGACCCACCATTATTATTTGGGATTTTACCCCAACACTCAGATTTGCTGAAAAGGCAACAGTAGACAATTTGTTTTCCATTGCTGGTTATGAATAACATATGATGTCACGCGGCTGCAGTAGTGGCCGTGCCATTTTGAAATTCCAAAATTTTAACCAGTAAATCTTAAGGGATTTCTTGCCAAAACCTGCTGGGTTTCGAGATTTGTTCCTGAGTCTCTGGGATCATGGCCGTTAAGCTGCTTGATCAGGAGCCAGAGAGGCCGTTCGTTCGTGGGCGGTGACTTGGAGTCTCGTTGGGACAGGGAGGAAAGGGCTGGCTCCACCCCCATCCTATGAGGCCCTGTGTGTCTCGTCACTAAGGGCCCAAACCTGACTGTCCAGTGTTCTCTGGAGGATGGTGGCCACTGGGCTGCCAGGAGGAGCAGGCCAAGTCACGAAACCTATTCCCACATGGGGTGGCCCAGCGCTGGTAACCTACTGCAGGGACCAGACGCATTTCTGCCAAAAGTCATTGTGTTTCGAGATTTGTTTCTGAGTCTCTGGGATCATGGCCATTAAGCGGCTTGATCAGGAACCAGAGAGGCCATTTTTGAGCAGCGACTCGGGATCTCATTGGTGTGGGGAGGAAAAGGCCGGCTCCATCCCCATCCTGTGAGGTCCCGCGTGTCTACTCCCTGTGGGCCCAAATCTGACTGTCCAATGGCCTCTGGAAGATGGCGGCCACCGACACACCTAGGGGGAGCAGGCAGAGGGACAGCACCCTTTCCCCCCTGGGGTGGCCCAGCACCAATAACCTACTGCAGGGACCCGATGCATTTCTGCCAAAAGTGCTGGGTTTTGAGATTTGTTTCTGAGTCTCTGAGATTTTGGCTGTTAAGCAGTTCGATCAGGAACCAGAGAGGGCGTGCCTCCAATTATATAGCTGAGCCGAAGGTGGTTTGGCCTCACTTTTGGCTGTTTATTTCCTTGGTAAACCTTGCCCCAAGTTTTGGGGGTCTGGCCAAAGGCACAGCAGCAATTTTGGGATATCCGGAAGTCCCAAGGAGCCATCAGGCTGCTGATACACTCACCTCACAGGTACAGATTGACCTGCTGACGGCACCATACCCCCTCTCTCATAAATTCTGTGTGCATTTCTTATGGTAATAGTTTTTCCTTTCAATCAGGCAAAAAACGCAATTTAACCTAAAAATATCAGGATGTGTGTGTGTGTGTGTGTGTGTGTGTGTGTGTGTGTGTGTGTGTGTAGACATTGTCTCTTCTTTGCAATTCCACAAAGAACACAGTTATTTGAGAAGCTTCTAAAATAGGGAGCAACGTTTTTTTAATTGACAAAAACCAAATCTCCCAAAGATTTCCCTGTTGTAGTGGCACAGCAGGTAGGGCATTTGCCTTGCACGTGGCCAACTCAGGTTCGATTCCTTTGTCCCTCTCGGAGAGCCTGGCAAGCTGCCGGGAGTATCCCACCCACAGGGCAGAGCCTGACAAGCTCCCCATGGCATATTCGATATGCCAAAAACAGTAACAACAAGTCTCACAATGGAGAAGTTACTGGTGCCTGCTCGAGCAAATCAATGAACAACAGGAAGACAGAGCTACAGTGCTACAGTCGAATAGTACTACTCTGACACCAAGTGGCAAAAAAAGTATGAGGTCTTTTTTTGTTTTGTTTTTCACTACATATTATGGCTGGGCTGAAAGATATTATAGGGGGTTAAGGTACACGCCTTGCATACCACCAACCAAGATTTGACTCCCAGAAACTCATGTTCCCCAAAGCATTGCTGGTTGCAGTCCTGGAGGCCCCTAAGCAGAGGTGGCCAAGGTTATCCCTGGCACTCCATTGCTAGGCAGAACTCCAAACCAGCATGTTCACTTTGAACCCCTGAGCCAGTTGGCCAAAACTCACTGGGAGGAGCCCCAGGACCTCCTGAACACTGCTTTTGGAAATGCCTCCCTTTCTAAGAGAAATCCTCCACTTCCATATTTAAAAAGAAACAAACAAAAAAACCACTACGGAGTATTTGGTAGAGCAAATATTTACTCGGTGTATGTTTCAAAAATTCACTATCAATACCCTCTTCCACCTAATCTATTTAACGAAAGAAAATTATGCTTCCTCATAGGGCTGCAGTAAGAATTAAGTCAGCCATTTTATTTGTTAGTTTTTGGTTCACCTGGCTGTGCTCAGGACTTACTTCGGGCAATGCCCTGGGAATGCTATGTAGTGCCAAGTTTTGAACTGGGTCAGCAGCATGTGAAGCAAGAAAGTGCCTTTCCTGCCACTGCACTGTCTGAACTCTAACTTTTGTGCAAGGTATTCGTGACCCAGGTTCGTTTTCTGCACTTGTATATTCAGTTTGTTTTGTTTTGTTTTGTTTTATTAGTGAAACACCATGAGGTACAGCTGTAGACTTACAAATTTTTGTGCTTGGGTTTCAGTTATACAATGATCCAGTACCCATCCCTCCACCAGTGCCCATTCTCCACCACCACCCATCCCAGTATCCCTCCCACCCCCCATCCCCCAGAATATTCAATTTACCCACCACCATTTATTGAGGAGACTTTCCTTTTTCACTGCATGCTCTATGGCATCTTTGTAAAAAATTTACTATTTGTGCAAATGAGGACTTAATTTTATTTAACTCTTTTAAAGGTTTCAAATTCTAGTCTAGTCTATGGCCATACCACCCTGAACATGCCCGATCTCATTTTAAACTCTAAGGGTCAGAGAGATAGATCAAAGGGCTTGGGCAAGGTCCCAAGTTTAATCCCCAACACTGCAGGTCCCTTAGTCAGCAACAGATGTGGCCCTCGTGGCTGTCAGCACTATTAGCACTGAGCAACAAGCTGTGCTGGGTCCAAGTATTGAACTTTCAGATCCACACAGCCAGGTCTTGCCTAAAGTGACCCTGGTACCCGAAACACAGTGAGAGTGACCCAAAATAAAATTAAGATAAATTATTTCTATTACACTTCTCTGCGTATCTATTTTTAGTCCACCATCATCACATTGGTTTTTTTTTTATTACTGTAGATTTGTGGTATAGTTTGAAGTATTGGGGCATAAGACTTCTATTATTCTTACCTCTCAAGTGAGTTTTGACTGTATGAGTTCTTTTGTGGTTTTATATGAAGTTCAGTGATCTTTGTTCTATTTCCTTGAAGAATATCGTTGGGACTTTGATAGGAATTGCAGTGAAGCGATATATAAAATGCTTTGGATTATACAGTCTTTTGTAAAAATTTTTTATTAGTGAATCACCATGGGATACAGTTATATAATAACCTTTTTAACAATATTAATTCAGCCATTGTCTTGTATGTTCTTATATCCTTTTAACAATGACATAATTTTCCATGAAAAGTCTTTTACCTGTTTATTAAGGTTATTACTTAGGTAGTTAGTTTTCTTGATGTGATTGTAAGTGGGGAATTAAAATAAATTGTAAGTGGGGAGTTAAAATTTAAAAAAAAATTTTGCTGTGAAGTTACTGCTGTGACCCACTTCTAGCTACAGCCAAAGGATACACTTATGAAAAGGGTGATTTGGAAAACATGGTTTTGTGGACCTGGAAAGAGAAAAGCATTTCGAGTCAAGGCGAAGTGTTGGTTTTTTAATGTGTGATGGCGGGCACACTAGTGCACAAATTCCCCAAGTCCCCTTGATCACTTATTTGGAAATAAAAATAGATAATTATAATTAAAAAAAAATTTTAAAAAAGTGGGGAGTAAAATTTTTCACTTCAGGTCCAAAGAGATAGTAAACTGGGTAAGGCACTTGTCTTGCATGCAGTCCACCTGGATTTGATCCCCACCACATATAGTTCCAGAGTCACACAAGGAGTGATCCCTGAGCACAGAGCCAGGGGTAAGTAAGCCCCCCAAAAAATGCTGCGAAGACCCAAAAACCACAAAAAAATTAATAAAGGCAATAAATATTTCTTCTAGTTCATTTCTTGCATATATAAACAATTTTATATTTAAGTCTGTCATTTTGTGATATAGTTTTATTTATAAGTATTTTAGTAGGAACTTTAGGATTTTCTATGTATATATTATCATATCATCTGTAAATAATGATATAAAATTCTTGGGGCTAGAGCAATAGCACAGTGGGTAGGGCAGCCAACCCGGATTCAATTCCCAGCATCCCATATGGTCCCCCAAGCACTGCCAGGAGTAATTCCTGAGGGCAGAGCCAGGAGTAACCCCTGAGCATTGCTGGGTGTGACCCAAAAAGCAAAAAAAAAAGAAACTTACTTTATTTCCAATTTGAATCACTTTTATTTCCTTTTCTTGTCTAGTTGCTTTTGTTAGAACTATCAATAATATGTTTAATAATAGTAGTTAGAATGAAAAAGTATTTTTACCAAGATTTTTCCTATCTTGAAGTAGTAACTATTGAAGTAAAGAATGCACTTACTTATACAATGTAACAATGTACTTAATGCTTAACGCATTGATCTTATCAATAGTTGTCAAGAGGATTTATGAACCTTCTTTGTCTTGCTTAATATATACATTTCCTAAGCCCTCATTCACTTGGTGAATAATGAAAGTTGCATGGTTCAGTCTCTATGAAAAACTATAGGTATCTTAAAAAGATAGGTATCTTAAAAAGTAAAATATGGCCCAGCGTTTATATTTTTTATCTATTCCAAGAACCAAAAATATGAATTAAAAAAGATATATTAACATCTATGTTCATTGCAGCACTAAGGATACAACATGAAAACAACTCAAATGTCCAACTATAGATTGAGGGATTGAGAAGATATGGTGTATAAATATATGTATATACATATTAAAAGAATACATATAATGAATCATTTTATATATAATGAAATACTACACGGCTATAAGAAAAGATGAAAAGTTGAAGGCAAAACAGATAATACAAAGGTTGAGGTGCCTGCCTTTACATACAACCTACTCTGTTTCTATCTCTAGCACTGCATATGGTACCCCCAAGCAACACCAGGAGTAATCTCTGAACACAGAACGAGGAAGAAAAAAGTCCTGAGTACTGCTAGGTGTGGGTTCAACTCCCACCACTCAGCCACCCCACTACCCCCCCACCCCCCCCACACACACACCATTAAAACAATAGGGGAAAACAAAGATTTTATCTTTTGCTACAACAGGGATAGACCTAGAGGTTGCCATTTTGGGCAAAATAAGTTAAGGGGAAATTTTAAGTACTGGATGATCTCACGCATGTATGGTATATAAAAGAAATAAATTAATAACAACCCCTTGCACCTTGACCACAGAAATGGGATTCTGTAGTAGTGGTGGGGAGGGAGTTTGGGAGAAGAAGAAAGAGACAGGCTAGAAATGACACAAGGATGGTGGTAGAGGATCTTTGGCATTTGGGTGGTGAAGGTGTAGAACTTTGTACACAAACCCCATAAATGATAACACTGTTGTAACCATGTTACCTAAAATTTGTCAAAGAACATTTTCCTTATTTAAAAAATATTGGATTAACTAAGATTTTAAAAATCAATGTCAGATTAGATAGAAAGGTGTTTTTTTTCCTTAAATCATTCTATGATAATTTTTTAAAGGAGATCATTGAGCTGAGATAAATCAGGAGAAAGGCTATATGATATTATTCACACATGGTATTAAAGAAACAAAGCTAGGAAATATACACTCTCCATTGAAAAATAACCCTTAGACTCATACGAATTGAAGTTTGAGTACAGGTTCGAGATTGCTAGTAATGTCCAAGAACTGTAGAAAGAGACAGTGGCACTGTGGTAGTAAGAATGGTATTGTAACTTTTTCACGATCACGATCACGATCGTCCTGTTGTTCGTTGATTGCCTCCAGCAGGCACCAGTAACGTCTCCTTTGTCCTAGCCCTGAGATTCTAAAAAGTGCCACATTCAAGGCTTTTTCAGGGCTAGGAGAATGAAACCCATCATTGTTACTGGTATTTGGCATATTGGGTACATCATGGGGAGTTTTCCAGACTCTGCTGTGTGGGCAGGTTACATTAGGTAGCCTGCCAGGTTGTCCAAAGCAAGAATGAGATAATAAGATGTCCTGGAGCTGGGTTTTATAGTCTCTGGGTCTTGGCCGTTGATGGGATTACACGGCGCCAGGGTGTCAGTTGGTGGGTGTGATCCCTGCCTACTGGAAGATGGAGGATCTGAGTGGAGGATGCTCAGCCCCGATCCAAGCCGACTTAAAGATCTCAGCCCCGGGACCCGCATGCCTTTGTTCCTCTGCCAGTACCTTCATGCGTGTGGAGAGTGGTCTCAGCATGGTGGTAGCTGATTCTGGAGGTCTTCAACTGCCGGGGGGGCTGTGTTCGGGGCAAGGAGGGAAACTCAACCCGCCCCCCTCCAAGGGGCCCCGGCGAAGACAGCCAGGCGCAGGGGCAGGAGACTCTGCGCTGTTCTCTTCCGGGAGCTGGGTTTTATAATCTCTGGGTCTTGGCCCTTGATGGGATTACACGGCGCCAGGTAACTTTTTACCCCTAAAAAATATAAACATATACATTCATGTAAATCAATGTTACACAAATTTAAAACAATTACACTTTGAAAAAGAAAGAGATCTAACTGTTATCTAGGTAAATCATGGATTGATATGAAGTTGCTATATTTATGCATAATTGTATGATGTTAAGGAAGACAGCTCAGAGGGCTGGAGTACCTGCTTTTCGCATGCAAAAAAACCCAGTTAAGTTCCCAGCACCACACAGTTCCCTGGGCACAAACAGAAACACCCACACCCCCAGGAGCAAACTGCTTGAGTGCCAATGATTGTGGCAAAAGAAAGAAGAAGGACGAAGAGGACGAAGAGGACGATGAATACGAGAAGGAAGTCCCAAAGAGAAAGGAATATGGAAAAAAAATCATAGCAATAATATCTCAGAGGCTAGAAAGCAAACAGATGAGAGGCAATAGACTTAAAAACTTTGAAAGAAAGCCAACCTGAGATAAATACAGAAACAGATTGCAGAATGCCAAGCAACATTCAGAAAACTGGTTTTCAATTACCCTTGAAAGTCGAAAGAGTATACATGAATGGATCTTAAAATAAAATATTGATTGAAACATTATATAGTTAGACAACCCCTTTCCCATCTCCTAGATACCATCCTAGAAAACACTTAAGGACTTGCTCTCTGGAGAAAGTGAGTCACAGAGATCAAATTTAAGAACATGAAGCTAAAATAGAATAATCAAGTGTAGCTAAATTAACTGAATAATGATATCTCTGACCTCTCTTCCCAGGAGAACGGAGGATTTATCTTGCTGAAGAGAAACTACTTAAAGATCATGAGATCAGGGCTGAGAAGATAGCTCAAAGGGCTAGTGTCCATGGCTTGCTTGAGGAAACCATGGGTTCAATCCCAAACACCATATGTTCCTCCCAGCACTGCCCTGGCTATCTGCAAGAACAACATCCTAGTGTGACCACGAAACAAAACAAAGATACTGACATCAGGCCCTGCCAGATGATCTGCAATAAAGTTCACCTGTTGCCTAGCTCTCAGGACACATCCAAAACTTATATAGCCCTTCATTAATTTACCATTTAATAAAAGCAGATGGCTGAGGATCACCAGATATTGGAGACGCAATGTCCAACACAAAGACAATATTGAAAAAATAAAATTAACTTGGGATAACAAAATGTGCAGAAAGAATAATAAAGCATTTAAGACTTTTGTCAGTGAGTACAGTCAACAGTACTGGGGGCACCATGTGGTGCTAGGGTTGTAGTCCTTTGAACAGTCTCCCTGATATACATGCAAAAAAAAATTTTATTTTTGTTTTGAGCCACACCAAATAGATATTTGAGTTTTTCCAACTCAGTGCTCAGTTTGATGCCAGGAACCAAACCTGAGTCCTGGGTGTATACATAGCACAATTACTCCAGCCCTTTGAATCATCTCCCAATCCTATAGTCAAGTCACTGGCGGGGCTGGAGCAATAGCACAGCAGGTAGGGCATTTGACTTGCCATATGGCCAACTTGGCTTCAATCCTTGGCATTCTGGCATCCCAATTCCATATGGTTCTATGAGTAACTTCTAAGAGTAGAACCACAAGTCAGGAGTAACTCCTGGGCATCACTGGGTATCACTGTATCACTATCATCCCGTTGTTCATCGATTTACTCAAGCAGCTGCTGGTAGCATCTCCATTCATTCCAGCCCTGAGATTTTAGCAGCCTCTCCTTACTCGTCTTTACCACACTACCATATTGGAGACTCTTTCAGGATCAGGGGAAAGAGACCTGTTATTGTTATTGTTTTTGGCATATCGAATACGTCACGGGTAGTTTGCCAGGCCCTGCCATGCAGGCAGGATACTCTCGGTAGGCTGCCAGGCTCTCTGAGAGGCATATATATAATATATGGTTTTTCCTCTATGATTTTTTTTGCCTACTGTCTGAACCCCATCAAATATGATGTGGCAATAGCATCTCAAACCCAAAAAGTTAAAAAAAAAAAATAAGGCAAAAAACTCAACAAAAGATCTGAATAGCAGAATAACAAAAAGCTGAGCAAAAGATCAAGGAGCTCTGAGAAGAGGAGAAAACTGCTAGGGAAACAGCAGAAGGTAGGAAATAATCTGAAAAAAAATGAACAGCATACCAGAGAATGATGGGATGAATTCAAGAGGAATAAAATAGAAATCGTTAGAGTCCCCAAAGCAAAAGAAGACAAATGTGTTGAAGAAACAATAAAGAAATCACTGAGAAGGCAGAGATATAGTAGAGAGGATAGGGTGCTTGTCTTGTATGTAGCCAACCTGGGTTTGACCCCTAGTACCCTATATGGCGCGCTGAGTCTCAGACAAGAGTTACCCCTGAGCACAGAGTCAAGAGTAAGCTCTGAGCACCATGGGTGTGGCCCATAAAACAAAAACAAAGAAAAAAAAAGAAATTATTAGAAAGAATTTCCCAGAGTTGAAGATAACAGGCACCAATATCCAAGAAGCTCTAAGTGTCCCAGCAAAATATAGACCCAGTAGGAAAACTCCTATACTCAAAATGACAAAAGCCAAAAATAGAGACAGAATGCTGAAAGAAGCAAAATCAAGAAAGAAAACTACTACAAAGGAAAGCTCATAAGATGTGCAACACATCTATCAAATGAAACTACGAGTCAGAAGAGTATGGAAGAAGATAGTACCAAAAACTCAACAAAAATGAGCACCTCACCAAGAATCTTCTATTCAGCTAGAGCATCATGGACAGGCAACAGCTTAGAGAATTCTTAACTTTGAAACCAATTTTGCAAGAAGCATTAAAAGACAGGACAGTACAAACTTCCCAACATGTGGCATTGAGTATGGCACTCACGGTGCATATGGTTCGCTTCCACTATATTAAGAAAGGTTGCTAAGGGACTTATACATTTTCAATAATTAATGTCTTCTTTATGTTGGGCTCCAAAATTTTTTTATCAATTGCTTTTCTCTTTCCTTTATATCTTTTTTTTCTTTTTTTATTAGTGAAAAACCATGAGGTACAGTTATAGGCTTACAAATTTTGTGCTTGGGTTTCAGTTATACAATGATCAAGTCCCCATCCCTCCACCAGTGCCCGTCATCCATCCATCTTTCCTTTATATCTTTTGCATAGTTTACCTTAGAACATTATCCTTTTTTTTGTATAGACATAGGAGGATAGTTTATGTTATACTTTTGCAACATGGGAGTTAGCTGACTCCAAATAATATTGAGCTGACTCCAAATAATATTGACTCCTGGGCAACCATCATATTTACTTGACTTATGCCTCAGTTGCTCTTACTTTCAACACCCTCCCCCTCAAAAGGAGAGTCCCGGCAAGGGACTCGGATGGACCCAGGGCAAGCTGTAAGCTACCCTGATATCAGAAAGGGACAAGCTAAGAACCATAAGAAGTATAATAAGTTAAGAGCACAGTCCTGGAACAAACTGGCATGACCCAAAAAGAAGTAATTGAATAAGGACCCTGCTGGGGTTGGGAAAGACCAACCTGGCCTGAGGATTGTAGTCTAGGATATAGAGTAAGATGTCCCCAGAAAGAGGCACCCTTTAAGCTTAATATATCTCTTACTGATTTCATATAAAATGATTAGAAATAAATGGATTACTAGCTAAGGAAAGAAAAAAAGAATACGCCTTTAGATGAAATCCTAAAATGGAATCCCGCCCTTGAGTGGATCTCCTAGTAATCTAGAGTCCTGAAACCCCAGATGAGATTTTGTCCTTAAATTAATCTCCTAGGAGAACTTCCCCTGGAGTGTCTTTACATCTGTATATTATTATGATAATGTTCAACCTCACCTATGTATACCCCCACCCTTCACGATTTCTATGTAGCACTGTGATACTTGAATAAATGGTAACTGATTACCAACAAGCTGTGGTCCATTCTTTCGTTCAATCATCACTGTTTGGCCAGCCCTGAAAGGTGTTTCTCAGCCACTGAATTCGCACCCACTATTGAATTTACATTGCACGCAGCTAATCCAGTTTCAATCTGCAGCATCTCATATGGTCTTCTAAGCACTGTCAAGAGCAATTTCTGAGTGTAGAGCCAGGAGCCACAGCCATGCTTAAAACCACTCTCCACACGTTCAGACGAGCCTCACACATGAAGGAGCCGGCAGAGAAACCCAGGTGTGCAGGACCCCGGTCGTAGATCTCCAAGCCTACTCAGATCGGGACCGGGCCTCCTCCACCCAGATCCCCCATCTTCCAGTATGTAGGCGTTACACCCACCAACTGCCCTCAGTGCCGAGTAATCCCATCAATGGCCAAGACTCAGAGACTATAAAAACCAGCTCCCAGAAGCGCGCACAACATCTTATTATCTAGTTCTTACTCTGGAGAACCTAGCAGGCTACCAAAAGTATCCTGTCCATACAGAAGAGTCTGAAAAACTCCCCATGGTGTATTCAATATGCCAAAAACCAGTAACAATGATGGGTCTCATTCTCCTGACCCTGAAAGAGCCTCGAATGTGGCACTTTCTAAAATCTCAGTGCTAGGATGAAGGAGACGTTACTGGTGCCTACTTGAGGAAATTGATGAACAACAGGATGACAGTGATAGTTAGAGCCAGGAGAAAGCCCTGAGCACTGTGTCAGGTGTAGTCCAAGACCAAAACAAACAAAGGTATCGGGATGAGGAAACATAGAAGCTGAAGACAAAGCACAACTGTACAGCATTAGTTTATAAATGTGAGACCCTGAGTTCAATCTGCAGCAGCACAAGAAAAGAAAGGGGGCCAGAGTGACAGTACAGCAACTAGCGTGCTTGCTTTGCATGTGGCCTACCCAGGTTCAAGCCCTGGCAACCCATATGGTCACCCAAGCATAGGCAAAAGTGATCCCTGAGCACAGAGTCAGGATAAAGCCCTGAGTACTGCCAGGTGTGCCCCCACCCTTCAAAGTAATGGGCAGGAGAGATAACTCAAAGGACTGGAGCACATGCCTGTCATGCACAAATGCTGAGTTCAAGTCCATGTATTGATGCCCTCTCCTCTCTAAACACTGCCGCTGCTGCTGCCCTGACAGCCCACAATTTCCTGAGGCCAATCAACACCACACCTACAATCATCCTGTTGTTCGTAGATTGCCTTGAGCAGGCCCCAGCAATATCTCCTTCATCCTAGCCCTGAGATTTTTTTTAAAAGTGCCATATTCAAGGCTCTTTGAGGGTTAGGAGAATGAGACCCGTCATTGTTACTGGTATTTGGCATATTGGGTACGCCACAGGGAGTTTGCCAGACTCTGCCATGTGGGCAGGATACATTCAGTAGCCTGCCGGGTTGTCCAAAGTAAGAATGAGATAGTAAGATGTCGCGTGGCCGAGAATGCGACCGCGCGCTTCCGGGAGCTGGGTTTTATAGTCTCTGGGTCTTGGCCCCTGATGGGATTACACGGCGCCAGGGGGCCAGTTGGTGGGTGTGACCCCAGCCTACTGGAAGATGGAGGATCTGGGTGGAGGATGCTCAGCCCTGATTCGAGCAGGCTTGGAGATCTCCACACCTACGTCTCTGAGAATTATGAGAAATAAGGCTGAGTATCACTGGCAATGCCCCCCCCCAACTTCCTGGGCACTGCTTGGAAGCATCCCCACCCTGACCCCCCAAAAAGAGATCTTATCTTTAGTAGTTACTAAACTGTATGGTTTCTGGCAGTGTGCAAAAACTCCTACCATTATATAATGTATTCCATTTTTAAAATTGATGATTCATAACCCTAATAGTTTTTAATGTAGAAATTTAGGAAAGATTAATTTAATTGACCCCCCAAAAAAGGAATTCATATCATGTTTCGAAAGCACAATTCAAATGTTATTTTTAAGCTCCTTCTCAAATGCATTACTGGAAAAAAAAACCCTCAAATATATATTCCTACTCTTTCCTAATAGGTACAATTATTTGATTCTGATACCCTGGAATTGTCTCATGTTTTGTATATCTTCTGGATGTAACAATCTTCTATTTATTTTGAAATATTAAGAAATGATTTCAGAGTGGGGAGACCCTCTGTGGGCTGAGGGCAGGCTTTGCATGAAGGAGACTCTGGTACAAGCCCCTACAGTGCCAAAAGTGATCTCTGAGCACAGAGCCAGGAATAGAAAGTGAGTCCCAGTAGCCGAAAAACCAGAAAGAAAAAGAAAAAAGCTTGCTTCAAGTACAATCATTGCGTTCAAGAAAGGGGAAGAAACAATGGCAAAAATGAAGGGAGAAGAAAGGGGAGATGGGAGAGAGGGAGGGTGAGAGAAAGGGGAGGAAAATGCTTTAGGAAACACAGATTCTTGAGTAAGCTCATTCCAACCCAGATTAGAAAAGAAACCCTCTGCTGTCCACTCCAACCTATTGTGCGCTTTGTCTACCTCAACAATCATGCCACAGAAAATTAGAACACAAGCAGAAAACACATGCCAAGGAGATCTAAAAGTATCTTACTTGCCCTAATGCTGCACTTAAACAAAAGAATAAAATTGAATAAGTGACGAATTTCCAAAACGTCTGAAGTCCTGTTTGTCCCTAGATCTAATTACGCCACTGTGTTTTTATAAATTAAATAAAGACTAAGCTTCTTTATGTTTTCCTCATTTTCTTTCCTTCTTCTTCATTTTGTGTTTTCCTGTTCTTTACTGCCTTCTTGTTTCTTCTATTCTCAACACCAGGCAATGAGGCAGTGATTGGTATGTTTTGCAGAGGTGGAGGACAGAGCAAGGAAGAAGTTTCAAGATTTATCAGCGGCATGTACGCTGACACTCAGAATAAGGGCCGAGCAAAGGGCTGTGTAAGATTGTGAGTGAAGGAGAAAAGGAGACAGGGATCAATTCATTGAGAAAATAATCAATTGAAATAAAGCATATTGAAAACAATGAAAGCCGAAAGGAGAAAGCCTTGGCTCACTAAACTGGTATTGGAAGTGTCAGTATAAAGGAATGAGTTTTTTTTTGTTGTTGTTTTGTTTTGTTTTGTTGCTTTTTGGGTCACACCCGGCAATGCACAGGGGTTATTCCTGGCTCTGCACTCAGGAAATGCTCCTGGCAGTGCTCAGGGGACCATATGGGATGCTGGGAATTGAACTCAGGTCGGCTGCGTGCAAGGCAAACGCCCTACCCGCTGTGCTATTGCTCCAGCCCCAAAGGGATGAGTTTTAAGGTTTTCAATGAAGTTATGTCCAGAATATCCTTTGCTCAATGAGTAATAAACTACTTTGCAGTTAGGATTGTGCCTACAGAGATGTTAGTTACATAGAAAAGAAATAAATAATATTTTCTTCTACAGTAGAAATGAGGAAAATGACTTTTTTTCCCTCAAAAATTATCATACAAGGGGCTGGAGTGATAGCACAGCGGGTAGGGCGTTTGCCTTGCACGTGGCTGACCCAGGTTCGATTCCCAGCATCCCATATGGTCCCTGAGCACCGCCAGGGGTAATTCCTGAGCGCAGAGCCAGGAGTGACCCCTGTGCATTGCCGGGTGTGACCAAAAAAAGAAAGAAAAATATCATACAAAATTTAAAGCCTGGAAGAAAAAAAAAACTTAAGTTGAAATTTTAATTTAAAAGGAAATAGGGACTTACTTTGGACAACCTGGCAAGCTACCTAATGTAACCTGCCCACCTGGCAGAGTCTGGCAAACTCCCCGTGGCGTACCCAATAGGCCAAATCCCAGTAACAATGATGGGTCTCATTCTCCTAACCCTCAACGAGCCTTGAATATGGCACTTTAAAATCTCAGGGCTAGGATGAAGGACACGTTACTGGGGCCTGCTCAAGGCAATCGACAAACAAGATGATCGTGATCGTGATCGTGATCATGAGGGACTGAAGTGATAGTACAGTGGATAGGGTAATTTTCTCACACATAACTGACTGGCGTTCAATCCCTGGCACCTCATATGGCTTCCCAAGCCTGCCAGAAGTGAACCCTGAGAACAGAGCCAAGGCAAAGTACTGAGCACTGCCAATGTGGCCCCACCAAAATAAAAAAATTTTAAAGGAAAAAAATGTAACAAATTGCGAAGCAATTTAATTCTTATTAAAAAATGTCCAGAGGAGGGGCCAAGGCGGTGTTGGCACAGAGGCAGGTGCCAGGACAAGTGGAGCATTGATGGCTCTTGGAACTCTGAACTGTGGGGCACAGTGGCACAGAGACTCTGCATAATTTTGTGGGAATGAATGTAAGTGTCATTTCTTTAAAAAGGCACTTTTCAAGTCTAACCTTGTGCCTGGAGCTCCTATAGGACCCCAAGTCCCTGCCGTGAGCAACCAGCTTGAGTGCCTTGAGCGGCCTCAGAAACTCACAGCCTACTCTGGGCCAAGAAACCAAACCAAGATTTAAAAACCTCCATTGTCACTCCCATGGCCCAGAGCACTTGCAGTGCCCCAAGTCATGATCACAATCAACCTGTTGTTTGTCGATTGCCTCGAGCAGGCCCCAGTAAGTCTCCTTCATCCTAGCCCTGAGATTCTAAAAAGTGCCAACATTCAAGGCTCTTTCAGGGTTAGGAGAATGAGACCCACCATTGTTATGTGGGAAGCTGGCCCTTTAACTGACCAAGGGCCTACGTGACTGTGCTGTGTATGGTTATCTTGGCCTATGCAACCCTGAACAAGAGGGTCCTGACTAGTGCAAATCTGGTACTACGTCTGCTCTGACCGCAGCCTATGAGCTATGTATGGTTGTCTAAAAAAAAACATCTGTCACAGCTAGCCCAAGAATAAGAAGTAACTGACACTGACTAACCAAGCACATGGAACATGTAGTTTTTGTAACTCTCCTAACAATATATGATATGACCTAGTGATGTAATTGCCTTCTGTGATGTAAGCATAGTTTCCTGCGTCACAAAGTATATAATACCCCTGCTGCCCTGAATAAAGTCCTGTCCTGTCCTGTCTCTTTATCTCTGTTTCTAAACTGTACTCTGTCTCTTGTGTCTTGTGTCTTCATTCGGTTGGTCCCTCCTTGCACCTACGGATCCTGGGGCCACCTCCACGGGCCAGAGAGTGGTCTGGCGGGGCCCCCCACATTGTTACTGGTATTTGGCATATTGGGTACGCCACAGGGAGTTTGCCAGACTCTGCCGTGTGGGCAGGTTACATTTGGTAGCCTGCCAGGTTGTCCAAAGTAAGAATGAGAGTCTCTGGGTCTTGGCCGTTGATGGGATTACACGGCTCTGGGGGGCAGTTGGTGGGCGTGACCCCTGCCTACTGGAGGATGGAGGATCTGGGTGGAGGATGCTCAGCCCCGATCCGAGCAGGCTTGGAGATCTCAGCCCTGGGACCTGCGCAGTGCCCCAAGTATATCTGAAAAATAGTGCCACTCCCAGCATATTTGGAGGAAAATCTCCCTGAGCACCCACTGGCTGGAAGCCAGACCCAAGGACTGGGTGTGTGCCCCCTCGTCAGGTTCTGTTGGACTGGTGGCTACCGCCCACCTAGAACATCAGAGCTGTACACCAATAGCAGCCTTGGCCCCAGTCCTGATCCCTGCTGGAGCAGCTTCTGCCATCACCACCGGGGCCCAGAGGATGCGTCAAGGCCAGTGGGTCAACCTGGACCCAATGAGCATGAGTATCAGGAGCCTGATGATGCCCTCAGGCTTCCAGATACCACAGAATCATCACTATGCCTCTGGCCAGACTCCAACAACTTGGGACCAAGTATTACCAGAAATTAAAGCACCAAAATTTAGGTACACGAGAGCCACACCCACAAACCACCTCCTGCTCCACCATCCAGGCTCATTTATGGTCTTTGTTCCAGAGACCATAAATAAATCTTGAAAGAGATTTAAAAAAATAATAAAAAAGATACAGTACATCTTCTTAGACCCACGCATGGCTGAATAATCCAAGGCACATTGGAGTAGGGTGGGTTAGTTCAGTGCCCACCCAAAAAAAGCTCCTGGTAGTCATTTACTCCCACAATCCAAAATCAATTCCATGCCCCAGTCGGATTCCACCATCTTGGAACAGATGTCACTGAGACATTAATTTTGCCGAATTAATATTATGCTGAAAATTCAGGTACATGGGTTTTGTGACTGAAAACTCAAGGCTTCTCTTGAAATCAGGATGGGCTATCTTCCCCCCACTTCTCTGTATTTCTGAAAGTCCCAGCAGTCATATCCACACCCCAAAACTGCCACCCAATTAAAAAATCTACTCCAACTGCTCAGTGTAAAACTACTGAACTCCCTGAGCAAATACAATGATCTCTTGATGCCTGTATTGCAAATCAAAAGGTACAAAAGAAGAGAGAAAGAGAGAGAGGAGGAGGAGGAGGAGGAGGAGGAAGAAGAAGAAGAAGGAGAAGAAGAAGAAGAAGAAGAAGAAGAAGAAGAAGAAGAAGAAGAAGAAGAAGAAGAAGAAGAAGAAGAAGAAGAAGAGGAGGAGGAGGAAGGAAACTGGGGACATTGGTGGTCGAAAATGTACATGGTGGGGGGATGGGTGTTGGATCATTTTAAGACTGAAACCCAATCATAAACAGCTTTGTAATGGTCTATCTCAGTGATTCAATTAAAAAAATTGCTTTAATTGCCCAGAAAACACCAAAATATCCATGTAAATTCAATTTGCTTTTGTATATCTATAATAATCCAGTATATTTACAGCATAAAATATAATACACTTCAATGAATATGACATATTATGGAAAATTCAATAGAAAAAAAGAGTTTTTAGAGAGAGTACAAGAAACAAACCTCTGTGTAAGTTGAAACAAATCCTAGCTGGCAGCAAAATTGCACAGCTGGTACCATTTGGGGAACAAAACAGAAAAACATTTTAAAGACTAGTCATTTTTTCAGAAGGCTCTCAAAAATATTTGTTCATTAAAAATAGTTTCTCAACTTGAAGCCTCATGTTCTTCACTTTCACGTAGATTTAAAAAATCAGTGAGTATTCTAATAGGATTTTCATTTCAGAATTTTAAAAAATATTGAAAACCTTATAGTGGAAATAGGTAGGATTAAAAAGCCATGAGCAGGGAAATGGTCTTACCAATAATACAAGCATAAAATAATAAAATATATTATTTATCATCTTAAATATTTAGCATTGTTGGAATAAAAGGTATTAAATCATTAAAATGAAGAGTACAAGGATAAACATTTTTACGTAAAATAAGGGAGAAATTACAATCAATGAAAAATGCGAAAAATATTAGAGCCAGAGAAATAGCATAGCAGGCTTGAGCAGATGCTCTGCATGCATGCCTGAATTCAATCCATTATACCTTTATGGTCCCCAAGAGCCACAGGAGCAGTCCCCTGAGCACTGAGCACTGAGCACTGGGAATAGCGCTTGGGCATTGCCTCGTGTGGCTCCAAAACAAAGACCAAAAATTAAAGAACAAATGAAAATGTGTGAATATCAATTTTAAAAATACTCAATTTAAATATTAACTGTTACCTCGCTTCCAAATAAAATTCAACTAAAATGAATCAGACTTTCAAGAAATCAGAACCAGAGCTAGAAAGATAGCACTTCTGGGTATGACCCAAAAACCAAAGAGAGAGGGAGGAGAGAGAGAGAGAGAAAAAGAGAGAGAGAGGAGGTTAGGGTTATGGCTTAGTACTACAACATATGCCTCTCATACCATTCAAGAATGATACCCTGGGTTGGATCTATGGCACAACAAGGTAAAGGTAAAGGTAAAGGCCCTCCTGTTGTTCATCGATTTGCTCGAGCAGGCCCAGTAACGTCTCCATCATGAGACTTCTTGTTACTGTGTCTGGCATATCGAATACGTCACGGGGAGCTTGCCAGGCTCTGCCATGCGGGCGAGATACTCTCGGTAGCTTGCCGGGCTCTCCGAGAGGGGCGGAGGAATCGAACTCGGGTCGGCCATGTTACAGATTAATAAACAAACCCCAAGGTAACTGTGACTAGATGTACTGAAGATCTTTTCCGTTGACTCTGGCCTGAACCTGAGAAATTTTTTGGTCCAAGAAACATTAGCAAGAGTGATGGAAGCAGAGTTTGGTAAGGACTTAAAGTCTTAGAAAATTTACCCTTGGGAGTCATCTATCATCTTGGGAAAAAATAGACCTTTGATCTAGACAATTAATGAGTAGAGTCTGATTTGAGATAAACCCTGAAGTATGAGAGACCCTGAAGTCTTACATTCCTAGCCGACTTCCTGGGGAAATGAATTCACATGAGTAATCTCAGATACAGCATGATGAAAAGAAACTTCCAGTCTACCCATGGAACTATGTGAATTACAAAATCTTCATTGTTGGGGCCCGATCAATAATACAGCAATTAGGGCATTTGCCTTACATGCAACTCCCCTGGGTTCACTCCCAGGCATCCTCATGTGGTCCTTCAAGCCCACCAGAAGTGATCACTGAATGCAAGGAGTAAGCCTGACTGTTGGGTGTGGCTCGACACCTCCTCCCCCGCCAAAAAAATTGTTTTCTTACATATAGTTCCTCAAAAAGCTAGAAACTGAACAACAATATGATCAGATAATACCACTTCTAGATCATTATCTGAAGGGAAGGAAAACACAAACTCAAAAAGATACATGGAGCCTTGTGCACTCACTGGTGCATTGTTTACAGTAGTCTATACTATTATCTATACAATATAAAAATATTGTGTATCCACTGATAGCTAAATGTATAAAGCAAGTGTGGTATAAACATACAGTACTTGGCTCTGGCTGTGTGGGCTTGATAGTTCAGTTTTTGAGCCAGCGTGTTTGAGAACCACACCCAGAGTTGCTAGGAGATGACTGAATTGAGAGATAAGATCAAACTCAGCATCTCAACCATGCTAACCTGTGCTTGCGCAAATTGAGTGATCTCTCTAGTCACATATACCTTCTAAAATATAATCACAGAACATATTCTAAATTATAGATGGTTTTTATGATCCCATAGCAATTAGTCCTCTCTTATTCTTAGACGTGGGATAAGATTAAATAGTTCCCTTCCCTTCAACTGCTTCCACAAAGCTTCCAGATAGTGTTTACTTAAAGCCTCATCCTTCCTATCTTGCAAATGTAAAAGGCCTGAAAAGATATACAGTGTGTCAGACAGATAGTATAGGGGTTAAGACACTTGCTTTGCGTGTGTCATAACTTGGCTGGAATCCCTGGCACTACATATGGTTCTCCAGGCACCCCCCATGAGACTTTCCTAAGCACAGATTCAGGGACAATCCCTGAACACTGACCCAATCCCACCCCACCCCACCCCGCAAAAGAAAATTAATCAAGTGGAAAAAAAAATCAAGGGATAGAGACATCATTTGGGGACCCGGGTCCAGCTATGCCTGTAGCCAATACTGGGTTGGGAGTTTGAGTTATGGGCCCTGAGCACCACTGGGTATAGCCCCAAAATAAAAAATAAAAATAATTTAAATTTTTTTTAAATGGGAAGTGGCAATGGAGAAATTTAGAATATTCTTTTAGGGTAGTGAGTCAAAGTTTCCTGAGAACTTTAACGAACAGAAAATTGATGTGAACGAGAGTTTTGTTTTTATTTTGGAGTTATTTGGGTGGGGGATCAGACAGACTGGCACTCAGGAGTTGCTCCTGCCTCTGTGCTCAGGAATTCTTCAGGAATTACTCCTGGCAATGTTCAGAGGACTATATGGGATGCCAGGGATGGAACCCAGGTAAGG
Source organism: Sorex fumeus (assembly GCF_029834395.1). Lineage (NCBI taxonomy): Eukaryota > Metazoa > Chordata > Mammalia > Eulipotyphla > Soricidae > Sorex > Sorex fumeus. The sequence goes on along the minus strand of NW_026606065.1, from coordinate 9,196,031 downwards.
TGAGTGCAAGGTAAACACTCTACCCACAGTACTATCATTCCAGTACCAAGGGACAGGGGATTTTATGAATTTCTATGAGCTGAAATTTCCTTTGAAGCCAGTCTTCTTCTTCTTCTTCTTCTTCTTCTTCTTCTTCTTCTTCTTCTTCTTCTTCTTCTTCTTCTTCTTCTCCTCCTCCTCCTCCTCCTCCTCCTCCTCCTCCTTCTTTTTCTTCTTCTTCTTCTTCTTCTTTCACCATGAGATACAGTTACAAAGCTTTCCTGTTTGAGTTTCAGTCATACAATGATCTATCACCCAACCCTCCACCAATGCACATCTTCCACCGTCAAGGTCCCCAGTATCCCCCCACATCCCACCCTTCCTCATTCCTCTATGGCAGACAATTTCCCCCAAACTCTTTTTTGTATTGATAATCCAATTTTCCTTTTTTTCTTTTTTTGGCTTTTTGGGTCACACCTGGAAATGCATAGGGCTTACTCCTGGCTCTGCACTCAGGAATTACTCACAGTAGCTCAGGGGACCATATGGGATGCTGGAAATCGAACCCGGGTCAGCCGTGTGCAAGGCAAATGCCCTATCCACTGTGCTATTACTCCAGCCCTGAGAATCCAGTTTTCATTGTAACAATATTCCTACACATGGGAATGCACTGTTTGCCTCATCATTATTATAAACATAAATTATACCTTACAAGTAATAAAAAAGCGTGTGATTTTAAAAGCACTCTAACACTAAAAACAGAAAACATCGTTGTAAATCAATAATAGATTTTTATCTATAATTTACACAAAGAGAAATTGTACTTGGTAAATAAGAGTACAGAGACTGGGGGCCAGAGCGGATAGTACAGCGGGTAGGGTGTTTGCCTTGCACACAGTCAACCAGGATTTGATCTCTGGCATCCCAAATGATCCCATATGATACCCAAGCACCGCTAGGAGTAATTCCTGAGTGTAAAACCAGGAGTAACCCCTGAGCATCTCTGGGTGTGACACAAAAAGAAAACAAAAGAATACAGAGAGATTGGAGATAAGCCTATAGTCAGAAGGGCTTCTTAATTTGGCTCTACCACAGCTTAGATGAAAATTATCTTCAATCACCATACTTCTTTTTCTCTGATTTCTTTACTTAGCTAAACAACATTATTTGGTTCCTTGGTTACTTCAGTATCACGTAAGTTGGCATATCAGTAAGTAGGAGCTGGAGCACTGTAGTACTGTCCTCTCATTGTTCATCGATTTGCTCCAGCGGGCACCAGTAATATCTCCATTGTGAGACTTGTTGTTTCTGTTTTCGGCATATCGAATACATCACGGGTAGCTTGCCCGGCTTTGCCATGTGGGCTGAATATTCTCGGCAGCTTGCTGGGCTCTACGGGTGCTATAGGAGCTAAGGTAACAAAATTATTAGCTGGATTAATTATCCAGCTAATGAAAATACTGATCTTTTCAAACTTAGTAAAGTGCCCTTACAGTGCATGCATATGTTTCTTATTCTGAGGATATGTTAAATTATAAATTTGAAAACATTAATTTATGAATAGTTAAGATTTTATTTTTTTAAGTTTTTTAAGTTTTTATTAGTGAAACACCATGAGGTACAGTTGTAGACTTACAAATTTTTGTGCTTGGTTTCAGTTATACAATGATCCAGTACCCATCCCTCCACCAGTGCCCATTCTCCATCATTTACGTTTTTTTTAAATTTTTGTTAGTGAAACACCGAGAGGTACAGTTGTAGATTTACAAATTTTTGTGCTTGGGGTTTGATTATAGAATGATCAAATACCCATCCCTCCACCGGTGCCCATTTCCCACCACCACGGATCCCAGTATCCCTCCCAACCCCCCATCCCCCCATCCCCCCATCCCACCCTGCCTCTGTGGCAGGGCCATTCCCTTTTGTTCTCTCTCTCCTTTTGGGTGTTGTGGTTTGCAAAAGAGGCATTGAGTGGCAATCATGTTCTGTCCATAGTCTACTTTCAACATGCATCTCCCATCCTGGGAAGATCCTCCCAACACCCTTTATTTGGTGCTCCCTTCTCTATCTGAGCTCCCTTTTCCCCTAGAGTTTGTGGCTGGCCTCCAAGCCATGGAGCAAAACTCCTGGTACTAATCTCTATAGTTAAGATTTTAGTATTAAATTTTTTGACTACTGGGCCAGAGTGATAGTACAACAGGTAGGCCACTTGCCTTTTACATGGCCAACTCGGGATCTATCCCTGGCATCACATATGGTCTCCTCGAGTAAGGCCAGGAGTAATTTCTGAGTGCATAGCCAAGAGTAACCCCTGAGCATTTCCAGGTGTGGCGCAAAACTCCCCCTAAATAAAAAAAAAAAGTAAAAAGCTATTCTTGAACTCTAGAAAAGCCTGCATCCTGGTTTACAGTAATTTGATAGAATTAAGTTTATCTTTGTGAACCAAACGTTTCTACAGATACAGTAGACCAAAAAAAAACAAAAACAAACAAACAAACAAACAAAAACCTCTCTACTGCTTTTGTCAGTTTTAATAAACTACTGGATACTGATTTAAAATTCGCAGAATTACTGTGGACCGTTACTTAATAGTAGTAATACTAATTCCATTAACATGCTATGAAATACCATATTATTTGAGAAATTGCATATGTTAGTAATGTTGATATCTGCAAGCAAAGCGCATTCTTCATTTCTTCATACATTGAAATCTGATCATGTATTGGTCTCATCCACTATGAATACCTGGGAGAATGACAACATAAATATTGACCACAACCACATCAGCATTTGTAATTATAATTACAAGAGCCTGAGTCTGAGGTATTTGGTGTTTGCTTGGATACATATGTGTATATTATGAATCATCCTACCACGTGATATGTTGCCGAATATACTTAACCATATTTTTTTTTTTTTTTTTTTTGCTTATTGAGTCACACCCAGCGATGCACAGGAGTTACTCCTGGTTCATGCACTCAGGAATTACTCCTGGCGGTGCTCAGGGGACCATATGGGATGCTGGGAATCAATCAAACCTAGGTCGGCTGCTGTAAAAAACTATGCACGCAGAAGGTTGTGTGTTCGCGGGCTCTCTGGACGGCTCTATCTCACCGCCCGCGTTCGGTGCCCTAGAGCCGCTGTGTGTGGCCTGCATCGGGACGGCTGTTGGCCAAGGGCAGATGAAGGAAGAGACGAGGGCCAGGCCGGTTGATCTTAGTGGCAGTTTATTACAAGGAAGTTTATCCCATAGAAGAACTTATGTTGTGGAGGGCCTAGGTTCTCTCAAGCACATGTTCCCCTTGCTAGTCTCTCGGTAGTCCATCTTTCAGCCCTGCTCTCTCCTTCTCCAGCTCCCTTCTGGTCTGGGCTGACACTCCACCCAGTCAGGTAGCCAAATCAACATAAGAAAGCCCTTCCTGACTGCTCAAGGGCAAGATACCTCTTAAGGTGTTTTTCTCTTTTCCTCAGTCCAATAAACTATCAACTATTTCTGAGGTTATGCAGGAAGGACAGAACAGTGTTATCCTACAGGCTGCGTGCATGGCAAACGCCCTACCTACTGTGCTATTGCTCCAGCCCCGTAAGCATACTTTAAAGGCTTCACTTCAAACCATCAATATATGTTTCTTTTTTTGAAGGTAAGATTTAGTGACGTGTAGCTGAGGGGCTGGAGATATGACAGCAGGTAAGGCACTTGCCTTGCATCCTGCCAATCTCAGTTTGAATCCCCAGCACCAATATAGTTTCCTGAGCACCGCCAGGGGTTGTTCCTAAATATGAGACGAGGGAATAGCACCCAAGCACCACTCAGTATGACCCAAATTCCATCCTGCCCTCACCCCAGAAAAATTGTGACTAAGGGTTCAGGGAGATAGTTCAAAGAGCTGAGAGCACCTGCCTTTCATTTGTGGGCCTCAAGTTTGATCACTGGCATCAAACCATCAGATCCACACCAACTGGCTGAATAATGCTAAGAGTAGCCCCCAGTTGCCAGTTAGAGCACTACTGGGGAGGATTCTCCCTCTCCTCGCCCCCAAAAGGAGTGTGACTGAATAGCCAAGGAAAGGGCTCAAGTAGTCAAGTATGTGCTTTGTATGTTCATTTCCAGCAAACACTGCATGCTTCCTGTTCCCAGCACTGCAGCAGGCAGCCCTCGTGAAACTGCAGCACCAAACCAGCAGGCCTTCACTGCATGGCTGAAAATCACTCAAAATGGCCACTTCCCCATCCATACTATTTTTTTTATATTTTTTTAATAAAAATTGAATAATAAATGGAATAGAAGCCTATACATACAAATATGCACACAAGAAGGCAGGTGAACAGGGTGGTTAGTATGCAAAATCAGTGTAGTGTTACATCATCATTTTGGATTATTTTGGTTTGGGGAGGCACACCATATATTTAAATGAATTTTGTGACTAGAAGTTTAATTTTAAGGGTTGAAATGATAGAAATATCTGATCAATAGTTCTATGAATGCTTATCGAATTTTTTTCTTTTTTCTGAAATTTTTTCACACTCAGTAACAGATGTGAAAAGCTACATTATTCGAGTCATATTTAAATAGAGCTGGAAAATGCCACTGTAGAAAAAGCCACTTTATTATCCGTTTGAGCTAATCTCTCAACAAGTATCACTGTAGCACTGTCTTCCCGTTGTTTATCGATTTGCTTGAGCAGGCACCAGTAATATCTTACAACAAGTTGTGAGACTTGCTGTTACTACGTTTGGCATATCAAATACGTCATGGGGAGCTTGCCAGGCTTTGCTGTGCAGGCGAGATACTCTTGGTAGCTTGCAGGGTTCTCTGAGAGGGGTGGAGGAATCAAACCCGGGTCAGCCACATGCAAGGCAAACGCTGTCCCCACTGTGCTATCGCTCCAATATCTCAAGAAATAATTAAAAAATAGTTTGTGCTAGAATGGCATTATATTCTATTTTTCTAAAATCCAGCTTTTAGGGACCAGAGCAATAGCTCAACGGTTAGGGCATTTGCCTTGCCTGCAGCCAAACCCTGATTCAATCTCTGGCATCACATATGGTCCCCGGAGCAACACCAGAAGTAATTCCTGAATGGTAGCCCTTGAGCATCGCCAAGTATGCCTCCCACCAAAATAAAATAAAATAAAATTCAGATTGCATTCTGAAAGAATAGTAGAAACAAAGAAGAGATATGACTGATATCAAATGGGTTCATTTGAAAAACTCAAAATGTACAAACTTATTAAATTGTGAGTTCCATAGGACAGAGACTATTTCAAAAGACATGTTTATGTCACTCATAGTATATTATTTTGAACATTAAAGATACTTAAGGGGCTGGAGCAATAGCACAGCGGGTAGGGCGTTTGCCTAGCATATGGCCGACTAGGGTTCGATTCCCAGCATCCCATACGGTCCCCCAAGCACCGCCAGGGGTAATTCCTGAGTGCAGAGCCAGGAGTAACCCCTGTGCATTGCCAGGTGTGACCCAAAAAGGAAAAAAAAAGATACTTAATAAATAGTTGTTCATTTGATTGGAACCAATGATTCTAGTATCAAAACAACCGTGGAATCTAAATACTCACAGGAGTTAAGGCACTTGTCTTACATGTGATTGACTCCAGATCCATGCCTGACACCTCTGGTCATATGACCACATATGGACCCCCAAACATCACCAGGAATAAACCCTGAGCACAGAGCCAGGAGAAGCCCCAAGTAGCAATGGATGTGGCCCACCACCACCCCCAAAGTAAAATAAATAAATAATAAAAGCAATTTTTCCCTTAAAGATGTTAAAGATAAATGTTATTGGAGGATTTAAATGTTAGGATTTAGATGAGTTTTTGTAAAAAAAAAAAGAGGTACAATTATGAATATGAGAATTGATGATTGTGCATTCTAACTAACATAGTTAGAATGACAATACAAGGACCAGAGAGATAGTATATGGAATTAGGGTTCTTTCCTTATACCTGGTCAAACCAAGTTTGATCCCCAGTGCCACATATGGTCCCTTGAGCACCACTAGAAGTGATACCTGAGTGCTCTGGGCACAGCCAGGTATAGCCTCGAAAACAAAGAGCAAAACCAACAAGAAAAAAGTGGCAACAAGCACAAGTGACAAATCTATCACTACAAACTGTCGATTGAAATAATCACCTCCAGATTATGGCTCAGTGACAGTGTTGTCTTGTATACAGTCTGTCAGCCTAACAATTCAAGTAGTGAGAAAGGCAAGATACTTCTATTTATGATCAACAAATTGCTACAGATTTGGGCTACAGATATTCAGGTAGAAAGTCTAAAATGTGTCCCTGAGAGGGGCAAAGTCAGGGGTTTTAAAGGAGATTAAGTAGTTAAAGAAAATAGTTGATTAGTGCGAACAAGCTTGGGCTATTATTAGCTAAACATAATAGGTTACTGATTCTTTAAAAAGGATGAAAGGGAACATGAGTAATTCTATATTCTGGCTAAGAGTCTATAATCATCAGTTCTCATGATCCAGATCACTTCTCCAACAATTGCTTGCTTGATGATTTCTGCACTGCTGGTGTCCTGAGCCTCTCGATTGCATTGGAGGTGTGGGCAGCCCTAAGCACATCGATGAACAATTCTGAGACTCCAGCAGGGCGTCCAAGCATTCAACTCAGTTCTGACACTCTCAACCCTGGAAGGCAGTCATCATGCCCACCACTATTTCACCAACACAACTTGACACTATCAACCTCAAGGCAGCATCAGGTTCCACAGATGAAGGGCTCAATTTCCCACCACTGCCCTCTACTGCAGAAGTGCAGCTGTCACCCAGGCTTTTGACCAAGGGCTTATAGAGCAGAGGTCCCCACCCCTCCCACCTCTAATCCACAGGTCTGCTAAAGTGCCTGTATGTCTACACCATAGGACACAGGAGTTTCTTAGGCAGCCTTCTTAGGTTTGGTTAATTTGCCACCATGGCACATTGACCTCACCAAACCTATGTCAACTAAAATCACCATTGTGGAACCATTTAAAGTTTAGTAAAAAAGAGATTTATCTAGAAGGTGATTGAGAACCAGACTGAGGTAGCTAGGCCCAGAAGACCATGATGAGGTTTCTTTGGAAGACTGGCCTTTGGGCCTCAGTTTACAAATTTTAAAAGGCTATCTCGTTGATTTCCAACGTTTTTCAAGTAACTAAAAAAAAAAGCCTTGTGCGAGAGGGGGGCTGCAGCTGTTGTTAAAGAGAATTCCTCCCTCTTTAACACTTGTGGATCAGCTGCTCGGTCCTGGGATCTGGGTCTGTGAACAGAGCAGCCCAAGGAGGACACTAGCCACTGGGGGGCTGGGGAGGGGGCTGGGTACTCTACTGAGCTGCACATTTCCCAGTTCTCACGTTAGAGCTGCCCTTTTGCATTCAAGCAGTTTTAGAGCTGACATCTACACAGTCTGGCAGGCTACCGAATGTAACCTGCCCACATGGCAGAGTCTGGCAAACTCCCCGTCGCGTACCCAGTCTGCCAAATACCAGTAACAATGATGGGTCTCATTCTCCTAACCCTGAAAGAGCCTTGAAAGTTGGCGTTTTTTAGAATCTCAGGGCTAGGATGAAGGAGACGTTACTGGGGCCTGCTGGAGGCAATCGACGAACAACAGGATAATCGTGATCGTGATCGATATCTACACAGTCAGATTCAGAGCTCTCTCTGCTCCTTCCTTCACCTGTCTGCAGAGCCTCAAAGGGAATTAGGGGCAGTGACCGCTCCTTAGCCTGCCCCAAGACCTCTGGACTTGTCTCAGAGGCCAGCAGTAGCTAGGTATGGCCCCCAATCACGAATGTCTTGTTTAGCACACACGCTGGCCAAGCCTGTGTGCTGCTTGTGCCCGCGAGGCCAAGTACATGCAGTGCCTGAGCACATGTGTCGCCCGCATCTCCCCTCTTGAGACGTGGACTTTTCTGCTTTCCAGCCTAATGTTGGGATGCACGTAGGGGCTCTCGTTGCCCTTGGAGAAGCCCGAGTTCTCTCTTGAGCGTGTTACTCTCTCTCTTACTCTCCACTCTCTCCCACTTTCTCTTCTCCGTCCCTTCAAAAACCCTCCAAATAAAACCTGTTTCAACAGACTTGAATCAGACAACTATAAGAAGAGTTTATTTTAAGGAAAAATGATGATGAGAAATATATGTGTGGCCTCATTGGATAATTTCCAGAATTGCCTTTAATACCAAATTTTATGTGCCTCAAATCAGTAGTCCCCAAGACTGACCAAATACCAAATCTCATTTGTTCACTTTAATTGGAGTTTTTCTAAAACAATTGCTGACACTTTTCTTTTTGACTGGACAGGCAGAATGGATTTCTGCTTAGTAAATGCAGAAAGACTGATGCTTTGTGGTTTAAACTATTAAGTGGTGATGTTTGTTTCTTAAGTAAGTGCTATAAAATATTGTCCTTGGCATTATTAAATATGCTAAATAAAATCTAATCGTAAAAAAAAACCTGTTTCACTTCACACAAAATAAATAAATAAAGAATGTCTTATTTATGGCCCCAGGATTCTTCACAAGGCAATTTGTCAGTCCCCTGACCCCTCCAAGGGTCACTCCTGAACACAGAACCAGAAATAGCCCCTGAGCAAAAACTGGGTGTGGCCCGAACTCCCTTCCCTCTGTTCTCCCTCCCAAAAGACATTGCTTCATGAATTTCAGCATTCAGTTAGGCACCTGGCCAAGGAAAAGGAAGACAGATATTTTCTAACAGACCAAACTGGAATTTTTTCTTTTGGGGGACTCACACCCATTTTCTCATGAGATCACTAATTTATTTCAAAAGATACTAAGTAGAGCAAGGTGTGGGGAAAAGACTCAGAGTTTCCATTCCCTCACCCACCACCTGTCTCCATACATGGAAAGCATTCATGCATTCACCATACTCTTTTTTTTTTTTTCCTTATGGGTCACACCCGGCGATGCTCAGGGGTTAGTCCTGGTTCTGCACTCAGGAATTACTCCTGGAGGTGCTCAGGGGACCATATGGAATGCTGGGAATCGAACCTGGGTCAGCCACATGCAAGGCAAACGCCCTACCCGCTGTGCTATCACTCCAGCCCCCACATTCACTCTACTCTTGACCTCCATCCCAGACCAAAAGTCCCCTTTTCTTGAGTTTTTATGAAGTCCTCATTACATAGGCTTGACTGACTCATTGGCCACTGACAACTGAACACAACCTCTAGCCACACACCCCCTCTCCAACACACATAAATTCTAACCTTTATTCACAGTAAGCTGTCTGGCAACTAATCCCTTTTTCAACTTTTTTCAAAAGTCGTATCATTAAGGTAATGAGTCACCTGTAATTCTCACAACACTTAGGAAATTCCAATGCTCTGGGAGCTCTAATAAGAATTGTAAGTGAAGACCAACTACACAATTGTGAATCTCAATGACCAAATATATATATATTTTTTATTTTTTTTACTGTATATCACTATTCTGTAGTTTTAAAAAACAATTCTGGACCGGTTCAAGGCGAGAGGATTTACAGAGAGCAATTTCTCTGTAATTGCTCCCCAGCTCGATTTCTTGTTTTGTCTTGTTTTGCTTTTTGGACCACACCTGGCAGTACTCAGGGTTTATTCCTGACTCTGTGCTCAGGAATCACTCCTAGCACAGCTCAGGGGGCCATATGATGTCCTGTGGACTGAACCCCACTTGGCTGCACACAAAGCAAGCAATCTACCCACTGCACTATCTGTCCACTCCTTTTTAAAATGCCTTCACAGATATAAAATTTTCACACTAGTACATTCATTTAGAAGGAGGCAAAAACTAAAGAAGTGTCCAGTGAATTTCTTCGATGACAATAGTACTATCAATTCAAACTTACTTTTTAGTGCTGAGTCCACAGCCAAAGTCCCTCCAATCAGGTTCATAAGCTTGGTGGTAAGCACATAACTTGCATGTGTGAGGTCCTAGGATCAATGACACCACTTTTTTTTCTTTTTAAACTGGGGATGAGGAGAGACCGTGAAAGGTTGGAGTGCATGGAATGCACAGTGCCCTGTTTCCATTCCTGTCACCTCATGGCCTGAGCACCACTTGGGAAAAGCCTTGTTGGCCCCTAGCACTGCCAGGAGAACTTCTAGACTATTGAGAATACAAAACTACTGCCAATTAATTTTTTTTGAGTAACCAAATATTTTAAGACCTCCAGAACCAGCCACCACCACTCTCCACACGCATGAAGGAACAAAGGCATGCGGGTTCCGGGGCCGAGATCTCCAACCCTACTCAGATTGGGGTTGAGCATCCTCCACCCAGATCCTCTCAATTCCAGTAGGAGGGGGTCACACCCACCAACTGGCCCCCTGGCGCCGTGTAATCCCATCAACGGCCAAGACTCAGAGACTATAAAACCCAGCTCCCGGAAGCGTGTGGCTGCATTCGGGGCCGCGCGACATCTTATTGTGACATCTTATTATCTCATTCCTACTTTGGACAAACTGGCAGGCTACCGAATATAACCCGCCCACACGGCAGAGTCTGGCAAACTCCCCGTGGCTTACCCAATATGCCAAATACCAGTAACAATGATGGGTCTCATTTTCCTAACCCTGAAAGAGCCTTGAATATGGCACTTCTTAAAATGTCAGGGCTAGGACGAAGGAGACATTACTGGGGCCTGCTCGAGGCAATCAACGAACAACAGAATGGTCGTGATCGTGATCGTGAACCAAATATTTTATTTTATTATTTTTTTTATTAGTGAGACACCATGAGGTACAGTTGTGGACTTACAAATTTTTTGCTTGTGTTTCAATTATACAATGATCATGCCAATTAATTTTTAATAGATAATATGAGCATCCAAGTGAAGGAGAGGGCTCCCCAAGATATTCAGAACAGGCCTTCCCAAGATGTGTCACTTTCCCATGAAGATTATTTCCGGCTGAATTATTTGAGGCCCCTTCAGTCTTGTAAGAAATGTTTACATTCTCTTTACTACTTAAAAAAATTAAAACTGGAATTATTACCCAGAATTAGACTTTTCACCAGAAATAAACTTTCTCTCAGAGAAGCCTATATACATGGCAGGGCAAACAACTAATTATAGACAAAGCATCTGGTCTTTGTCATATGAGTCACTCTCTTTCCTAGTGTGGGTCCCCTCCTTGAAGCCTCAGATTCCAAGTCCTTAATTCAGTATATATAAATGCCTGTTTTTTCTGCACTGGCTATAGAATTCTCATTTCCATATTGATTATCCATACATATGTAATTAAATTTCTTTGTTTTTTTTCCTAATCTCTCTGATGTTAATTTGATTACTCTACCAGTCTAAGAGGAACCCAGAAAGACAGGAGGAAAATTTTCTGCCTCTTCAAAATACAAAGATTTCTTTCAAAAAAGGCACATCCTTCTTCTGGGCATTTTGTTAGTTTTGAAAGTGTATGTAATTCCTTTCTTTTGCCTTCTGGATATACTCTTGCTCTCCGCTCCATAGAGAAACCTGAATTATCTTCTCTTTTTCTTTCCCACTTAATACCCCATGTCCTCCCATATTTCATATATGTCCTCCCCTTGTTCATTGATTTGCTCAAGCGAGCCCAGCAACGTCTCCATTGTGAGACTTGTTGTTACTGTGTTTGGCACATTGAATACGCCACGGGTAACTTGCCAGGCTTTGCCGTGCGGGCAAGATACTCTTGGTAGCTTGCCAGTATCTCCAAGAGGGGTGGAGGAATCGAACCCAGCTCAGCTGGGCCGACTGCATGCAAGGCAAATGCCCTACTGCTGGGCTGGAGCATTTCATATATATATAAAAAATCCGTTCCTTTTCTTTTCAATTTTATTTCATTAAAATTCGTTCCCTTCTCAGAAAAGGTTGCTTCCAGGTTAACATTGATAAAATTATCTTTTATATTACCTTTTTTTCTATTGAATCACCATGAGCTACGGTTACAAATCTTTCATTTTTGAGTTTCAGTCATACAATGATTGAACATCCGTCCCTCCACCAGTGTACATTTTCAACGACCAATGTCCCCAGTACGCCCTCCCTCACCCCCCCACACCTGCCTCTATGGCAGACAGTTTCCCTCTCTCTCTACTTATGGGTATTATGGTTTGCAATACAGATAGTGAGAGGCCATCATGTTTGGTCCTTTAACATGGATAAAATTATCTTTTATATTACACTACCCAGCCGTCGCCACACTCCAGGACGCTTTCCGGACCCGCGCGGCAGCTCCGGCCGAGACCCACACACAACTGAAGACCCACAGAACAAGGTAAGCGGAACTCTCTGAGACCTTGGACTCCAGGCTCGGCGGACCCAGGGACAGAGCTTCTCTGCTTGCTCCCACCACCACAGGTGACAAAGGGATTCTAATCAGGAGCCCCACCCTACCCTGCCCTGTCTGCTTCCATCAACCACCCAGGGATCGAATTGTGCACAGGAGACCCACCCTACCCAGATAAATACCCCACTGGCAGACTTCCACTCTCGACACTACCCAGTCGTCGCCACACTCCAGGACGCTTTCCGGACCCGCGCGGCCGCAAGCGGCCGCGCGACACATCATAAAACACTAAATACCCGTCTTCTGGAATTGTCGTACTATATTTGATAGGGTTCAAATATGGTAACACCTACAAGGGTGATTAGAGGTCACCCCAAAAGCCTCTATACCTCTCGGAAAGACTGGCAAGCTACCGAGAGTATTCCGCCCGCACGGAAGAGCCTGGCAAGCTATCCGCTGTGTATTCGATATGCCAAAACCAGTAACTACAACTGGTCTCATTCACCTGACCCTGAAGGCTTCACCGACATGGCAGCACTGAGAAGGATGAGAAAGGAGAGGCCGACAAAATCTCAAGGCCGACCTAGGCTGCCACAACGAAGGAAGACAAAAATGATCGTCTGTACTTTCAATGCACGTACGCTAGCATCAGATGCATCCATCGAGGACCTGATGGTACAAGCGCGAATGATCAAGTACGACATCATTGGTCTGACCGAGACAAGAAGACACGAATCTCACCATGCCGTTTTCGACACTGGAGAAGAATTGTTCCTCGGAACATGCGATAAAAGAGGTGTTGGAGGCGTCGGTGTCCTTGTCAACACAAACTTGGCCAAGAGCATTGATTCATTCGAATGCCTAACAACCCGAATCGGACGTTTACATTTGAATAGATGTGGCTCACTGCCTGCAGTTTCTATCTTCGTTGTCTACGCACCAACATCTCATTATGATGAAAGAGAAATCGAGAAGTTCTACATGGAGGTAGAGAAGTTCTATAAAGAAGACCACACCTTCTACAAGATCATTGTGGGTGATTTTAATGCCAAGATAGGACCGAGAAGATCAGCTGAAGAACTTCACATCGGAACCCATGGCCTAGAATGGAACGAACAGGGTGAGAGACTGTCTGAGTTCATCATGTCGACCAAGACCATTCATGGTAACTCACAGTTCCAGAAGGCAGAATCTAAACGATGGACATGGGAGTCTCCCGGTGGACGATTCCACAACGAAATAGACCACATCATATTCAATCGACGGTTTTGCCTGACTGATGTCGCTGTTGTCCCAAAATTTCGAATGGGATCGGACCACCGTCTCCTTCGTGCAAAATTCTACTTCACAGAGCGGGGAGAAAGGGCTGCAAAGTTCAAAAAGAGAACTCCCAGAACGACCACCAACTGGGAACTCTTTGGTACTATTGCGGCAACATGGGAAGATGCCATTGTTGACAACATTGACGAGGAATACGATCGACTGGTTCAGCACCTCCATGAATGTGCGAGGAACGCCAAGAGAGAGATAGCCACAAAAAGTCGCCTATCTTCGAAAACTCTTGAGCTAATTCGCCAGCGTGGTTTGGCGCATGCCTCAGGCAACCGCAAGCTAACGTCCGAGCTTGCAAAGCAGTGCAGAGATGCGATCAAGGAAGACCTCAAAGAGAGAAGAGCAGAAGTACTGGTAGATGCAGCAGAAGCCGGGAAAAGTATTCGTAACGCCCGCCTGTCCTTCGCCAACTATAAGACCAAGATGACTGCCCTCCGACGTCCTGATGGATCCATCACATCCTCCAGAACGGCAATGGAGAAGATTATCCATGACTTCTACTCAAATCTCTTCGATAGCCATGTCCACTTGCCGACATACCAAATTCCACAGGATGGGTATGTCGTTCCCAACGTTCTCCCTTCCGAAATCCGACACGCCATTTCGTCAGTAAAGAAGCAAACAGCACCCGGCCCAGACAAGGTCAGACCTGAACACCTGAAGAACCTGCCGTCAGTACTCATCAATACACTGGCTCGGCTCTTCACTCGCTACCTGTCTGAATGCAAGGTTCCATCTCAATGGAAAACCAGCAGGACCGTACTACTGTTCAAGAAGGGAGACATCCATGACATTGGCAACTATCGCCCGATCTGCCTATTGTCTGTCATCTACAAGTTGTTCACTCGAGTCATCCTGAATAGGATTGGCAGAACACTAGATGAAGGACAACCATGTGAGCAAGCAGGGTTCCGCAAAGGATTCAGCACCATCGACCATATCCACACGATAACCAAACTCATTGAGGTTTCTCGGGAGTTCCAGATGCCGCTCTGCTTAACATTCATTGATTTAAAGAAGGCCTTTGATTCTGTTGAGACGGAAGCGGTCATTGAAGCCCTAGCCAATCAGGGCATTCAAGCCCAATACATCAGGATCCTCCGTGAGCTGTATTGCGGATTCACTACCAGGATCTCACCATTCTACAAAGAAGTGATCGTTGATGTCAAGAGAGGGGTGCGGCAGGGTGATACCATTTCACCAAAACTCTTCAGTGCCACCCTCGAGAACATCATGCGACGACTGGAATGGGAAGGAATGGGAGTGAAGATAGATGGTCGGCAACTACACCACCTCCGCTTTGCTGATGACATTGTTTTAATAACACCAAACATCAGTCAAGCGGCACAAATGCTGGCCGACTTTGACCGTGAGTGTGGAAAGGTAGGACTACAGCTGAATCTTACGAAGACAATGTTTATGAGAAACAGCCTTGTTCCTGACGCCCCATTCGCTCTCAATGGAACGACCATCTCCGAATGCAACAGCTATGTGTACCTAGGTCGAGAGGTCAACATGACAAATGACCTGGCACCCGAGCTGCGCAGGAGGAAGAGAGCGGCTTGGAACGCCTTCAAGAACGTCGAAGAAATAGCTAAGAGGACGAAGAACCTCCGGCTCCGGGCACATCTCTTTGATTCCACTGTTCTTCCTGCATTAACATATGCCTCAGAGACCTGGGCCCTATGCAAACAAGATGAGAACGCCATTCAGGTCTCCCAAAGAAGAATAGAAAGAGCTATGCTTGGAATATCACGTTTCACTCAAATGAGAGAACGAATCCGGAGTTCTGACATCCGTCGACGATCAAGGATCAGGGACGCTGTCTCATTTGCCAAGGTGTCGAAAATCAGATGGGCTGGTCACGTAATGAGATTTAAAGACGACCGTTGGACTAGAGCTGTTACTGATTGGATTCCAAGGGATGTCAAGAGACCGCGTGGCCGCCCACCTACCAGATGGTCAGACTTCTTTGTCAAGGTCATGAACGATCGGTTTAAGGCCCTCCATGTTCCCGGAGCGAAGAGATGCCATTGGGCTACACTAGCACGCGACAGGGACAAATGGAGACGTTACTGGCGCCCGCTCGAGCAAATCGACGACTAACGGGAAGTTAAGTGATTAAGTGATTACTTCCCCCCAACCTTTTCTCTTTCTGTCCTTCATTTCTGTTGTCTCCAACCACATTTCATAGACTAACACCACAAGGTATAGTGATAAAGAGGATTCTCCTAAAATGTTCAAAACTTGCTGTGTTGAGAGATTGTTGAAAGGACTGAAGTGCAGGCTTTGTTTTTTGTGAGGAATTTTATTTGTTTGTTTGTTTGTTTGTTTTCGGCTTGGGAGGTCACACCCAGTAGTGCTCAGGGTTTACTTCAGGTTCAATCCCTGACATTGCATGGTCTCCCAAGAACTGCTAGGAGTGACATCATCTGCCTCTTTTGCAAACCACAACACACAAAAGGAGAGAGAGAACAAAAGGAAATGCCCAGCCACAGAGGCAGGGTGGGACGGGGGAGAGAGTGGGTGGGAGGGATACTGGGATCCATTCATCATTCATTCATCATCCTGTTATTCGTCGATTGCCTCGAGCAGGCCCCAGTAACGTCTCTTTCATCCTAGCCCTGAGATTATATTCAAGGCTCTTTTAGGAGAATGAGACCCATCATTGTTACTGGTATTTGGCGTATTTGGTACGCCACGGGGAGTTTGCCAGACTCTGCCCTGTGGGCAGGCTATATTTGATACCTGCAAGTTTGTCCAGAGTAGGAATGAGATAATAAGATATCATAAAAAGATGTCCTGATAAGACATGGTGGTGAAAAATGGGCACTGGTGGAGGGATGGGTAGTCAATCACTGTATAACTGAAACCCAGGCACAAAAATTTCTAAGTCTGGGGGTATGGTGCCGCCAGCAGGTCAATCTGTACCTGTGAGGAGAATGCATCAGAGCCTGATGGCACCGTCAGACTTTCAGATACCCCAAAATTGCTGCTGTACCCTTGGCCAGACCCCAAAAACTTGGGGCAGAGTTTACCAAGAAAGTAAATGGCCAAAAGTTAGGTATGTGGGAGACACACCCACAAACCACCTCCGGCTCAGCTATATAATTGGAGGCAAGGCCTCTCTGGTTCCTGATTGAACTGCTTACCGGCCGTGATCCCAGAGACTCAGAAACGAATCTCGGAACCCAAAGGCTTTTGGCAGAAATGCGTCCTGTTCCTGCCGTTGGTTACTGGTGCCAGACCACCCCAGGGGAGAATAGGTTTCATGCCTTGGCCTGTTCCCCTTGGCAGCCCAGTGACCTCCATCCTCCAGAGGCCACTGGTCAGTTAGGTTTGGCCTTCAGTGATGAGACATGCAGGGCCTCACTAGATGGTGGTGGAACCGGCCCTTTCCTCCCCATCCCAGTGAGATCCTGAGTTGCAGCCTACAAACAGCCTCTCTGGCTCCTGATCAAGCTGATTAATAGCCATGATACCAGAGACTCAGAAACAAATCTCGAAACCCAGCGGCTTTTGGCAGAAATGCATCTGGACCACATACAAGGTGGCCGCCATCTCAGAGCTTATTGGAAAGCCAGATATGAGCCGGCAGTGACCGGGCAACTGCAATCTCATGGGAAGGGGGGCGGCACCGGCTCGTTCTCACGCCCTACCAAGGTCATGAGTTGCCCCCCACGAGCAGCTCTCTGGCACGGTCATGGCTCCAAAGGCAAAAGGACTTAATCCAGAGCCTGGCAGCTTGTGGCAGAAAAGTGAATGGACCATGCATTAAACTACAGCACCATGCCTCTCCAGGAGGGAAAGGGTGTTGCTCCCTTCTGCCTTCCCCCAAGCAGCAAGGTGGCCGCCACCTAAGAGCTTATAGGAAAGTCAGGTATGAGCCAGTGGTGACGGGGCAACTGCAGTCTCATGGGAAGGGAGCAGTACCAGCTCATTCTTCACGCCCTACTGAGGTCACAAGTTGCCCCCCACGAGTGGCTCTCCGGCACAGCCATAACACCAGACACACAGAAACCAATCTCATAATTATCTGGCTCTTTGCAGAAATCCAAAATCATTATATGATTCTCGTAACCAGCTATAGAAAACAAAGTATTTCGCAATGCCTTTTCAGCAATTCTGATTGTTGGGGGGAATTCTAAACAATAATGGTGCATCTTTTGTCAAAATCGATTTGCTTGAGCAGGCCCAGTAACGTCTCCATTGGAGACTTTGTTGTTACTGTGTCTGGCATATCGAATACTCTCGGTAGCTTGCCGGGCTCTCCGAGAGGGGCGGAGGAATCGAACTCGGGTCGGCCATGTTGGCTGCGTGCAAGGCAAACACCCTACCGCTGTGCTATCGCTCCAGCCCTTTGTCAAAATAATGAATGTAATCAATGTAGAGAAAAATTAAGTAGAAATCATCTGCCTCACAGGCATTGGGAGGGGTGGGAGGGGGGTATATTGGGGTTCTTGGTGGTGAAAAATGAGTACTGGTGAAGGGAGAGGTGTTTGATCATTGTATGACAGAGACTTAAACCTGAAAGCTTGGTAACTTTTCCCACAGTGAGTCAATAAATAAGTATAAGAAGAAAAATAAATAAATAAATAAATAAAATTATGAAAAAAAATTTGTAAGTCTACAACTGTACCTCATGGTGTTTCACTAATAAAAATGAAAAAAAAAAGTGACATCCTCAAAAAAAAAAAAGAAAAATCACACTGAATAGGCTAATATAAAATGTTAAAGTTAGGTAAATTGTCAATATAATAATAATGAGAGGGGCTGGAGCGAGAGTGCAGCAGGTAGGGCTTTTGCCTTGCACGCAACTAACCCGGGTTCTATTCCCAGTATTGCATATGGTCCCCCAAGCACCGCCAGGAGTGGTGCAAAGCCAGGAGGACCTCCTAGGCATTACTGGGTGTGACCAAAAAGAGAAAGAAAAAAAAACCAGAGAGAGAGAGAGAGATTTAAATACTGTTCCTAAGTATGAAAGAGAACTTTTCACTTTGATAAAGTTATATTTTCAGAATGATAAGTATTTATCTGAGATAATCCCTATGCTAGGGTGACAGAAATTAAAACAAGTTATGCAAATCGGATACATCTTGGAGCAAGGCTCAGTTCAAAAACCATAGTTGCTAAATAGGAGGACAAAGTAGAAATGAATTTTGTTGAGTCATCCTCAGTGTTTACGACATATAAAGGCTCTTTGTGACAATAACGCCAATTTGAAAAAGACATACTTACTAGATTTACAGCTTAGAAAAACAAAACAAAACACATAACCTGTCTAAGATTGTAGGATAAAATGCACATATTTATCTGCACAGGGTCAAGCAAGTTTCTCCAACTGATTTAAATAAAAATCACCTAGTTGTTATAAAATTATTCTATAATACTATCTAGTTATCAAAAATCTATTGAAAAACTGGGTGAGAAACACCCAAAAGGAGAGAGAGAACACAGGGGAATGCCCTGTCACAGAGGCAGGGTGGGATGGGGTGGGGAGTGGGGGCTGGGAGGGATACTGGGACCCGTGGTGGTGGGAAATGGGCACTGGTGGAGGGATGGGTGTTTGATCATTGTATAGTTGAAACCCAAGCACAAAATTTGTAAATCTACAACTGTACCTCATGGTGTCTCACTAATAAAAATTTTTTAAAAATGTGTGAGAGGAATGGGGAAAAATACATCA
This sequence comes from Sorex fumeus, assembly GCF_029834395.1. NCBI lineage: Eukaryota > Metazoa > Chordata > Mammalia > Eulipotyphla > Soricidae > Sorex > Sorex fumeus. The sequence goes on along the minus strand of NW_026606065.1, from coordinate 9,176,765 downwards.
GGTAAACTTCCTTGCACATGTCTGACCCAGGTTCAATCCCTAGCTACCCATATGGCCCCCCAGCACTGTCAGGAGTAATTCCTGAGTGCAGAGCCAGGAGTAAGCCCTCAGCACTGCCAGATATGCACCCCCCCCCAAAAAAAAAAAAAAGCAAAAGAATTAGGTCAGAGAGACAGTATAGGGCTTAAGCCTTGCCTAGGGCCTCAAGAAGAGAGTAGACTTCCAAGCACAGAGCCCAGAATATTCTCCAAATACCCACTGCGTATGGCCCAAACTCTGCCCCATCTCTCACACGTAACCCCAACCCTGCCACCCCCCCACACAAAAGAATAGACAAATTTATCTTTATTCATTTATTTTAACTTTTCACTGAAATCACTAATTTACAAAATTAAGGAATATCCAGGGTTTACTTGTTACTATTTTTTGTGTGTACTTGTGCGGGTAGGGTGTTTGCCTTGCACACAGCTGACCCAGGTTCGATTCCTCCGCCCCTCTCAGGGAGCCCGGCAAGCTACCGAGGGTATCTCGCCCTCACGGCAAAGCATAGCAAGCTACTCGTGAAGTATCCCATATGTCAAAAACAGTAACAACAAGTCTCACAATTTGTTGTGAGATGGGACTGGTGCCTGCTCGAGCAAATCGATGAACAACAGGAGGGCAGTGCTACAGTGTTACTTGTGACCTCTCATCCCATCGCCAAAAGGACCCTTCTCCTCTTTCTTCCTAAGTACCCCTTCCCTTTACCACTGGTCACCACCATAGTTCTACCCCAAATAAATATGAGTTATTTCTGTTTTTTTTTTTGAGACTTTCTTTGCTTGTTTATATTCCGCATAAAGGTATCTGTAATTGTCTTGCACTTTCTTATTTCACTTAGCATAATCACCTCAAAATCTGCCCATTTTCCCCAAAGGGCACAATCTCATCTTTTTTTAGTGGCCGAGTTCCATGTTCCATGGAATACATACATCACTGCTTTTTTTCCTCCACTCATCTGTTGATGGGCACATAGACTGATTCCATTTTTGTCTTTGTGAATAATGCTGCCAAAATAATGAACACCGAGATGAAAATAGCCTTTCAAATTAAGGGCGTTTGCATACCCTTCAGATAAATGCCTAGAAGAGGCATTGCTGAATCGTATGGAATTTCCATTTTTATTTTTTTTAAGGAAACTCGTTTTTCAGAGCAGCTGCACAAATTTACATTCCCATTAGCTGCACCGAATTCCTTTCTCTCAGCAGCTTCGCCAACATTTATTAGCTCCAATTCTTCTGATAAGGCCATTCATCCAGGTGATATCTTTCTGTAGTTTTGATTAGCATTTCCCTATTAATCAGTGAAGCTAAGTTTTTTGTTTCTTAAAAATAGGTCTGTGTGCTGTGTATTCTTTGTAAAAGTATTATTCATGTGTTTTGCCTACATTGTGGGTGGGGTGGTTACTTGCTGTGTGATTTTTTTAGAGGGAGGCTGCGGGTTGAGTCACACCAGGCAGTGCTCAAGGGCAGAAAGTTCTCTTTGTTCAGTGCTTTCAGACCTCTATGTTCAGGGATCATTTCTGGAAATGCTCAGGGAACCATATGCCATGTCAGGGGATCAAACCCATGTCCCCCGCATGAAAAGCAAGTGCCTTACCCATTATACTACCTCTCTGCCCTGAGTTGTGTGAGTTCTTTATATATCATGACTATTAACCCTTTGTCAGGTATATGATGTACAAACATCTTTCCATTTGCCAGGTTAGTCTTTTTATTTGTGTAATAGCGTCTTTGGCTATATAAAAGCTTCTTTTTATGTATTTCTGTGTGTGTATGGGCAGTGTGTGTTGCTGTGTCATACCCAGGGTGCTCAGGGATCACTCCTAGCAGAACTTGGAGAACCATATGCAATGACAGAAATCTGGGTCTGCCAGCACATGCATAAATCATTGTTCTCTAGCCCCTGTAGAAGTGTTTTAATTAAATGTCGTTATATATTTTTATTCTTGCTTTTGTTTCCCTTGCTATTGGGGCTGTCTTCCGATACATCTCTGATGTTTAGGACCTGGAGTGCATATCCTGTGTTTCTTTCCATATACTTTAGGCTATCAGGTCTAACCTCCAGCTCTTGAATTTTGAGTTAATTTTTGTCTATGGTGTTAAGTGATCAAGTTTCGTCTTTTCAAAATGTCACTGTCACTGTCACTGTCCTCCCGTTGTTCATGGATTTGCTCGAGCAGGCCCAGTAACGTCTCCATTGGAGACTTTGTTGTTATTGTGTTTGGCATATCGAATACGTCACGGGGAGCTTGCCAGGCTTAATTCTAGTCTATTCTACTTGTTTTTGTGCCTATTTCTGTTCCAATACCATAATTTTAATTACTCCTACTTTGCAATATAGGGGGCTTGGGGGGGGGGAGAGGACGTAGGGAGGTTGTTTTTTGGTCCACACCCAATGTGCTCAGAGCTTATTCCTGGCTCTGTGATCCCTCATTCCTGGTGGGACTGGGGACCCAAAGGAGATGCCAAGAATTCAACTTGACTTGGCTACATGCAAGGCCAATGCTCCAGCCTCTGTACTATTGCTCCTGCTCCAGTTTTGCCCTGTAGTTTTAAGTCAGAGAATATGAAGGGGGCAGGGTTAAAATTGCTTTCTCTTAGAATTGATTGAATTATTTGTGTTTTGTGGTCCCGTACAATTTTAGAATTGTTCATTCTATTTCCTTGGTTTGGTTTTGGTTTTGGACAATACCTGGCGGTGTTCAGGGTTACTCTGCTCTGTCATCAGGGATCACTCCTGGCAATGTTTGGGTAACTATAATTGTTACCAGGGATTGAACCTGGATTGGCCAGATGCAAAGGCAAGTATCCTGCTGCTACACCCTCTCTCCATCCCTCGTCTATTTCCTTGAAAAATCAGTTGGTATTATAATAGGAACTCAGGTCGGCCATGTTGGCTGCGTGCAAGGCAAACGCCCTACTGATAGCACAGAGGGTAGGGCGTTCGCCTTACACGCAGCCAACATGGCCGACCCGAGTTCGATTCCTCCGCCCCTCTCGGAGAGCCCGGCAAGCTACCGAGAGTATTCGATATGCCAGACATAGTAACAACAAAGTCTCCAATGGAGACGTTACTGGGCCCGCTCGAGCAAATCGACGATCAATGGGAGGGCCTTTACCTTACCTTTATTATAATAGGAAATGTGTTCAATCTGTAGATGGCTTTAAATCAATGACCATTTTAATGTTTATTCTTCTAATCCATGAGCACAGGATATCTTTCCATTTATCTGTGTCTTCTATTTCTCTTAGTAATGTCTTATTTTTCAGTTCTTTTAGTAATGTCTTATTTTTTAAGACATTAAAACTTTTACCTTGTTTGTTCAGTTTACTCGCAAGTATTTTATCCTTTTTGGCAGGGAGAGGAGTTTGGGCCACACCCAGCTCAGTGCTTACTCCTTTCTCTGTGCTCAGGAATCACTCCTGGAGATCCTGAGCAGGGGGGGGTGGGGGGGGGGGTGGGGACTGCTAAACATGGTGGTGAATGAACCAGTGTCAGCAGCATGCAAGGCAAGTGCCTTACCTGATGAACTATTTCTCTGGTCCCTGTTTTATCTTTTTAAAATGTAGTTGTAAATAGAACTTTTTTCTTTAACTTATCAACTTTTGAAGGGTGCTCTGGGGTCTAGGGCCACACATGATAGTTCTTGATTTATTTATTTATTTATTTATCTATCTATTTTTGCATTATTCGGTTTTATAAATTTTCTTCCAGTGGGTTAGAGAACATTAATGCATTTGAATTATAATTTTCATTAAAAGACACAATGTTCATCACAAAGTATTTAATTTGGGGGAAGGATTTTATAATAATTATGTATGTCCGAGAGAATAACAAGTTGAAATGAAGTAAAATATATGAATACTGTATTTCCTATTTTCTTTTCTTTTATTTTTTTCCTTGGTTTTTTCTTGGTTTTTCATATTCAGCAGAGTTTGGGAGCTACTTCTAGTTTCAGGGCTACTCCCAGCTCAGTGCTTGGAGATCATTCCCATTGATGTTGGTGTATCCTTGCAGTGCTGAAGATTAAGTACAGGGCTCCCACAAGCGAAACATGCATTCCAGCCCTTTAAGCTATCTTCCGGGCCAACTCAGCTCGTAGTTCAGGGTGGGAGGTACCTGCAGCCTCCAGGAGAAAAACTCAGGACCTCACAATACACACTCAACCACTTGTGCCACACCCTTTATCCCTTTTTCTCTTTGAAATTTACATTTTAATTCTTATTTTAAACGTTTCTTTGTTCCTCCCCTTCCCTTGTTGTTTGTTATTGTTTCTGAAATAGTTGGTGGGAGGGAAAGAGGGAACCACACACTTGAGTTAGGTGGTTGTCACGGGTCCGATATATCAGTGGTAGTGGTTGCGCACACTAGTTTGCAATGCACCAGATTTGCACATGTTGCCATGACGCCACAAAAGTTGGAGCCACTGAAATCACACTCACACCTGGGGGGAGGAAGGAGGCAATGCCAAGGTTCTCAGTTTTTGTTTTGTTTTGCTTTTGCTTTTTGGGTCACACATGGCAATGCCCGGGGTTACTCCTGGCTCTGCACTCAGGAATTACCCCTAGCGGTGCTCAGGGGACCATACGGGATGCTGGGAATTGAACCCGGGTTGGCCGCGAGCAAGGCAAACGCCCTACCCTCTGTGCTTTTGCTCCAGCCCAGGTTCTCAGTTTTAAGCTTACAAGCATTCCATTGCTGAGCTGTACTCAGTTCCCAGAATTTTTATTATCCTTTCCTCGAACTCACTGTTTACTAGGTATTTGTTTTTATTTATCTATTTGTTTATTTAGAAATTTGGGCCATACATGGCTGTGCTGGGACTTACTCTTGGCTCTGCACTCAGGGATAACTCCTGGCAGTGCTCAGGGGACCACGTGGGGTACCAGGGAGCAAACCTGGACCAGGGTGTGCAAACACACTATTCACTATAAGATTACTCCACCCAACTAAGTATTCATTTTTTTTTTAAATAATAGCTCAATGTTTAAACTTGTCAAAGATTTTGCAGTATATATTAATTGTGGTTTTTAACTTTTCTTGTGTTTAATTAATTTAATTCATAAATTAATGTAATTAATAAATTACATTAATTTTTTCATATAGTTTGCATTGTGGGCTGGAGCGATAGCACAGCAGTAGGTTTGCCTGGCATGCGGCTGATCCAACTGCCCGGGGTTCAATTCCTCCGCCCTTCTCAGAGAGCCTGGCAAGCTACCCGTGACATATTCGATATGCCAAACACAGTAACAACCAAGTCTCACAATGGAGACGTTATTGGACCTGCTCAAGCAAATCGAAGAACAACGGGAGGACAGGGACAGTGATGACAGTGACAGTTTGCATTGTATTTGTTTATGTTGAATCACCATTGGGACAAATTCACTTGGTCATAATGAATAATTCTTTTGATGTGTTGTTGGATTTAATTTGCTAAGTTTTTTTTTGAGGACTTTGCATCTCTGTTTAGCAGATACTGATTCTTAGTTTTTGTGTGTGTGTGTGTGTGTGTGTGTGTGTGTTGTTCTTTTCTGGTTTAGAAATTAGAGTTATATTGTTCTCATAGAATGCATCTGGGAACATTCCTTACTTTGAAATTTTTTGGAAGAGTTTGAGCACAAAGCATGGTATCCCAAGAACCACTGAAAGCAACCCCCAAGCACAGAGCTGGCAGTTACCCTCAAACCCCATCAGGCATGACATCAAAATAAAACAGAGAAAAGCACCCTAAGGATGGGCTGGGAGTTGGGACAAGGGAGGTTGGGGGGGGGTCAGGGGTGCTGGAGGTGGGCTTGGCATGGAATATCCAGGATGGGCTGAAATTGGAAATCCAGGCAAGTCTCAGCAAACTATATCACTCTAGCCCTGGTGTGCAGAGATTACCCAAGGCCACACTTATGATGCTCAGGAATTTATAGACCTACAGCTGGTGGACCATGTGATGCGAGGAACTGATCACTGTCACTGTCATTCTGTTGGTCATCGATTGCCTTGAGCAGGCCCCAGTAATGTCTCCTTCGTCCTAGCCCTGAGATTTTAAAAAGTGTCACATTCGAGGCTCTTTCAGGGTCAGGAGAATGAGACCCATGATTGTTACTGGTTTTTGGCATATTGAATACGACATGGGGAGTTTGCCAGGCTCTGCCGTGTGGGCAGGATACTTTTGGTAGCCTGCCAGGTTCTCCAGAGTAAGACCTAGATAATAAGGTATAATAATAATAATAATAATAATAATAATAATAAGGAATTAGGATTACTAACATGCAAGGCATGTGCCTGAACTCCTGTAGTCTTTCTCTGATCACCAATTATTCCCCCAATGACTTCCACGTGGGCAAACTGCTCTCCTGGTACAAAGTTCTTCAGGATATGACTGACTGCTGAAGGGATTTTAATGGTTCCTCTAACCTTGCCCAGAGGCCATCCACAAAGCCCTCTCTGGGGAAAAGAGACAGAGAGGCAATGCAGGGTAGTGTTTGTAGCTATAGTTCCTATTTACATAATGGTCTCTAGCCAGTTCCTATCAGAAGCAGGCACTTGTTATACTCTGCCAAATTTGTTGCATAATTAGCATGAGCAGGGGCTGAGGAGATAGGTCAAGTGACAGGGCGCGTGCTTTATCATACATTCCCTGGACCCACGTGTCCTCCTCCTTCAGCACCACCCTGTGCAGCTCTGATGTAGCTCTGGTGACTTTTTGGTGTCGTGCATGTGGCCTTACAGCACCTAAGGGACAGAACTGATCATCTGAGCATTGCTAGGTAAGACCCTATTTAAAAAAGCAAAAACAGGGTCAGAGCGATAGTACAGCAGGTAGGGTGTTTGCTTTGCATGCGGCTGACCTGGGTTAAATCTTGGCATCCCATCCTAAGCGCCGCCAGGAGTAATTTCTGAGTATAGAGCCAGGAGTAACCCCTGGGTGTGACCCAAAATAAATTAAACAATTAAAAGTTCAAAAATTAAAAAAGCGAAAACAAAACAAAAGAGATCAAGATCTTAGAATGAAGACCTACTCACAAAATAAGATACCTAAATGTTTTTTATCTTGCTTAAGATAACAAAGTTTAATAATATGTAAAATGTAAAATATGTTCATGGGCATCAAGTTCAGACCAATACAAAAGTTCTTTAATTCACTATATGATATATTCCAATTTAAAATTTTCCAAACTTAATAGTGACCCTTTTTGGTGTCTTTTTTCCTAATAGGAGATAATCAAACATTCTTTCTGAAATTCTTCATTGAAGGCCAGACATATATTTCCTTTCATCTCCCTAAATACAATGAATTTATAAGAACCTTATCTCTAAGGGTTAGAAAGAAATCAATGAGCTGGGGTGCATGTTTTGCATGCAGGGGTCTTATTTGGTCCTGAACTTGAACTCATGGTTGCTTGAGTACTTCTGGATGCAGTCAACTCCTACACACACACACACACACACACACACACACACACGCATACACACATCCCACCCCTCCCCCCAAAAAAGAATCTATAACTCCAATCTCCAATATCCCACATTTTAAACAATTGCAGGTATCTATTCTCAAGTACATTCTTGCTTCTTTTTCTCTTGGTTTTGGGGCCACATCTATGGCATCTAGAGGTTAATCCTGAACCTTTGCTCAGGGATTAGTCCTGCTGGGGTCCAGGGAACTGTATGTGGTATAAGGGATGCAATCTGGGTCAGCTGTTTGCAAAGCAAGCACCTACATGCTGTCCTATCTCTGACCACTCTTGATTCTTTTCCTAATATACCAGATCTAGCTTTGTAGTACAAGCCTGTATCATAGGGTTTGTTTTGTTTTATTTGTGTTTTTGGGTCACGCCTGGCAATGTTCAGGGGTTACTTCCAGCTCTGTACTCAGGAATTATTCCTGGCGGTGCTTGAAGGACCATATGGGATATCCAGGATTGAACCCAGGTCAGCCATGTACAAGCCCTACCCCCTTATTGCTATGGTGCTGTATTATAGGTTTAACGGTCATGATATATGCTGCTTCTTTTAATAAACCAGTTTACATGTTTAACGGTCATGATATATGCTGCTACTTTTAATAAACCAGCTTACATGTTATGTTTTTATGTGCATATAATATATAACAGAGACAAATAAAAATTTTCATAAATACTCAATAGGTAAAGTTATCACATGATCTAATTTTATTTTATTTTTTTATTTATTTAGAAGGGGGTCTAAGCTATTCCTGAAGGTGCTCAGGTTTACTCCTGGCTCAGTGCTCAGGAATCACTCCTGGCAATGCTTAGGAGACCATACACGATGCAAAGTATCAAACACAGGGTCAATAACGTGCAAGAAAAGCACCTTACTTTCTGTGCCATCTCCCCAGCCCTTTGATTTTAAAAGCAATTTATTTATTATTAAGCAGGACTGAAAAAAGAATCAACATCTGATATTTTTTACTTACAAAGAAAATAAACTCATTTGATTCCAACTAATTCTGTGGTAGTTTCAGGAATGTAATAGTAATAAGACTCAGCCGAAGACCTCCAGGACCAGTCACCACCATGCTTAGACCACTCTCCGCACACATGAAGGTACTGGCAGAGGGACAGATCCACGCGGGTTCCGGGGCCGAGATCTCCAAGTCTACTCGGATTGGAGTCGAGCATCCTCCACCCAGATCCTCCAAATTCCAGTAGGATATCTTATCAAGATGCCTGATATGCCAAGCAACATCTTATCAGGACATCTTTTTATGACATCTTATTATCTCATTCCTACTTTGGACAAACTTGCAGGCTATCGAATGTAGCCTGCCCACAGGGCAGAGTCTGGCAAACTCCCCGTGGCGTACCAAATATGCCAAATACCAGTAACAATGATGGGTCTCATTCTCCTAAAGAGCCTTGAATATAATCTCAGGGCTAGGGTGAAGGAGACGTTTCTGGGGCCTGCTCAAGGCAATCGACGAATAACAGGATGATGAAATGAAATGAAAAAAAAATAGTAATAATGATCTGTCACTGTCACTGTCACTGTCCTCCCATTGTTCATCGATTTGCTCGAGCGGGCCCAGTAACGTCTCCATCGTGAGACTTGTTACTGTGTTTGGCATATTGAATACATCACGGGGAGCTTGCCAGGCTTTGCCGTGCGGGCGAGATACTCTCGGTAGCTTGCCAGGCTCTCTGAGAGGGGCAGAGGAATCGAACTTGGGTTGGCCATGTTGGCTGCATGCAAGGCAAACACCCTACCGCTGTGCTACCGCTCCAACGATAGTAATAATGATAACAAATAAAAAATAGAACCAACCATCATTATCTAGAATTCAACTTAAAGTGGTATATAAAATGACTTTCCTGCTTCTGAACTTAAGAAGTTTATATGATTCTAAATGTAAAATTTTAAATCCTTAAGGAGGATAAGACCTAATAATAAGAAAAAAACAAACAGTAGCATAGAACAAAACTTTGAGAAAAGTATGTTCCAAATCACTCCTACATTCCTTTGCTATTATTGATAAGAACTGAGGAATTAATAGCCAGAAAGAAGGTGGTAATAGGTAGATTCTAGGACAGAAGGAACAATGATGATTCAGGAAGTTACAGTTTTCTACCTTTACACATTATGTCATATTTAAAATTTTTCTTCTAAGTTACTTTCTCAAAGTCTACCTTTGGCATCACTTCATGGTTAAATTAAAAGAGAACTTGAACTGGGACTGGAGCAATAGCACAGCGGGTAGGGCGTTTGCCTTTCACGCGGCAAACCCGGTTCGATTCCCAGCATCCCATATGGTCCCCTGAGCACCACCAGGGGTAATTCCTGAGCACAGAGCCAGGAGTAACCCCTGTGCATTGCCGGGTGTGACCCAAAAAGCAAAATAATAATAATAAAAATAAAATAAAATCTATAAAAAAAAAGAGAACATGAACTTCAGAATCTTGACGAAATGGCCTTGAATTCCAATACTTTTCTAACTAAATTATACTTTGGTAAAAAATTTTTTAAGGACAGGAGTTGTGGGTCAGTAGTAGAGAAATGCCTTGACATTTTTAGGCCCTGGTTCAATCCCAGTATGATGCACACAAAAATCATAATAAAATTACTTAACTCTTTCAGTTTCCATTATATGATAAAAATAATATGTGACCAGGGAGATAACTCAAAGGACTGGAGAGCACACTTTGGTTTTTGGGGGGTACATTTGTTTGTTTTTGGTCATGCTTGGCAGAGAGCAGGGCTACTCCTGGCTCCGTGCTCAGGTATCACTCCTGACAAGCTCAAGAGACCATACTCAAACCCAGGTAGGCTGTGTGCAAGCAAACACCCTACCCACTCTACAATGTCTCCATCCCTGGAGCACAAACTCTGTATGCTCACAAGGCCTTGAGTTCGATCTCTGGAACCATATAGCCCCCTGGTCACCTAAGTGTATTCCATGGCCCCTGAAAAATGTTGGGAGTGCCCCAATCCATAATAATAGTTGTTTGGTAAATGTTGGGTAGCAGATTTCAGTAATGAAACAATTGCATTACTCCAAATGTTGTTTCTCAGAGGCAGCATCAGCATTAATTTTTTTTTTTTTTGGCTTTTTGGGTCACACCCGGCGATGCACAGGGGTTACTTCTGGCTTTGCACTCAGGAATTACTCCTGGCGGTGCTCGGGGGACCATTCAGGATGCTGGGAATCAAACCTGGGTCAGCCGCATGCAAGGCAAACACCCTACCCTCTGTGCTATCACTCCAGCCCCAGCATTAATTTTGAACTTATTAAAAAGCAAATTTAAAGGCCTTTTGGTCTAGGATAGGACCCAGCTGTTTTAAAAATTAATTAAATCTTATGAATTATAAAGTTTGAGACTTACTGCTTCAGTTTATTTCAGCTATATCCATTTCCATTAATGACCATTTATTTCTATTAATGAACATGAAAAGATCCAGCAGGGATAATCTATTTGGAATAGGAGACCATAAGACCTGGGGCTAACAAATGCTTTATTTTTTAAATTTTTTAAATTTTATTTTCAGAAGGTTGCTCACATTGATTACATTCAATATTTCAACACCAATCCCACCACCATTACTCCTTCCCACCACCATTATTTCAAATCTTCCCACCACCGTTCAAGCCTGCCTGCCACAGGCCGATTTTAAATAATTTATTTTCTATTGCTTATTATGAATATCATGAGAGGTCGCTCCTGAAATTCTTTTTTGTTTTGTTTTGTTGTTGTTGTTTTTGGGTCACAGCCAGCAATGCACAGGGTTTACTCCTGGTTCTGCGCTCAGGAATTACCCATGGCGGTGCTCAGGGGACCATATGGGATGCTGGGAATCGAACCTGGGTTGGCTGCGTGCAAGGCAAATGCCCTACCTGTTGTGCTATTACTCTAGCCCCCTGCTCCTGGAATTCTTAATATGTAAATTATTGGGGTCCAGAGACATCTCCATAGGGAGCTAATCCATCCTGAGATTCATTTGTGATTCTCTGGATCAAGGCCAGTGGTTTCCTTCAATATGGCCTGGAGGCAGTTCGTGGGCATTACAGCCAAGACCCCAAAGGGGTTGGGAGATGAAAAGGGACAAACCGTCTCCACCACCATGTAGCCTGGCGCCTTCAGATCCTGTTCTTGCATACCTGAGTTTTTCTACTGAAAGTTGGTGGCCACCAGGGTTTCGTCTGGAGTGGGCAGAGAGGGAACACTTGCTCCATCTCAGAAGCTCCAGTAAAATTGTCTCGGCATGGGGTCGGAGAGATCTCTGGCGAGATGCTATCTTCCGGGATTCACTGCTACATCCTTACAATGCTTCTATAGGTCCTGACATATGGTTTAATTTTATTTCTTCTAAAATCATGAGAAAACGGAACATAACAATTATTATGCACTAATAATTCAGTCTGCAATATTTTCTATATCAAATCAATTATAAAATTAACTTATCAAAACTCTAACTCAATAAAAAGGATTTTGTCTGACTTTTAAAAATCTTTAAGCTGGGGAATAGTTCAGTGGGCTGATTTGCATGCAGTTTCCTTCATGCAAGTCCTGGTTTTGATTCCTCGTACTTCATAGTACCCAGCACTGCCAGAAATCAGCCCTGAGCACCAAGCCTGGAGTAGCCCCTGAACACTGCTAGATGTGGTAAAAAAAAAAAAAGAAAGAAATAATAAATAAGATGAACATCTCTGTTTATTACAGTGCGAATTACAATCTCCAAGATGTAATAGCCAAGTGCCTAACAATAGATGGAGACATGGTAAATATACAAAACTGAATTGTGGTAACACACAATTGGATACTACTCAGCTATAGGAAAAGATAAAATCTTGCCTTTTGCCAGGAGAGAGAGAACAAAAGGGAATGCCCTGCCACAGAGGCAGGGTGGGATGGGGGGGGATGGGGGGTGGGAGGGATACTGGGACCCATGGTGGTGGAAAATGGGCACTGGTGGAGGGATGGGTACTTGATCATTGTACAACTGAAACCCAAACATGAAAGTTTGTAAGTCTACAACTGTACCTCATGGTGTTTCACTAATAAAAATTTTTTAAAAAATCTTGCCTTTTGCCACAACATAGATACTCACAAAAGATGTCAGAGACAGAAAGACAAATAGCAGATTACTACTGATGTAGGATATAAAGAAACAAAGGAAGGGAATAGGCCAAGTCTGACACAAACAAACCTTTAATTTAAGTACAGAACTTAGGTTACCTAAGGGAGGAAGGTGCAAAGAGTGGAACAAGTCCCAATGGACTTGCGGAGGAGGGATCTAGACATTTTGGTGGTGAGCCCAGTGTGGTAATAATATACCCCTATGTGGGAAATCATCTCCCAGCTTGAGATAGCCCAAGGTTGAGATAGCCCCCAAGGGTAACGCAGCTTAGGTCTTACAAAATAAATGAGCAGCAAGAAAGAATGGAATAGGGGCTGGAGAGATAGCACAACAGGTAGGGCGTTTGCCTTGCAAGCGGCCGACCCGGGTTCGATTCCCAGCATCCCATATGGTCCCCTGAGCATGCCCAGGAGTAACTCCTGATGCAGAGCCAGGAGTAACCCCTGTGCATCGCCAGGTGTGACCCAAAAAGAAAAAAAAAAGAGAAAAGAAAGAAAGAATGGAATAAAAATAGTTTATGGTTTTCTAAAAGTAGATGGCAACATGTGCAAAAATAGAACTGGAAACTGTTATGACCTTTTCCTAAACTTTAAGGGTGTCTGCTGGTTGGCAATATGAACATCACAGTCTCTGCGCTTAAAGTACCCATTGCATTTTGATGTACTGACACATTGTACTTAATGTCTCTAGCAACTTAAACACCAAGTCTGGGGCTGGAAACCAGAGTGGGAGAGGAGCAACATTGTACCCATAAATAGCTCTCCTGTGTCCTCTGGGGCTGCCCAGGCATCCCAGATGCTTGAACACCCCGGGTGGTGTAGCAGATAGGGAGATTAACCTTTCATACTACAGACCTGGGTTCAACCCGGGAATTCCAAATGGTCCAGGCAGGCAGAGTCCACCAGGAGTGATTTCTTCAGCACAGAGCCAGTAGTTACCCTGAATACCATCGGGTATGGCCCCCAAACCAAACCAAACCAAACAAAAAGGGCAGTCCGTCTGTGTTTGTCTCATTCTCTATAACTGACAACCACTGGATAGAGGCAAAGATACCAGTTTGATTGGCACTGGACACCATAAAATATAAACACATTTAGGGCTAAAACATAAACAATACAGACCAGAGTGATAGTACAGCAGGTAGGGCGTTTGCCTGCACAAAGCCAAACCTGGGTTCGATCCCCAGCATCCCATATGGTCCTCCCAGCACCACCAGGAGTAATTCTTGAGTGTAGAGCTAGGAGTAATCCCTGAGCAGTGCCGGGTGTGACCCAAGGCGGAGAAAAAGCCAAAATCCAATAAACATATATTGTTCCAGAGTGATACACTATTGGGCAGGATGCTTACCTGGCTGGTGGCAGCCCCAGGTTCAATCCCTGGTACCCCATATGGTTCCTGGAGCCCTGGTGGGAGTAATCCTTGAGCATGGAGCCAGGAGTAAGCCCTGTGAAAAGCTGGGTGTGGCCCCCAAACAAAATAAAACCCCAAAAGCTGTAAACACATATAGGTTCTTATGAAGAATCAATTTTTAAAATATCTGAAATATGCAAATTTTTAAAAAGATGTTTATTATTCTGAAGATACATTAACTTATAAATTTAAAAATACTATGAGTTTCATTTAAATACTTTTTTTCTTGTTTGTTTATTTATTTATTTTTTGCTTTTTGGGTAACACCTGGCGATGCACAGGGGTTCCTCCTGGCTCTGCACTCAGGAGTTACTCCTGGCAGTGTTCAGGGGACCATATGGGATGCTGGGAATCGAACTCGGGTCAGCCGCGTGCAAGGCAAACGCCCTACCCGCTGTGCTATCTCTCCGGCCCCTCTTGTTTGCTTTTGGGTCACACCCGGCGATGCTCAGGGGTTGCATATGGCTCTGCACTCAGGACTCACTCCCGCGGTGCTCGAGGAACTAAACGGGATGCTGCACCTTGGATGGGCCGCATGCAAGGAAAAACACTGTACCTGCTGTACTGTTACTCTTGTCCCTCATTTAAATATTTAACATCTTAAGCGTTCATTACATTTTTGAGTCCTGGGTCAGAGTGATGGTCCAGTGGTTAGGGCACTTGCCCTGCCTGGGGCCAATTTAGGATTGATCCCTGGGATTGCAAAAGGTTCTCCCCCCACCACCCCCAACCCAATCAGGGGTAATAGTAATCCCTGAGTATCTCTGGATGTGGCCCAAGATCAAAACAAATAAACAAAAATTGCTTGCTGAATTCTTAGAAAAGAGAGTCTTTAAAAAAATAAATAAAACACTTAAAAGAAACAGAGAGACATTAGAAAGGGCCTACGATGAATGACTAAAAGAAGAGCTGCATGGAACTGGAGAGCTAGTACAGCAGATAGGACATTTGTTCTTGCACGTGGTCACCTGAGTTCAATCCCTGGTATCTTACTCAGTCCCTGAACACTGCCAGGACTGATTTCTGAGTGTAGAGCCAGGAGTAACCCCTGAGCACAGCGGATATGACCCAAAAGAAAAAAAAAAATAAGAGGAAGAAGAACTGGAAATAAAAAGGGAACATTAAAAGAGAGCAAAAATAAACAAGTTGAAAGTAAATAAGAATACAGACCTTGTGTAAAAATAAACATATAAGAGAACCTTTCTCATGTAACACTCATTATAAGTATTTTGACTCAAACGCCCCTCAAAAACTATTAGCAGAGATGAACTGACCTCAAATACCAATACTTTTCAAGCTGCGTTACATTTTGGTTAAAAAAAAATTTAGAAAGATAGCTAAAGGGGCTGAGTGCATGTTTTGCATGCAGGAAGCCTGGGTTAAATCCTGCCGGTCCCCCCCAAACACACACCATCATGCAAAAATCAGTCAGATATAATAATATACGCATGTTGTTTTTGTTTTCTAAAGCTTGTGTTTAATAGTGGATTGACCATATGCTACACTTCTAAGTGTAGTGTTAACAGTTCAAGATTGATAATTTTATCTAAATAAATATATAAACATCTATATGCATGCATATATAAAATATGTGTATGCATTATGTATATATAAAGTTTTAAATCTGCCAGCATAGCCTCCTCAAGTAGTTTATATTCAGCATTTTAAATCTGGCTACAATAGAGACAAATACCAGCTGTGAACAAAAGAAGTGTTTGTACTTATATACCAAGATGAAACTTTGATTTTTATGTATGTTATTAACTCATATCTTCCTTCTGGCCTCCTCACAACAGCTCAACTTATTTTAGCATATTTTTCAAAATCTACACCTAGATTTATACCTGGTTTGCAGATTACTTCCTGGCTATGTTTTTCAGTTTTCTATACAATGTTATTTAAAGTAGACATTTTCTTGACCTCCGTGAAGATTGTATTAGATGATCTTTATTTATTTATTTATCTATTTATTTATTTATGCTTTTTGGGTCACACCCGGAGATGCACAGGGGTTACCCCTGGTTCTGCGCTCAGGAATTACCCCTGGCGGTGCTTGGTGGACCATATGGGATGCTGGGAATCGAACCCCAGTCAATTGCTTGCAAGGCAAACACCCTACCTGCTGTGCTATCGCTCCAGCCCCTTAGATGGTCTTTAAGGAGTGTGGATTGTAAAATTGTTAGATTCTAAATTTTCCTTGGAAAAGATAAATTTAACTGTGTTATAGTATTCTTCAACAGATTAGGTATTAACCTATTGGTGAAAGCATCTATTGCTATTTATATATTTATGTCAGAGCTTCCCAAATTTATTTAATCTACTGACCCTTATTCAGAAAAAAATTATCTAGGGTTCCTGGAAATCTACCTTTTTAGAATGAACAATCAGTTTTGTACCCAAGGCTACTACTCAATATTCTAGTTTCCCCCCCACCACTGGTGTTGAGGTGGTATCACCAACTTTGGGAAAAATTGATCTGGATAAAAGGAACAATTTGTTCAGACTCTATAGTAGAAAAGATCTGAGGAAGAGAAAGAAATATGAACTAGTTAGAGCTTAATGAAGCAGGAGAAAATGCTCCACGAGGCTAGAGAAGTAAGTAGTTAGGCAGGGTCCATAGATCAATGAATAAATCAGGGTTTTATTCTAAGAGCAAGGGGAAATCTTTGAATAATCTTAAGGAAGGTGCTTTGACCAGATTTACACTTAAAAGTATTATTGTGGTTTTGTGTGCGTAAGGGGTTTTAAAGGAGGGATTCAATGAATAAGGAATAACTGTATGACAAATAATAGAGGCAATAGATTAAGGTCACAAGAATTGGGAAAAAATTGACAGATTGGAGAAATAGAGGTTTAATTTTTTAAATGTTATTATTTTTCTCATCTGTTTCTTTTTTTTTCAGAAATAAAAATCTTTATAGAAAGGGGAGACAAGATTGATTTTCAGATTTTTGGTTTGTGAAACTGAGTCGTAGCAATACTATTTACTCAGTGAAGAATTTCAGAAAGAAGACCTCATGCCCTTAATTCTTCCAGTGAACTTTGTAGATTTTCTCAGTCCTGTTTTCCTTTGAATTGTTTACATAGGTTGATTGTGCAGTCTTGGGAATGCTGGTTCTTTGATCGTTATCACTGATAATTATTTCATAGATAATTCTTTCATATAAGATTGGGGCTGCACAGAAAACTGATGGAATTCTTTTTTTCTTCTTTTTGAGTCATACCTGGTGATGCTCAGGGGTTACTACTGGCTCTGCACTCAGGAATCATTCCTGGTGGTGCTCAGGAGACCATATGGGATGCTGGGAATCGAAACTGGGTCAGCCGTGTGCAAAGTAAACGCCCTACACTCTGGGCTATCGCTTCAGCCCCCTAAGGGAATTCTTGATACGGGGATTCCTGAATAAGTATGCACCAAGACAGAGGTTGCAGCTACGTTGGTGAATTGCCTGCAAAACTTTCAAATGTATGATATGATCAACACATTCTAAAGGTTATAAAGTTAAGCTCTGGGTTCAGAGGTACAGAAGGTAGGGCATTTGTCTTGCATGTGACAGACCTGAGTTCCAGTCCCAGCACCTCAGATAATTCCCCATGCCTGCCTGATCCCTGAGCACAGAGCCAGGAGTAATGTCTGAGCACTGTCAGGTGTGGACCACTTTGCCCCCAAAAAATAAGAGGAAAGAGATTAAGCTCAGTACTTTCTGCTTCAATGAAGTTAGATTCTAGTGGATTGTTGGGAGTGGGGCTCTTGAGAAGGCTTAATAATGGCATGGGACTTTTAGGATATCTGCAGGGACGAAGTTAAAGAATAACTCTGCCTCTATTTTAAGAGTAGGAAACAAAAATTACAATGTAGGCAGTTAAAACCAAAAAGGAAACTGCCTCAAGATCTGTATTAATTCTGAACTTGAAAGCAAGGAATTTTGACTAAGGAAGGGTCAACGAAGTTTGATATTATGGTGATGAACATAGTAATTTGAAAATAGAGTAGTAAACCTTAGATGGTAAAATGAAAGTTCTCTGTGAGGTAATGATGTTATCAATCTTTTCTGTAGGTGACTTTCTTCAGTAATGTTCACCCTGTCATGTCCAATAAGGAAAGGAGGGTAACAAAACTTATTCCCAGGTGAGGGTTTTAGGAGGGGAGAACAAGGAAAAAGCAGAGAGGAAAGGGAATCAAGCAAATTATCAAGAAAAGATAAATGAAATAATGTGTCATAGTATTCGATATGCCAGAAACAGTAACAAGAAGTCTCTCAATGGAGACGTTACTGGTGCCCGCTCTAGCAAATCGATGAACAATGGGAGGACAGTACTATAGTGATACAGAATATAAACTAGATGAGATGAAAGTAGAGTGAAAACGGAGGCATCAAAGGATTTAGGAATCACAATGTGATGAAAAATTATCATAGTAGTTGTAGGAGATGAGATTTCTAAATTACTGAGTGTGAAAAAAAAGTAAGTCTAGGGTTTGACTTTGGAATTAGATAACCAGAGTGATTGAAAGAAAAAAAAATGACGAAGAAGACTTGGCATTGTATTTATTTATTTATTTATTTTTTGCTTTTTGGGTCACATCCAGCAATGCACAGGGTTTCCTCCTGGCTCTACGCTCAGAAATTACCCCTGGTGGTGCTCAGGGGACCATATAGGATGCTGGGAATCGAACCCGGTTGACCGCGTGCAAGGCAAATGCCCTACCCACTGTGCTATTGCTCCAGCCCTGGCATTGGATTTTGAGTTTTGGGTGCCAAGAACCTGTTTTTTTTTCTTTTTTTCAATTTTCTTTGACGGAATAATTAGGGGGGAAAAGAAAGCTTTTTATGTCCACTCAAGTACTCATTCATTAAGATCTAAATTTTTCTCCATTATAATTATTTTTTATATCAGAATTAATTTTTATTAACATGACAACTAGCATATTGCCTGACAGCTAAGTAAAATTTGCTAAGCTTAAATAATAAAGACAGGCTAGGTTCTTAATAAAAATTGAATGAATAAATCAGAAAACTTGTCTTATAATTAGCCCTATTACTAATATTCAAAAGCATTATCAGTAATATCCCTTAGGCACAAAAATGTACATAAAAAGGCTACTAATTATTTGCAAATTTACTGAATATATATTTGTATATATACTGAATACACGGGCTGGAGCAATAGCACAGCGGGTGAGGCATTTGCCTTGCATGCAGCCGACATGGCCAACCTGGGTTCAATTCCTCCGAGCCCTGCAAGCTACCGAGAGTATCTCGCCTGCACAGCAAAGCCTGGCATATTCACTATGTCAAAAACAGTAACAAGAAGTCTCACAATTTGTTGTGAGACGTGACTGGTGCCCGCTCGAGCAAATCGATGAACAATGGGAGGACAGTGCTACTACTGGATGCATTTACTTTTTAGGGGATAGGTCCTAAAATCTGATGTTTTGTGGACCCTGAATGTTGGATAAAGCAATGCATAAAATGATCAATTCTCATGATCATATTCATAGAGAAGAAATTAATTTCTAAAAATATCTTCAGTCAAACTTTAATATGGAAGTATCTTCATCTTATACTTGACCATTTCTCTAATAATTGTAGGTTCGCACAAAAAGAATTGAACAGAAAAGGACTTAGAAACTACTTAATCTAGTGATACTCATAGCGTAGTTCCTCCTGATTTGAGAAACATCAATATAACCTGGGACACTGTTTTTTTTTTTTTTTTGAGGGACCCAGTGGGGAAGAAAGGGGTGGAGTTTGACCCCAAACTGAGTGGTGCAGGTGAGTGAGTAGGTAGAGGGGACTAGCTTGCTGTGAGTATACCACAGGTGAACAAGCACCTTAACCTCTGTACTATGGCTCACGACCTGAGAATTTGTCAAAGCAAAGAAACTCTTAGAAATGTGGTAGGTGAATCCGTTTCAACTCTATTAGATGGTTTTGACGTAAAACTAGAGAGTGAGAACCTTTGGTTTAATCCATGAGATCTCTTTCAAAAGTTGGAATTCTGTAGAAGTTAGCTGAAATGAATAACACTTGAAAAATAAAACGTTGGAAAGCATTTGAATGATTGATGTTTTAACTTAGGAGTTGGTTTGGCTTTTTTTTTTTCCTTTTTTGCTCCTGGCAGGAGCAATGTGGGGATCCAGGTGGAGGTGGAACTGGAGTCCGCTGCACAAAGACCAAGGATTGACTTCTGTACTGTCTCTCTGTTCACAGGTTTTGAAAGACATCTTTGATAGAAGTCCATCTTGTTCGCCACCTATATGAATCAGTTTCCTATGGATGCTGCAATTAGGATTAGGATTAGGATTAGGATTAGGCCCTCCCGCTGATCGTCCATTTGCTCGAGCGGGCCCAGTAACGTCTCCATTGGAGACTTTGTTGTTACTGTGTCTGGCATATCGAATACTCTCGGTAGCTTGCCGGGCTCTCCGAGAGGGGCGGAGGAATTAATTATCAGAAACTCAGCAAGGAAACACAATTTTATTACTTTACAGCTCTGCAAGGTCCAGTGATCCCAAGGGCTGTCTGGGTGGGTTGAAGATGGTGTTGCAACCCTCCAGGCAGAAAGGCAGAATCAGATCCCTTAATCCTTCTTGCTTCTAGAGGCCTCTCAGATTTCTCGACTTCTGGCACTTCTGTCCATTTTCAAAGCTGCATGTTAGGTATGTTAAAAACATTCACATTTTCTAGAACGACGTTTTCAGTAGCACAAACAAGTCCAATCACTCCCCTCTACCTACTCACAGACCTCAGGACCACACTGTCTGGGGCACAGAAGCCACTAGTCAGAGGGCCAGAAGGCCACCCATTGCAACAGCCTCGAGTAAGAAAGGAGATTAGGTTTATTCCATCCTCCTGACTAAATCAAGACCAATCGAGGGAGAGTGTGAGGGCGCTCATTTGTGGGAAAGAATTTAAAGTTTTAAACGAAGATATTTCTACTTCTGCCTTGTTTAACAGGGCCATTTCAAGAAGCTAGAGACTCCCTAAAGAGAGGACTTAATCATGGGTTTTCTGCATCATTTGAATGGCCGCTAAACATTCATTGACACACAGCTCGTATCTTTATTTTCCAAAGAGGTCTGAAAAGGGATGTTTGATCAGAGCACAGTTTCTGATCTGCGCGCCAATCATTCACATCGTCTTCTCTATTTTCCACCTTTTCATTGACGAGAGTCCCCATTTTTTCTTTAAATTAAAAAAAAAAAGCGAGCAGAAAAGGGACGGAGACATCTCATGGGCTGAGGAATTAGAAGTCACTGACACAAATGGGCAGGGTTTCTTTTTCAAGTCCGGCCACCCAAAAAACCGCGACAGTTCACACTTCCCAAAGGAACTCATTTTTGCAAACTTGACGAATGAATGAATGAAAGAATGAATGAATGAAGCCGCCCCCTCCCGGCTGCACTAAGGTTCATTTTTTTTTTTTTTTTTTGCTTTTTGGGTCACACCCGGCAATGCACTGGGGCTACTTCTGCTCATGCACTCAGGAATTACACCTGGCGGTGCCCAGGGTACCCTATGAGAGGCTGGGAATCGATCCCGGGTAGGGCGTTTGCCTTGCACGTTTCCCCTGCACTAACATTCTATACCATGGGATCTGCCAGTCCCACGTGCGGGGGTGGGGGGGGGGCCTTTCCCCGTGGGGGGACTCCCTGTTTTCAACTCCCCGGCCTGGGGCTGGAGTGATAGCACAGCGGGGCAGGGCGTTTGCCTTGCACGTTGCCTACCCGGGATCGATTCCCAGCCTCCCATAGGGTCCCCCAGGCACCGCCAGGGATAATTCCTGAGTGCATGAGCCAGGAGTTAAACCCCTGTGCATTGCCGGGTGTGACCCAAAAAGCAAAATAAATAAATAAAAATAAAAATAAAGGTTAGGGGTTGGAGTGATAGCACAGCGGGTAGGACGTTTGCCTTGCACGTGTCCAACCCGGGTTCGACTCCCAGCATCCCACAGGGTCCCCCGGGCACTGCCAGGGGTATTTCCTGAGTGCGTGAGCCAGGCGTTAAACCCCTCTGCATTGCCGGGTGTGACCCAAAAAGCAACATAAATAAATAAAAATAAAAATAAAGGTTAGGGGTTGGAGTGGTAGCACAGCGGGTAGGACGTTTGCCTTGCACGCCTCCAACCCGGGTTCGATTTCCAGCTTCCCATATGGTCCCCTGAGCACCGCCAGGAGTAATTCCTGAGTGCAGAGCCAGGAGTAGCCGCTGTGCATTGCGGGGTGTTACCCAAAAAGCAATAAATAAATAAATAAATGAATAAAAATAAAAATAAAGGTTAGGGGTTGGCGTGATAGTACAGGGGGTAGGGCGTTTGCCTTGCACGCAGCTGACCCAGGATGGATTCCCAGACTCCCATAGGGTCTTCTGGGCACCGCCAGGGGTAATTCCTGAGTGCGTGAGCCAGGAGGAACCCCTGTGCATTGCGGGGTGTGACCCAAAAAGTAAATAAATAAATAAATTAAAAAAAAAAAAGGTTAGGAGTTGGAGTGATAATACAGCGGGTAAGGCGTTTGCCTTGCACGCGGCCAAGCCGGGATCGATTCCCAGCCTCCCATAGGGTCCCCTGAGCACCGCCAGGGGTAATTCCTGAGTGCATGAGCCAGGAGTAACCCCTGTGCATCGCTGGGCGTGACCCAAAAAGCAAAAAATAAATAAATAAATAAAAAATAAAAAAAAAAACCCTCTCTGGCCTCCTCCTCCGCCCAGCCAGGCCCTGGAGCATCAATTTCCCGGGTCGTCCGGTCGCCAACGCCCCCCCCCCCCCCCCCCCCAGTCCTCCCGGGGGTGGGGGGGGGGGATATTTTTCCACCCGACGGCGTCGAGGCCGAGAGCCAGCAACGCGGTCCGACTCGGCCGGCTGGGCCGAAGCGGCAGAGCCTGGTCTCCCCGGGTGGGCTGCGAGGGCGCCGCCCGCTCGGGCCGGGCTGCGGCTCGGGCGTCCGTGGGGGGAGGAGCAGCAGCTGCGGCTGGGGCTGGGGCTGGGGCTGGGGCGCTGCCGTGGCGACGGCCGCGAGGCGGGTGGCCGCGGAGTCGACCCAGCCCTGCCCACCCGGCCCAGCCGCGTCGGCCGGGGCTGCTGCAGCAGCGACTCCTGGGCTGGGGGTGGGGGCGCACGGCCGCAGCAGCGGCGACGGCGACGGGAGCGAGAGGGGGGCCTGAGGGGGGGCGCTGACGGCCGCGGCACGACCTCGCCGGCCCCTTCTGCGGCGGCCATTTTTGCCGAGCCGAGCCGAGCCGAGCCGAGGAGCCGAGCCGAGGAGCCGAGCCGAGCCGAGGAGCCGAGCCGAGCCGAGCCGAGCCGAGGAGCCGAGCCGAGCCGAGCCGAGGAGCCGAGCCGAGCCGAGCCGAGCCGAGCCGAGGGGGAGGCGTGTCCCTGCGCCCGCCCGCCCGCCCGGCTGCCGCCTCTTCCTGGGGGCCCGCGCTTGCAGGAAGCGTCTCTGGCGGCGGCCGCCGCGGGGTGGGGGCGGGGCGGGCGGTGAATGGGGCGTCCGGGGCCCGCTGGAGCCGCCGGGCCCGGGAAGCAGCAGCAGCCGCAGCCGCAGCCGCAGGAGCAGCAGCAGCCGCAGCAGCAGCAGCAGCGCCCGGGAGGCCCTTGAAGGCCGCCGCGGCCCGTCCCCGTCCCCGTCCCCGTCGCCTCAGCGCCCGGCCGGCCTTTGTGGTGTGGGCCCCGCTCGGCCGGCGCCCCCCCGCCCACGCGACCCCCACCCCCACCCCCCTCTCAGGCCCGCGTGCCGCGAGGCCCCTCAGCCCGGCGCGCGCGGGGGGCCATGGACTAAGGCGGCGGCGGCGGCGGCGGCGGCGGCGTGGGAGGACGAAGATGGCGGCCGGCAAGAGCGGCGGCAGCAGCAGCAGCAGCGGCGGCGGCGGCGGCGGCACCGGCAGCGGCAGCAGCACCAGCAGCAGCAGCAGCAGCAGCAGCGGCAGCAGCAGCGGGAGCAGCGGCAGCAGCGCCGGGGAGGTGACTTTTCTGGCAGGTAGCGCTTCGGTGGCCACTCGGGGTGGGGGGTGGGGGAAGGGCCGGGAAACGTCGACCCCCAGCACCCACCCCCACCAGCACCCACAACACCCGTGCTCCGGCCCCCTCCCCCCGCCCCCTCCAGGTCTCCCCCTCCCTCCCCCGCATCTTCATCTAGCCTTGGGACGTGGAGGGGGCCGAGGGGAGGGTTGCGGAGGTCCAGGGCAGCGGGGGTCGGTGGTGGGGGGGCGGGGAAGAAGACCTCGGGGCGTCCCCGGGTTCGAGCCCCGCCTGCCCGCCCGTCCCGGGTGCCCCGGGCGAGGGGCTTGGAGGGGCGGCCCGGCGCCGCTGGATCGGGCTGGACTGCAGGGGAACGGGGCTGGGGGTGGGGGAAAGGGTGGTCTTTGAGGGCACCCGTGCGAGTCCTTGGACGACGTGGTGTGGGTCTGGATCTGCCCCCCCCCCCCACACCACCAAAAAAAAAGAAAAAAAATTTGCTGGTCGGTGGAAAAAAAAAACCCCTTTGGAGCTGGAGCTGCAGCGGCGCTGGCGACGGGTTGCAAATCCTCCGGGTGACGCCAAGTCCGGGTGTTGGGGGCGGGGAAGGGGAGCAGCGAGAAGAGGGTCCTCCCTTGCCCCGGAGGGTGTGAACCCTCTCCGAGACCCCGGTTTCCACAAGGCGGTTTTTTTTTTTTTTTGCAAAGTCCGCAGTTGCAGGAGGAGGTTCTGGGCCTGGCCTGAAATTTTTTAAATTTTGTTTATTTATTAATTTTTTTTTTTTTTTTGCAAGAGTGTTGGGTGAAAGAGCATGAAAAAAATCAGTCCCGGGGGTGGGGGTGGGGGTGGGGGAAACGGAGCAAGAGGTTCCGGACGGCAGTTCTTGGTGCAGGGGTTTCTCAAAGGGGGCCCGGGGAAAAGTTTTCGGCCGGTCCCCGGGAGGGATCTTGGCAGCGGGGGGACGGAGCCGGCCCGAGGCAGGGCCCCTTAGGGCTGTCCGGGATGGCGCTGGCGCTTGGGCGGGCGACACTGGCCCCTC
The DNA here is from genome assembly GCF_029834395.1 of Sorex fumeus. Classification (NCBI taxonomy): domain Eukaryota; kingdom Metazoa; phylum Chordata; class Mammalia; order Eulipotyphla; family Soricidae; genus Sorex; species Sorex fumeus. Next base: position 9,151,729 of record NW_026606065.1, on the reverse strand, counting down.
GCCCACACCAAGGAGGGCTCCAGCCCAATTTGCAGGCCAGGAACACACCATTTTCCACGTTGCTTCGTTCAGCTCCGGATTCCGCGTTTGCGCCCGTCCCTGATTGAGATTGTAGGGACGGTGGATTGTTCTAAGACACGGGGCTGTCGGCTGGTGCAGCTTTTTGGTTTTCCGAGGATTCGCTGCACTTGGATGACTAGAGAGGTTTGTTCTCGACGTTTTGTGCAAGCTCAGCGTGATGAAACACTCAGAAGCGGTCCTGAATTTAAGGAAGCCCAGTTGGAGTCGGGTCAGAATTCTGGAGGATGGATGGGCATGCCTCGTTTTCCTGTTGCTATCTGTGCCCCGAACCCATTAATCATCTTCTTATTTTTGGCTTTTTGGGCCACACCTGGCGATGCACAGGGGTGACTCCTTGCTCTGCACTCAGGAATTATTCCTGGCGGTGCTCAGGGGACCATATGGGATGCTGGGAATTGAACCCGGGTTGGCCTCGTGCAAGGCAAACGCCCTACCCGCTGTGCTATTGCTCCAGCCCCCCAATATTCTTCTAATGAGCTGTAATACCGGGGTGTCTTTTGGGGGAAAAATATCTTAATCTTCTTAGTTTTGCTTTCTTGCATATAGCAAGGTGAGGGGGCAAGAATCGTATTCTGCTATGCAAGCCAGTTCTTACTGAAAAATGGTGAGAGGTGTTATGATCGTCTGGTTTAAAAAGAAAGTGAAAAGCTTGTACATTTTTCTGTTTTTTTTTTTTCTTTTTCCATATTGCCGACCTCTATGCTAGTTTGAACAGAATAGATGCTTGTCATAGACTGAAGGTTTGGTATTTGCATTCTTTTTTGTTGTTGTTTTGAAAAGGAAATCTCAAAAGATGGCTTCTGAGGATGCTTATTCAGAATGCAGATGGTTAAACCTTTCTGCCTGTAAATTTGAGAGCTTTGAGTTTGGTTTTGACTAGATGAACATAAGGCTAGAACGTGTAAATCAAGCCAGTAGGCACAGGGCTGATACAGATCTCAAACTTGGTTTGAGTTTGAGGATCTCTTGAGTGTGCAGGTGTGATAAATGGAACTTTATGTCTTCAGCAGTTGTCCAAAAAGTGAGTAGTAACTTAATTAGAACATGATCTTGATAAGGTCAAGCAGATTTTAGTTCTCATATGGAATATGCTCGAAGTCTTGGGCCCAAGACATAGTACAAAGGTTAAGGTGATAGCTTTGCATACAGCTGACTAGGATTCAGTCCCTGGGCCGACATATGGTTTCTTGAGCACTGTGAAGAGTGGTCTCTGAGCTCAGCCAGTAGTAGGTCCTGAGCACTGCTGGGTATGACCCCCTTCACTTCCCTCGGGGGGGAAAAACCCCAGGCAACAAAAACTTCCTTAGTAAATGGAATGTAATTAGTACTACTTGTATTTTTGTGTTTTCTTTTTCCATGATTCTTTGGGTTCACGACACACTTTAAAGTACTCTACAACTTGAATTACATTTTTATTACCATATTTTCAAATTGTTTTCTAGTAGGGGCCTAAGAATTTAATATTTAAAACATCTGCATTGCCTATTTGCCGTACTCTACAGTAACACTGTGGCACTGCCCTGTTGGCACTGCCCTCACATTGTTTTGCTCCAGTGGGCACCAGTATTGGCTCCGTTGTGAGACTTCTTGTTACTGTTTTTGGCATATCGGATGGGCCATGGGGAGCTTGCCAGGCTCTGCCTTGCTGGAGGGATACAGAGGAATCTATATCCGGGTCAGCCGCCTGCAAGGCAAATGCCCTACCGCAAAATAAAACTTAGGCGGGTTTTCATTCATTCATCAATATTTTTAAGAACCTTACTCTGGTATACACTGTATCAAGATGACTATACAAGACTGAACCTATAGTTTAGTGGGAGCGACTTTTAAATTATAAAGTAAAAGTCCATTTAGAACAGTCTTATTTCGTGTTTTTTTTTTTTCTTTCACTTTTTCTTTATTCATTTTATTCAGGCCTGCTCAGCTATGACAACCTACTTTTTTTGTTTGGTTTTTGTCCACACTCACTCATACTCAGGGATCACTTCTGGTGCTTGGCAGACTGATTATGGTGCTGGGGATTGAACTAGGGTTGGCTGTGCGCAAGACAAACTGTGTTAAAAGTCCTGTTCTCTCTTTGGCCCCCTGACAACCTACTTGAAAAGTGAACACTGTCATCCTCTTCCTCATGTTTGTACATACAATATTCCCTATTACTGTTGTTGTTTTTTTTAAATAATACCAGTTAATGTTTGTCTTTATATATTTGAATATTAAAAAATAGAGTAAAGTATAATGAATGCCATAGAAGAAATACACAGTAATGAAACAAAGGGAAAGTCATTTTACATAATGTTGAAGCAGTAAAAGCCCCTCTTTACCCACTGGTGATAGTTCAGAGGTAGCACCAGACCTGTGGCCAGTCTGGCAGAGAATGAGACCTGTAAAGGTGGAGGCGAGAAGGAGATCCCGGTGACTGAGCAAGGAGAGGGTGATAGAAAGGCAGCAGTCCTTGCATGCAAGGTATTGAAGGCCATTGCAATTTACTTCTGCCTTAAATGTGTTACATCCTGGCTTCATTCAGTGGAATTAATATATTTCATTTATAAATCACTTGATTCATGTTCATGCATTGATCAGAATAAACGTTTTTCGTTACGTTAGAAATTCACTGAGAGTGTAAAGCCAGAAGCCACAATACCAGGGTTCAACATGTAGAGTCTACTGTTTTGTGATTTTTGGATCGATCACATAACCTCGTTGTGTTTGTATGTCTGTAAAACTAGAGTCACAATCGGCAGGATGGGAGATGTGTGCCACAGTAGAGAAGGAACCAAACATGATAACCTCTCAATATCTGTATTGCAAACCATAATGCCCGAAAGTAGAGAGAGAATATGGGGAATATTGTCTGCCATGGAGGCAGCGGGACGGTCGGAAAGGGGGGGGTATACCAGAGATATGGGTGGTGGGGAATGTGCACTGGCGGAGGGATGGGTGTTTGATCATTGTGTGTTTGTAACCCAAACATGAAAGCTTGTAATTATATCTCACAGTGAATCAATAAAATTTAAAAAAAAACTAGAGTCACAATTACAGTTTTATTTCTTGAGGTTAATATGTTTATATGTACATATGTATATACTTACATGTGGTATATATTACATGCACACATATGCACACACACATATATATATACACACATGTACTGGAAATGTTTTAAAATATGTAGTCAATTTTTAAAATAATTCCAGGCACATAAAAAAGCACTTATTGTGGGGCCTGATAGATTGTATAGAGGGTAAGGCACTTGCCTTGCACGTGGCTGACCTGGGTTTGATTTCCAGCATCCCAGATGGTCACCTGAGCAGTGCTAGAAGTAATTCCTGAGCACAGAGCTAGGAGTAACCCCTGAGCATCGCTGGACGTGGCCCCCTTCCCCTTCCAAAATAAGCACTGTTTGTTGCTGTTTTTTCCTTAGCAGGTGGAAGAGAACTTTTTCTGATTTCTGTCTTGTCCTCTTATTTGAATTCTAGTTACTTTTCTTTGATTTATTGCCTTTTTCTACGTACTAGCTGATTGTTCTTTATGTTTTAGGATGGCGTTCTGAGAGAAGAGAGTGGAGTTATGCATTTTGTGTCTAGATTTCTATAAGTTGATCATTCCTGTTGACTTTCCAAACTTACATGAAATATTTGAGGGAATCAAGAGTAGAACGAGTTTTTGTGACCAAGAGTTGGTGAGGAAATCAGAATTGCATTTTGAATTCTAATCTAGCTTTAAGTCGGTTTCAACATTGCCTTTCATCCTTTCCCTGTCTTTCCTTGCCCCTTTACTATTTTATTCTTTTCCTTACCCAGTTTTTCTATTAGTATAGGGGCTAGAAATAAATGGGGAGGGGGGAGGGAAATGCTGAAAGTAGCGAAGAATTAACCATTAATCGAAACATCCCTTTAACATATTGACAGGAGGCTTCATTAAGTCTCACTCTCTTAAAAAAAAAAATTATAGATTCTGTTTGTTTTTCTGGTTTTTTTTTTTGGGGGGGGGGGGGCGCTACACCTGGCAGTACTCAGGGCTTACTCCTGGTGGTGTTGGTGACCTTATATGGTGCTGGGGGTTGAGCCAGGTTTTCTGCATGCATAGCAAGCACCTGACCCACTCTACTGTCATGCCCTAGTTTTGAAATAAGTAAATAAAGTTTCAGCGCTATCACAGTTTTATTCTGTTTTTCCAGCCAATGAAACTGTTGTTCATGCTTGGTGGTATAGGCTGTCAGATGTGACATAAAGTGTCAACCATCTGTGGTATGTGGTGTCTGATAGGGAGAGATCCAACTGCAAGTCACTGGTGTTGCGGGCCACTGTCAAGATCTCTTACGGGCTAGTTTCAGAAATTGCAGTGTTACTTTGTCCACACTCTGTTGACTAGAACTAGAGCTAGCCCAGCCCAGAGGTAGAGCTCACTGGCTCAGAGGTCCTGCATATGGTTATTAGTTAAAATGTGACCCACACATGTGCTGAGCACAGTCCCGTCTACTCCACTGTCTGGGGTCACTGGTGCCACAGCGTTTTCTAGCTGCACCACAGCCAGGAATATGTATGTGAGCAGTTCAAGAAAGATGAGTGATTTCTACCCATGCCAGTGTCCACTCCATGCAGATCACCAGAGGTCACACTTCCACGGCTAGGAAGTTTGACCCCTGGCGAGCAACATGAGCACTACAATGTCTCAGTAAGTCATAAGTCAATCCTGACTGTATGCCTCAACTAGGAGTGCAAGTTCTGGTGAGAATAAGTGCAAGTATGTAACTCTACGAGAGAAACCTCAGTGAACAATGTGGCTACAAAGCACCGGAGCCTTGTGCGTGTAAACCTTCCCATCCATGCAACAACACAGTTAACAACAACTGAGCAGTGTGTGTAGTGGGATTAAAGTGACGATAAAAATAATTAGCCACCCCAGATTTAAGAGGAGGGGGTGACATGTCATCATTCAATAGGAACAGTGGCAAAGTCAGGGCCATCTTTGCACAGCCATCTTTTCCACCTGTTATATGTGGTTTTTTTTTTAACAGTTATAGTTTGGAAAAGCTAAAAAAAAGAAAGAGTAGGTCATAGACCAAGAAAGAAATGTTTATTGTTGATTATCAGAAATGCAAATCAAATAAAAGATGTGAGTCTACTTTATACCTGTAGAAATTCCTATGTCGAAATTTACATAAAGTAGTGTTGGTTGGGGTTATGGAGAAATGGGAACCCTCTTACACTATCGGTGGGAATGGAAATTGGTCTAGCATCTCTGGAGATGGATGAATCTACTGTTGAGTCAGCAGTTTCATGCCAAGGTATCCAAAGAACTAACAACGCTAACTTGAAAAGATGCATGCACACTTAATGTTCATTATAGTACTGTATACTAGAGCTCCTATGATATGAAAATAACAAATGCTCAATGACAGAAAAATGAAAATATATGCACACTGGGGTATAACTCAGTCATGAGGGCAAAAATGGGTTGTTCTGTTTCTTGACAATTATGCTAAATGAAATAGAAGGAAAAAGACACACCACGAGATCTCTCATGCAGGATGTACAGAAGAAACAAGGTAAAGAAACAGACAAATCTAATGAAAAAGCTGTGGTTATAGAAGGGAAGGAGCGAGGGAGTTGAACAGGGGAAAGGGGCTGCAGTGTCCTGTGGTGGGGAGATTTTGGTGGTTGTGTGTGATGGGGTAACGTTGAAAAGTCATGACATTTTACCCCTAAAGCCCATCTGTGTGAAGCAGTGTTTTGTTAGTTTCAATAAAGTAATTGCAGGGTAGAGGAGGTAGACAGGAGTTAAGGTGCTTAACTTTCATTTCACCCTGCTGACCCTGGTTTGATTTCCCAGCACCCAGATTGCCCCCTGAGAACCATGAGGAATTACTCCTGAGCACCTCTGGTGTGGCCCCACCCCCACACACCAGTAAAATGAGTAATCAGAGCAGCTTGTACTTTATTTCAAAGGTGTACGTAGCAACATGAACATTGATTTGACTTCTTTGGTAAGAAATGGAATCAAAAATTTCTGGGCAAGTAGAAAAATTTTATTTGGTGGTGTCTAATCTTTCTGAATTTGTTATTCTTCCTCATTTTTATTTCCTGAAGTCTTAGAAAACATGTTCACTATTTTCAATATTAAAAAGCAAACATAAGAAAACTAAGTCAGAGACAGACTTAATGATCCTAGTTGCAACCCATTTAACGTGTACACTCAAGTCACTCTATTTTGAGTGATGCAACACTAGGTGATTCATTATTGTGAACAGCAAGTTATAGTTGCCAACCGCAGCCAAAAATGACAGCGAGTAGGGCCGGTGAGATCACTTAGTAGGCTGGATTACAAATGTTGGTTCAAGGGATCTGAGTTTCTTACCCAGCTCTACATGGTCCCCTGTGTACCCCTGAGGTTTGGGGAGTAGTTCCCCAAATCAAACAACAACAACATCAACAAAAAGATCACTTGTAGAAGGTAGATTATCTAGGTGGGGTGCCCTGTGTACCCCTGAGGTTTGGCGAGTAGTTCCCCAAATCAAACAACAACAACATCAACAAAAAGATCACTTGTAGAAGGTAGATTATCTAGGTAGGGTGCCCTGTGTACCCCTGAGGTTTGGCGAGTAGCTCCCCAAATCAAACAACAGCATCAACGAAAAGATCACTTGTAGAGGTAGATTATTTAGGTGATACCCATCTGACACTAAAAGGTGTTGCTCATCAGCTACTTTTTGGACTACCTTATAGTTTTGTATGTTCCTATATTCATCTTCTTTAAAATGACCTTTGTGTCCTGAGGACACAGACTTGTAGTGCTAAAATTGGACTGCCCATGCGATCTGGGATGTTTGCACACTTGTCCCAGGTTACCAGTGGCTACCTTGGTCGTATGAAAAGAGACCATTTGGAAAGTTATAGTAAGTGGTAAGTGAATATTAAGGGAATTACAGTGAATAGTAAAAGATAAGTCAATATTCTGATTTTATCTATGGAGCTGTTTTTGCTATTTCAAATATGTCTAGTGCTTGATTTTCAATAGGGTTATTTGCCTACCCGCATTTATTCTTTAAAATAGAGCAGGGAGAAAAAACAAACTGCTTCTGTACAGTAAAAAAAAAATTTATCTAGGGCTGGAGAGGTAGCACAGCAGGTAGGGCGTTTGCCTTGCACGCGGCCGACCCGGGTTCGATTCCCAGCATCCCATATGGTCCCCTGAGCACCGCCAGGAGTAACTCCTGAGTGCAGAGCCAGGAGTAACCCCTGTGCATGGCCAGGTGTGACCCAAAAAGCAAAAAAAAATAAATTATCTAATCATGGAGGACATTTTTTTCCTGGACAGTGAAGAGCAATAGCAATAGATTCCCTTAGACCCACAGCAAATTGCTGTCTTTTTTTGTTTGTTTGTTTTTGGGCCACACCTGACTTACTCCTGGCTCTGAACTCAAGGGATCACGGCCTTTGAGGTGCCGGGGACCAAATCCGTGACAGCTGCATGCAAGGCAAGCAGTCTTCCCACAGTACTCTCACTCCAGTTCCTGTAACTTTTTCTTTATTACATTAAAACATTTGCAAACATTTTGTACCCTCACAGTCTGCTATATTTTAATCTGCCATAAATTCTGGAGACAGGTTATAGCTCATTGCTCTTCGACCTTTTTATACCTATCAGGGAAAATAGAATTTATCTGTAGACTAATCGCCTAGACAAAAAATAACGTAGGTAGTATTTCATGCACTAGTTCCAGTGTAATAAAATTGTAATTTCTAGCCAGTGCAATATCTGCTGCTGCTCTGCCACTTCTTGATGGGATGGGAAATACTTGGTGAACTGCCAGGAGATTTCCACAGGCTAATGCTGCTCCTTAAGTCTACAGGTTGAACAGGGGTGTAACTATTACCTCTTTATCACCATAACCTTTGTTAATTCTGCCTTCATGAAAGTCAGTGTCTTCTGTCTTCTTTCAAATACAGTGTGCATGAAATAGGATCCCAAATATTTTGGCATTTACTCTCCTTTAGTCCAAGTTAGTCTTTTTTCTCTGTTATCAAAGGAAAAATCAGTTTTGCCATTAAGTCAGAAGTCTGAGAATCTTTGTCAGCAGTAATTTACTAGCCTCTTAATTTCCCTTTCCTTAACGTACACGGGGTTTGCTTGTTTCTCATTTATCTTGTGTTTGATTTATAAAGCTTTGCTAGCTTTTGCCTTGTTGAATCGCTTGCACATTTGCTCTTTTATGATTGATTGGCCCATCCCACTGAGTTCTCCTGCTACATTGAAATCCTCTTGTTTGGGAAACATTTATATCAGAATCGTTTCTGAGTTGTTCCTTTCCTGACACTTTAGAACTTGGTGTGCATCAGTTTGAAATAATTGCTTTTGGAGATTATGTGCTTTAAAGTTACTACTTAGGGGATGCTTTTCAATTTCATTTTCACCGAATGTTGGGAATTTTCAGTAATTCTAACAAACACCATCATGCTATTTGCTGACTAACAGTGACAGACTATATTTAGACTGAGATGTTTATTTTTCTAATACCATAAATTTGCTAAAATGTGCACTAATCTAAATATTAATGTTCTGGTTGCTGTCTAGTAAACAGAAAAGTGACCTTTTCCTAATTAACTTTTTTTTTAATTGAATCATTGTGAGATACACAGTTACAAGGTTGATCATGATTGGGTTTCAGCCATACAGTGTTTCAATACCCATCTTCAACAGTGCACGTTTCCCACCAGCCTCTCAGTTCCCAGAGCCCCCAGCCTCCCCCGCTGCTCTGGCTGTCACTTCTCCTCTTTCTCTCTTGACCGAGGTATCTATTAACTGATTTCTCTTTTGTTTTCTGAAAGAGCTTGCCCTTCGACAAGAAAATGTGATAGATAACGTAGAAGTAAATGAGTGTGGCTATTCCAGTTGGATACTGATGTTTGAATTTCATGTAATCACCTTTCATAACTCCTTTTGCTCTCTCTCCTCCCACCCCCACCCATTCTTAACCTGTCAACCTTATAAAAAGAGAACACACTAGATTTATTTGGCTATACTTTGCTGACACCTAACCTGGTATAACCCTTAGCGATAAAATTGACAAATTGTAGGGCACATGCAGTTTCAGCTTCTCTTAAGTATTACTAAATTGATCTCTCAAATGACTTCACTTACTTTTTTTTTTTTTTTGCTTTTTTTGGGTCACACCTGGTGATGCACAGGTGTTACTCCTGGCTCTGCACTCAGGAGTTACTCCTGGAGGTGCTTGGGGGACCATATGGGATGCTGGGAATCGAACCTCGGTCGGCTGTGTGCGAGGCAAACGCCCTACCCTCTGTGCTATCTCTCCAGCCCCACACTCACAGTTTTAAAGTTCCTGTTTATGCACATCATTCTCTGTTTGGTGTCAGATTTTAGAGTTTCCAGTTCCAGGAGGTGTTAACCAGACAGTGATTTTAATTTATAATACCATTTTACAGTGAGGTTGAGTATTTTTATAACTCCATTAAGTTATTCAATGTTTATTAAGCATTAAAAAATACTGAGTGCCAACCTATTTAATTCCTATTTGGGATGCATGAGAAAACTAAATAAAAATACCCCATTAGTATGTGGTTATGTTACCATGTTGTTCAGTGCCAGGGACTGAATCCAGATCTTATACATGCAAGACATGCACTTTTACTATTGAATCACAAACTCATTGGGTACTTTTGTGTTTTTGTTTTGTGGCCACACCTGGCTGTCTCAGGACTTACTTTAGGGCCTTCTTAGGGATCACTCTTGGTGGGACTCCGGGGACCATATGTGGTCCCGGCTATCAAACCTGGGTGGGTTCCATACGAGGCAAGAGCCTTACCCACTTATATCTTCTGCCCCTTTGGTGAGTTAGTGTATATGTTTCTTGTTCACATTATCTACTCTGTTGTGTTTTTTTCTGTTGGAATGTTAGGGTTCTTTGTGAATGGTGGGGGACGGGTGTTGGGTTCTTGGGCCACAGTTGGTGGTAGTCTGGGAACTGAATGTGCTTTATTGCCTGTGAGCCCACCTTCTCCTTAAGGAAGAATATTTGTTGTAAATAGTATCTTAATTTTATTGCCGCTATTTTGTGATTCTGTTCTGAACTTTCTCTTCTGTTAATATTTGTTGATTCTTTTGACAATACTATAGTGATTGGATTATTACGGCTTTTCAGTTGATCTAAAGGCAGGTATCATCCTTCCAGATTTTTCTATTCTCAAGTATTATCTGGTGATTTTTTGTCTTTTTTTTTTTTCTTTTAAACTTTAGAGACTGTGTTTTGGCATCAATAAAATAACTTGCTGAGAACTTGGCTGCAGCTGTGTTGACTCTACAAGAACTGGTATCTTCACATTTTGACAATACTGAACCTTTTTAATCATGAGTATGGAATATCTCTCCATTTATTTAAGCTTTTGGTTTCATTTATCAGAGTTTTATGGTTTTTCCCACATAGATGTTGTGCATATGTTTGCTTTTTGACAATGTGTTTCATTTGGAGGGTTGTTACTTTAAGTGGTATTGTATTTTTAATTGAGAATAAATTCCACTTGTATATAGAAAATGGGAAAGCAATTGACTTGTATTCTGTATCTTACTCTCATTGCTTATTTGTACTTGGAATTTATTTCTAATTTTTTTGTGTAGATTTATATCATAGATGATAGGATAAAAGTTTGATTCTTCTTATTTGGGATAGCTTTCTTATTGTGTTACTGACATTTTAGTGCTGTGTTTAGAAGGAGCAATGAGGAGTCATTTTGGTTTTGTACCTGATCTCAGTGACAGAGCTTTGATTTTTCATAATTACAATGTTAGCTATGGTTTATAGGTACTCTTTATCATGTTAACGGAGTTCTTTGTATTTCTAGTTGACTTTTTTTCCCCCTTGGAGGGGGCTGTTCCTGGCTTTTTCATTGGGGTTTCCTCCCTGTCCTTCTGGTACTCAGATGATTCTAATGTTGTTCCTCTTGAAATCATCTCCTAGGTCTCTAATTCGCCCTAGACAATTTTGAGATCCTTTCCCATTGTATGTTATTGCCTGTAAGCTTCCTGAAGCCCATCTTCAAGCCCTCTGATTATGTCTTTGGCTGTAGCCATTCTACTGTTGAGGGCACCCACTGAGTTTTTTATTTCATCTACCGAATCCTTTAATTGTGACATTTCTGTGCGAAGCTTTCCAGTTTCTTCCAGTATGTTCTTGGCTGCCCATTCCATTATTTCTTTCATGTCCTCCTTTAATTTACTGAATGTCTGTTCCACTGTTTGAGTTCATTGAACATCTTCAACATTTCATTTCTGAGTTATATTTGTGGGTGACACCTGTTGAGGCTTCTGGACTCTTTTCATCATACTCTCCTCGTGGGTGGGAATTTTCGCTGTTTCTTCATTTTGTTGTGGTTGTATGGAGGTGTGGCCTTCTAGTTTACTGTCACTGTTCCCTCTTGTGGCAAGAGAGGAATCTGGATGAGCTCGATCATGGTCACGGTCACCTTTTTTTTTTGTCTGTGTTCCTCTGTGCCTTAGGATGTGATCTTTTATATTGGGCTTTGTTCAGCTTCTTATGTTCACTAGTATTTTGGTGCAACTGGAATAGACTAGTGAACTGTTGTGTTTGAGATAGCTAGGATGTTACTTACAGTTTTAAGTGATGAAGATTGAGAGGTGATTCCAGATTGCCGGGAGTGGGGGGGAAAATAACTTCGGCCGATTGGCCACAGACCCAGTCGAGGCCACGCCCCCTACTGTAGAAGACCCGCCCCTGCTGTGGAGGCCACGCCCCCTGCCCTGCTGTAAGGCGGGGTTGTGGGGGGGGGGGGGTCGCGCACATCCAGGTAAACTTGCGGCCGGGATGGTGATCCAGGGGCAGCAGGAGAAGCAGGGGTCCGGGTCCGAGGGCGCAGGCGCAGGGATAGCAGGTCCAAGACCTCGGGAGGGGGTCAAAGCAGCAGCGTTGGCGAACGGGTTGCGCCTGCGGGCAGGATGCTGGTCCGGGTGGTCCGGGCTGGTCCTGGCGGCCGCATGGCAGGTCCGAGATGTTCAGAGCCCTGGGGCCGGAGGGGAAGGCAGCGGCTTTGGTGAACCGCGTGCACCAGCGGGCAGGATGGTCTATAATCTTTTTTAATTTTTTTTAGTGTAGGACTACTGATGACTTATTTAGCCGTTGATTAAGCTGACTGAATTGGGCATGAACTCCACATTATTTTTTTTTCAAGTTTTTAATTGAATATCCGTGAGATAGACCATTACAAACTGTTCACAATTGGGTCTCAGTGATACAGTGATCCAGCACCCATCCCTCCACCAGTGTGCATTTCCTACCAACAGCGTCCACTGTTTCCCTTCCGCCATCCCCCAACGCCCCACTGTGGGAGGCACTTTCCTTCTTGCTGGCTCTCTCCTTTTCCTTTTGGGCACTATGGTTTGCAGTACAGGTGCTAAGAGGTCAGGGTGTTTGCTCAGGGCATTCGGTATTTTTATTATTTAAGTAATTAAGTATTTAAGGCTGGAGTAGCTTTTCAGTTGGGTGGAGGCTTTGGGGTGTGGATGTGACTGCTGAGGCTTTGGAAAGTACAGGGAGGTGTGGGAGGTAGCCTCTCCCAGCCACAGAAAGCCTGGAGGTTTCAGCCACAAAACCCCACCTACCCCCGAATTTTCAGCAGATTCTACTTGATGAGGCCCATTATGAAATATTGGAGTCAGGCTTTGGGGGTGTGGTGGCGATTTTGGATTGTGGAAGCAACCCACTGCTGGGGGGGCTGTGCTTGGGGCGGGCCTCTGGCCAACCTGGGACCCGCTACAGTTCTTAAATGTTTGGATTTAATTGACTTAATTTTGAGAATTGTGGAATACTTTTCATTTTTCTTTTTGTTATTATAATGCACCAGGAATCTCGTGTTTATTTGTGATTTGCCAGGGTGAGACGTTTTCACACACACTTGGATGTGATACATGCATCCTCTGGTTGTTATATTCTGGAGTTCAGCTTAGTTGGGATGCACTAGGCTGCGCATACTGGTAGTGTCAAGGATCACACTAGCAGAGTTGGGAGATAGGATTTGGTGGCAGTGCTTTTGACCTTGATTCATGCAAGGCAGACACTCTGCCACCTAGGCACGTCCTGTGTCTTGAAATTTATTTTTTTTGATAATAGGTTAATGCTGCTTTTATCTTCTGAAAGACATAAGTAATTGATTTGGTTTCTTCATGTTTGCCTGAAATCAACAGTGAACACCTCTGGGCCTATACTTTTTCTCTTTTGGAAGGCAGTTACTGATTGAATGTATTCGATATAGACATTATTTAGGTTGTTTCATCTTGTGTATTTTTAATGTACAAAGGAGCTGTAGTGATTACCCAGTTTTATTTTTAATTAATACTTTGTAAGATGATTTATATTTTAATAATTTGTGGTTTTTCCCCTGTCTCTTGCTAGAGACTTTTTGGGTCACACCTGGCAATGCACAGTGGTTACTCCTGACTCATGTACTCAGGAGTTACTCCTGGTGGTGCTCGGGGGACCATATGGAATGCTGGGAATCGAGCCTGGGTTGCCATGTGCAAGGCAAATGCCCTGCCTGCTGTGCTATCGCTCCAGCCCCAACTAGAGACTTATTTTTGTAGGCTTTATTAGCTTTTTTCTTTTCAGTCTTTTCAAAGAAATGACTTTAGGTTCTATTGCTCCCCATTTCTCAATTCTTTCGACTTTGCTATGCTTATTATGCTTTTTTTTTGTTTACTCTAGAATTAGCTATTAAAGGTTAACCTTAGGTTATTTACTTTAGATTTTTCTTTCCTAATACCTGCATTCAGTATTACGAATTTCCCTAGAACACTGCTGTGAAGGACTTCTCAAATTCAGAACTTGGTTTTCATTTCCCTTTTTCTCAAAGTGCTATCACATATCTCAAATTTCTTCCTTTATCCATATGTTGTAGAGAACGATCTTTAACCTCCTGTTAACTGGTGAATAACGCCTATTAACTGATTCCTAGTTTATGTTGTGATCAAGAATTGTGTATGATCTGTTTCTTTACCTTTGCTAAGGTGTGTTTTGTGACTAATGTGATGTGTCTGATGATTATATAATCATATGACCATGTGCACTTGAGAAAAAATGTATTGTGGCATAAAACAGTCCATGTTGTCAGTTATCTTGAGGGGATCATGTGTAATAAAGTTAATCTATGTGTATATTATTTATTGATAGAGGTGTGTTCAAGTCTACTATTAGAGTGGATTCACTTATTTCACCTTGCAGTTATCTTCTGCTTCCTTGTAGATTGGCACTCAGGTTCTCGTATGTTAAGGATTGTTATCTTCTTGGTACCCCTTTTATGTTGTTTTTAAATTAATCTTTATACATTTATTATTTGGGGGGAGGGTTGAGCCACACCCACTTAAGGGGTTATTCCTGTCTCTGCACCAGGAATTAGTGCTGGCAATGTTCGAGGATTCCATATGGAATGCTTGGGATTGAACCTGTGTCAGCTGCATGCAAGGCAAGCACTCTGGCCCCACCACTTTTATAATGTGCCCTGTTGATCCCTAACAACATTCCTTACCTTGACATCTACTTTTTGGCTATTGTTAACATGTGTATCTTTCTCTTTGAGTTTTTCAGTGGGACCTTACCCAGTAGGGCTGAGTATGGAGTTGGGACCACTCCCAGCAGTAGTGCTCTTGCCTGGCGATGTGTGGGACATCTTGCAGAACCAGGGATTAAACTCAGGGCCATGCATGTACTAGTCATGTACACTACCACTTGAGCCAGATTATCTGCCCTACCCTTTACTTTTAATCTGTCTCTTTTCAGGGTGAGTTGGGGTTGGGGAGCTACACCCATACACCTATGGATTTTGGGACTTACTCAGACTGTATGTTCAGAGGTCACTCTGAACATAGTTGGATTGGGACCATATAGGGTGCTGGGAATTGAGCCCAGGTCAGCTGCACGCAAGGCAGGTACTTTACCCTATGTACTGCCTCTCTGGCTCCAGTGTCTTTTAATTAAAAGTAGGCTTCTTAGAGATAGCACACAGTTGTATTTTCCTTTTTGATCACTAGTAAGCAATTAATAAATACCTTAATTTATGCATTTTGACTTGCTGTATATTGAGTGATTATTGATATAGGTAGAGTTAATAGACCATATGGGGGTGGGCCATACCCAGGTGTACTTAGGGCTGTTCTGTTCACAGGGATTACCCAGTGGTAATCCAGGACTTAATGTGATGCCAGGCAAGGCTCTGTTGTAAACCTTATCCTTGTATACCTGTTGGGCCCAGTGGATCATATTTGTTACTATTTTTTATTTCGCACATTTTTTTCTCCATTGATTTTGTTTCTTTTGGAGTACACATACTCTCCCGCTGGCTCTGTCCTCAAGGATCGCTTCTAGCAGTGCTCGGGGTACCATATATGTAGAGGATCAAACCCTGGTTGTCCAAGTGCAAGGCAAGCACTTTAACTCCAGTACTGTCTTTTCAAACCTGGTCCTCCTTTCTTTTTCCTGTCCCTACCCCCCTTTTGAAATTTTAAAATTGTGCATTTTATATGTTTACAGTTTTTTGTTTTGGAACCAGAGCCCTCTGGCTCTGCTCTGGAATCACTCCTGGAGGTACTAGAGGGGCCCCTATGTGATGCTTGGGATTAGCCCCCTATTGTATATTCCAAGAATTAAAATTATTTACTACCCTGTACCGCCGTGGCTACAGTTAAACTGCAGTTCACAGCCCACAGTAGGGTGCTTTGGACTAGGTTGGTGTTTACTATAGATTTTACTGTCATTCCACCTCGCCTACTTCTGAACCGATACACCTCCTTTCCCCTCCCTGGCAGTCAGACTGGTGGTGGGAGAGTTAAGGATAGCCTTCCTTATAGGGATTTTTGATACTGTGACATGATAAGGGGGAGCACAGTCATTTACATCTGATCCAGCCACATTACTTTCAGAGACGGTAATATTGGCTGTTACTCAACAGATTGGTGTGGCACCTGGCCTCAAAACAATTTGACTGCTTTTCTTATTCACTTGTTTTCTTCTAAGAAAAGTGGATTCCCCCTCCCCCTAAGTTTCTCTCTTCAATTTTGACTTCACTGAATTTCTCAGTCTCAGCAATGCCACGTTGCATTGTGCTGGAGATTGCATACTTTGTTGTAGTGCTGAGAATCCTAAATAGCACAATTTGTACTTCCTGGTCCACACTTGGGCATTTATGGTGGAGCCAGGGATCAAATTTATAGCTTTGTGGCTGCAACACAGATACTCCACCACTTATTCAGCCCTGAGCCTTATAATGTGTTTGTAGATTGGTTTTGTTGAGTGTTATCTAGGCTTGCTAAATCTATGGTTTGGTGTATGACTTTGATTTGGGGAAAAATGATCAATTAGGTATTTTCTGTTTCAAGTATTTCTTTTGTGACCCCCCCCTCCTTTCATTCTTCTAATATTTTTTACACCTTTTTAAGTTGCTCCAAGTTATTGGAATTTTTTTTTCCAGTCTTTGTTCTCTTTGCTGATCAAGTTTTGGAGGTTTCTGTAACTAAAGCTCAGATTCTTTCCTCAGGTATGTTCAGTCAAACAAGCTTATCAAAGGCATTCTTCATTTCTGCTCTGGCGTTTTTGATTTCTGGAATTTATCTTTGGCCCTTGGGACTTCTATGTTTGCTCGTCTTTTCTTGAATGCTGTCTGTTTTATCCACTACAGACCTCAGGAGTAATTACAGTTGTTTTAAATTCCCTTTCAAATGATTTCCAGCATCCGTGCCATGTCTGGTTCTTATGCTTGCACACTTCACAGATTGCACTGTAAAATCCTTATTACGAATTCAAATTTTTTTCCTTGTCGTTTGACATAATGTATATAAGGTTTTACTACTGTAATATTGCTGTGAATTAAAGGGAAGTGCTTCATAGTGCTATGATTTGGCACAGCCTCTTAGAGAATTCTTATGCCTCTGAACTTGTGTTTGTCCTTTCTGTGGGACATGAAAGCTAGAGTGGACCCGTGTCAGGTCTGTATTTTTTCTCACATAAGAAATGCTAGAAACATCTGGGGTTAGATGTTTTACTTACTCTTGATCGGTTAGGATTTGATAAAACATCCATAGGTTAGGCTAGGTAACTTATTTTCCTTGATAGCAGGTCTTGTTATGAAGAGAGTGCTCTGGTACATATCAGAATGGACCCAGTTCTGCTTCTGGATTGGTAAAAGTCACATAAGCGTGGGACCCCTTGTTATGACTTGGTGAGAGTTATGAGTCTGCGAGTTAAAACTCAATCACTTGTTTACACTGAACTTCAAGTGATTAGTTTCTTCTAAGTCAGCACTACTTCTTACAATAGTTTTTGGTTCATGAGGTTTTTCTCTAATAAACTGTGGATCTTTGACATTTAAATTTTTTTACTTTCAAATAGTTTTACATCTTACATGGTTATAAATAATATTAGCACAATAAATTCTCATTGTATTCATCAGTTATTTCTCTAGATGTTGACATATACCGTATGAAAAAATCATTCTCTCTTCCTCATTTTTCTGTATGCACTTAACACACACCCTTATTTTGTCCAGGCCAGATTTAAAAGCAAAATTTAGGCAAGCTCCCCATTTATTCCTAAATACTCCATTGTCTAACTTCTTTTTTTGAGAAACTGTACATACTATCTAAAATCGTATAGAAAAATCATCAAATTAAGAAAATCAACATTGATAGAATAGTGCTACCTAATTATCATTTTCAATTTTGCAAAAGGCCTTTATAAATAATCTCAAATTAGACCTTAAACTTAAAAAATTCTGGATCAAGATCTGATCGGAGCTTGTTTTTCCTAGTCATGATCTTTAGCTTTTTTCTGCTTTTACCTCCATATATTTTGAAGATTACTGGAAAGTTACTTTTTGATTTGGGTTTCTCTAATGACATTACCTTGTAATTAGGTTCAGACTATTGTTTTTTTTTTTTTTATAAGGAATGCCATGATCTCCTGTTGTCTTACTGGTAAATTAACTTTGATCACTTAAGATAGGATTTTCCAGGTTTCTCCTTCCCCCCCCCCCCATAATTTCATTTATTTATTTTTCTTCTTATATTTATTTATTGAATCACTGTGGGAAAAGTTACAAAACTTTCAGGTTTAAGTCTCGGTCATACAATGATCAAACCCCTTTCCCTTCACCAGTACTCATTCTTCACCACCAAGAACCCCAATACACCCCCTCCCACCCCTCCCAATGCCTGTGAGGCAGATGATTTCCACTTCACTCTTCTCTACATTGATTACATTCATTATTTCGACAAAAGATGCACCATTATTGTTCAGAATTTCCCCCCAACAGTCAGAATTGCTGAAAAGCCATTGTGAAATGCTTTGTTTTCTATAGCTGGTTATGAGAATCATACAATGTTGTGTGGCTGCTATTGTGGCCACGCAATTTTGGATTTCTGCAAAGATCCAGATAATTTAGAGATTGGTTTCTGTGCATCTGATGTTATGGTTGTGCCAGAGAGCTGCTTGTGGGGGCCAATTTGTGACCTCCGTAGGGCGTGAAGGATGAGCCGGTACCGCCCCCCCCCCCCCCCCCTTCCCATGAGACTGCAATTGCCCAGTCACCGCTGGCTTATACCTGGCTTTCCTATAAGCTCTGAGGTGGCAGCCACCTTGCTGCAGGAGGTGGGGGGGGGGGGGGGGCGGAAGGGAGCAACACCCTTTCCCTCCTGGGGAGGCTTTAATGCATGGCCCATTCACTTTTCTGCTGCAGGCTTTTGGGCTTTGGATTAAGTCCTTTTGCCTCTGGAGCCATGGCCATGTATGCAATCCAGATACATTTCTGCCAAGAGTCGCTGGGTTTCGATATTTGTTTCTGAGTCTCTGGGATCATGGCCATCAATCAGCTTGATCAGGAGCCAGAGAGGCCGTTGTAGGCGGCAAATTGGGCTCTCGCTGGGATGGAAAGGAAAGGGTTGGTTTCACCCCCATCTGGTGAGGACCTGCGTGTCTCTTCACTGCAGGCCCAAACCTGACTGTCCAGTGGCCTCCGGAGGATGGTGGTCACCGGGCCGCCAAGGGGAACAGGCCAAGGCACAAAACCTGTTCCCACCTGGAGTGGCCCAGCGCCAGTAACCTACTGCAGGAACAGGACGCATTTCTGCCAAAAGCCGAGATTCGTTTCTGAGTCTCTGGGATCGTTGCCATTAAGCAGTTCAATCAGGAACCAGAGAGGCCATGCCTCCAATTATATAGCTGAGCCGGAGGTGGTTTGTGGGTGTGTCTCCCACATGCCTGACTTTTGGCCGTTTACTTTCTTGGTAAACTTTGCCCCAAATTTTTGGGGTCTGGCCAAAGGCATAGCAGCAATTTTGGGGTATCTGGAAGCCTGAAGGCACCATGAGGCTGCTGATGCACTTGCCTCACAGGTATAGATTGACCTGCTGGGGACACCATACCCCCTCAATTGAGATTTTAATTTAATTCCCATTTGCTTCAAAGGAAGCAAGATGTTTTCTAATAGTCAAAAGGCAATCTAGAGCAAGCAGAGCCTGTGCAGTTTCGATTTTTGTTTTATCTTAAAGTTTATTAAAAATACTCATCTCAGTTTGTTTTTATTTCAGCTTTGTCTAGATCAGAGTCTAAGAGAGATGGAGGTTTTAAAAATAATTGGAGCTTTGATCATGGAGAAGAAAGTGAAGGAGATACAGAAAAAGAGTAAGATATTTTTTCCCTTCAATTATGAGAGTGAAGATTTTCTCAGGACAGTTTATAGTTAATGGAAATAGTTTTTTTAAAGTATATACTTAAGGTACTGCACTCAGAAAAGATTAGTATTGAGAACAGAAATAGCAATTCTTTATATTGCTAAATGATTTCACTGTTATTTCAACTTTGAAATGTGTAATGTGTACATGTAATACATGCAACTTTAGATTGAAAATCAGCCAAACTACAATTAAAGAAGTTCTACTATGAAACAAAAAATCCTGGGCTGGAGTGATAGTACAGGAGGTTGGGTGTTTGCCTTGCATGCTGCTGACCCAGGTTCGTTTCCTGGAATCCCATTTGGTCCCTCAAGCACTGCCAGGAGTGCAGAGCTAGAAGTAATCCCTGAGCATTGCCAGATGAGGATCTGCACCCCCCGCCCCTCCCCCAGTCTATCGAGACAGTGATTTTTGAAGAACCACTATTTATCCTGAATTAAGTGAGTCTAGATCAAGATTTCACTTGCGGTAGGGGGTGGGGGAAAGATGGTGGATGGCGGATGGAGGATAGGGGTGGGTGGGGGTTGTGGTTACCCCCAGTGGTGCTTAGGGTTTATTCCTGATTAGTTTAGAGATCATATGGGATGCCAGGGGTCGGATTTGGCTTGGCTGTGTGTGAGGCGAGCACCCTACCTGCTGTGCTATGTATTCTTGCTCCCAAATTCTGAGTTTTACATCATGAAAGTTTACAACATTCCATAGTATCTTTCTTCTCCTATTGCTAGTGTTTCAATTACCACCAGTAAATAGTAGGTTAGAGTCCCACCAAAGAGAGATAAACATAGTTGTCCACCCAGACAGAAGTTAAGCAAAGTGTTTATTACACTTTGTTAGTGTATTTGGAATGACTCTTGTGTAAAAAAATTTAATAATAGTTCTGACATATTTGCATATTGTGGTTTGTATTTCAAATTCAACCTGGCTTTTAATTTCTTAACTTATCTGGTTTTCCACTGGCCAGAGTAAATACAAGAAAACAGACAAACACACTGTGTTCTACCTAAACTATAAATACATTTAGAAATTTTATATGAGAAGTCATTCAGAATATATTGGCTGAATATTGTAGGTGCTTCACTTCTGTCTGGGCACTAGCTCCGCTGATCATTACCAGTTTATGTACCTTCACGTATCAGATGTTGAACTGAAGTTTATTTGAAGGAGAAATTTGAACTGGTAAGTTTCTCACAAAATCAGTGTATTACAGTCTTTTAAAAAAAATTCTGATTACTTTAAAATGAAGTATATTTTTGTTAGTCATTTAGTACCTGCATATACATATATGTATGTAATTTTTTTTTAAGTAAAATTGTCTCATGTAGAAAATCATTAAGGAGAGTCAGAGAAAGTATATCACAGGTGGACAGTAAAGAATTCAATCAATCTGTCATTTTTAAATTTTGAAATCTAAAGTTGACCAGAAAGTATGTCTCCTTTTGAGCATTTGCTATAGCAGTGTTGGTTTAACATTGATGTTGGGATAGTATAAATAATGAAATACGAATATTTTACTAATCAGTGTAGCAGTGTTATCTTCAGAGAGATGTACTTTTACTTTCATTGTTAGATTGGTGCTTCTGTTTAAGCACATGCTTGTGTGAAAGTTTTCTCTTTGGAGGTATTATGTGTCTTGTATCATTAATGAATTACACTCTTTGGAACATGAATGTGGATTCTTAGGGACTTTGACCTTTTTCAACATGTTGAGATTAACACACTTTTTTTATATTAGGTCTTTTAGAATATCAGAGCAACCGTTTTCAGTGAGTTTATTTTCACAGAGGTTTAGTGTGATTAAAACCATGAGAATTACTTATTTTTATTAGCTAATATTGTCATTTTTTTCTCTCCCCTCACCCCTTCCCCCATTTCTTTCTGATTTGGGGGCCACGCCTGGTGATGCTCAGGGTTTACTCCTGGCTCTGAGCTCAGGGGTCAGTCCTGGTAGCCTTGGAAGACTATCTAGGGTACCTGGAATTGAACCCAAATTTCCTGCGTGCAAGGCAAATACCCTGCCCACTGTATTATCACTCCAGCCCCCTAGAAATGCTTTCGTCTGTTTGTTTTGTGTTGTGTTGCATCAGTTCCTTGTTCTGTGCTCAGGAGTGACCTCTGGTAGTGGTTTGGGGGACTAAGCACATTACCTTATTATACTATGTCTATGGCCGAAAGATTAAGATTTGGGGGGACAGGGTTTGAACCACATCCAACAGTGCCAAGGATTTAATCCTGGCTCTGTCCTCTCAGGGGTCCCCTAGAAGGCCTCAGGGGACCATATGCAGTGCAGAGGTTCAGCTGTGTGCAAGGCAAGTGTCTTAACTACTACTGTACTATCTTGTCAGCCTTGCTGAGATTTCCTTACCAGTTTTCTTTTTCCTTTTGTGGTGAAGTCAGAGATCTCAGGCCTAAGTATCACTGAGCTACAATACCTGGTTCTTCTCTCTGTCTTGTTTCTCTTTTCTTATCATTTCAAATCCAAGACAGAGAAGCATATGTTCTTTTTTGTCAGTAATCAACAAACTTTAGCCCAGCGGTCTATTTCTATGAGTAGGGTATTCTTTTTTTTTTCTTAAAGTGACACTTAACAGTCTATGTCTGGTATCTTACTTGTGCAAAGTTAAGTTGCTGCCAAGCAGACCGTTGGGTCTGCAAGGCTGAAAAATAGTGCTGCAGAAAAAGTTTCCTAGGATTTTGATTTTGATGAGCAAAGATAACGTTTCTTAATTTGATGCATATGTAATGTAGTTGTTACTTAAGCTTTTCACCCTTATTTTTTATGTAGTGAGGCAAATCTACTCAGTGTAGATGAAGATGAAGATTCTGAAACTTCAAGGGGTAAAAAGGCAAGTATTGCTCTCTAAATTTTTAGGTGATAAAAACCAGTACTTGACAACAAGATATTTATGTTTTTGCTGTATATTGTATACTCTACCCTCCGACCTTTAATCACCTATCATATCCAGTGCTGTTCCCTCTGTCTTCTTTATTTTTTCACAGGCATCTTATGCTTTATATAATAAATACATATTGTGACCTTTTTAGTCAATTTGTATCTTTGTACATAGGTTTTTTTTTTTTTTTTTTTTTTTTTTTTTTTTTTGCTTTTTGAGTCACACCCAGCCACACTTAGGGGTTATTCCTGGCTCTGCACTCAGGAATTACTCCTGGCGGTGCTTGGGGGACCATATAGGATGCCAGGGATCGAACCCAGGTCAGCTGCGTGCAAGGCAAACACCCTACCCACTATGCTATCACTCCGGCCCCTGTACATAGTTTTTTTTAAAAATAAACTATTAACTAAAATGTATCCTTTTTAGTGCATAAATAGTATTCCTTTGTGTCTGATAAACTGATAACCACCTATTTAATGAAGGATATTTGTGGTGCTATGAACCTTTTCTCTTCCTAAAATAAATAGTGAATTAGCCTATTATGTAGTTTATTTTACATATATGTATAGGGTAAATTTTTAGAAGTAGAGCTGCTGTGTCAATTTTTTTTACATTTCTAATGTTAGTCTTGATTTACAATTGCGTCAGCAGTATCTTGAGAATGCCTATTATGCAGTATTTTGTCAATGTTAACCTTTTGATCTGTGCCAGTGAATGAAAAGTATCTCAGTATAGTCTCAATTTGCATTTCTTTCATTGTGAAACTGAACTTTTTTTTTTTTTTCACTGCAGCTGTGGTGGGGTTTGGGCCACATCGGGTGGTGCACAGTGGGTGTTCCTGGATCTGTGCTCAAAAGTGACCTGTGGTCAAAGAGATCTGAACTAGGGTTGTGGCAGCTGTAGCCAAATGCAAGCTGAATGCCTTACCTCCTATGCAGTCTCTCTGGCCTTAACTAGCTTCTCTTACTCGTATCCACTTCATTTTATTTTTTTTTTTAGAATATTACTGAACCACATGAATTCTATTTATATTGAGTCTGAAACTCCCGCCCCCCCCCCTCACGTTTTGATATTTCCAGAACTCTGGATGTATCTTACAGTGATGTCATGCATGGTTTAGTTCTTTTTTTTTAAATTGTGTGTTAAGTGTGTATATTAAAGCATCTTAAATATTTTCTTAGGTTTCTGAATTGTGGTGTTTTTGAGAAATGGGCCTATTGCTGTCATACTGATTTCCTCTCTTACCCCAAAGTAGCGGTTTTTTAATTGATAAGGTTTGGTAGGTAACTTTGGGAGTTCTGGGAAAGCCATTACCATTCACTTATATGGAAAAAAAAATTAAGCATTCCCAGACTTCAGAAGTAAACTACCACATGTCATCAAATAGGAAAATTCAAAAAATTTAATTGAATCGCTGTGAGATACAGTTACAAAGTTGTTCATGATTGAGTTTCAGTCATACAGTGTTCCAACACCTATCCTTTGACCAGGGCTGAATTCCTGCCACCAGTGTTCCCAGTTTCCCTACCCCTACCCCAAGCTGCCTCTATGGCAGAACCCCCCCCCCCCCCAAACTCTTATTTTCCTTTCAGGCACTATAGTTTGCAATACTGTCACCACTTTCCTTCCTTTCAGCACTCAGTTCTTGTCCAGAGTGACCATTTCCAACTCTCATTGTCATGTTGGTCCCCTCTCTGTCCTAACTGCACTTCCCTTCCCCCTAGTTGCCTACTGTGGATCATTCTTCCTGGTCCTGGGTTTGTACTGTCTCTGGCATCATTCTGTTTGACTCATTTCACACAGCATGCTACTCCATGTCCATCCATGTATAAGCAGATTTCGTGACTACGTTTTTCTGAACAGCTGTGTCGTGTTTTATTATATAGATGTACCATGGTGACGTCTTTATTCACTTATCTGTTCTCTTGAGTTGGGCACTTGGGTTGCTTCCGATTCTGGCTGTTGTGAACCCTGCTACAATAAAAAATTGGCGTACAGATGGCTTTTCTGCATTGTGCTTTGGGTTACTGGGGTATATTCTCAAGAGCTGTATTGCTGGCCTATGTTACGGAAGCTCCGTTTCCAGTGTTTTGAGGACTGTCCATATTGCTTTCCGTATTGGGCCAATGGGCAGACTCACCAGCAGTGAGAGAGTTCCTTTTTATCTGCATCCACACCAGCACTGGTTGTTCTTTTTGGATGTGCGTGAGTGTCCGTTACGTGGGATCATATTTCATTGTTGCTTTATGTCTCCCTGATAATGACATAAAGCACTTTTTCATGTGACCTTTTGGCCATTTGGATTTTCTTCTTTGAGGACTTTTTTGTTCATCTCTTCTCCCCATTTTTTGATGGAGATGCATATTTTTTTCCTGTAAAGTTCTATTAGTACATTATATATCTTGTATACTAACCCCTTATCACACGAATGTTGGGTAAACACTTTTTCCCATTCGTGGACTGTCTTTGTATTCTGGTCATTGTTCCCTTCGAAGTGCAGAAGGCTCTCAGTTTAATATAGTCCCATTTGTTTATCTTTCTTCCGTTTTCTTGGCCACTGGTTTTTCATCCTTGAAGATAAAATCCCTTAGCTTCAGTGTCATGGAAAGTTCTGCCTGTGTTTTCCTCTGTGTCCGTTATGGGTTCAGGTCTGCTATCAAGGTCCTTAATCTCTTTTGATTTTATTTTTGTGCATGGTATTAGAAAGAGGTCTGAGTTTACTTTTCTTGGATGCAGCTGACCAGTTTTCCCAGCACGCCTTATTAAAGAGACTTTTCTTGATCCACTTCATGTTTTTTGCTCCTTTATCGAAGATAAATTGATCCTATACCTCAGGGTTTCTCTCAGGATATTCAAGTCTATGCCACCAATCTGAGGGTCTGTATTTATTTCAGTACCATGCTGTTTTGTTTTTGTTTTGGCTCTTTGAATACCATGCTGTTTTAATCATTACTGCTTTATAGTACAGTTTGAAGTTGGGGAAAGTCATACTTCCCATCTTCTTTTTCCTTAGAACTGCTTTAGCTGTTCATGGTGGGTGGGTGGGGGTGGGGTTTCGTACGAATTTCAGGAATGTTTGATATATTTCTTTAAAAACTGTCATGGGTATCCTTTCAGGGGCTGCATTGAATCTGTACAGTGCTTGAGTAGTACTGCCATTTTGCTGGCATTAATCTTCCTGATCCATGAACAAGAAATGTGTGTGTTTCCATTTCTTTGGTGTCCTTTTTTATTTATTGAAGTAACGTTTTTTTAACATTCTACTTTGAGATAGTAGGGGAAACCTGGACTGTTTCTTACTTTCTCCCTTTCCTTAGTTGCCGTTGTTGTGGTAACAGGGCACTCGGGGTACCTTATATTGCTGGGGACTCAAACACAGGTTGACTGTAAACAAGGCAAACTTACTCCCTGGTCCCTGGTCCCTGATTCCTGAGCTAATTCTTAATTTTTGAATTTTCTGCCTGATAGCTGCCTTAGATTTTTCTAAAAAAAGTATACTTTGTTCAGCTTTCCTAGTTTTCAGAGAATAGAGGGAAGACTGATGTTACTTAACCTGCAGTTGTTAGAAATACAGGTGTCTAAAGTCTCTAAAAAGTTAGGAAGTTGAATTGGAGCAATAGCTAGGGCACTTGTCTTGCATACAGCCGATCCGGATTCAATCCCTAGGACCCCAGGTGATCTCCCAAGCCCTCCAGGAGTGATCTCTGAGTGCAGAGCCAGGAGTTAGCCCTGTGCTTGCTGGGCATGACCACAAAACAAAACCAACAAAAAGTGCAGAAGTAAAAAAAAAAAAGAATGGCTCAAGGTGAAGAAAATGATAAACTGCATGTCAAATTTTTTGCCATTTTCCGCCAGGGGTGGAAAAAGTGCTCAGGTGGTCATGAGGTGCTGGGGATTGCACTCAGGGCATTGTCTATGCTAGGTATGTGCTTTATCCTTGATTTATCTCCTTTTGTAAGGTAACTTCCTAAAAATAAGAATGTTGCTGGCACATTGAACTCTTCTCGGGGATTTATCTTGGGGAGTGGGTAAGGCGTTTTCCTTGCACGCAGCCAACATGGGCCACCAGAGTTCGATTCTTCCGCCCCTCTCGGAAAGCCTGGCAAGCTACCCGTGACATATTTGATACGCCAAACACAGAAATAAGGCCCACAATGTTACTGGGCCCGCTCGAGCAAATTGATGAATGTCGGGAGGACAGTGACATAGTTTTAAACCTTTCGCTTCCTTTATTGTTGTTGCAGTGCTCCATGTTTGCACCCTTGGTTGTCTGTATTCCAGAGATAGAAGTTGTTCTGGGAACCACGACAGCTGTTAGGGAGATTGGATTCTGGGCATTAATCCCTGCAAGGCAGGTGCTCTGCCACTGAGCCACACATCCTGGAGCTCCTAGGAGATGACTTTTTTTTTTTTTTTAGCCAATTGTTTGTTTCATATTCAGATAGTTGGGATAGGGTGGCGTCTTTTTTTTTTTTAAAAACAAATGGTTGTTTTAGACTGTTATTTCAAAAATAAGCTGATTTTTAACCGTTACTTTGAGGTAAATTATTTCTAAGAACAGAGAACCTTTTCTTTCTTGAGGTTCTAACTGAGGTGCACAGGCACATATGTGGTGCTGGGGTGTTAATAGGGGTTGTTGTGCAGTGCAGACTTGTGTTAACCCCTTCACTCTCTCTGACCTCAGGATCTTTACAAGTCTGGGAGTAGATTTTAAATTCCCTGTGGAATGAATATAACAATATAGATTCTTTTTTGTTTAAAATAACTACCCAAGAAGTAGTGTTGTCATACTATGTATGATCTCCTCAAAGTGACCTCCTGTTTATTCTGTTTGTTTTAGCATTTGCAATAATGCAGTATGAAGGCATTTCGTTCTCTGTGGGAACTTGCTGGGATTCTTATTTTTAGGTGCTGATGATCAAATTCATGGCCTTATACGTGGGAGGCAGTTGTTCTTCCTCTAATGTTCCATTTCAAACTTACATGGAAGTTTTGATGCTAAGGCTGAGTCGTTGTACAAGTTGAAATTATAATGTCATATTTGACTGAACTGTCCTATAAATAGCATAAGACATAATAAGCAGGGAAAGTGTTTCTATTTTTACTCTCATCAAAGAACTGCCCTGTGATTTTCTACCCTTATCATCTCTTTTTTTCCCCTCTTAAATTTTCACAAATATCTTTTGACATACTTTTATGAAAATATCATAAGCATCTGTGCTTTTATGTCCTTGTGTTATCCTTGGAGGAAAATTCTTACAGTAGAATTACTCTAAGATGCGTGGCCTTGTCACTCAGAACTGGTGTGTTGGGCAGTTTAAATATGTGGGCTTCCAAATAGTTGTTGATGGATGATTATATTATTGTGGTTTTTGACTAATGTTTCTGGATTCTCTTTATAGCCGATTCATCAATCTGAAATTGTTACTACTGGTTCTGATGATCCCTGGAAGACAAGACGAAACAAGGCTGACAGTACAAAATCTTTAAAAGGCAACTCAGTTGGACTTAACATGTTGAACAACAATAAGAAATTGAGGTATTGGTGCTTCAACTATACATTTCTACAGAAAAGTTAAAAGGATTTGATGCCAAAAACTTACTGCCAGAAGACTCAACCTGTACTTTTTTCTAGTTTTTCAGTAGGGCTAAGGGATAGGGAGAGCTTAGTGTATTCTTTGAATTGAATTTTGGGAATAGGGTTGATTTCAGTGATAAATTGGTTTTGGATAAAAATATCACAAGAAAAATTTAAGGAGATTTGGATTTCATAAAATGACTTTGCTTTCTTGTAATTAGTAAAGTTCTTTTTTTGTTTGTTTTGGGCCCATACTCAGATGTTCTCAGCTTGAGAGGTGTTTAAGGATTCTGGGGACTGAAACCTGCAAGGCCACTGTACTGTCTGTTACCTATGGCTGTTACCTATGGTACTATCTTGCAGCCTCTTACAGTTAGTAAAATCTTGAGAGTGGTCATGTCTTTGGGGAATGTTTATCAAGACTAGGGTCTTAAAATGTGTGTTTCTTTTGATTCCTCTTGATAGAGCTCATTTTCTTAGTGGTTGTTGTAGTGAAGTACTGTTTTCCTTAAGGGATTTTCTTTCCAGGACCTGTTAGTCTTGTGCTTTTGATCACTTGAACACTTGACATCCCGTTACTCATCAATTTGCTCGAGCAGGTGCCAGTAATGTCTCCATTCGTCCCTGTAGCGTGCTAGTGTAGCCCAACGGCGTTTGCTCGTTCTAGGAACATGAACAGCCTCAAACCGATCATTCAGGGTCTTGATGAAAAAATTCTGACCATCTCAGAGGTGAGCGGGCACACAATCTTCAGATGTCCCGTGGAATCCAGTCAGTAATGGCTCTAGTCCAGCGGTTGTCTCCAAATCTCATTACGTGTTCAGCCCATCAGCGTCCCTGATTCTTGATCATCGTTGGAGGTCAGAACTCCAGATTCTTTCTCTCACTTGAGAGAAGTGTGATACTTCAAGAATAGCTCTTTCGATTCCTCTTTGGGAGACCCGAATAGCGTTCTCATCCTGTTTAGGTAGGGCCCAGGTCTCTGAGGCGTATGTTAATGCAGGAAGAACAGTGGATTCGAAGAGATGTGCCCAGAGCGGCAGGTTCTTTGTCCTCTTAACTATTTCTTTGGCGCTCTTGAAGGCATTCCAAGCCGCTCTCTTCCTCCTGTGCAACTCAGGTGCCAGGTCATTCGTGATGTTGACTTCTCGACCTAGGTACATATAACTCTTGCATTTGGAGATAGTCGTTCTGTTGAGAGTGAATGGAACGTCAGGAGAAAGACTGTTTCTCATGAATATTGTCTTTGTGAGATTCAGCTGTAATCTGACCTTTCCACACTCACCATTGAAGTCAGTCAGCATTTGTGCCGCTTGGCTGATGTTTGGTGTTATTAGAACGATGTCATCAGCAAAGCGGAGGTGGTGTAGTTGCCGACCATCTATCTTCACTCCCATTCCTTCCCATTCCAGTCGTCGCATGATGTTCTCGAGGGTGGCACTGAAGAGTTTTGGTGAAATGGTATCACCCTGCCGCACCCCTCTCTTGACATCAACGATCACTTCTTTGTAGAATGGTGAGATCCTGGTAGTGAATCCGCAATACAGCTCACGGAGGATCCTGATGTATTGGGCTTGAATGCCCTGATTGGCTAGGGCTTCAATGACCGCTTCCGTCTCAACAGAATCAAAGACCTTTAAATCAATGAACATTAGACAGAGCGGCATCTTGAACTCCTGAGAAACCTCAATGAGATTGGTTATCTTGTGGATATGGTCGATGGTGCTGAATCCTTTGCGGAACCCGGCTTGCTCGCATGGTTGTTCTTCATCCAGTGTTCTGGCAATCCTATTCAGGATGACTCGAGTGAACAACTTGTAGATGACAGACAATAGGCAGATCGGGCGATAGTTGCCAATGGATGTCTCCCTTCTTGAACAGTAGTACGGTCCTGCTGGTTTTCCACTGGGACGGAACCTTGCATTCAGACAGGTAGCGTGTGAAGAGCCGAGCCAGTGTATTGATGAGTACTGACGACAGGTTGTTCAGGAGTTCAGGTCTGACCTTGTCTGGGCCGGGTGCTGTTCGTTTCTTTACTGACGAAATGGCATGTGGGATTTCGGAAGGGAGGACATCGGGAACGACATCCATCCTGCGGAATTTGGTATGTGGGCAGGTGAACATGGCTATCGAAGAGATCCGAGTAGAAGTCATGGATAATCTCCATTGCCCTTCTGAAAGATGTGAGAGATCCACCTGGACGACGGAGGACAGTCATCTTGGTCTTGTAGTTGGTGAAGGACAGGCGGGCGTTGTAAATGCTTTTCCCGGCTTCGGCCGCATCTGCCAGCACTGCTGCTCTTCTCTCTTTGAGGTCTTCTTTGATCGCTTCTCTGCACTGCTTTGGGAGCTCGGACGTTCGCTTGCGGTTGCCCAAGGCTTGCACCAAGCTAAGTTGGCGAATGAGCTCAAGAGTTTTCGAAGACAGGCGGTTTTTTGTGGCTATCTCTCTTTCGGTGTTTTTCACACAGTCATGGAGGTGCTGAACCAGTCAATCGTATTCCTTGTCAATGTTGTCAACGACGATGGCATCTTCCCATGTTGCCTCAATAGTGCCAAAGAGCTCCCAGTTGGTGGTCGTTCTGGGAGTTCTCTTCTTAAACTTTGCAGGCTTGTTCTTTTAGAGAGCTAATTCCCTGGCTTTTGAATTACTTACTGTTCCTGATGTGATTGGGTTGTTTTATCTCCAAGAAATAAAATTGGAAATAATTTGATTTTTACTTTGTCAATATATTAATATATCTTTTATGTTTTGGGAACTAAAGTTTCTAAAACTAACTATAGTCAGTGGCAAAGACTGAAGTAGAATTTAGGACACGTGACTTTTGGCTTAGAAGAGAGCCTTGTAATACTTATTTTTTTATTTATGTTTATTTTGGTTGGGGGGGCCTTGGTGCTCAGGGGCTTCTCATGGGTCTGTACTCAGGAGTCATTCTGGGCAGTGCTCAAAAGTGAATTCTGCTTGACCATCTCAAGGCAAGTTCATTAACCCCTATATTCCTTTATAGATAGCTCTGGTTTTGGCACTTGTAATTTTAAAACTAACCTCGAATTGGAAAATGGAAGGAAAAGTATATCAGGATTTATAGGAGAATGTATAATGCAGTACATTGATTTTTGGTTTTCTGTTTATTTGGTTTAGTGTTTGGGGCTACACCGGGTGGTGCTTTAGGTCTTCCAGGGACAGTACAGGTGATGTTCAGTGACTGTGCAGTAGTAGGAATCCTGTTCTCTTTCTCTGCCATAAATTTTGGATTCTTGATTTCTATTCTGTTCTTCTGTTCTTTTTCTTCTTTTACAAATTAGAAACTTTTGCAAAGATGAATTCAGGAAGTAGGAAACTCCCCCAAGAGGACAATTTAACTTAATTAATTGGTTTATCTGTAGATTGATTTACTTATCTCTTTTAAGTGTTTAAAATTTTGTATAAACACAGATTTTACATATGTATATGCAATTCTCCTAATCCTATTATTCTTTGTTTCTTGACTCTGCAGTGAAAACACACAAAATGCGTCATTATGTTCTGGAACTGTAGTTCATGGTAGACGTTTTCAACATGCTAATGCACAGACAGTAAAAACAGCAGCCCAAAGGTAAGGGTTCTTATTGTCTTGTTTTGTATAGTTATACTGTCTTTAATAGATTTTCAGTGTATTTTTTAAACCACTTTTTTCCTCTTGGGTCTGGGCTTTATTTCTGCTGACTCCAAGAAGGTATTATATCTGAAAGAATTAATGTCATAGAACTTTAGATTTTCAATAAATCACATTCTGTAACGACTTAATGTATTCTTTTATATCATTGCACTTAAATTAATATGATTTTGTAATATTGAGCTTTAAAAAACATTTGACATCATCAGCTGGCAGTTGAGTTACGATGAGTGAAACTATCTTTAATTTTTTTCTAAGGTTCACAGAATTTAAAAATTGAAATTTTGATGAATTTTATTTCTCAGTTTATTTCAATATTTAGATTTTAATTCAGTAATTTTGCGTATGAGTGTTTGCATAAAATTATGAAGTGTAGTACATATGTTAGATGGTATTCTGAAGTTTTTTTTCAAAAATTTATGCAGAGGTATCCAACCTTATTTGGCCTTACCCCCCATTTTAGTGGGGGGCAAAATCACTCAACTCTTCACCTGAAAAATCTACGTTCTTTGAGTGAACAGAGTTCCTCTCCTCTCTGGCCCCGTTGCACCCAAGGGTGCTGCCACCCTTCTGGATCCTGGAACACTCCAGGGACCCAAAGTAGAGAAACACTGATCTAGACTACTATTTCTTTGGAAAGTGTCCTGGCTTTTAGAAATCTTTGTTAAATTTGCTATTTACATAGATTTTTCTATAACATAGACCTTCTTAAAAACATAAAATCTTTCTTATGTTTTAGAATAATGAAATTGTTTTTGCCTAGATATATTTTGTTACTTTTTACTTAAGATACCTGAGCAATCCAATGAAAAGACAACTCTCTTTCCAAAATACTTGCTCTGCCCTACTCTAAAGTACACAAATCAAGCTCCCCGGCTTCCTCAATGGCACAAACACAAAAAATATATAAGAAAAGGGAAGCAGTTGGGAGAAGATAAAATTGTTTCTCACATACTGATTACATTAATAGACTTCATTTCTGATTCAGATGTCTTCATGTTTAAAAAATGTCATCTCTCTAAATACTGATTTAAAATTTATAATCAAAGTGATACGTCCTGCAATCCAGCTTGCTGTTGCTGTTGAAGTTGTTAATTGGAATTATTTGCATTCTAGTTGTTCTCTTCACTCCTCACTGGCAACATAAAAAAAAACTTTTTCCAGTCCAGAAATTGTTTTTTATTTTTAATTTAATGACCTGATACCTTGCAGGTGTATCATTGCTCATCTGTATAAAACATTAGACTCTGTTCATAGGAAATGCTATTTAATGGTAAAATACTGTATCTTACCAAAAAAGAACCTGGGTTAACTTGTCTTTAAAGAAACAAGGGATTTGACTCTTTGGTATAATACTTACACGTATACCTTGTGTGTATGAGACTTTGATTCAGTATCTGGCGGGGGCTGGGGGTGGGGGAAGAATTGAAGAAAAAGGGCAAGCAGAGGAAAAAGGACAATTCTGAGAGGTCAGGAATGTGGCAACTCATAAACAGAAATATGCCTTACATCGGTACGGCCCTTGATATGATCACAAGACTAAGAGGAAGGGAGGTAGGGAGGCAGAGAGAAGGAAGGAGAGAGACAGAAAGGAGGGAAGAAGAAAGGGAGGGAAGAAAGGAGAACGAGATAGAAAATACTCCATGCAGTACAAGAAACATACCTTCCACAATTTAAGGAAGGTTAAGATGCCTGCTACCACACTTGGTTTGATTAATACTAGTGTTGACAAATTGCTTGGTTGAATATATTGACTTTTACAGCTTTCCTCCAGGTTTTTTTTCCCCTCTCAACTCTGCTTTCTTCCCTTCCCGGCCCCTCCCTCCCTCCCTCCCTTCCTCCTTTCTTCCCTTCCTTTCGGTCACACCCGTCAGTGCACAGGGGTTACTTCTTACTCCTGGCTCTGCACGCAGGAGTTACTCCAGGCTGTGCTCAGGGGACCATATGGGATGCTGGGAATCAAACCCGGGGTGGTTGCATGCAAGCCAAATGCCCTACCCGTTGTGCGATCTCTCCAGCTCCCTCACTAGTCGGTAATTCACACATATAGTTTTGTTTTTTTTTTTGGTGGGGGGAGAGAGGACGTGGTTTTGAATAATTAGTAATTTTTGCTTAAGATGACAGCACATACTTCAGATTTTTAGAATTAAAGAACTAAAGAATGTTAAAAGATCATATTAGCTACAATTTGGGAAATAATTAAAATTCCATTCCATTTTTTTATTGTTATTCCAAATGTTAATTAATGTTAAAAAAAATAGAGGGTTCATTTACCAGACAGGGTAGTAATAGTATGGAAAAAATAATGAAAAAAATTTAAACTTTTTTTAAACAATTTAAAATTTCATAACACATTCATCCCTAATTTTAATTAGATTTGCTTTAAAAAACACACATTGATTTTTATTTTATTTATATTTGAACTTTGATTTTATTTTTTTATTAAAGATAGACTAAGAGACTAGTAAGGGCCATAAGGGAAATGAATGTTTGCAAAAGCTTATGTAATCCATAAATTCAAAAATGGGCTCCTGGAGTAACCAAGGTTTAATTATTAGTGAAAAGCACCACTTTGAAACAATTTTTCAAGGCCTAAGTCAGTTCATGGATACCAGAATCAATCTTTTTTACTTCCTTTAAATTTTTAAATTTTTAAAAAGAAGTTTAGTATAGCACTAGTTCAAGAATGAAATAGTTCAACAAGAATA
This sequence comes from Sorex fumeus, assembly GCF_029834395.1. Classification (NCBI taxonomy): domain Eukaryota; kingdom Metazoa; phylum Chordata; class Mammalia; order Eulipotyphla; family Soricidae; genus Sorex; species Sorex fumeus. The sequence continues at coordinate 9,117,069 of NW_026606065.1, read as the reverse complement.
TAAGTTTACAGTTTTACAAAGTTCTACATTACTAATCTAATAATAGTTTACCTCCCAGTTTTTAAGCTTTAAAAGAAAAAATGCAAGCTTTTCTTGGGGAGAATTCAGTATAAATTAATATAGAAGAATCTAAAGAAAGTGCCATGACTTGTAAATTAGGTTTGTCATAATGAATCTTTTTATGATGGTAAGAAAAATAAGCATGAGTACAGACGTGTATTTGTGTATTCTTATGTGTAGATGTTTGTGTTTGTTTTGTTTTCTCTCTAATTCCCTTGGTTTGTTAGAGAACACCAAATCTGTTTCTTCTGTTAGTCTGTCTTCCACCATTTTCTTTACTCTGTACAGGTGAGTTTACAAAAACAAAACACAAACAAGAGTACTAAACTTCACTTTTGGGTTACAATGATACAGAGCTGGAAATTACTGTATTTATGTTCTGATGCATTGTTTTTAGTTTTCATTTTACATTTCCCAGAAATAAATATTTTGTAAAAGACTACATTTAATCTTTCATGTTACATTTTAATTTCAATGTAATACTAAATTTTACCATTTATTCAGCATCAATTCTTTAGATTCTATTTTTGTTTTCTTTTTTTCTTGAAAATCGCAATACGGTCCCTAGATTCTTATTTTTCTAATAGCAAAGGTAAAGTTTCAAATATAGTATTTGTTTAAGTCCGTCATGTTCATTACTTTTGAAAAATTTTTTAAAAGTTTCTAGTATTATTTGTATGAAACCAAGTGATCATTAAAAGCTTTGCTAGGATATTTTCTTGGGTATTGCATGTGAAAGGGCATGTTTCAGTATGAATCTTGGGATTTTATAAATTATGATCTGCTTATTGTTCTGAATATTTTTTTCATTAATAGTTTTAGAATATGAATTTTATTCTAAACTGATAGGTTTTTTTGGTAATTGTACTCTTAGGCAATCGGTATTAAAAACATTTTAGATTACGTGTGAACTTTGGAGAAGGCTTTTATACATTGGACTTTGTTAGAGCCAGGATTTTATATCCCAGGCCTTTCCATGTATCCCAGTCAATCAATATGCTGCCTAAGACTGGTGCAGATGTTTCAGTCTTACAAACTCTTCTTAGCTGGAGAAGAGTAATCTACGCAGAATTGGAGTCTATAAAAATACTATACACTTTTAGGAAATCGTGACTGTTTCTTGGAAGACTTTATATAACTACTACAAAATAGCTCTTTAAATGTTGGATGGTTAAGTAAAGTTTTTTTTAAAATGTCTTTTTCTTTGTACTTCTTTTTCTTTCTTAAGTATATTTGGTGGTAAATTTTGTTGACAGTTGGAAAAGCAATATACATCTTTGACCAGATTAAGAACATGTAACAAATACAATGTATTAAAAGCAGATATAATCGCATTAAGTATTTGCTTATTGACTAATTACTAGACTACAATTATATATTCAAAATGAGGTCTTGCCTCTTACATTTTTTTTCTTTTTTTATGTTTTAAGCACTGTGGACCAAAAGGAAAGGTAAGCTTAATATTAATGAAATTAGAGCATGGATATAGCACTACAATGACAGATTGTATGCTTTGACACACAACCATTGAATTAGTGTTTCTTATTAAGGCTTTTTATTTTAATTAAGGAAGACAATAGCATGGCATGACATAGTTGGCTTTGAGTTGTGTTTTAGGATAATTCTTAATGTAAACTTTTAAAATAATTATACATTAATACCTATATGTTTTCCTTATTTGTTTTCCTTTTAAAGATAGAATATTTCAGTCCTTACTAGTGAAGTTGATTTCAGTTACATAAAAATTTTTTTATTCTTATGTTTATTAGTGATAATTTATAAACGTCAGAAAGAAATGGAGTTAGAAAAATATAATTGTTGGGTAAAGTTAAAATTCTTAACTTTGACTATGTTCCTATTCTGTTTCTATTCTGATCCGGAAGTTTGTAACTTGTAACAGAATTTTATGATCACCATTTGTTTGTTCCCTTTGTAATGATACTGACTAAACACATAGTCCTCGAGTAGAAATGTGTAAATATGGAAACAAGTCTCAGGAACACGTGTTTATTTGTAATTGTTTTAAACCTAATATCCGCAAAAAAAGCTTATCCCCTTGATGTGTGTATGTAGAAATTTTGTGCGTGTGCTTTTCTTGATTTTTTTGAACTTCTCAAAAACCTCAAGTGAGCCCTCCTATTACAAATCATCTTACCAGTACTTTATGAGAACAGTGCTTTAATAAAATTGTAAGTAAAGGTAAAGGTCAAAATTTTGCTTAATTATAAAATTTTAAGTGCACAATTGTAATACATAGAAGAATCAAAGAAGACAACTTGTGATATTTTACAATATGTATCTATTCCATCTTTATGAACACCAATTTCTGAAGTCTACTTAAAGATAATTCCAGCAAAAAGTTTAGCCATATTTTGTAATTTGAAGTAAGTCACAAGTCTTTCCTGTATTAAATGAATCAAGCAAATAATCTGCTACCCGACTCTTAGGAAATAAAAAAATTTCATCATTGGTTTTTCTTTAAATAATTACTTGTCTGATTGAGATTATTTTGTACCAACTTTTTAGACATAAATGACCATTTTGGAGAAAGCCATTAATCTGATGTTTTTAGTAAAATTGAATTTAGACTATAGAATATATATTTGTACATCTGAAATACTTCTGCTTTATCCAAGTTATCCAGGTCTTTAGTATATGTGATAGTAGATAAAATACACGGTTCTATAACCATAATACTACTACTACTAATAATAATAGTAAGGATCTTAGTCTTTTTAGCTTTATCTTTTTAATGCATATTTCTGTAATAGAAAAATTTCCATTGATACATTCAGCAAAAATTTCAGTTATCTCTGTGTACCGAGCACTCTTTGAGGATAATACAGAACTCCTATCCTGGAAACATAGCATTCTCATTAGAATTATACTGGAATCAAGAGTCTGAAGATAAAAAAAATCAAGTACTTAGATTACTCCTCATTCCCTCCATGGCTCCCTTTTCTTCTTCCTCCTTTTTCTCCCTCCCTTTTTTGGGCCACAACCTGTGGTGCTTAGGGCTTACTCCTGGCTCAGCAGTCAGGGATCAGTCCTAGTAATGATGGGGACCCTGTGGCTTGCTGAGGATCAAACCCAGGTAGCTGCATGGAAGGGCAAGTGTCCTGTCCACTGTCTTACTCTGGCCCATGTAACTTAATTTAAAATGGGGTTAATCCTGGGTGAAATAAAACAATCCTCATACTCCTCTAAGGAAAGATCTTTGGAGCATTTTCAGTGGCTTATTTATAATAAATACTACAAAATAAATTATTTGGATTCTGCTTTGGGGCAGGGTTTGGGGTTCGGAATGGAAACATCCAAATGTGGTGGTGGGAAGGTATAACGGTGGTGGGATTGGTGTTTGAATATTAAATGTAGTCAAATATTGTGAACTACTTTATAAAATCATAAATTTTTTTTTTTCAGAAATTTTATTTTTATTTATTTATTTTGCTTTTTGGGTCACACCTGGCGATGCACAGGGGTTCCTCCTGGCTCTGCACTCAGGAGCTACTCCTGGCGGTGCTCAGGGGACCATATGGGATTCTGGGAATTGAACCCGGGTTGGCCGCCTGCAAGGCAAACGCCCTACCCGCTGTGCTATATCTCTCCAGCCCCATAATTTTTGAAAATTAAAAATAAAATGGGGTTAATGCCACCTTTTAAGAGATTTGAGGAACAAATATATATATTACACAAAACTCATTTTTTTATGGTAACACCTTTTTCATGACACATTTTATTCTTTTTAGTTTATTTTTGGGCTACGCCCTGAATTACTCAGGAGAGTCCTGGCTCTGTGCTCAGGGATTACTACTGGCTGTACTTGTTGGACCCTGTGTGGTTCGGGGACTCAAACCTGGGTTGGCCATATAAATGGCAATTGCCCTAGCCACTATACTCTCTCACCAGCCCTCTTGAGGTGCTTTTTATATTTAAAATTATTGAAATTAGAGACTAGGGCATGTGACTCATTGGTATAAAGTATATGTCTTGCACACATGACATCTGGGTTGAATCCCCCCAGCACCAGAAAATTAAATGTTGAAATAATAAATAACAGTGATTTAGTTTTGCCAGCTGAAATATATATATTCACATATATATATATATATATATATATATATATATTCCTATTCTCTTTGTTGTGGGTTACCTGGACAGTTTGAATGATTTCTTTCTGTCCCATGAACAGAGAGGTTGTGAATACATACATAAATGTAGCATACATTCACCTAGAATGCTTAAATTGTTACTAGAATTGACTCCCCTCCCATTTCTCAATCTGTTGACCTATTTTGAGTCATCGGACTTTTGAAAGAATGCTGTTCAAGTATGCATTTTATAGAGATCTATTAAAATAGCAAAAACGGTAAGGCACATAGGTGTAATGAAAGGGTATAAATGAATACTAGGTATAATCAATATTCGAGAAGAGCAACGGACTTAACTTTTTTACCGTAAAAAGGGGCTCAACCAGTGGAGCATACTTTTAGCGTGCGTGCCGTTTAAATCTGTCCCCCACTATCACGTTTCTCCGTTCTCCCCCTAGCACTGTTGTGTATAACAGCAGCTTTGGAGCAGAGCAGTGCTGAGCATCTCACGAGTTTGGCCCTGGCCCCTCAGCACGTCTAGCTGTAGAAAATAATGAATATAGAAACAACTTTAAAAGGACATAGATCAAAGATCTGGAACTGCTCTCATGGTGACTCAATAAGTTATTAAAAAAAAATAAAAAGGACACAGATCAGAGGAGTCACATGTATTCCACTTCCATACTGTCCAATCAGGTTTAAATTGCCTTTAAAATGCTGGTGATATTTGTAAATGAACAGAGAGTCCATATTTTAAATTATACAGTATCTTTACGTGGTAACCAAAGGTTTGGTCTTGACCACATTAATATTCTTGAACAAATTTCAGGTATAATTTTGCCTGATACATTCCTAATTTTGTGCTTGATTTTTATATATACATGTTTATTCATTTCGGTACTTATCAAGTGCCTATCTTCTATTACAGTGATTAGCCAAATACAAGATTCCAGCATTTCCTTTCTTACATTTTGTTGGGCGAAAACTAGAAATAAATATAGCATGGAATAATAAATTCTTCTGAGTGACAGCATAGTGTCCACTATGAAACTAATTATGAAACACATCATAAGACACTTCTTACCCATTTTCCATAGTTACCACACCATGTTTGATGGAGTTCATACAGAAGGCAACAAATCTTAGAGAGAAACATATATATATATATATGCCTCTTGGAGAGCCTGTCAAGCTACCGAGAGTATCCCACCCGCATGGGCAGAACCTGGCAAGCTCACCGTGCTGTCTTTAATATGCCAAAACCAGTAGCTATAATGGGTCTCATTCCCCTGACCCTGAAAGAGCCTCCAATTGTCGGGAGCGATGAGTAAGGAGAGGCTGCTGAAATCTCGGGGTGGGGACGAATAGAGACGTTACTGCTGCCTGCTCGAGTAAATCGATGAACAGCGGGATGACAGTGATACAGTGATGAAACTAATTTTAAACTAAGGACAAAATGAAGAGTAAGTAATGTTGTGATAGTATAGATGGCTTTTCGGCTAGAGGAGAGAAAAAATTCTAGATACATTCAGGCAAGAATGAGTTTGGCACGCTCAAAGAACAAGAGTAGAGGTTAGGGAGCAAAGCGGAAAATGTTACAAGGTGGATTTTGTGAGGCAGGTTTAGATGTAGATGTTTTAAAAGCTTTGTTTGGATCGTAGAGCTGTGTCCATGAACTGGCAGTTAGAAACGGCGCAGTCCATTTAAACTTTCTTGAACCTTTCTACACCTATGGATTGGTGCTAGTCCACTGACTGGTGGTTACAGACCACTGTCCTAAAGTGGGAATTTTATGAGTGCTCTAGTAAACTTAAGGACATTTTAGTTAAGCCTTTGGAATTTGTAAGATCTTTGTGTATTGTTCGTATCAGTGGCATTTGGTTAAGGCTAATAAACTTGTTCCATTATGCAAAATGAGATGTCTTGCCATGTCTTTGACTGTTAAAAACTGAGCAAGATCTCAGAATTGGAAGGATTAAAAGTGAGTGATAGGGCTGGGAGTTAGTACAGCAATTATGACACCTGCCTCGCATGTGCCTCCAATAAAGATTCAACCCCTGGCATCATGTGGTCCCCTGAGCATCACCAGGTACATCCCTGGAGGCCCCGAGTATTGCTGGTTGTGATCCTAGAGGATACTGGACATGGCTAGCGTGGCAGTGTAATTCATAGCACCGCAGAGCCTGAGTCCTTGCATCGAACCGCCATTCCCGTTGTTTGAGAACCTCCGGTGGAACTCCTGGGCCTTTTGATTACCGCTTGAGTGTTTCCGCCATCTCCTGTTTCTCTTTCCCAGCAGAAATAAAAAGACTAAAGTTTTACATTTATCCTTTGGGGGAGGGTGTATGAAAATGGACTTATTTCATCAGGGAAGCTACAGAACATCTTGAGGATATAGAACCTTGATAACATGATAATAAATAGAAATATTGCATTGGAATAAAAATTGTGAAAGGTAACTAATCGTGTTTTAAATTGACTAGGAAAAAAGTAAAGAAGGATGGAAGAAATCAGTAAAAAATAGGGAGAAAGGAAAGAAATAATGTAAATATAAAGCTAAAACACATTTTGACCAAATTGATTACATTTAATAGAAGTCTGGTTGGGTTAGATTCTACAGTTCTATTTACAAGAATAAGACCTAAACAGTTTATCAGTGAGGAGTGAGCATCAGTTTTCGACCTGTCTGCCAGTGCTGCTCTGCAGAGGAACAGAGGTTGAAAATCACTGCTTTATTTAAAGCCACAAAGAAGAGAAACAGGAAAGCATGAGTAGAATTTGAGTAAAAAGTGAAGTAGGAATTAGAAATCCAAATCTTTAGAGCACATTTTGTCAGGGCTCAGTATTTAATCGTTTGCTGACTGTATAAGCTCTGATACGAGGTCTTGGTTAGAGTACATTTGTATGACTTTGAAATTTTGACTGATTTGTGTGTTCAGAGTAATGAAATTTAAGCATGGACTGAACCAATTGTATTTTCTATTACATTGTAAAATTTAATGAAAACGTTAAATTGAAGGGAAATAAATGGTACCAAGAACCTAAATTTTCAGGACCACTTTAAGGAAATAGATGCAGAGAAAAGGCTGATTATAGGATTTGTTTAGGAAGAACACAAGATGGAACACCAAATTTTAAGAGTTTTAGAAGTCTTAGAAACTGAGCAACTATACAAAAAGGTACTTGTTTCAGTAACACATACAGTAAAATTGGAACAAGAGGAGATTTTCATGTTTCTCCTTCCCAAAAGTCAGAGTGACTTGGTAGTTAAGTGAAGCATTCTGAATTTTAAGTTTTGTGAATTTCATGGCAGTAAAAGGCAAAAAGTAAGAGTAGGATCACTTAAAAAGGAGCCAACTGAAAGATAGGGTTTTCTGTAGACATGGTATACATAGCCCTCGGGACATGGATAACTTGGTGATGGGGCACTGCTATGGTTCCTAGCACATATAATTTAATATTTTAATTTATTGAGATTCTGTGGCTTTTGATCCTGTTAGTGGAGTGATGTTGCATGCATATAATTCGAATACCACAACCTTTCACCAGTGTGCCCACATACCTCAAGAACTCCACCCAGTGTTCCTTTTTTTAAACTCTCCCCCTCCTTCCCTCCCCCCCCAACCAATCAATCAACTCAAGTGTGTGGATCAGTTTGTCCCAATACACACACATTTTTTTCCCTTCTTTTTTCTTTTGTTTTTGTTTTGGGGCCATGCCCAACGGTACTTAGGGCTAATTCCTGACTCTCCCTTAGATGAGTTATCTGGGAAGCTTCTCAATTTAATATTCAGGGTGAGAAAGAATTAGCCACACAGAAAGCTAGGTTTGCGTTTTAGGCCAAACTGGAACTTCAGACTTTAGCATTTGTAGAATAATGAAGTAGTCAGACATAAAAATTAGCATCAGGTTTGGTTATTGATCATTTACGCAAAATTCTTGACTGTGTATGTACCTCAGCTGTAGAGCTGCATGCTTTGCTCTCTGTGAGACCTTGGTGTCCTGGCTCTGACACTGAAAATAATAGCAAAAGTAGAAATTGTATTTATTTTAGAGACCTCTCGAATGGTACTCAGAGGTCTTGCGAGTTCACTTCTAGTGATACTCAGGCAACTAGTCCAGCAGTTCAGTGGTAAGGCTCAAGTATAGAGTGGTGCCAGAGACTGCCAAGGCTCTACCTTGTGAACCCATGGACTTTCCCTAGTCCCTAAATGACATTTTAATGAACATAAAACAGTTGATGATTGGAAGGTTCTTTTAATTTTCTTATGAAGTTAATACTGCTTTCATTCTGTGAAATTCTTTAATGTGTGCTTTTATTTTTGTAGTTTGTTGTAAAATTAATTTTGCAATAATTTTAGATAGAGAAACAACAAATACTGGATACAGATGGCCATAAGTTACAGAGGATTTGGCATATATATCATAGTCTGTTAAATGATAATGTTCAATAGGGACATGAATATTTCGTGATATCTTTGATGATGTTTGTTCTTCCTTGGCAGTGCGTGGGTCAGTGTGTGCTATGTTAAACTGCAAAGAGCACAGTCCACTAACGTAGGATTTTTATCATAAATGTCTTGGTATTTTAGATCTGACTTTTGTCAGATATTGCTGAGTAAGACTGTACTTGTAACATACTCCATATAAGTAGTCATGCAGGTTTAAACGGACAAATCCAAAATATTTGTATTTGCATATTTTGTGATCAACCTCTGACAACTTTTTCCTGTTAATTTTTAGTACTTGAGGCTATCCGTGTTACCTACCATGTAAAATACATATAAAGCCTAAGTTTTGGGACTTTACCATAGGAGTATCTTCATATTTTGCTATAGATTTGTTGCTTCTGTTGAATTTTAAAATTGGTATCTTTTTCTGGAGTTATAGACATGAGAATTTTAAATAATTGATTGCTTGAGCTGTTATGTATGTAGTCTGTTTTTAAGCTAAGGTCAGATTTTATTTAGGTTGAAATACTGATTTTCTTCACCAAAACAGTAGCAAAATTTTCATGTTATTACTGGGAAACCCATATAATTCTTGTAGGTTTTCTAAACTTATAAATCAAAATGAGGCAGAAGATACAATGATGGTGGTAAAACAAGAAAACAAATCAGTTTTCAGTATTCATGGCCTCTGATCCTATCTTGACCGTGAAACAAAAGTGTTCAATATCTACCTGCTGAAAGCTTATGTAGCATCAACAAGGAATGGAAACAGCAACAACCAGATATGGAGCAACAGTGGCAGCCTCATCCATTCAAACTCATTTTTTTTCTTTAAATTGAAGTGTATATTGTCTTTAGTGTGAAGTTATATCAACTATTAAAACACGTGCATTTTATTTTGAACTCATTGTAGTGTAGTTAGGAACTGAAGTCCTTGATTCTTTTAAAAGCATTAGTACAATAGTATTTTAAAGCAGTTATTATCTTCATAACATCTTGAAGTTTTGGCACATGGAAGTTGCCCAGTTATACCAAGAACTGAGCAGATATGATACCATGCATCAATATTGATTCAGTATCCCAGCATTAAGATTCTGAGAGTTTTCTCCCCCTAGTCGTGTGACCATGGGCAAATGAATAGACGTTACTGTGCCTCAGTTTCCCAATCCATTATGTGCTAATAAAATAGTACATGATTTATAAGATTATTGTGATAGCTGAAAGAATTAGCACTTAAGAATAGTACTTGACACAGGATAGTCTCTCTTTGTTAACTTTGTGGGGACCAACATCCTGTTGTACTCTGGGGCTGCTCCTAGCTTTGTAAGCAGGGCTTAACTACTGGTGATGCTCCGGGGACCATGCAATGCTGCACTTGAACCTGGCCCTTTTGCATAGAAAGCTTTTGGTCACTGATCTTTTGGGCATCTCTTTGACTCTACTTTTCATTTCTGCTCTCATTTTATTTTCTCATTTAAGTTTTTTTTGGGGGGGGGTTACACCTGGCGACGCAGGGGGTTACCCCTGGCAATGTACCCCTGGCGATGCAAGGGGTTATTCGTGGCGGTGCTCAGGGGACCATATGGGATGCTGGGAATCGAACCCGGGTCGGCCGCGTGCAAGGCAAACGCCCTCCCCGCTGTGTTATCTCTCCAGCCCCCTCATTTAAGTTTTTTTTTAGTTTTAATTTCTACAATATAAGACTACAAAATCTGGAGCCAGAGCAATAACACAGTGGATAGGGTGTCGGCTTTGCATGTGGCCAACATGGGTTCTATCCCTGGCACCACATACAGTCCCTTGGCACTGCTGGAAATGACCCGTGAGCACAGAGCCAGGAGTAAGCGCTGAACATAGCTGGGTGTGTGGTCCAGCCTCTTTCTGCCTCCCGCATGAAAATCCTTACAGGAAAATTTCTTCGGAGTTAATGTGTCAAAGTGATAGCTAGTGATTTGCAGTAAAATCAGGCGAATTGTGTTATTATAGGCAAGTTTTTTTTTTTTAATAAAAAAAGTAAGACTTTTTTGTAAACTGAATATGAAGACAGTTCTGAAAGATCACTAGTGTGAATGGATTCACAAATAACAGAGTAATGTCTTTTATTTCCTATTTAAATAAAATGGGCATATTTTTCAATTTGCCCATTTCTGTTTGTTGGGAAAACACTGCTAGAGCTCCATGTTTATTGTACCTTTTCTTTACCGCTTTATTTTTACTGATTTTGTTTTGGGGCCACACTTGGTGGTACCCATGTCGGCCACATGAATGGCAAGCACCTGCCTGCCTTTCTGTTTCTCCAGCCCATGTACCTCCTTATTTAATGTGTTTGTTTATCATCATGTTAGCCTTAGGATTTTGCTTTTTCCAAAACTGAGGTTTTGAATTTGCAGTATTTTAGGAGACTTATTCACTAGCATTGCAATTAAAATTCCGAAAAATCAATTGTTAAGTCTAATAGTAAAATAATTAAAGCAACCGTTTATATCCCTTTAATGTAATCATAGTTGAAGACTAATAATACTTGTGTGCTCCTGATTGCTGGTTTTCTACATAACGCTTTTAGTAATTTTGGACTTGTCTTCAAGGCTTGTATCTTATTAACTTCTCTCTCTCTCTCTCTCTTTTTTTTAAATTAGCTTTTGTTTTGGGGCCATCCCTGGTGATACTCAGGGACTACTCCCAGTGTGCTTGAGAGTTGCTCCCAGCAGTTCTCAGGTGACCCTGGGGTCTCAGGGATCAAACTCAGACCAAGCATGCTTTCAACCCTGTCAGTGGTCTTGCTCTGGCCCCAAATTTTGATCTCGGGGATTACTCCTGGCGGTACTCAAGGGACCTCCACGGATCAAAACTTCAAAACTGCGTATAACATATGCAAGGAAAGCATCTTATTTGCTGTGCAATCTCTTTGGCCCCTTTTGAGTTTTTTACAATAGCCATATATTTGCAGTAAAATCAGGCGAATTGTGTTATTATAGGCAAGTTTTTTTTAAATAAAGTAAGACTTTTTTGTAAACTGAATATGAAGGCAGTTCTGAAAGATAAAGCAGTTTTGTAAATCAACGATGTAGGCAATTCAAAAAGAAAAATACCAGAATTTTGTGCATTTGGGAATAATGCAAGTTTCCAAAGTAACCTCTTCAAAAGAACATTCGTTTGGATTAATTCATTAATGTTTAAAAATGTTTGCTATAGGCATTGTGATTGGCAGTCTTAATAAAATACACTTGCTGCCCATAGAATATCATAGTGTTATGTATAATTTTAGTAAAAGTGTAAGTATCCCTTTTTCCTTCAGAAAACTTTTTCTGTTAGAATAAACAATCTCAAATTTCATTTTCTAGGAAGGAATACCCACCTCATTTCCAAAAATTTGGAAATAATCCTGTAAGGTTAAGTCGGCCCCAAGGAGTTGGTAAGTGTGTCATTTTTATTTGATTCAACTAAAAGGATTTTGAATAGTTATATGTGAATTAGATATAGTTACGGCAGCAGCTTTAGACTAGTTCCAGGTATAATTGAAATATCTAAAAGACCATTTTCATCATTGATATGAGACTTAATTGAGTTTGACCTAAAATCAAAAAATGATAGCACCTTTATGTGATTCTAGCTTGAAGTGGGTTTTTTTGGGGGGGAGGAGCAGAGGAGGTCTTTTTTAAAGCATTCTTGATGAATTCAGCACCCATTTATTAAATATTGATGGGTTTTTATGACTTCAAGGTTTATTTTTGCTGTATTGTCATAATACTCTATCATGTAACTTTTGACATACTAAGCAACCTCTGAGTAAGAGAGATAATTGATTTACCTATGTTAAGAGTAGATTTGGGAAACAGTTGTGAGTAGATATTTGTATTTGCCTTGAAATAATTTTTTTTTTTCCGTACTGTTACTGTGGGCTGGAGCGATAGCTAAGCGGGTAGGGTGTTTGCTTTGCACATGCCCGACCTGGGTTCGATTCCTCCGCCCCTCTCAGAGAGCCTGGCAAGCTACCAGAGTATCTTGCCCACAGGGCAAAGCCTGGCAGGCTTCCCATACTGTATTCCCATATTGTATTCCATATGCCAAAAAGAGTAACAACAAGTCTCACAATTTGTTGTGAGATGTTACTGGTGCCTGCTGAAGCAAATCTCTGAACAGTGGGAGGACAGTGCTACAGTGCTACTGTTACTGTGTTGCAAAACTCCAGGGGCCAAGGTATGGTTCAGCAGAATAGGATACTTGCCACTTGTGAAGACTTTGGTCATTGCCATGGGGGGGCGGAGGGGAGGGATGGAGAGAGGAGGGGACACACGAATAGCACTTATTAAACAATGTCTTGCTGTTAAATTGATTTTCATTACCCAGAGCGGAGATTCTCGACTTGTTTGACCTTCTGCTTCCTTTCCAGAAAAAAATTTAAGCGTCAGGGCCCTTCTGGAACTCTTCCTTCTTGAAGGAAGCTGAAAATGCCATCTAAGGCTATAAATTCAGCACTGCCTCCCTCACCTCCCAGGCAGAAGTATTGCCCACTTTGGAAAACACTGATTAATCTAGAGCACTGATTCCCTCCCGTCTCCTCCCCGGGGGAGAAAGGCGTTTGGGCCAGTTGGCAGTGCTTAAGGGATCACTGACAGAAGTGCTCAGGTGATCAAATAGGTCAGCTACATGCAAGACAAATGTCCAGCATTCTTCAGTCTTTGCACACCCATAGACCGGCACCATACCAATCTGCAGACAAATCAGAGGAGCTCTATTGGTCTGGAGCAGAGATTCTTAATACTAGTAGTTTCCATCTTGTTCATTCCAGGTCTTTGAATGTTCAAAAATCACTAATTCTTACCCAGAATGTCTTGAATATAATTCTGTTTCACTCACGGAGGCCTCAAAATTAATACTCTTAGGCCGTCAGTCTCTATTTAGCTTTAAAATAATTACTAGAGTCTAAATCAAGTGCCTTATATTCATTATTTGCTTTTATCCTAGTTCATTATTCAAGATCCCTATAAATTCAACTTTACCTACATTTCCTGTGATACAGTAAGAAGACAGACACTACAGAGGAATCAATATAATTTGCTAAGGATGCAGAATGGCATTTTATTTGATCTTATTTTTAGAACTGGTATTTAAGTTTGGGTCTTCTTTTTTTTTTTTTTTTTTTAATGTCAATGCCCATACTCTTTAGCACTGTATTCTTGCTAGATCGGAGTAAATTCTAATTCTTTGAGAAGAACAGCATAATAGGTTTTATTACCATTCTACAGATTGATTTCAGAAAGATGCAATGATTTCATTAGGTCATGTGTTTTTAGGTATGTCAGCCTGCCTTGTTACAAATACTTTTGAATTTATTCAACAACTTATAATAGTAGATGAGAGAGCTTTTTTGTTAAGCCTTTAAAAAAAATTTCGAGGGGAGGGGTAGGGAATTGAGACCATACCTGACTGTGTGCTCAGGGCTTACTCCTGACAGTGCTCAGGAATCACTCCTGGTGGGTTTGTTGACCATATGGGATGCCACAGGTCAAACCCAGGTTGGCTGCATACACGGCAAGCACCCTACCCACTGTAGTGTCTCCCCGGCCCCTCATGGATTATTCTTACTTCCCATATATGAGTTGTCATACTTGGTTGGGTTTCAAAGGTGTCATCTTAAATTTCTAATTATCTTGTTCTTTGTCTTTCTTTTCTTTTTTTTTTCCTTCAGCACATAATAGATTGCCTTGTTTAGGTATCAAGTTCTTAAAATGATTTTCCTTTTTCATAAAAATTCTCATTTTCTCTCAGGTTGGACTACTTGTCTCCTCATTTGTTAATTTTGATGTGATTAGAAACATGAACGGATTTGATGAGCTAGTTGTTGTGGAGAGGAGTGATTGTAGAATTAGGAAGTAATGACCTTCTCTAAAAGGTCAGTTTCTGGAGCTGGAAAGAGAGCTCCCAGTGCAGAAGTTCAGTCTCTGACACCAAATGTTCTGAGTACCACTGGAGTGACCCCTGAGTATCCCAGGGTGTGGTCCAAAAAACGAACCCCAAAAAGTCACTTTTTAGTGTCCGACAAAAATCAATGTAAATTTGTATTTTAATGAAAATGATATTTTTTAAAGATTAAAGTGTACATGTATATAGATTGATCCATATATATAATTTATCCATATATATGGATAAGTCTCAGGTATGTACAATAATTGGCAGAAAACATGAAAAACTGGAAAAATTAGAGGGGGTTTGGGGTCTTCACACACTCAGCCAGGCTGCTTGTTATAAGTTTTTCACTGCAGTTGCAGTGCTGAGCATATGCTTGTAGGAGTCTGGGTGAGAAAGGGTTTCACACTTAGAGTTGTCATGCTCACACACATTCTGATCGTAGAGCTGGGGCTCGCTGATTCTCACATGCTTGCCAAGCTAGGGATTGTACTCCTGACCGTGGTGCTCACCCGTCTTTTAGTTGCAGTGTGTGATGAGTGTTGTGCACACCAGCTGGTGCTGCTGGGTGGCAGAACCATAAGATTCATGCTTGGCTTGTGTAGGCAACACCAAGGATAGAGCTTAAAACCATCACACTTACAAAGCAGGTACCTTTTAATGATAAAACAGACCCTTTTTTTGGTATTACTGGAATGTGAAAGACAAGTAGGTTTAGCATTTGTTCATTTTCCTCTAAATAGTTCTATACAACTTTGTACTACTATTTTTCGAAAAATAAAATTTTCTGATTGCTATTAAGCCTGTTTATACTTGTGTGATTTGGTGCAGGAATTGCTTCTGTTGACTTGAGTAGCCAGAGAAAATGAAAGGAATATTGATAACATTTGATGAAGTGGCCCACATTGTAGAGCTCCTGTTGAGTGAAAAATAGAAACAGTTAGGAAATGACTACTTTATCTTAAAGTTCTTGTTATGGGGTTGTTGATTAAGGATTGGGGGAAGGATACTCTCGCAGAGGGTGTGGTGTTGGAACATTATTTGTAACTCTGTCATTAACGATATTGTAAATTACAGTAATCAGAAACTAACTTGAATAAAAGTAATTTTTCATAGCAACAAGATATAAGGAATTCTTAAATGGAATTTCAGTTTTCAGGTGTTTTGTTTTTCTTCTTTTAGATCGTATAATGAAGAAAACAGAGGAGTCAGATTCACATGTGGAGTCTGAAACTAAAAGGAAAACACCTCAGAAACGTCATAGTAATGTCTATCAGTCCACACCTTCTACTCTCTCTCCTGCTTCAAAAAAATGCTTAAGCGATTTAGAGGTTGGTACTAAAATTATTTGTTGCAAATCAGGTGGCAATTTTATTGTTTTAGTTTTAGTACTCATTCTAGGGGTCCTTTTCTCAGAACTAGAGGAATACTAGAATCTTTCGGCAAACTTTGCTGCCATTATGAGATAATTTCTCAGCTCTCCAAAATGTGTATTTCTGAAAACAATTTCTTAATTCCTCTTTATACCACATTCCAATTGTTGCTGTCAACCATAATAGTTCTCAAAGGATTTTAAATTTATAGGTGCTCTTTAAAAAAAAAAAAAGAATGCCTGTCCGTGTGTCTGTTAAGTTTTCCTAGCTTTTTGTATTTGTGGTGTTCTCTCTTCTTATCCCTACCCTCAGATGTAGGGCGGGTGTGTGTGTGTGTGTGTGTGTGTGTGTGTGTGTGTGTGTGTGTGTGTTTCTGCATTTGTTACAACTGCCACAGTTGCCCACTTACACTTAATATTTTAGTGTATGTTACTTTCTCCTATTTTTTTTTTTTTTGGCTTTTTGGGGTCACAGCCAGCGATGCTCAGGGGCTACCCCTGGCTCTGCACTCGGGAATTACTACTGGCAGTGCTTAGGTGACCACATGGGATGCGGGGGATCAAACCCAGGTTGGGTGCGTGAAAGGCAAAGACCCTGTTATGTTTCACTCCCAGCAGACTTTGGGGGGACCACATAGAGTGCTGGTACTTGAACCTGGGTTGGTCACATGGAAGACAAAAACCTGTGCACTGTGCTAGATGTCTGACCCTATTTTTTGGCTCTTTACTCCCCTGCCAGTGGTTCTTAATTTCTTTTTAGTGCATGCCCAGAATAGATTTTATATCTCCTCTGTGTGGTTGCCTGCCTGCCCAGCCGCCCTCCCTCCTTCCCTGCCTCCTGCCCTCCTTTCCTGCCAGAGCTCTCTCCCGCCCCACTCAGTCTAGCAATGTGTGTGTCTGAGGGTTAGATGTTTGGCCCTGGCAGTTTGGGTGCATTGCAGTGGCAGGGATTAAAATTGGTGCTTCTGCATGCAAGGCGTGCATGGCTCCACCCCTTTGAATTATTTCCTAGGCGGCTCTGGGATCACGTCTCATGGTGCTTGGGTGAACATATGTGTTGCTAAAGATTGAGCCAGGATTGCTCACATGTAAGATAGGCTCGTTCTCCCCATTCACTCACTACCTGGCTCGCTCTTTGCTAGTTTTTTTTTGAGAAAGCACTATTCTGTTATACATAGTAACTGCACAAATTTGCGTTCCTACCAAAACTGTATGATAGTTTCTTTTTCTCAACATCTTTGCCAGCACATTCTATTCCTGCCATTTTTATAATGCAAACTCTTTTGGTGTATATGGTTGGTTGTTAGGTATAGAAACTAGCAGATCATATGTAGTATGTGGTATGTGATGGGATTTATTTTATCTCCTCTTTCCTTTGTATTATTGGCAGTGACTGATGATTAGTGTCACACACACTCAACTGTGGAATTCACAGAAAGGTTGCACTTCTTTAGTTCTGTTTAAGCATATTCTGGTTGTGGCATTCCCTGTGGGGGGATGAGGGGTGATCATTGTGGTGCTCACCCATCTTAGTTTCAGTTGTGGGACTTACATACCTCTGTGTGCAGTGGTCATAAATCACTTGTAGCGCAACAGAGTTGATGGGTACATGAAGACTGCTCTTAGTTCATGTGGCAGCACCACATGAATTGTCAGCCTGAACGCTTGAAAGGCAGGTACTCTGAGACGTTGTATTCTCCTCCACGCCTCTAGATTTACTATGTTTTATTAAAGCCTTCTACTGTGGCACTGTCCTCCCGTTGTTCAACAATTTGCTCGAGCAGGCCCAGCAACGTCTCCATTGTGAGACTTGTTACTGTGTGTAATCCAAAACTGTTCACGTTTTACTTTAAGACTGATAGCTAATTAAATAGAATTCTTAATCTTTATTTATTTGGATTTTCGTCCATACCAGTCTGTGCTCAGGGTTTACTCCTGACTGTGTGCTCAGGGGTCACTGTGGGTTAAGGGCACACTATGGTGTGCCAGGGATCAAACCTGGATCACCTGTCTGCAAGGCAAGTCCATTTTATCTGCTGTGTTTTACAGCCACATCCGTCATTGCTTAGGGGGTTCTCCTGGCTCTGCGTTCAGTAATCACTCCTGCTTGTGCTCTGGGAGCCTATAGGATGCAATCGGACCTGCATCCACTGCACGTAAGGCCTGCGCCCTACTGCTGTACTGTGGCCCCAACCCCTGAGGCACTAACAGTGATTGACTCTCCAATACTGGCTCTGTGGACCCTTAGTTTCTAGTTTTTAACATAAAAATGTTCAGATAGCAATGCCTTTTCTTTGCTCTCCATGAAAATGAGGTTTCACAGTGGAATTTAGATATTCTTATTGGATAAAACATTTTTATATTGGTAGTAATATTTGTTTATGGGTTTTCTTTTGTAAGTGGAATGAGACATAGGCAGACATTTGCATTGTTTGTAATTTATTTAAATATACTATTTTCTTCCTTATTGTCAGTAAGCAAAAATGAATTAGCAAATCTGTCCTGTTTTTGCCTCCAACCAGTTTCTGTTGTTTACCTATTAGCTCTGCATTTTTAACACCTAAGGACTCTATTAAAAATTGTAAGAACAAAGTAAAATTTGTACCTAGATTCTACAAATGGCGTAACTTAGTTCTTTATATTCACAGACTTTTAAAAAATTAACTCCTGCTGAGTGAGCGAACAGATGTTCTGAGTTCACTTTTGTCCCGTTGGTTTACAGCTTGGTATTCATTCCTTTGTGTTACCTGGGATACTTCTTGGTTATGTAACTTGGTATAATATAAAGGCTTCGTTATGGTCATATCAAGGAAGGGAAATAATTTGTCAGTTTCTACTTTCTACAAAGGAATAACATGTAGAGCAGTGATACCTTCTCATATTGTACATTTACTACAAATTTGAGTTAGAAATTTACATAGGGTAAAATTTAAGAGTGCTCAGTTCAGTGGATTTTGACATTGATGTGCATGCATTTAATTACAAATAACTATCATCTACCTACTAGTCAGTCCTACTACTAGCATTAAAAACACAATAGTACATGATAACTGTATTTACATTTGGCATTTCATCGTATCAGCAAATATTCACTTATTTTCCTATAAGACTGAAAACGTTAAATCACTCTTTGAGTTATTTTGATTATTAATTTATTTGATTTGAAGCTCTTGATATAAGTTGAAACAAATATATGACATAAAATTTAAAATTGCAAATGTATCTTTTGTCTTAGAGTCTTTAACTTTTTTCTCAGTTACCATGTGTCTTTGTGTAAACATACTTACATAATAAGATAGAACTGAATATTTATATTTTTTTGTGTATAGATGTGAAGAACCTTGTTCATAAACATGAATCTGACAAGTTTTATTAAAACCACTCAATTAACACCTTGAACTCCTTCTGAATTATAGTCTCCAAGTCACATGATAATTTACTATGAAAAAGCCTTTCTTTCCTTTTTTGGGGGGTAATGGAGACTGAGCCCAGAGCTTCACACATGCAAGACAAGCTTTCTACTATTGATATTTTTATGGTATTTTAATTATAATTTAAAAATTTAAATATTTTATGCACTAAAAATGTATTATAACAGTTTTTGTTAACTATTTCTTAGATTAAATTTATTTTTCTAATGTTCAAAGTTATTCTTGGTTCTGTGACTTTTATAACTTTAAGCAGTGCACTGTTACATATTTTGGGGGTGGCCAGAGCCAGTGATGTGTAGACTCTGTCCTTAGAAATTACTCCAGGTGGTGTGCGGGGACCAGTGGAATCTCGGGTCTCTGGGGCAAGTACGTCATCTGCTCTACTATCTCTCAAGCCTCAGCATTTTTTGTATAAAACAGAGTAACAGTTATGACACCAGGTGTCTTATGTAAACTAAGTCGGTTCAGAAAGATTTTTTTATAGAAATTAAGTATCCAGAGCATTGTTTCCCCAGGTGTATAATTTCAATGGGAGGGGAGTGCTGGAAGGAGTCTGATGGTGGTAGCCTCAGGTGAAATTGGGAGCTTTCTCTTTGTTTGCTTAAAGGTAGATTTCCGGTTGGGTGTGCTGAGTAATTTTCTTTTCCTGAGCTGGGGACAGTAGGACAAATAAATATGAAACTCTGATTCAGGTACCGATTTTCTTAGACTGTGGCCGTCCCCCCTCCATGCACCCCTACACCCAAGGACTTTTTTAATAAAGCCTTGGGTGCTTTAGGAAATGAGGCACTCAGAATGTCCCATGAGGGGTTTAAAGAGTTTGTTTGAAGGTTGCTGGACTAGCTAGTTTTACTTTTTTTTTTCCTCAGCAAATTCAATACTAAATCTCAGTTAACATGTTTGGAATCTTAGGTAGCTATCATGATAATGAGGGGACATGAGAGACTTAATCTTGAATTTGTTTTTGTTCCTTTCATGCTATGATGTTTAACTGGAATACCTAAGTTTTCTGTTTCTTTAATTCTTTTGGAACTTACGGGTGACGGTTGTGCAAAGTGTGGAAAAGGAGAAAAATCAGACCAAATACCAAAGTTGTGGTATTCTTTTTCCTAAGGACTTGCAAAAAAACTGCAAGCAAGCTGTAACTTTGAATGAATCCTCTGGAGCATTGTTGAGAGCATCAATTCATCAAAATTGCGGAGGACAGAAGTCACAAAGCACAGGATTACTACCCAGAAAGTTTTATGGCAACAGTGTGGGAAATGTTCCACTTGATATCATTGTGGATTGTGATAATGGTAGACAAAACTATTTACAGCCGAATGGAAGAGTACTTTTACCTAGGGCAAAAGTAGCCAGAATCGCAAACTTGAAAGAAAGGAAAACAAGCCTGTCTGATCTAAATGATCCAAGTAAGTATTTTATTCTTTTAGATTGTTTATGTTGTCACTGTCACTGTCCTCCCGTTGTTCGTGGATTTGCTCGAGCGGGGACCACTAACGTCTCCATTGTGAGACTTGTTGTTACCGTTTCTAGCATATCGAAAACGCCACAGGGAGCTTGCCAGGCACTGCCAGGTGGGCGGGATACTCTTGGTAGCTTGCTGGGCTCTCCGAGAGGGAGGAGGAATCGAACCTGGGTTGCCGTCATGCAAGGCAAATGCCCTACCCGCTTAGCTATTGCTCCGGCCCACAATAACAGTACAGGAAAAAAAAAATTTTCAAGGCAGATATTCTCATCTTTATGACTTTAAGGGGGTTACTTTTCCTATTTTCTAAATGTTTCTAAATAGCAAAGAACTGTTTCTGAGGAAGTAAGTTAACACAATGTCTGGCATACTCTAAAGGTTTACATACAAAGTATTCAGTGGAAATTGAATTCCTCTACTAAATCTTTTCCTCTCTTTACACCTGTATGTGGGGTACTCTTTGTATACGGTACTCTTTATAGCCGATCTCTTGCTCTTTGTTACATTCAAGGTCTAATTCTAACTAAAGTCATGGTGTGTGTAGCAGTAAAAAGGGAGAACGATGAGATTCAATAATATGTAGAATAAAAATGGTGCAAAGTGTATATAGTAGGCTACTTCTAGGAAGGGGGATTATGGGATAGTATTTTGGTTTGTTTTAAATAAATAGAAAATGTACCAAAAGTTAAATTGAAAAGGTTGTTAGGGCTGGAGATACAGTACAAGGCTTGCGTTGCCAGTTTGATTTCCCAGTCTGTTGTAAAATCTGGGCACTGCCAAGTGTCACCCAAATTCCAAGAAAAAAATAAATAAAATTAAAACATTAAAAATTGTCACATGGAAGTGGAAGGAACCACATAGAAGTTAGCAGTAGTTGCTGCACTTCTCCAAATGTGTTTGCTATGTAGATTCGACAGTGGAGTTATATAATTGTTTTTTAAGTGAATAGAAAGCATAATTAAATAAAAAATGTTAAAAAATATAACCAAAGTTAAACAAGTGAACCTAGCTGTATCTAGTTGGTGACTTATACACACTAATTTCAGATGAACTGAAGATAATCATAGGGCTGTAAATTCGTAGTTTTCGTTCCATAAAGTGAGACTCTTGTGAAAGAGAATAGAAATATGAAAATAAAATAAAAGGAAATAAGATCTTCAAATTTACATTTAAATTGAAGATAAAACTATGAACTCTGATATTGTTTTTTATCTTAAATAGAAAAGGTTTTCTAACTTTTGCTCGTGAACATGGCTTAGAAACTACAGGCAAACCTAGAATAGAAATAATGTCTAGCTCCTATATTTGTCTTTTTGGGGAGGCGCGGCAGTCCAAGATGTGCTCTCTGGAGATCAGGGTTATTTCTGGGATACTCACCAGTCAGTTTCAGTTCTTGGTCATGAGGAAGCAGTGGTCATGGCGTGCAGTGTTTGGAGGCCTTCTGTGTCAACCCGGTAGTGGTTGGGGAACCACGTGGTGCTGGGAGTAAAACCCTAGTCAGGTGCATTTGTGCATTAACTTCAGGACTGTCTTATTAAAATTCTACTCATTTTAATAGAATTTCCCATTGAGTAATAGAGATCCTCTGAGAAATTACTGACTCCTAGTCTGGAGCATGACTATAAAAAGATAACCGTTAGTTCTATCAGGGAGTATGGGAGCAGTCAAAAACCACTGTGGACATGTCAGAAGGACTTGCGACCTAAAATAAAATGTTTTGCTGGCAAGTAAGTATTGTAAGTTGAATCACGAAAGGACGTAAAAATAGTATTTATTTAAATATACTAAAATAAAATCACTTAGAATTTTAGAAGCTCCATAAAGAAAAATATCACCATTGCTTGATTTTGCAGTTTTCAAATTGTTCCTCTACAAACTGATAAACAGGGGGACACAGTTAAGGGGTGTTAGTAACATTTTTTTCTTTTGATTAAAATCACTAAAAGTATTACTCCATAGCAGTACATTAGCTTATTTTTCAAAAGCTCATTAAAAAATGGTACCAGCTAATACCTCTCTCACCAGTATTCTCTTAAGATACTGATACTTGATAAATTTTTAATACCTTTTAGTGTTTTAACACAGAGATACTTTAATAGCATAAGGATCTTTCTTTTCTTTTTTGGGTTACGACTGGCAGTGCTCAGGCATTCCTCCTGGCTTTGCACTCAGGAGTTACTCCTGGCGGTGCTTGGGGCACTATACGGAGTCCCAGGGAATCGAACCCGGGTTGGCTGTGTGCAAGGCAAACACTCTACTTGCTGCACTGTCTATCACTCAGGCCCCAACATTTGAATCTTTCTTAATGGCTGCTTTTCTGGACTTAATGGATAACTTAATGGATACTTCAGTGGTAACATGGAAAAAACTCAATTATTTATTCAGTTATTAGGCAGTTACTGGAAGTGATTGTTGAGTTTCATATCATGGAGGTCTCTGGGATGAGGGAAACTAGAAGTTGGTAAGAACTAATTTTATAAGCACTAACTTTATTAGTGATCACGTATTTCTGGCCTTGCTTTGTGGTAGATGCTTATACACTATGTTCATTTAGTTTTCAATTGTAAGAGTTAACATACCCTGTTTTATAAATTAGGTAACTGATACTTGAGATATGTAACTTCTCAGTATCATATGAACTTATTGGAACTTAGATTTTTCAAAGATTTTTCTGGTTTTCCTGTCTTTTTCTTGATTTAATTATTCTTTAATTTGTATTATTATTAATGTAGTTTTTGTTTTGATTTTATTGTAGATGACCAAATGATAAAATGTGTATAGTATCCCACGTGGTCATTCTATAATAGAAAATTGAAGCGCAGCTTGTTTTTTTATTGCAGCACTGTTTACAATAGCTAGAATCGGGAAAAAAACCTGAGTGCCCGAGAACAGATAGCTGATTTAAGAAACTTTGGTACATCTATACTATAGAGTACCATGTAGCTGTTAGAAAAGATGAAGTCATGAAACTTACATACAAGTGGTACAACATGGAAAGTATCGTGCTAAGCGAAATGAGTCAGAAAGAAAGGAACAGACATATAAAGACTGCATTCATCTGTGGAACATAAAGTAACAAAATAGGAGACTAACACCCAAGAATAGCTGAGATAAGTAACAGGAGGTTCACTCCATGGCTTGGAGGCCAGCCGCACCTGCTAGGGGAAAAGGCAGCTCAGATAGAGAAGGGAGCACCAAATAAAGGGTGTTGGGAGGATCCTCCCAGGATGGGAGATGCATGCTGAAAGTAGACTATAGACCGAACAGGATTGCCACTCAATGCCTCTTTTGCAAACCACAGCACCCAAAAGGAGAGAGAGAACAAAAGGAAATGCCCTGCCACAGAGGCAGGGTGGGACCAGGAGATGAAGGGTGGGAGAGATACTGGGATCCATGGTAGTGGAAAATGGGCACTGGTGGAGGGATGGGTACTCGATCACTGTATAACTGAAACACAAGCACAAAAAAATTGTAAGTCTACAGCTGTACCTCATGGTGTTTCACTAATAAAAATTTTAAAAATAAATAAAAAAAGACAATTGAAGTGCAGGTTTCTGGAGTAGGGTGATAATTTGTCACTTGTTTGGATGAAGAAGGGTGCTAGTATGTTACAAAGAGTTGTGCACCTTTGTTGGAATATAAGAACAAAGCCTTGTATTCTGCTCAGTACCCCAGACTGAGTGACTTGAGCAACAGAATTTATTTTCTTACAATCTTAGGACTAGAAGTCTAAGTTCAAGGTGCCATCAGAGTGGACATGTAAGGAATTTTCTCTTTTCTGGCTTCCAGATGACTGCCTCATAATGATCATTCTCTTGTTTATGGATAGGGCAGGCAAGGGGAGAGAGAATTCACTACTTTGGGGGACACTATTCCTGTCAGATTAATCATTGTTGCTTGAAATGTTACACTAAGGACCTGGGGATGAAGGACTTTAACATATGACTTTTGAGGGGACCCAATTCATTGCATTACACCCCGACTTCAATATATTTATATGAGATATATTGTTTCATGTAGAATTAATGCTCCTATGATAATGGAGTTGTTTTGTTTGGCTGCCACACCTGGTGATGCTTAAGGATTACTCCTGACTCTGCACTTGGGAATTAATCCCACTGGTGTTCACAGGACCATATGGCATGCTGGGGCTCGACCCCAGGTCAGCTGTGTGCAGGGCAAGTGCCTTATATCTTGTACTCTCTGTCCAGCTCCTATGATAATGGTTTCTTAAGTACATAACTGCCCTCATTTGCTTTACAATTAAGTTTACGTTGAGTTCATTAATTTTATGATACTCAATAATGGCTACATATAATAGAATTCTACCCTTTATAGTATTGGCACTTTATAATGTTTTGTTATGTATAAAATAAGTTTTATAATAAAACCTATAAAGTAAATTTTGTTGTCCTTGGAGAATACATATAGAATACTTGACTTCTCTTTATATGTATATATATATATATATATACACACTTTTTTTCTTAAATAACAGCTAGTTTAGAGACACTGGAAAGTTTATTATTAGAAAATGAGCTAATTAATAAACATTTTATATATTATTTGTATGAGTCTTTCAAGTAAGTTGTCGATAGTCACAGTTTCTGATAGAGGAGAATTTCGTGTAGGTGTTAATGATTAGCCAAACTCCAATTTTCAAATACGTGGGACATGAATATTTCTCAAAAAAATTTTATATGTGATATACTGTAGCACTATCATCCCATTGTTCATCGATTTGCTTGAGCCGGCACCAGTAATATCTCCATTGTGAGACTTGTTACTCTTTTTGGCATATTAAATACGTCATGGGTAGCTTGCCAGGCTCTCCAAGAGGGGTGGAGTAATTGAACCCGGGTTGGCCGCATGCAAGGCAAACGCCCTACCCACTTAGCTATCGCTCCAGCTCATATGATAGACTACAAAAGAAATTTTTCCTATAAATCTATATACTCTCTAATGCATGTTTTAATTTTTTTCTATGCAAATACTGTTAAATTCAGGGGATTCCTTAACAAGTCAACATTTCTGCTCTCTTAAAGTTTTCATAAATGAGAAAAAAACAGATAAGTATCCCATATTAAAAAGCAAGAAGCTTAATCAAGCTTATGCCTGTATGCTTTCTTGGTTACATTATCAAGAGGTGATATTTAAGCTAATATTACATGACAAAATGCAAAGTGTTCAGGAAATTGTAATCTAGACTAGACTGCTTGTCTTTGCCTGGAGCATGGTAGAAGTGTGAGAAAGTTGTCAAATACTAGTGTAAGATTATGTACATTTATAAACCAGATTACAAGGTAGTAGCACTGTAGCACTGTCCTCCCGTTCATCAATCTGCTCCAGCAGCCCAGTAATGTCTTAATTGTGAGACTTGTTACTGTTTTTGGCATATTGAATACGTCACAGGGAGCTTGCCAGACTTTGCCATGCGGGTGAGATACTCTTCGGTAGTTTGCTGGGCTCTCCTAGAGTGGTGGAGGAAGCGAACCCGGGTATGCCCGGCTGGCAGTGTGTAAGGCAGATGCCCTACACACTGTGCTGTCTCTCCAGCCCAGTCGAATACAAGGTAGCATTTGACTCAATTACAGTGTGGCTAACTTTAGGGAATTATGTTATAACAACGTTTTATAAAATTCACTGAGTGAGTACAAGATATCAGAAGTAAATATAAGACTAACTTTTCCTGGGGAACAATTAGGAATTTCAGTTATTTTTATATGAATTAAGTTATTTGGCTACATGGAGTTTCAGGGATGCTTAAAATGTCTGCTATTTTATAAATAATTTGTATCTATTATCATCTATTATCTAGGTACTTTTAATTTTCTTGAGCTCTGTCTGAACCAGGCATGCAGATACTTAATTCTTGCTGTAACTTGAGTATGTTTCTGTGGGTGATAAGTAGTAATGGTCTCTAAATTCAGTTTCATGTTGTATATTATGTTAAAAATTCTTTATTTTTAATTTTCCAAATTTAACTCACCATCAGATACAAAGTATCGTTTTCATGTAAACAGTTAGATTATATATGTCCATGTAGTCTGTTCACTTTTCATTTCAGATCTGGATGAGATCTGAGGCAGATTGGTCATCAACATTATCAACTGACGGAAGTGAAAAACCTTAAGTATTTAACCTTTTCTTTGTAGTTATTTTGTCCAGTGATGACGATGATGACAATGACAGGAATAACCGAAGAGAGAGCATATCTCCTCAACCTGCCGATTCAGCGTGTTCTTCTCCAGCACCGTCCACTGGAAAAGTAGAAGCAGCACTGAACGAAAACACCTGTAGAGCAGAGCATGAAGTAAGAAGTTTTCCAACAGATTCAGAATTAAGTACAGTGACATTGCCAAGAAAAGCAAGAATGAAAGACCAGGTACCTTTCACATTTATTCAGATAAAGTCTCCCATCTGGTATGTAATTTTATTTGGGAGGGTAATGTGGCAGTTGTCAATTTGAGAAAATAATTATCAAATCGGGCATAAAAACAGCGCTGTATATGCTATGTATATAGTGAACAGACTGTATGAACACATACAATCTAATTGTTCATATAAGTTTTATAATAAAACAATTTTTTGTGTCCTTGGGAGAGAATACATATAGAATACTGGATTTCCCTTTTAACATGTATGTGTGTACTTCTTTTTTTCAAAACATAAGGTCAGGGAGAACTGTCTGCTCAAGTAGTTCGAATACATGCCTGGCATATACAGTGACCTGAATGTGATTTCTGGCACCGAATGACTTCCTAGCAGTGCTAGGTACGGCGATGATGTCCCTTCTTCTTGATTCCCCTGCCTGGAGGAATCGTGGCACAGCACAACCCTTTAGTCGGGCCTAGAGCCCCCTCTTAACTTTGCCCCGGGTGGACAGCTTCATTTCTGGGAGTCACTCTAATATATTTCACATACAGAAAGAAATTTTGATTAATAATTGTTGAAAGTATCCCCCAAAAAGTTGAAGAAGCAACCTCGAGCAAAACTGTGCAAGCTTTTACGTGTACTTGCATAATCTAAGGACAAGGAGAAATCACCTTGGGTGCATTTTACTATCACATGTTTTATATTTCCGTTTTATATTTCAGTACATGGAAACTTCCAAGTGTTCACAGGATAAGTTTTTATATGGCCATAGCATGTCAGTACACAATAGATATGGAGAGGAATATTGTATGATATGGAGGACTGTCTTAGGACTAAGATCTCTAAAAATTTGGAACAGAGAATACGAATAGACAAGATTCAGATAACCAAATGAGAAGTGCAAATTAAATAAAAATTAATTGAATACTAACAGACAGTGTATACCAAATCATTTGATTTGACCACTGGCAAGGTGCTAAGAGAAGTAGCCCTGCACTGTAGCACTGTCCACCCGTTGTTCATCGATTTGCTGGAGCGGGCACCAATAACGTCTCACAACAACCTGTGAGACTTGCTACTGTATTTGGCATATCAAATCCGTCGCAGGTAGCTTGACAGGCTTTGCTGTGTGGCTGAGATACTCTCGGTAGCTTGCCGGGCTCTCCAAGAGGGGCGGAGGAATCAAACCCCGGTCGACTGCATGCAAGGTAAACGCCCTACCCGCTATGCTGTCCCTCCAGCCCGCTAAGAGGAGTACTTTGCTTATTTGCTGTTAGAAAATAGTAGCTTATTATTATGACCAACTTCTTTAAATGTATATATCAGATGACCAAAGATTTCATTTCCTAAAGGAATCTTCCCCTTTGCAATATTTATAAGCTTTATACATATAAAAATGTGTCATGCGGGTGATGTGGGCCAGTGTTAGAGCACTTGCCTTTTATGTGTGAGGCCCAAGTTTAATTCTTAGCATTGCCCAAAAAACACACGAAAAATCCAGTATGTATGACTATGACTATTGACAATCAACTGTAAACAAAGTCGTTGCCCATTAATGTGGAAATGGCTGAAGAAATTGTGGTGTGTCAGTACCATAGATTTTTCCTGCAGGCCAGACTAAATTCTAGGGCTTTTTATGAAGAATTTCAGATATTTTAACAGTGCTATTTTGTGGCAGTATTGGCCAATAGAATTGAGTATTTACTTTTGTTAAAAGGACTTTTTGTTTTATTTTTTTAATTTCTTCTTTGTTTTTTGAGCCACACTCCGCTATACTCAAGGCTTACTACTGCTCCGTGCCCAGGGATCACTCCTGACAGGGTTCATGGGTCATATGTGGTGCCAGGGATTAAATCTGGGGTCACTGTGTGCAAGACAAGCGCCCACCAAACCATGCTCTCTTGGGCCTGTAAAAAGAACTTTTTTTTTCTTTTTGCTTCTTTTGGGGGTCACACCCGGCGATGCTCAGGGGGCACTCCTGGCTCTGCACTCAGGAATTACTCACACCTGGTCACACCCGGTGGTGCTTCGGGAACCATATGGAATGCCAGAGATCGAACCAGGTTGGCTGTGTGCAAGGCAAACGCCCTACTCGCTGTGCTATTGCTCCGGCTCCTGGAAAAAGAACTTTAAAAAAAAAAATAATCATACCTTATCATCGCAGTAGTACCTTATATGTGTGCGTCCCAGGTTTAATTCTTAGTAGTACCCATTTTTATAATAGAATGTATACATGTTTTGTTATAAAATATGGAAATATGCATATATATTTTGAGATGGGGAAATGAAAATCAAAAAAATGCTGTAAGATTTATTTGAATGAATATTTAAAGTTTACGTTGTCTTGGGCTTCCCAGAAAGTACTGAGGGTCCCTGGAGGCTGCCTTTGGTGATACTCAGCGATGTATGGTTCATTTGTAAGGTCCGACACCACACCACTGCTTGGGACTACCAGTGCTACCTGCAGGTCTCCGGGGTGGAGAGGCATCCAGTGCAGTAGATAAAACTGGAGTCCTTGCCACATGGATGAATTTCTGAGTTCTGAGCTCTCCCTGTGACCTTGAATTGTATATTTAGTACGATGTTGAAGATGTTTTCCCAGGCATTTTAGCACAGAAATTGGAAATAAGCAGATTCATGTATTGGGTTAAGTATATTGTGAGTAAAATATGGGTAAATGCAAAATAGGGAAAATAAATTGCGTGACAGAGTTTTTCTTCTATCAGTATTTTAATTAAAAGCCAAGAAATTAATGCCAACCTTAGAAAAAAATAAAGTGGGAGTATCTGAAAGGTATTGAGGTAGGGTTGGGGCAGTAATTCGCACCTGCAGTGTGTATCTTTCATACATGAGAACCTGGGTTTAGTTTCCAGCAAGAGTGGTTAACTGGCTACTTACTAAGTAACCCCATACTGCTGAACGTGAGCCAGTGCCATTCACTCACCCCGAGGGTTACATCATCTGGGCTTAGTACTTCCTGGACTCTCCTGTGGCCCCTCTGATTCCTGCAGGTTTTAGGTGTGTGGCGTTCCCCCCCCCCCCATAGAAATATATTGATCTGTAAATTAAAACACATCTGTTAACTATCAGATGGCTGAAAAATTAAAAGTATTTTATCCTGATCAGTGTTTGTAGGAATGGAATGCTTTTTGTGTTGATTTGTTATAATTGTGCTAGAGGATAATTTGATTGTAAATACAACGTTCTAAGATTTAATGGCAAAAGTACTCATTAGAGATTAGTGTATCATGGGGAATGGTCAGAAAGGAGCTCAAGATACCTGTCATAGATCACTGTCACTGTATCACTGTCCTCCCATTGTTCATCAGTTTTCTCGAGCGGGCCCAGTAACGTCTCCATTGGAGATTTTGTTGTTACTGTGTTTGGCATATCGAATACATACATCACGGGGGGGGGGGGGGCTTGCCAAGGCTCTGCCGTGTGGGCGAGATACTCTCGGTAGCTTGCCGGGCTCTCCGAGAGGGGCGGAGGAATTGAACCCGATTCGGCCATTGTAGCTGTGTGCAAGGCAAACGCCCTACCGCTGTGCTATCCCTCCAGCCCCCCATCTGTTATAGATATGTTCAGTTAAATAATTATTTTTATATGTTAGAATTTGTTGGCGAGCAGTTTCCAGATAGACAGGCACTCTGCAACAGTATTTAAGAGGCATTTTTGAGAGGACTACCCAGTTTCTAGGCTTAATTCTTCTACTATGGATTTAGTTGGAGTTGTCATTAAATTATTTGATTACTATGCTAAGTTTTTTTTTTTGAGAATTTTTTTAAAAGTTGTTTGTTTTTGGACCATATGCCTGATACTGTCCAGGGTTTACCCTGTCTCATTGCTCACAGATCCTGGCAGTGTGAAAGTCCAGACCATATGAGTTGCCAGGGATCTATCTGGCATTGCCTACGTGTGAGGCAGTTGCTTTAAAATCTGTACTATCTTTATACCACATTTTGAAAGTTTTAAAACTTCTAGTAGGTTTTATTCATAAATAAAAGATTGGTTAAATCTAAAAGCAGTGTACGGACATATATATGTATACATTATATTTTATTTAGATTTTTGTTTTTACTGACAGTTACAAAAATGTCTGTCGAGGGATAACGGACAGTCTATGGCATGATTTTTTTTTTCTCTTGTTATCTGTGAAGATAATTTTATTCTTGTGATGATAAAGCTTTTAGCAACAGTTTTAATTACTTCGATTGAAATTAAATGCTTATATAAATTATTTTATTCTGTGATTAAGTTGCTCTTTGGAAGTGATTAAAATCTGAATTTAGTGCAAGTTAAAATTTTTAGAGAGGTGTGTAACCTGGAATGTAGCTTAAGTAGAGGTAGTCATATGTGTAAGGCCTAAAGTTTACACTGTATTTCTTCAATCCTCCCCCTTCCTCCTCACTCCAGCAAAACCTGACATAGGCCCAGCTTTGGACATGATCCTCACAACTGACAGATTCTTAAAAAAAAAAAATGGGGTGTAGAAGGAGCACAGGGCAGTGCACAGGGTTTAATCCTTTGCTCTGCACTCGGGGATCACCCTTGGTGAGTGCTGGGGATCAAACTCCAGTCAGCCATGTGTAAGGCAAATATTTTACCTGCTGTATTATCTTTCCCGATCCTAATTTTTTTTAATCTAAAAGATTTACGATATAAGTAACCATTCTCTTATTGTACCTTTTTTTAAATGATTTAATCCAAGAACTTGCACCATTACCACTTTTCATCCACAATTATACTTTACATGAAATTTAGTTATTTGTATTAACTTTTTATAGTAGATACTCAGTTGTACAGTTTTGAAAACCAAACCTTGAAGGGATTATTAATATAGCCTTGTTAGATTATTAAAAGTGATAACAGCTCTGATTTGAACCAAGGTAGTCTGATTCCCAGAGTACTATCCCTGACTTATTAAAGAAATAACTAGAGTAATATGATTATAAAGTTTTTATCGTTGTATGCACTGAGTATATTTTTAAGTCACTTTATACTGTTAAAACTAACTTTATGTTTTGATCATTTTATTATTTTGGATCTTGCAAGTTTGTAGTTTTGTTTACACCCTTGCTTTAGTAACTTACTAAGTCAAACTTTTTCTCTGCCTTTTCAGTTTGGTAATTCTGTTATCAGCACACCTCTAAAACGTCGCAAAGTGATTTCTCAAGAACCTGTAGTTGATCCTGTATCTTTAAGCTGCCAAAGTAAATTTGGCAGTGTCATTTTGAACTGTCGAAGTATACGAGTAGGAACTCTTTTCAGGCTATTAATAGAGCCTGTAAT
Organism: Sorex fumeus; assembly: GCF_029834395.1. NCBI lineage: Eukaryota > Metazoa > Chordata > Mammalia > Eulipotyphla > Soricidae > Sorex > Sorex fumeus. Next base: position 9,084,622 of record NW_026606065.1, on the reverse strand, counting down.
TGTAAGTACATTTTTTTAGCCCTTTGCTATACCAGTTACATGATTCAAAGTAGAATTGCTATTGCTAATAGTAATATTGTTAATTTTTAAAATTAAAATAAGAAATAAAATATTAGAATTATTTCAGAGTTTTCTATTAGGAGTATAAGCAACTATTAATAATTTCTCATAAAATTAATGAGTAAAAAATTATGCTGAAGATATTGACATTCTTTATAAGATACTTCTTACTCTTTGTAAATTAATAATGCCTTCAGCATATTTATGTTTTTTCTCATGCCAGCTTATTGCAAGAAAGAATATTTAAACTGTAATGAGGCATAAAGTAGTCCAATAGTTGGGGAATCTGCCGAAAAATGTCTTGAAACAATAGGACTCTCCATAACACAATATTGACATTAATTAATGATTGCTCTAGAAGTGCTGCTTTTGAATTGGTTATGTAACTAAATGACAAAAGCGCTTTCTTTAGTTCCTTTATTGCACTGGTCATATCTGTCTGCTTGTCATTCTACTGCCGAAGTCCACTTCATATTCCCCCCCTCGTTCTCTCATTCTGTCTGTCTGTCTGTCTGTCTCTCTCTGTCTCTCTGTCTCTCTGTCTCTCTGTCTCTCTCTCTCTCTCTGGTTTTTGGGCCTCACTGGCTATGCTCAGGCTCTGTACTCAGGAATTACACCTGGCAGTGCTTGAGGAACTGTACGAGTTGCCAACTTGGGTTGACCAAGTGCAAGGCAAATGCCTACCTCCTGTAATATTCACTCTGGCTCACAAATCTTTTTGATTTGAACTTTTAGTAAAATCTCATTTTCACAGTATTCATTTTTTTTCTTGCCATGCATTTTTCTATCCATTTTTGGTAGATTTATAGGACTTTATTTTATACTACCTGAAGTTAGCTGTTGTTGATTAGCTTGCCTATTGGGTATTTTTCCTGGCTAATGTCTTAAACTAGGTTTTCACTTTGGTTTTTCTAGTATGTGCCTATCTATGTAAGTTCATATCTTTAAGAATGTACACTTTGGTCTGGAGTGCAGTTAGTTAGTTATATTAACAGTTAATTAATCTAGGTAAGGAGTATTCAAATGCTCATTGTAATATTTCGTAAACTTTTTGACAATGTGAAGTCTTTTTCTTTCTTTTTAACTCGTGTGTGTGTGTGTATGTGTGTGTGTGTATGTGTATACCCCCTCTCCCCTTTGCCAAGGGATCATAATCCTGATCACCTGTCCCTGATCTCGGGACTGTTTTGATCACCTTGGCACAAGGGTCAGGCAAGGGGGGAATCTCACAGCCTGTGCTTGCCATGCAAGCCAGCACCTTAAGCCGTTGGACCATCCTTCAGCTACTAAAGCTGCCTTTCTCCATGAGAAGGGGCGTGATCTCATTTTATGTTTAAGTACTTTGTAGATGGTTCCGTTTCTCCTCCCTCCATAGTTTAGATCCCAGAAAACATGTCATTTAGAATATTTGTAGCACAGTCTTTATGAACCTATGCTTGGTACTAATTTATCATACTTTTCAGCTTTGTTTAGATTTTATCAAGATACAGCTAGAAGGTAAGCTATTTTAATGTCTTTATCTAAGCATTGTTTATACTAAAGTACATATAGAGATAAATGGCTAAATGATAATTATAAAGATCAATGCAGCATATATCTATTAAACAAGGGTGTATGTATCTTGATGGTATAAGTTCATTTTGTAATTGTCAGAACACCCAACTGTAGTCTCTTTTTATTCATAAAGAAAATGTAGAAGTTCATTTAAGATGTTTTTAAAGATTTTTCTATCTTTGGGAAAAATCTCACTGTTCACAGAGAGCATTGTAAATATATGTTTAACTTGAAATAGTATTTACTTACAGTGTTCCCCACTTAGTTTGCTTTCTTTAAGAATCGATTCCTTTTCTGTTTCCTGTTTTTTCCAGAACCAGAAAATGATCCTGTAGGGATTACTTTATATACCTCTGATTTAACTAAATGTGAATGGTGTAATGTTCGAAAATTACCAGTAGTGTTTCTTCAGACAGTACCAGCAGTTTATGAAAAACTGAGCATGCAGCTGCAAATGAATGCGGAGAATAAAGTTTGGAATGATTGCAAAGGAACAAATAAATTAAAAAGTAAGTTATGTAGACCAGAGTACAATTAATTGAACAGAAGAATGTATGTGTATGTTGATATATGCCTTAGAATAGAGTATATTATCTAGGATCCTTAAGGTGACTTTGTAAGATAAGTACTAAATTCCCCATTTTACAGATAAGGCCACAGAAAATGATAGGTCTGAAGGTAAATCCAGGTTAACTCATTTAAAAAGTTTTTAAAGTATGTTCAAACTCAAGATGATTGTATTAATATTGTTTATTCTGAATAAAGTGAATTTTCTTAATGCACCTATAAGCGGGTTTTTTTTTTTTTTGTCTTTTTTTTTGCTTTTGAGGTCACACCCAGCAATGCTCAGGGGTTGTTATTCCTGTCTCTGCACTCAGGAATTACTCCTGGAAGTGCTTGGGGCACCATATGGCATGCTGTTGATCGAACCTGGGTCAGTTTCGTTCAAGGCAAATGCCCTACCCTCTGTACTATTGCTCTGGCCCCCAGCCATATAAATTTTGAGTCCATAAATGTTTGGAATAGGAAGGCTCATAGACTGGGTTCTCATCTCTTTCCACAGATAGATGTGGTCCTCTAGTTTGTACCTCATCACCTCTTTTATGGCATAGCATGACTGATTATAACCTAAAACTGTTCAACAATCTTTGCTGTTTCAGCTTAATTATGAGTAAGTGATAGCTTTATTAAAGCAATAAGAATTGATACAGGACTGGAGCAATAGCACAGCGGGTAGGGCGTTTGCCTTGCACTTGGCCAGCCTGGGTTCAATTTCCAGCATCCCATATGGTCCCCCGAGCACCACCAGGAGTAATTCCTGAGTACATGACCCAGGAATAAGCCCTGTGCAACGTTGGGTGTGACCCAAAAAGGGAAAAAAAAATTTTGACACATTAGTAATAGTTTTTGCAGTAAAATCTCTAGTGTTCCTACTATTACATTTGGCATTTACTTATGTTTGACAAAGAAAATATTCATTGAAAATATTGAAAATTAAGCATCTTCAGATTCCATCAGATGAAGTAAGTAGCACCATTCATCTGTAGATTTGTTATATAGATTTGTTGCGGAGCTGCTGCTCAGGTAATGTATTCTGGTTCCTTTTTCTTTAACTTATGTGAATTTTCAAAGAACACTTTCACTGCTCTTTATTCTAGGATTTATTGTGTATTTATTGTATGCCAAATGCTGTTTTGAACATTTATACCAGGATTTATGCTGATACTGGTTAGCTGTTACTATTGTTAACATCTACGTAAGTTTTAAGAGTCTAACATTTATGTTTTTTTTTTCAGATTTGGAAGAAAAGTACATAATTTTAATTTTTCAAAATGGCCTCGATCCTCAGGCAAACACAATATTTGAAAATATCATTAACGACATTGGTATAAAAAATAATGTGTCCAATTTTTTTGCAAAAATTCCCTTTGAAGAAGCCAACAGCAGACTTGTTGCTTGTACAAAAACTTATGAAGAAAGCATCAAAGGAACTTGTGTGCAAAAAGAAAGCAAAATAAAAAATGTAATTATTATTTTAAATGTTATAATTAAAATAACAGTTTTAAAGGGAAATTTGTTTCATTATGTTGCTTATTTCAGAGTTCAATCTTTTTTCGTTTGCATGTTTTTTTATGATGATTTGTCAATAGTCCAACACGAATATCACCACCATTGCACCTTTTCTCTACCATTATTTCCAATTTTCCCAAACTATCTCAAGCCTTCCCTTATAGCAGACCCTGAATAATTTATATTGCTTGCTATAAATAATTAACAAATAATGATCAAAACTTGATAGTTTGGGAAGATTGTTGTGTCTCACCATGGAGTCTGAAAGACCTTGTGTAAAGAGATTACTAACATGTTGTTATAGGTTAAGCCATGTGTGTTTATATTTTCTCAGTCAAGATTGGTTGGTTCTACTTTACATTTCATCCAATGTGGTATGCTACTCCTGGTTTATCACTGATGTAGAGTTTGAGATGTTACTCCAGGAAGACCAAAATTTTTAATGTGGTAACAGCTGGAGTTGAATTTTTAATTAGATGGTGACATTGGGTGCTCCGAATGATTATCCTAGCCCTGAGTCAGGAAGCATTTCTGCAACTTCTTGACCTCTTTTGAGATCTTACAAGTCTCTGGATGATGGCCAGTTAATGAGCTTCCTTGGGGTCAGAGGTGGTTCATGGGCATCACTGCCAAAGCTTCTGGAAGTAAATGGAGATGGGGGGAGGTAGCCCATCCCTGACTCCATGAAAGTTTAGAGATTTCAGTCACAAAATCCACATACTTGAGTTTTCAACAGTTTAATTTTTGCATGAGACTTGTTCAGAGCAATGAAGTCTGGCCTTGAACATGGCAGTAATTGTGAGTGTGGAGGTTTTTGGCTGCTCGAGCTTTATTTGAGTGGGTGGGTGGTGGGCTCATCCCTTCCCCTCCCCGCCAGCCCTCCCACCCCCAGGTGCCCCAGATGACTTAGCCTGGCTCAGGTTCTGAAGCATCTCAGCAACTTGTTCATCTCTTTCGAGATTTATTTATGAGTGTCTGGATCATGGCTGGTTACTAGCTTACTTGGGACCAGAGGTGGTTCTTGGGTATGATTGCTGAGGCTTCCAGAAGTACAGGGATATGGGGGGAGGTAACCTATCTCTGTAAGTATGGAGATTTCAGTTACAAAACCTGTATACCTGAATTTTTCAACAGATAAGTTTCAGGATGCAGCTTGTCCCAAACAGTGGAGTCTGGCAGTGATCATGGCAGTGATTGTGGAGTGTGGAAGTTTTCAGCTGCCTGTGCTCTTGTTTGGGCGGGTTCTGGATTCACCCGATGACGCAGTCTGGTGTGGGGTCTAGAAGCATCTTCAATTCAATCTTTTTTTATTTAATTTCATAATTTTATATATACATATATATATTTTTAGCTAATTTGTATCAAAACATTAATGGTAGGTGAATGACTTGTGACAAATAGTACTTGATTATAAAATCTTGGAAGCCTTTTAAGATCCTTCCAAACTCCGTTTTTCTCTTTACTTCTCATCTGCTTTTCTTTTTCTTTCGTCCTGTTTTCTGTTTCCCCAACATTGAATGTACATGTACCTATATGACTACATTCAAACAGATTGTTCCTCCTTCTTAAATTTGCTAGTGCTTGTCAGTGATGCCTTTGGCTCCAATACAGATAATGAGCTTTAGGAGGTTAGGGAGATAGCTTAGATGGCTGGAGTACGTATTTGGCAGGAATGAAACCCAGCATTTAATCCCTGGTATTGTATGTACCCACTACCACCAAGTGTGACTCAGCTCTGTGGGTGTGTTCACCCCTTCCTCCCCCCACCCCCCACCCACCCAGCGCCATTGGACCCTAGCTGCACTGAAGTGCGTTGCTTGGCCCAAGCACTGATCTATCAGGTGTGTACTTTGTAAAGCTGAAAGTAGATCCTGGACCCTTCAGTGCTGTTAGGTAGGCTTCCCTTCAAGGAAAAATAATAGTATCTGGGTCCTTTATAGTGTTGTACATTTATATATGTGTTGTTGAAAACTTACACCTTTGATCTTGATGGTGATCATTTGAGTTCAATTCTTGTAACACTGGATTCAAGATAACTTTGGAGTCGCCTGAGCCAAAGCCAAAGTGCTGTGGTAAACATGGTGTAATTTTAACTTGCAATATTAGTTACAGATAACTTACTCTAAATTTATTCCTACTAAAGCGAACGAATTTTGCTAACTTAATTTATTGGGAATGTTTAAATGTTTTCCATATAAATATACCATATTTCAACCTGGCGACAGTTTTAAAATGAGTTACAAGGCACAGTCTTGGTTAAGTTGAGCAAGACCTTCTTTTCCAAAACTGACTCTAGAGCAGGAAAAGATCAAACAGTGGATCTTTTAACTGGAGTCGAATAGATGGACTCAAGTTTCACTAGACTTTTCCTTTATCACATTGAAACTGTGATGTGATTTTTGTTAATTAAGTCACATCCTGGAGTGATCTACCAGGAGTAGGTGCCAGCATCCGCTTGCTTAAAGTTCCCTTTATTTTGGAGAATTGAAGCTCATTACACCTTACCTGAGCCTCTCGTATCCACTGATTTAGAGAGACTTCTGCTACTAGAAGAAAAACGCTCCAGTATCTGATCCTGGGAGTTACTGGTCCTCTATTCTAATATGGGTAGCAGAGATTTAGTACTAGAAAGACGCTATTGTACATATGGCAGTTAGAGAAGATAATGGAAGACCGTCGCTTTTGCATACCTATCTTTGCCTTCTTTGTTGTTGCAAGGACTTGGTAATATTTGGTATTGATGCTTCCATCTTTGATACTGGTACTCTCAGCTGTCCACACACTTCGTGTTGTGCCAATACAAACATTTGGTTGCATTGTACTAGAGACTGCACAGTATTATGACATTAGGGATTTTAAACGGTGCCATTAGGATTGTGTTTGGCGTGTGGAACTTGCTGGCGATCCAGCTCAAAATCTCATGCCTTCAAGAGAGGCACCACTTCTGAACCATGATTGTCCATGTTACATGATTGGGGGGGTAGGGAGGGGCTTGTTTTGTTTCTTTTTTTTTTTTAATTGAGACGCGGTCTTGACTTCTTGCTCTTTAAAAACAAAAAATGGGGTATTGTTGATTCTGGCCTGTCTGTGTGAACCTGATGATTCAGTCTGGCATGGATGCTTAAGGGTACAAGGGTGCAAAACATTTCCTGGACCAGAGCAGTAGTACAAGAGGGTGCTTGCCCTGCATGTGGTTTACCCAGGTGATGATCCTAGCACTATATATGGTTCCTGAGTCCTGCCAGGAGTGATTCCTGAGTATAGAGCCAGGAGTAAGCCTCGAGCATTGCTGGGTGTGTCCCTGAAACAGAAACATACACAATTCCCAGTTTATAAATTTATGTTAATTTCCTTTATCAGGTGCCCCTTGAATCTAAAATACAGATGAAGAATAAACAAGAATTCCAGTTTTTTGATGATGATGAAGAAACTGGAGAGAACCATACCATCTTCATTGGCCCAGTAGAAAAGTGAGACAATTCCTTTATGTTTGTGACACTTTTAAATTTCATGTGTTAGTCCGACTAAATTATATGCCTAAGTATGAATTTGTTTACTTAATTTTTACATTTTGTTCCAGATTGATAGTATATCCAGCACCACCAGCTAAGGGAGGCATCTCTGTTACTAATGAGGACCTGCACTGTCTGAATGAGGGAGAATTTTTAAATGATGTTATTATAGACTTTTATTTGAAGTAAGTTAATTTTCTTCTAATCTTTAAGCAAATGCTTATCAATGTAATATGTATCTTGGTTTCCTAGTGTCAAAACTGATTTTGACTTTTAGCACTGCCATTTTGTATGAAGCACTGAAAAATTTACTACTCTCTTTCCATGATTCCTCACTTTTAAAATGGCAATAATCATATAAAAGGGATTGTGAGAATTGAATATTAGATACCAAGTGGTAGGAAAAATTTTTGGCACATGCAAAATATTATTAAATGATAGTTGTTATAATGTGTGAAGTCTGTAAAGTACTATTCTAAGTTAGGAAATAATATTTTGAGCAAGCCAAGTGTATGATTTTGTTCTATTCAGTAAAAGGTTACCAGGTACCAACTTAGTGCCAAGCACTATTTTAGAAATTCATGATCTTACGGACAACACAAGTTCGGGAGTGGGTTCAAAGAGAAAGAAGCCTTAACATGGCACAGACAAAACACAAAATGAATGCTTTATTCTCTTCTGGGATTGGAAAATACAAAGGAATAATAAGCTTTCCTGAAAGAGATTATATCTTGATTAATAATAGAGATGCGTATAAATGTTTGTGCAATGTTTACACCTTAATAAATTTTTGTGTTTTCTAATTGGTAATTTTAAAATGTTATATATGTAAATATAAAATATATGAAATTAACTATTGGAATAGTCCATTAATTTTTAGTTTTTAATTTTTTTTTAGATTTATGGTTATGATTTATAGTTTAGGAACAAAACATTAAAAAGTTAAATATTTTGATTAGAAAAGTAGTATTGAGTTTACAAATTCATTTTGACACACATGTTCACTATGCATGAAGATTGGTGGTTTTCAGTAAAGGACCTGCTATTTTTTTTTTTTTTTATAATTTATTTCTTTATTGAATCACTGTGGGAAAAATTACAGAGCTTTCGGGTTTAGGTCTCAGTCATGTAAGTATCAAACACATTTCCCTTTACCAATACTTATTTTTAACCGTGAACCCCAATAGAACCCCACCTCCCACCCCTCCCAATTCCTGTGTGGCAGATGAGTTCTAGTTAATACTCTATCTACTTTGACTAGATACATTGTTTCGATAGAAGATACACAATTATTGTTTAGAGTTTATGACACCCCCCTCCCCTCCCCCCCCCCCCGCCCCCGCCCCAATCAGATATGCTGAAACAGTGTTGTGAAATGATTTGCTTTCTACAGCTTGGTTTAAGAATAAAATGATGTTTTGGATTTCTGCTGTTTTAGTTATTAACCCTGGAAGTATTTCTATTAAAAGTTAGATAGTTAAGAGATTGGTTTCTGTGCTCTGGAGTCGTGGCCGTGCCGGAGAGCCGCTCGTGGGGGGCAGCTGGCGACCTCGGTCGGGCGTGGAGGACGGTCCATTATGCCCCCCTTCCCATGAGGCCCCTGCCGCCCCCCGCCCCCGGATCAAACCTGCTGTCCACAAGGCTCCCGTGCGACCGCCATCTTTCTTTCCAGAGAGGAGCAGGCGAGTGGGTCAACACCCTTTCCCCTCTGGGCAGGCATGGTGGCACGGTTTAACACATAGTCCATTTGTGACCTGCTACTTTTTATATAACACATGTAATTCCTAAATTATGGAGTGGAAACAAAACATTTTATACTGCCTGCTATGACCAGTGTAAGTGGCAGTGTATATAAACATTGTATATAAACATTGATTTTCTATTTTTACCCATTCACAGTTGAAAAGCTTACAGTTTCACATTGGAGAATAGATATAAATTCTTATGTTGTCAATTTTTATTAGGCAAGCTTGATTTTTAAGATGATGAAATTTAACAAAACAGTTTTATACTTCCAAATGTATGTTGTCATATCTAGCATGTAACACAAGTTATACTGTCTACCACTGTCCATTAAAACCCTTGTGTCCTCCCTGGGGCATCCACCATGGCTACCGCCAGCAATGATACCGGAGTTAGAACTGCATGGTCTCCGGTGTTCTAACTGGGGTCAGGCATGTGAACCCAGGCATGCTTTTTAACAAACCCTGTTTAATCTCTCAGTTCTTTCCTCCCTCACTCTTTTAATATTCTGGTCTCTTTCAGCCCTTTGATAGTTTGCAGTTAGGTCAAGGGTTTGATTTCCTTTGCTGTTGTCTTTTCCATTGCTTTGTTGAGGAGAGGATCTCAGGGTAAGATTTGTCTTTTTGTTTTTCTTGTTGTTTTGTTTTTGTTTTGGGGCCACACCTAGTGGTGTCCCCAGGTGTCCATTAAACCCCAGGCTCTGCTCAGGACTTACTCCCCGGGGGCATAAGGAATCATATGGGATGTGGGTGAATGAACCTGGGTGGCCAGATACAGGGCACTACCCGCTCTACTCTCTCTCAGGCCCCAAGCTTTATTTTTCTTCTTGATTTTTGTTTAGTATCCCTTCTATTGGCATAATTATTATTAGAACACAGAACACAGAACTTCATCTTTTTTTACATCTGAGTATAAACCACTTCTTTACATGTTCTTCTGTCATCGGTCATTTGAGTTGTTTTTGTGTTTCAGTTGCTAAAAGTAGCATGGCAGGGAATAGAGTGTGCCTATGTCCTTTCAGATTAGTGTTTCTGTGTTTTGTAGATAGGTGCCTAGGAGTGGAATTGCTGGTGATACGGTAGGCCCAATTTTTAATATTTCAAGAGATTGCTGTACTATTTTCTATTGAGGCTGAACCGATTAACCTTCCTACCAATATTGCATGACAATTTATTTTTCTGTATTCTCCAGGTATCACTACTCATTTCTTATTTCTTATGACAATTTATTTTTATTGCCTTTCTGTGATAATCAGTGATAATGAGCTTTTTTTTTTTTAAATAAGTTCATCTGTATGTCTTCTTTGGGGAGTGTTTAACTGGCCTTTTTTTTAATTAGAGTTTTATTGTTGGATTTATGAGTTCTTTATATATTTTTTTAAATACTAGTGCTTTTTCAGATATATAGTGTGCAGATATTTTCTCATTTAATAGAATATATTTTTGTGTAAATGAAGTTTTTTGTTATGCAGAGGCATCTAGTTGATATAATCCCATTTATTTTTTACCTTTTTTCCTTGCCATTTTCTCTTATGTTAACATCATTAAAAATTGCCTTTCTTACGGTTTCTGGTACCTTCTATCCTGTGTCCAGGTATCTTAAATTGTGGGTCACGATCCCATGATTATTCAACTGACTGGGGGAGTCACGAAAAATTAGCAATAGTAAGAGGTTTCCGTATGTGCAATGACCAAAACGTAATTCAGAATCGAGTACATGATGAATACGAGATGTTTCTGGCAGTGCTTATCTGTATTGCATTTCACAGGCAAAAGCTGAAGTACAGAAAAGTTTAAGAAGCTCTGTCCCAGGACCAGTAGTGACAGTTCTTTGCGTAGGGTGCTTGCCACGCACAAGGCCAACCCAGGTTTGATGGCTGGCACCATCTGTGAATACCCAAGCTCCTTCGAAAGTGACCCCTGAGCACAGAGCTAGGAGGAAGCCCAGACCTCTGCTGTGCGTGGCCCTCAAAACCAAGAAAAATCGAAAAGAAACCTGGTTCTGTTTCACTAATTTGATTTCCAGCTTCTGCCGTTCAGCTGCTGAGCACCTTTATAGAATTTTTAGCTTTCTGACTCTGTTTTTCACTTTGAGTTGTTTGAATTTTCTTTATACTGATTTGTTCAGGTCCTTGCAGGAGTTATTTTCCATTGATTTCCACATTATAGTAAGCGTCATTTGGATTGTTGCTTTGGTCTTCAAGTGATTTAAATAGCTCTGTTACCATGGGAGTTTTTACCAGACTTTTGTCTAGATCAGTCTTTCTTCTTTTCTCTTAAGTGGACCATGCTACTTATCTGGAGTGAACTGGTTTAACCCGGAACGGGGGTGTTGCTAGTGACCTCTGGTGCATTTGTTAAGCATTAGTAGATTTGGGTTTGTTTTTTTTTTTTTCTAAATTCTGTTTACTTATAAAAGATAGATTTCCAAGAGATGATTGACATTTATTTTCCCCCTAGGAGGGTGATGGTAGAACAGATAAGTTTGGGACCTTACAGTTACAAATCCATCGATTCAAGTTCCTGTTTCTTTATTATGTGGTCAGTGAGAGCCTGGATCCAGGTATGAGCAGGCTGGTCTTCTGGTGACCAGGAGTTCGAAGTCCTTACGTGACCGGCAATGGCTTGACGGGTTCAGTTTGAGCTGGATCAGTGACTGGTTCAGTTTGAGCAGATTTGTGTGCGTTGGGGGGAGGTTTGCTCTAGTAATGTCTTGCATCAGCTGTAGCACCAAGGTTGATTGGGCCTGGGTATCAGCTGGTTCTTACTACTGCAAATGTTTGTGGCATTGACTATGGCATCAAGGTCAAGAAGCCTTGGACGTAGAATATGGGTTTGCAGTGTCAAGTGCCTGTCACCTACAGGGGTATCATGATCACCCAGACCTTGGCAGCAATCAGGGTTTCATAGTCTCCAATGGCTGGCGCCAGTTGTGGTGCTTACATTGACTGAGCCCCATTGGCAACATGGGACATGTTCTCCAGTTCCTGGCACTACCTGTGCTGTTGCAGTCCAACAGCTTTGCGCATCTGTGGGAGCTGGTGGGGAATATTTCCAGTCACAGCTCAGCTCTCATGCTGACCCCAAGCTGGCCATGGTGGCAGTCAAGGAATTTAAAGTCACAAGTGCCTGAAGATTGCTAAGGGTTACATCATGCACACCTGGCTAGCTAGTGGAAGACCCTTGCCTGGGCATGACTGAAAGGAACCACAGCTTCAGTCCTGTGGATTGGCATGGAGTCAAGACTAGCTTGAAGAGGGATAACGGAAACAGAAGGAGGTGGGATCTCCTTGTACACTTTACTATGCTCTGTGGGGGCAGTGAAGTGCTGGATAACTGCAGGGATGCCACTGGTTTGCTACCAGATGGGGACAGGTAGGGCCCTTGTTTATGAAGAATAAATTCTCACTTTTAAAATACTGTCCTTTGCCCTTGTTACGTTAAATATTGGCCACAACACACATGTTCCGGTGCTTAACACATATTTGTTGAGGTGTCCAAGAGTTGATGGTTCAGTTTATGACGCTCATACACTCAGTTGTGGTGCTTGCTGGCGGGGGGATTCATTCTGCTTGCATATTCATTTTTTAGTTGGCAGTGTTTGCTGTAAGTCACACCCCTTAGGTTGCAGTTTATGCTCATATCTGGCTATAATGTGATCAGAAATTGTCCTTGGTGTCAGGGATCGTAGATAGCACACTACCAGACACAAACGGTAGGGCTATTGGAACCATCCTCACAGTCAATGAGGCAGTAATAATGAGGTTATTATATAATGCTTTCAAAGCAAGCACTCCAAAGCATTGGGAATCACAAGGGCCCCAGAAGTCACAAGGATCCCAGGAATCACATGATAACTGGCTCCTTACTTTCAGTCTGTTAACATGGGTAGTGGTTCACATATTGGGTCGTCCACCAGTTGTTTTGCTTTCAACAACATTGATAGAGGTCACCAAAATGATAATGACAATCTTATATCTGGAGTTTCATTTTCAAAACTTTTCATATATACAGAATGTGGGGGTCCTTTGTGATGATCTTTTATTTAGCCTAATGTTTTAAAGTTCTGTGTTTTAGCTTGTGTCTGTTATTTCTTTTCATTTCTGAATAATCTCTTGTGTGAATATAGCACGTTATTTTTTCATTGATAATTTTTCAGCATTTTGTCATTCCCAGACATGCGATTCAGTGGTAGAAATGCCTCACTGTATGAGGTCTTGGATTTAACCTTCTGTACCACACACACAATAATGACAAATTTTTAATAAATAAACTTGCAGTTGAATACTCATAATGCTTCACTTTTTGAAAGGTTAGACCTTTTCAAGTCAGTTTTACTTGTATATCTCACTTGATTACTTGAGAATAACCAGTTATTGTTTAGAATGTGAAGTAAACTTAAAATGTTTGCATGCTAAGGGATATTGATTGAATTGATCTCATCACTCTTCCACTTTAATACCAACTTAATTTACCTCTTAAAAATTTCTTACTAGATATTTAGTGCTTGAAAAACTGAAGAAAGAAGAAGCTGACCGAATTCATATATTCAGTTCCTTTTTCTATAAACGTCTTAATCAGAGAGAGAGAAGAAATGTACATGAAACAACTAATCTATCGTAAGTTAAGCCCTTTGAAAATATTGATGATTGTACTAAATCACATAAGAGTAGTGAAAATCACTACTTGCATAAAGACAATACAGTTTTTATAAAATTTATGATCTAAAGATTTTTAAATACTTGGAATTAAAATGTAGATCTAATATCTAAATGAGTATTTATCTGATTTCTTTAATGGTTAAAAAAATTACATGGATACTTTTAAATCAAGACGCTCAGTTTATCTTGTATGTTGCCATTCATATTTAAGACTATCTGAAGCTTAGGCAGAAAGTACAGCAGGTAAGGGCCTTGCAAGTGACTAACATAACATCTGTTTTTGATCCCAGGACCATATTTGGTCTCCTGAGCCCTGACAGGAGTGACCCCTAAGTGCAGAGCCAGGAATAAGCCCCGGTCACTGTCAGATGTGGCCCCGAAACAAAATCGCAATAATAAAAATTTTGATTCTTTACTTTGAATGTGTTCTTTGTGTAACTCTTCAACAAGTTAAGGAAATACTGCTATACATATTAGACCTGAGTGATTTTTATTTTAATTCCTCTCCCTGTGGGAATATCACTGGCTCCTGGTTTTGACCAGTGCATAGTTTATCCAACGTAAACAATGTTCGCTTTCCTTGATCTTATTTATCATAGTTAATGGTCTGTTCTCATTGTGGTTGCTAGAACTATTTCTGCATTGCTAAAAATAGATCTATTGCACCCTAGTTTGTGAATAACCAAAACTCGATATTTCGGCCCTCTGTATTTAGTACTGGGCATTTTCATATCTTTCCAGCTTCACTGTTGATGTTGTTTTCTTTCCCCAAACAGCTCAATCCTTTATTTCAACTGTTTGATCTTTCATTACGTTCATCTGGTTTTCATGTCTGAGGCTCTGGATTCAGTTCCCAAAGCTTGGGGTGGGTGGAGAGTTAACAAATAATCTTCTAGTTTGAACATTGCTACATATAAACTGAATTGTAAACATTGAAGAAACTTGATGGTTTGTTGCTTGTATTACAGGATACAGCAAAAGCGACATGGGAGAGTAAAAACATGGACACGACATGTAGATATTTTCGAGAAGGATTTTATTTTTGTACCCCTCAATGAAGCGTGAGTAGAAATTATCTTTAAATGTGGAAGCAGTATTTCAAACATGTACTCAAGAAGTGAAGAACATACACTTCCAAAACTATTTTCTGAAGTGTTTTACATTTACTTATAATTACTGTTTATTTTATGAGAACTCGATTTTCTTTTGAGATACATGAAAACATTAAATTTTATAAACTGATTAATGCTTTTTGTTTTATTGGTCAGTGTGAAATGGCATTTTTTTTTTTTTGAAAAAAATGCTTACTGTCTAGCAAATGTTCTGTAGCAAAAAATATACTCTAATGGGGGCCAGAGAGATAGTACAGTGACTAGGGTACATGCCGGAGTTTAATCCCCAGCATTCCATGGAGTCACTCAATCACTACCTGGAGTAATTCTTGAGTGGGGAGTCGGGAGTAACTCCTGAGCATTGCAGGGTGTACACCCCTCCCCTCAAAAGTATACTTTAATCGAAAGATGATTAGGACACCGAATTTGAGTTTTTAATTTTAAAACATGCTTTGGCTGTTAATCAGAAAGAAAGACACCTGAATTTATGCCTCATTTGTTTCTAGTGAAAATTAGAGCTATTTTCTAGTGTTACTTTCGTCCAGTGTCTAGATAGACGCTGAAGCGCAGAGCTCCATTAGTATGCTGTTAAACTGAGGGGATTTTGCTCCCCTCAATTAAAGTCACATTGCATTCTAACATTATATATGTTGCAGACATCCGAATGATTTGTTTAAAACCATCGTGTATATAGGCATATATACTACATTAAGCACATCAGCTAAAGAATCTGTCTTTTGCTGTGTTTTACTTGCTCTCCAGATAAGACTCTCTCCCTCTTCCCTTGCCCCTACTCCCCCACCCCCATGCAGTGCAGTTGAACAAACTAGGTTTATTAAGTACATCTTGGGAAAACACAGTTAACGGCCCACCATGAAGCATCTCAGTAAGTGAGTGTTTGAAAGAACTTGAGTTTGGGCTTTGGTTTGGTGATTTAGGGAACGAACTCAAGGGAGCAGGGTTTTGCTTTCATTAAGAAATAGCAGTCATTTAGCAAATGGGCTATTCGGTATTTTGTGGGTTGCATTGTGCCCTTATGTTTGTCTCTGCTTGGACAAATTATACAACGGCCTTGCTTTGTCTCTTTTTATCACGATCGTAGAGTAACCTTGTCTGAGGTTGATAATTTTGTGAGATTGTATGTCGTATAATCCTAGCTCTGCCAGATTATCTTCTAAATGTACTCTTTTCTCTTTTTCCCCGCTTATTCCCTTTTTTGAAAAAAAAAATCATATGATATAAACAAATTCTATATAAAACCATGTTTTAGTCACAGATAGCATACTCTATTTGCCTAGCCGAAAAGGTAGGGAGGCTAGACCAAAATATTGCTATGGACATAAGTACAGATTCTTCATAATAAAATATAAATATAATAAAATACGTATTTTATCATGAGAAGCTAGCTTTAAGCTTCGCTAAGGTTAAAACCTCACCTTCGGAGTGGTAGTACAGCACAGCAGGTAAGGATATTTGCCTTGCGTGTGGCCAATCCAGATTCAATCCCTGGCACCCCATAAGGTCCCCCGAGCCAGCCAGGAATAAGATCTGAGTGCAGAGCCAGAACTGACCCCTGAGCACCACTGGGTATCGTACTCAAACCAGCCACACCCCACATCCCTCCTCCCTTAGGTGGGGGTTCCTTTCTGCCTCTTGAAAATAAGGTTTCTTGATACTAGTTTGTCATCGAACTCGTGTGAACTGCATAGTAGGTGAAGGGGGGGGCTCTACAGAAAGCTGACATGGGTAAATTAAAAGTTTGTAAAAGGAAATGTAATTTTAGGAAAACATGTGGCACCAGATTCACATACCTCTTTATCATGAGATCCCGTGTGGACGGAAGCTCTTATTATTAGTTCCAGCCATCTTGATATGGTTGGAAGAGGAATGAATATGTAGAGTAAGGGAAGTATTTTGTAAGAGGCATAATGTTGTTCTGACATAGAAGGAAGATTAGCTTCCCAATTGATCATGATCAAGAGTGTGCTTGAGCTATTTTCTGGTCTATGTTTTTTTAATGATAAGTAGCCATATACTTTTTCGGTGTGTTTGTTTTTTTTTAAGTTTTTTCTAGTGGTTTTAGGGGTTTTTTTTTAACCCTTAAATGTTTATAAGTGGGGCAAATAGATACTATGTAGTAAGACACAAGTCTTGCATGCAGCCATGTGGGTTTGATTCCTGCATCACCTACGATATCTCAAGCATCCCCAGGTGATTCCTAAACACAGAGCCAGTTGATAGCCCTGAGCACAGCTGGATGTGACTCAAAACACAAAAACGAATTAGTAAAAATTAAAAACTTTTTGTTAAAAATTGTCTCAGGAGTTGACAGGAATTTGACAGTGAATCTAATTCATATTAAGTCAAATTAACTTGTTTTTTTTTAGCCTTTTTCACCACTGCTTTTTAATATAACTACTGTTTAGTCAGAAGTTTAAAGTGATCACATATATGTATCTGATTCAGTTTTCTTCTTTCAGCTTGATGAAAAATTCTCTAAAAAATTTTTTAGGTGAATGAAATTAGTGTAACTTTATACTGTCTCAGCTTAAAATAAAACTTAAAATGCAGGATTTCTAAAGTCACATCCCCTATTTGTGGGAGAAATTTTTATGCAACCCTGAGTGCATAAGAGTAAAAATTAAATCATTACTGTTAATCGTAAATTTATTTTAAAATGATCCCCATATTCAGTTCTGTGACCTCCAGGACTTAATGACCCACAGTAAAGATACTAGGGTTGGTTGATAGTTGTAGGTTGAAAATCACTATATTACATTGTATTTTATAATTTTTAAAATACTATTGACATTTAACTTTCTAAAATTGAGGTGACCAACAATCAGCGTGGACTCTCGGAGTTGATGAAATGATGAAATTGATGTGCTGCTGTTTACTCTCTTAACGTGACCTAAGTCTTTAAGATGACTGAGGATTAATAAGGAAAGAAGGGAGGGCTGGAGGAAGAGTGCAACAGTCTCGAGTACATGCTGGGCATGCAAAGGCCTACATTAAATCCCTGGCATCAAATGGTCCACTGTCACTGTGGAGTACCAGGGGCGTCCAAGTCAAACATTCCATACAAGAGTAGAGAAATGGTTCTCCATCTGGCTTTCATAGTACCAAGGGTGAAGCCAACCTTATGTGACTTTTTACTTATGCTGTTCAGCAAAGAGATAGTACTGTTAAACTTGGTATTCTTGTTATTCGACATTTTGCATAAATGAGAATAAAATATTCTTTGTGTCAAGATACTCATTTTTCATGTGAAATTATATTTTGATCACTTTCTGTATGAAAAATTCTGTTTAATTAGTAAATTCTCTTTACATTTATAGCCTTACACATAGCATTGTAGCTTGCAAATAGTAAGGCTTTAATAAAATTCTTTGTCGGATTTATATTCTCCTGTTGGGAACTGCACTACTATTATCATGAGTATCCACCTAAAATTTTATTTATTTTGTGGTTACAATTAGACTATATACATTTTTTCATTTTGGTGTACTTAACATTCCATTGTAATATGAGACAAAAGATTATTTAATATTTTAACTTTGATTTCTATCTTACTAACAAGAAAAACAAAGTAAAAAACGTATCAGTGTATTTACAATATTTAAAATGTGTTCAAAATTATATGACCTAATTAGCCTTCAGGAGGCGTTTTAATTCTGAGGTTAGGTAGTTTTTTATCTTTTGACATAAATACTGCAATGAGAAATTGAATGAAAATGATGGATTACAGTGATGTAATTTACATTTTATTAAACTGTCTGTAAAGATAAGAAATTTTTCAAATGCTGGAAAAGGTGCAAAGGATTGTTTGCAGATTGAACATAGGCTACGTGATGACGACAGAAATCAATGTTATTTTTGAGTAGCCATTATATTCTGTTAATGAATCAGTGATCATATAAATAAATGGATTAATCTGAGAACTGAAAAATGGGCATTTTTATTAAATTTGTTCACAGAAGCTCAGAAAACATTTCAACTGATAATCTATTGCCAAATATAATACATTTTTCTAACGTATTCAGTAGTTTCATTTGTTTTTTACAGTGCACACTGGTTTTTGGCTGTTGTTTGTTTCCCTGGTTTGGAAAAACCAAAGTATGAGCCTAATCCTCATTACCATGAAAATACAGTCATGCAAAAGTGTTCCGCTGTAGAGGACAGTTGTATTTCTTCTCCTTCAGCCAGTGACATGGACAGTTGCTCACAAAACTCTTCTACCAAGCCTGTAATTAAGAAGATGTTAAGCAGAAAGCATTGCATAGCGGTGATTGACTCAAGTGCTGAACAGGAAGAAAGTGACTCTCGTTATCGGAGAAACATATGCAGTGTGAAATGTAGTCTGAAAAAAATAAATCATACTGCCAGTGAAAATGAAGAATCGAATAAAGGAGACTCTGCATGCCAGAAAGTTGTTGATAGGACTAAAAATGAGAATGGCCTACAGAGCGAATATTTAAGTTCTGTGCACCATACAGGTATGTTTCTAAATGTGTTGAAAGAATCAAGGAATTCAGAGTAAGTTGGATTTGTTTAAATAGGATTAAGATTTCAGAGTTCATCTTTTAAAAGCCAGGTGGTTGAGGTACGACTTAAATATACTTCGTTGTTTTACAAGAATAGCTTCGATCCATATATACATTCATGTCATCGTTACCGCAGGCAAGGCCTAGAACTTTTTAATCAGTCAAAAAAATATTCCCTGTGTCCCCTTTGCAATAAGTTTCCCCCCTGACCTCTGCAAAGAGGGCATTTTAAAAAAATTACAGTAAAAAATATATTTTTTTCTGTTTATAAGAATTTTGGTTTATTTTATTTCATAGGAAAATGACTGTACTCAGCGTAGCAGTAGTTGCAGTCTTAGACTTGTAAGGTGAATTAGTTCAATCTTCTCAATTTACAGATGGGCAAATAAAGATCAAGTGGCCAGAGGCAGAAATTAAAGCTTTTTCCTCCAAAATAGTTGTTGACATTCAGATTCAAGGTTAGTTCCTTATTCGTCATTGTTCTCAAAGGAAAGTGGATCATCCTGATCCAATCACTGTTTTTTAATTTCTTTTCAATGCTAATAAATTGTTATTTATCCCTTCTGGAATCAGTTATATATTTCTAGCACTTGTAATAAAAATCTAAGGTCTCTGTTTAAATACTTAAATGTCATATCAAATAAGTACATGTATTTTTTCCAACCCTAGAGTAAAATACTCAATAAAACCCATAGCTTATTGATAGTGTATACCTCCAAATTTATTAAAATAACTACAATTAGGTGTAATACATTTTATCTGGAGGAAGAAGTCAATATAAGGAATATACGAAATAGTGAATTTAGAAAGAACCTGCCAAAACTTACGAATACTTAATGTAACTCGATAATTTCACGAGCTTCTATTTTAATCAGAAACTGCTGCTTAGCTCTTTTAAAAATATTTGCCACATGAAGCTACGTAAAGCTGAAATTCACCTGAATTATTGATTCTTGTGCCCCTTAGGAAGCAGTAGTGGGGAAAATTAGGAGATCTAGGAGATTCAGAGTAAGAACAAATAAATACACCACAAGTAAACAGTACCTTTTTTGCTGTTTATAGTCCAGTTATCTAGAAGATGGAATAAAGGTAGTCAAAGTAGGCAACTTTTTCTCACTGTCTAATTTTTTTTCCCTCCTGGTTTTATTATTTTAAAGCTTGAGCAGGGGAGGGGAGAGTAAAAAAATGCGAAGAGCCATTTCTCTAGATTAAATACCATTTCTGGGACTCTGCTGACTTAAATCTCCATATCATTGTGTATTTCTCATTTTTTTAAATCAAAGTCCCATCAGTAAAGCATGTGAAAAATACTGGACATTATTAATAGTGAAGTATAAGACAGCAGTGAGCTATCACATCAACATGGCTTGAATCAAAAACTTGGCAAGTGCTACCACGGATATGGAGAAATTGGTTGGAACGTAAAATGGTACAGTTTGATAATGCAGCATAGTTAAACATAGTTTTATCTTATGACCTAGCAGTTCCACTCCTAGAAAGATACCAGGAGGAGCAGCTGGAGTGTCAGTATTTATAGCAGCATTATACATAATAGCAAAAGATAAAAGCAACTCATTTCCGTGTTTAACTGACAAATGAATAATCAAAATATGCTGTATACACCAAAGGAATGTAAAAACTATTGTCTTTACAAAGAAACCCTCTACATACCACAGTATTGATGATTCTTGGAAACATAAGTGAAAGTAATCACAGAAAAACCACACGTATCTGATTCCATTTGTATGAAAATGTCCTAAAGAGAAATAACTAGTGTCTTCTTAGAGCGAACGGTGGTGAATGAAGTTCAAGGAATGTATGCAAAGGGAAGTGAAAATAAATGAAAGAATTCAGGATCCGTATTTTTGGTGCCTGGAATCAAACCCAGTAACACATAAGTACAAATCATGTGCTCTACCACTGAGATACTTCTCCCACCCCAGTCAGTAGTCAGGTTTCTTTTTCCCCTTTTAAAGAAGTCTTCTAAGCTGTATTGAAGTGTAACTGATGCATAAAGATATAAGTCTATGGTTCACAAACATTCCATTTTAAAAAGGCTTAAAAGCAGGGCCCGAGCAGTAGTACAGTTGGTAGGGCGTTTGCCTTGCACGTGGCCAACCCATGTTCGATTCCCAGCATCCCATATGGTCCACTGAACACCTCCAAGAGTAATTCCTGAGTGCAGGCAGCTTGGAGTAACCCCTGAGCATTGCAGGGTGTGACACAAAGGAAAAAAAGCAGTTGGGGGACTGATTTCAAGTTGACACTTTGACATTGGTGATAGTAGTATTTATATGTAAATATGCTAAGAACCTCTGAATCGTATGCTTCAAATAGGTAAATTATTATCTCCATAGAATTTCTTAGGTTTCTTTTTTGTCTGTGATTTCATACAACTTAAAGAGAATTCAAATTGAAAATGAATCAAAGTGCGTGATTTAAATCAAAGCAATGAAATGGAGCCTAGGGATTCATATACAAATTCAAAATTCCTACTATTCTAGTCAAATGATAGCCAATCAAGTTTAATATCCCCACAAGTATTGTGGAAACCAAAAAAATAATGTTTCATGTGGTTTGTCATATCTGTTTCTTTGTGCACTTGTTTTTTGTTGGTTTTATTGTGTGTCTCATCTATACCAATTGTATCTTCCTTAAGGGAACTTTTTTGGCATGCCTTATTTTATTGTGCTTCACTTTAGTACACTTCACAGATTTTGTATTTTTTACAAATAGTAGTTTTAGTGCAACCCAGCATTGAGCAAATCCACTTCCTCCATTTTTCTCATAGCTTTAATATTTGTTAGAAGTTTTAGCAATAATTTTTTTCAATTATGGCTTGTTCGCATTTTAGACATGGTGCTTATACACCTTAGGCTGCAGTATAGTATAGACATAATCTTCAATGCACTAGAAAGCAAAAATTCATATCATGCACATTGTTGATCTGTTAGCTTAATTATAGTGGTCTGGAACCAACCCCACTCTATCTTTATTGTGCATATTACACTATTTTCTGTTCTTGGCTGGAGCAATAGCACAGCGGGTAGGGCGTTTGCCTTGTACGCGGCCAACCCGGATTCGATTTCTCCGCTCCTCTCGGAGAGCCCAGCAAGCTGCCGAGAGTATCTCACCCACATGGCAGAGCTTGGCAAGCTCCCTGTGGTGTATTTGATATGCCAGAAACAGTAACAAGTCTCGCAACTTGTGAGATGTTACTGGTGCCCACTCGAGCAAATCGATGAATAATGGGAGAACAGTGCTATAGTGCTAATAAATATTTAAATCAACTGATGATAGTGTTACACAGTTTGAAAAATGCTACTTTTGAGAGGATATGGGGATTTTTCAGAACATCCCATTCTTTTTGTTTTCAAGTACATCAGAGTACTCTGTGGAGATATTTTCGCTGCAGAGAAGATGGTTACATGTCCTGTCTTATCTAAATGATAACATTAAAATTAGGAAAAGACTAAAAAAATTTTGATATGATCCCAGTAATTAACTTCTCTTTGTTCTAGGAATATAGTTTACAGGGTTTAAATGAAGCATTTTAGTCATTTAAAGCTAATTTTGCGTGTGCAACACAAGTTTTCACTACTGATGTCAGATAATTTGCTGTAGCAAATATGTGGAATTATGTATTATCACGGAGATTAGGCTTAAGATCACCTGTAAGAAAATAATGTGTAGTATTACTACTTTATTTGCTGTGTTTTCAGTTGGACACCATATGGAATAGTTGCCTCACTTTGGTACAAGGAAGATGTGTGTATTTAAAACCTAAATTCACACATAAGCATCTTTAGACTTTTTCATGGCATTGAAAGCTTTCAGGACTGGGACTGATGAAGAAAATATCTGATTTAGTTTTAAACCTTTAAAATTACATGGACCTTTGTTTACTGAATGAGTAATTGAAGGACTTAATTTACTTTCTGCCTTTTTGGAGAATATATTGGGTACATTCTATAGATAGGAATTATTTGAAAATACAGTAAGGTCTAATGATTCTAATGACCCAATTCTAAATTGCCTTAGTTTGGTCAAATTATATTCAAAAAGGTAGTTTTATTTCAAGCAGAACAAAATACAATTTTCTGAAAGATAAACAGCAATTACCATTATTTGTGTAACAAAAGTGTTAACTAGTGCTTTATTTTCGTTTTTATCATGTGTATGTATGTATGTGTATGTTCATGTATGTATATCTATTTCAGAGAGCATTTTTTTTCTCTTGTCTTGCAAATATAAGTAGTGTTCATTTCTTTTACTTATGCAAAAATACATTTATCCCTCTGTCTACCACAGTGGGTCTTAATCCCTGATCTAGGGACTGTTGATGACCTATAGATATATAAACGTTGGAAATCACTGGCCTGAAATAGTTTGGAACCACTCTTAAAAAGTGGCTTCAAAATACTTTAGTCTATAAACATGTCAAATATTGGATATGACACGCTCTATAATAAACCGTAAAGTTGTTATTAAAATTTCTCGGCAAAGCTTTTCTTTTTCCATGGGAATCTTAAGTTTCTTTAGATGTTTTCTTAGCTTCTTTTAGCAAAATAATTCTTTTTTTTGAAATTTTATTTTTATAAAGTAGTTCACAATATTTGATTACATTTAATATTCAAACAGTAAAATAATTCTTAAGGAATTTAGACATTATATATTGTAACATTTCAAAATACTCATTTCTCCCTTTTCTTATGTTTCTTATTTTCATACCATCAGCACCAACATTTGGTTTGTGTTGTTTTATAAATACGTCTAGTTATGAACAAAATCTGAACAAAATTAGGGAAATCATTCATAACTGCTACTTTTACTTGATTATTTTAGTTTTGTGATTTTATTTGTTCAAAAGCATTTTTGATTTCATTTGTGTTTAGTTTTTATTTGTATATGCTTAGAATTTTGTATCCTTAGCCACTATTATTAGTCGCTAAAACTAATGTTAATATCACACTATTATGCATATACTATATTACTATACTATATTACTTAATGTTTCTTACTGATACAGATGGCTTAAGCAAAATCAGACTAGACTATAGTGATGAATCAACTGATGGTAGTAAAATGCTTGAAGAGGAACACATTGACTTCTCAGAAGATCAAGATAATCAGGTGAAACGTATTATTTAATCAAAAGTTTTTCTCTAAAATCCTGTAGGCAGCTTCTTTTGTGATTTATTATGTCTTGTGGATTTATATCTTACCTCAAAATATCAATTTAGTTTCAGTTCCCAAGTTGCCAGTATGTTTAGTTCTGTTTTAGTTTGTTTTTGGTACTGTGGAATATTAACCACCTTAGAAAGTTTTAGTATAAAATGCTCTTTTATACTAATTCATACAAAATGAATTTTCCTGACCTAGCTATCCCTTCTATTCCTCTGGTCTAATTTAATATTCCAAAGGAAGATGTGGGAAAAATTATGTAGTGTTCAGGGTTTTTGTCTTTAATGTATTGTATCAGGGAAGGATATTTAATATATAGATAAAACTAACATAATAACAATTCTAATTTCTTAAGGGTTTCACTTAGTCTTATCATCAAGAATGAAGTAATATTTTTGAAAATATTTTATGACTTCACTTTAAGAGGACTTCATATTGAGGGGAAAATGTCTTTATAAAATATAAGAATCTTGAGCAAACCATTTAATCCTCTGATCTTTCTTGTTATTAAGACAAACTGAGTTTATCTAGTAGTGAAGATAGGTTTGTATTGCACCTTTCTTCCTTGTTGATTAATCCATTTGACAGTAAAACCCTTCTTTTTTTTTTTGTGATCTCCTTAAGTTTGTGAGTGTGATATCAACATACACAGCCAAACATAGATTACGTTCAGAGTGTATAATGAGTACTTATTCCTTTGCTCCTTTGAATAATAGTTGCATGAACTAGCTAATTTAGCTGTGTTGTTATTATTAGAATACTCCTCTATTGATTATATCATAGATAGGATTTGTTCTTTTCTTAAAGAACAAATTTTAAAGCTTTGTTTATTTTACATCCAAGTTTATCTGCAGTATAAGACATAATTTCATTGGGGCTGGACGTTTAGCAGGTAGGACGTTTTTTTCCTTGAATGCAACTCACTTGGGTCGATCCCAGGCATTGGTCTCCCAAGCACTGCCAGAACTAATTTCTGAGTGCCAGGAGTAACCCCTGAGCATTTTCAGCTGTGTCCCTGGTCAAAAAGAAAAGAAAAAGAAGGCATAATGTTATTGTAAGTTATCTCGAGTGAAGTGGATATTTGGTGTAGTCAAACTATTTCCAATAAATTGCTTAAATATCTTTTTTTGTGTTTTGAGTTTTTGTTTTGTTTTTGGAGGGGTTGTTTTGTTTTCTTGGGTTTTTTGTTTGTTTTACACCACTCATGGCAGGGTCTGGGGAACCATAACCTGGGTCTGCCTCATCTAAGACAAGAATCCTAAATGCTCAGGCCCCAAATCCTTTAACTATTTCTGATTTGCAATCCATCATTAGCTCTTCACAACACAACTGAGGTACAGATATCTAAATCTCAGGAGAATCTAGTAGAACGTTTAACAAAGCACTTACGCTTCCAGAGAGATTTAATATGGAAATGCACGTTCTTTTTTTGTGTATGGAGGGGGATTGAACCCATGACCTCAAAATTGCAAGGCAAGTAATCAGCTTAGTTGAGCTACATCCTTACTCACAAATAATGGTTTTTTTTTTGTTTGTTTTCCTGTTTTTGGATCACACTCAGCAGTTCTCACAGGGGACCATATAAAGCTGAGGATCAAACCTGGTTTGCATGCTTCTGCATTCAAAATAGGTGCTCCAGTCCTTTGAGCCATCTCTCTGGCCCAGTAGTCACATTTATGTAACTATTGGTTTCATTTTGGATGCTTGTTTTGTGTTTTTGCTCTTCTTGGATTAAACACAGAGACTCAGACATAGCAGGCGGGCTCTCTATGACTGAAATTGGCAGCCCTAAAATTTGGGAGACTCAAAGTCACTGTCACTGTCACTGTCCTCCCGTTGTTCATCGATTTGCTAGAGCGGGCCCAGTAACGTCTCCATTGGAGACTTTTGTTGTTACTGTGTTTGGCATATCGAATACATATCATGGGTAGCTTGCCAGGCTCTGCCGTACTCAAAATCACAGTGAAATTATTTTTCTGTAAGCTAGAAACCAAAGTGATGAACTATTATACAATAATTACAGCAAAATAGGAATTATTTATCTTTCAGGGCTTTGTTTCCATTAGTGTTAATGGAAGCGCAAGTTGCTAAGCTAAGAAATAGAAAGCTATGATAGGTAGAAAATGTTCTAAAAGGTACATATTTCTATGATTTTCTGTCACCTAACAAAGGAATTTCTTAATGTCTAAGAAAAAATGAACTAAATAAAAACCTTCTGATTTGAAAAAAATTACTTATGTAAAGAATAAGAAGTACATCTTCATCAAGCCCTGGGGGAGTACTGCCTCAGCAGAGAGCCCTGGGCACCACTGGGTATGACCCCGAAAACAAACAAAAGACCCCCTAAAAACAGTTGTGCTAGCCAACAAACTAATTTAAAAAAAAAAACAAAATCACCAGTAAAGTCATGGGGCTGGAGCTATAGTACATTGGGTAGAATACTTTGCCTGGCCCTTGGCCAACCCAGGTTTGATCCTGTCTGCTCCTCTGACCCCATGAGGAGTCACTTCTAAACACAGAACCGGGAGTAAGCCCTGAGCACTGTTGGATGTCTACCCCCAATAAAATAAAGAATAGTGGTATTTTACTAGAGAGGAATTAATGATTATACTAGGGCTGGAGCAAGAGCACAGCAGGTAGGGCGTTTCCCTTGCCCTCGGCCGACCCGTGTTCGATTCCTCTATCCGTCTTGGAGAGTCCAGCAAGCTACCAAGATATCCCGCCCACGCAGGATTGCTTGGCAGAGCCTGGCAAGCTCCCCATGGTATATTCAGTTTGCCAAACCCAGTAACAAGTCTCACAATGGAGACGTTACTGGTGCCCGCTCAAGCAAATCGATGAACAATGGGAGGACAGTGCTACAGTGCTACGTTTATTCTAGATTGAGAACATGTAAGTTTTTAATAATTGAGACTTCTATTGAATTTGAATCAAGAGATACATAGATTTTCTAGTATATGATTGTCTAAGTCGAAAAAATTTTAATGTATTTGTTATAAAGATTTTTGTCCTTGTAGTTTTATTTTGGGTTATTTTCAGTACTGACAGGAGGTTGTTTTTGATAGGATGATAGCAGTGATGATGGATTCCTCGCCGATGACAACTGCAATTCAGAAATAGGACAATGGCACTTAAAGCCTAATATTTGTAAACAGTAAGTATTAACTACTTTGTAAACTCTATGTTTTTGTTTTAGTACTGTCATAGAATATTTAAACATGAAAGTTTGGTTTAAACAAGTTCTTCGTATCAAAAGACTTCTTGTTACAAAAACTGTCGTGAAAGGAATATTGTTTGTCTACTGTCCATGTATTAAGTTGCAGAAAATAGTCGTTTTTAATCCTCTGTCTGTTACTTGCATCACGTACAAACACATCTCCTTAGAGAACCCTATTCCTTGACTTCTTGATAGCTATAATAAGAGGCTATAGAATGACTCGGAGGCTGTCCCCAGGAGCAGGCCAGATGGGAACTGCAAATAACAATCTGTTCGGCTCACTGAAGTATGAATTCCAAGATACCTTTGCTCTGGATTTCGTAAATGAACAAGTAGTATCTATTTTCACTCCAGACTTCATCTCTTTTGCCCCTTTTTTGGTAGAAAATTAGAGTGGAACTAAGTAGTAGCAATAGTACTTCGCTTCTGGTTCATTTTATTTATTTCATATGTTGAGAATCAAGCCTAGGTCCTATGGATACAGAGCATGAGCATCACGGTTTAAACACCTCCTCGGCTCTAAATATCAAACTGAAAAGTAAATTTATTTTGTTTCTTGTTGGGCCACACCCGGTTTTGCTCAGTGCTCAGGATAGACGGGCTCTGAGGTCAGGGGTCATTCCTGGAGGGCCTGGGGAACGTATAGGTTGCCAGGGGTCAAACCTAGTCGGCCACATGCAAGGCAAGTGCCCTGCCTGCTGTACTGATGTTCTGGTCCCCTGAGTCGTGCATTTCATTTACAAGCGGAGATTTAGAGACTTTGAATAGTTTTAAGAGATCTATTTCAAATCCTCCTAAAATTTTAAACAGGAGACGCTGGAAAGTAAATCTTCCAGGTCCTTTGCAATAAATTAGACTTTCCCAGTCTTTTAGTGTTGTCACAGTATTTGAAGGTTGAGTATTAGATTGGGCTTTCTCTAGTGGGATATTTGGGAGAAAAGCTCCACTGGACTTAAAATGAATTCATTTATGTTTTGATTGTTGTTTAAAATATGTAAAGCAGGACTATTTTTTTCTACTTTTGGTATTATGAAATATGAGGATGTACAAGTCTTTGAAATTTCTTGGACTTTTTTCTGAATTTTGAAGTATGTTTAGGAACCAACTGTGGAGCTTTAATGATACATTTATAGCTGGGTTATGGTTAAATGAATGTATTTTAATTTTGTATTTAACCATGGATTAAGAATTATTGGGTGTGTCCTTATGTGTCTTATGTGTCCTTAAGACTTTACTAAGACATACAGAGGATGCTGAAATAAAAAGTTCATTCTCTTGATATGCCAGACTTTCTTAAATACATTTGTATAACGTATACAACTTGGCAGTCTTTTCTATTTTGTGTGATTATGGGGAAGTCATCTATCTATCACAGATAGAAATGTTAATTGGTAAAAGAATTTTGTAGGGAGTATAAATGTGACCATGGGTTTTTTGGTTGGTTGATTGGTTGATTTTTGGGCTACACCTGCTAGTACTTAGGGTTTATTCCTACCTCTGCATTCAGGAATCACTCTGGGAAGGCTTGGGGAACCATACTTGGTACCAGAGGTGAATCTGTGTAGATCCCATGCAAGGCAAGAGCCTCCTTGCCCATATTATCATCCTCGCCCGCCCCATAAATGTTACTGTTAACGCACATCTTTTTACGCCGCCTTAGCATTACAAAGTACTAACATTTGGTCATTCCTACCCTGCAGACCTTGTATCCTACTAATGGATTCACTCAGAGGCCCTTCTCGGTCAAATGTTGTAAAAATCCTAAGAGAGTAAGTAAAAAATCATGCCTAGTACTTGGTCTTCTTGTTCCTTTTCTACAATATTCATATTTTGGTTTTGAGGTCACACCGGGTGGTGCTCAGGGGTTGTTCCGAATTATGTTCCTGGGTGGGCTTGAGGGAACTATATGGGATGTCAGAGGAATGCCCAGGTTGGCTGCATACGAGGCAAGTACCCTGCCCCTTGTGCTATCACTTTAGTGACTACTTTTGTCATCTTGTGGAATGAGGGACTGTGTGTATTTACTTATGCATGTGTATATGTAAACATATATGTTCTTAATATACACGTATTATTGCAGGTATTTGGAGGTGGAATGGGAAGTTAAAAAAGGAAGCAAAAGAAGTTTTTCCAAAGATGTTATGAAAGGCTCTAATCCAAAAGTACCCCAGCAGAACAACTTCAGTGATTGTGGTGTTTACGTGTTGCAGTATGTAGAGAGCTTTTTTGAGGTGGGTTTCAGTTTGTTGATCTAGTTTAATAGTGAATGAATATTTGACTTAAAAATACATGATCTAGTATAATAGTGAATGAATATTTGACTTAAAAATACAAACATACGCATATTTCTAAGAGTGCACAAACATCCATTTTGGAAATTATTCCAGGAAGAAAAATCTTCCAAATTGGAGAAATTTTAAGATATAAAAAGACTATACTTCATCAGATCTAAGGCTTGTTGATCTCATTTCTTCACCATTAATCAATTCTTCCTCTCATATCATCTCCTCGTCTTTTAGGATATTTCCCTCATGATTTGAAATGAGAACAGTTTGCTTATTGTATGTACTCTCTGTTTTATTTACTGCTTCAATTCCAAAAAACCTGTTTTTCTTAACTATAATCTGGCTTCATTCTCACTATTATATTCAGATGGTTCCTAATTTACTAGCGTCATTTGATAATATTGATCATCCCTTCCTCAACACTCTCTTTGACTTCAGAGGTCCAAAAACACGTATAACTCCCACTTGAATTTCCTTTATAGTTATCTTGGCTGCTATTTTTTTAAACAAGTTTTTATTGAATATTCCTGAGATTGACCATTACAAAGTTGTTCATTGACTATTACTTCTCCATCCAGTATAACACAGAGTCGCTGAATTCTTATGATGTCATTGTTTGACTATCTCCACAGCTTCTACATCTGTCACTAGATTGTTTCAAACTGCTGCAACAATCTTTACGCTTCCTCTGCCTTCTCTTGAAAACTGAAATGTGATTTTATTTTGTGCTTTAAATCTTACCGTGACTTCCTATTGCTGTTGAATTAAAAACCAAAACCTTTCACAGTCTCTGCATGACTCTACTCTTATACAAGCATTTAGCCTCATCTCCTGTCTCTTACTCTAGCAGTTTGTATACTAGCCACCTGAATGTCACAAAGTTTCTCATGCCCTGTCCTGTTCTTTCTTGTTCTGTGCCTTGATTCATATTTTCTTACCTAGAATTTCCTTCCTTGATATTTCTATCGTTCATTCCTTATTTGGCAAATTCATACGAGTTTGCAGGTCTTAACTTTATTATCAGTCTTTAAAATATCCTGAGATACACTACTCTGCTTTTCATGTCATGCTTGTATATTCATTGTTTCAATTGATTAGGTTACCTATTTAGAACCTCGGTCACCAAAACAATTTTCTTTAAATTAAAGACTAGGTAGCAAATATTTGAATCTTTGCAGCCTTAAGGGTGGGAGCTCTCGATCAGTGCTCACAGGGATCTGGGGTCAACTCAGAACAATAACGTGGCTGTGCTTAGCCCAACAGTATGATGCTGCTTAGGCCCAGTAGAACTCACTGGCCACCAGGACTACACCCACAGTATTTCGAGGGTTCAAGGGGTGCTAAGTCAGTGAAGGCCATGAAGGGTCCTGAATGCTATCAGACCTCAGGACTCCTACACATGCAAAGCTTTCAACAAGCTTCCCATGTTACTGTAGCATGAAAGCATACACAGATGATGTAAATAAGCTAATATGCTATGTTCTAATGAGACATTAAGTGAGTTAGCTGATTTGTGTTCTTAATTCGGGAATGTTTTTGGAATTGAAAGTAGCGTATTTATAATTTTCGATTGTGTATAATATGTTTTATTTTCAGAATCCAATCCTGAATTTTGAACTACCTATGAATTTGACAAACTGGTTTCCTCCCCCAAGAATGAAAACTAAAAGAGAAGAAATTCGAAACATAATTCTGAAGCTGCAGGAAGAACAGAGCAAAGAGAAGAAGAAACCTAAGGACACTCCCTCAGCAGAAACATCTTTAGGTGAAAGAACAGACCAGTGTGTCAACAATATCTCGGATTGACCATTTCTGATGCGTGTCAGTATTGCCTTCAGAAACTGTGACTTTCAATTTGGTTATAGACAGTAGAGAACTGAAATGCTCACTTCTCAGTGATTTGAAATGTTAATGCTTGTATAAATGTCATATAATTAATTTTCAATGGAGTATGTATTAAGTAAAAGTTTGTAAATATGTTAATGAAGCCAATTTTTCCAGCATTTATAATTATTTTTTTCACTTGTTAGGAAGCTTTTGTTTTGTATTTTCTGTTAATAGTACTTAAAACTGCTCTCTAAACACAAAATAAATAAAAAGAAAATATTTATAGGAGGAAATGATTAATTGATATTCTTTAGTACTTCTGTATCAAATCCCTGTTGGTTGTGTTGCACATTTCATAGGAATATTCAGTTCTATAAATGATGATAATCTTGGTGATGAAATGAGATTAAATGTGAAGTATTTTAAAGGAGAAAGACATCTTCATATGCTTACATGGCTCAGATTAAATTTTTACATTCCCTCATATTGAGAGAACCCCCAAATTTATAAATACGTGTAACATTACAACACAATTATCTAAGAAGAAGCAGTATTATGAGCAACTCAGAGAAAAACAGTCTGAATCAGAGTACCAAATATGTTTATTTATAACATTATTGTTGACTACATTTCTGAAGACATCAAAATCTCAGGTTTAAACTATTTTGGTAAGTGCAGCTTGAACTCCAAATATCCCGTGTTAACTTTCTATGTTATATCTTAAAAGTATACTATAATCTGTGTGGTATAATTAAATGGTGAAAATTTTTAATCTGTGAGCACAGAAATTTAAATAGGAAATTTACTATTTTTGGTAATGGTTTTTTGCTATTTTTTCATTGCTTGTTTTCTTGTTATTTTGATAAAATTTCAGACTGTGCTTGAATTTTCAGTGTAAATTATTTTTACATGTAAAAAAGTCTTTAAGTGATAGTTTTGATGACAGATTTACGACTCATGTAGGGATCACGCATATATCTGTTGAAACTTATTTTTCAAATGAAATGTTATACATTTCTTTCCAGTTAACTTTGAAACTTGAAATATATATTTTATAAGTTATCATTTGCTTAGTAATGAATTTAAGTGCACATTTAACAAAGTAATTGAGAATAAAAGGTAGTTTATTTTATCAACAGCAATTTATCTGGCCATCTGTGGCATTGCCACCAACATTTTTATATTGTTTTTCTTGACTTGATCAGAATCCGTAGTTGTGTTGGGAGTTGATCTAGGGTTTGTTAACAACAACCAAAAATAACTTTTGAGACACTCATTAGGGAAATGTTTAGGTATCAGTTGTAGATTTGTTACTTTGAACTATCTTAGCATTTTGTTTCTGAGTACTTTTGAGGGCATGTGAGTAGGTTGTGCTTTGAGCCGCACCTGGCAATGCTCAGAGGCTACTCCTGGCCCTGTAATCAGAGGGTTACACCTTTCAGTGTTCAGAACTGTATGGTATACCAGGGATCAAATCAGGCTTGGCTGCATGCAAGGCAAGCACCTACTCTCTCTCCCTTATGTGCTGATTGCATTTTTTGTTTTGGGGAATACTCTACTGCTATTAGTTCAGATGTGAAAACGAATTTAATTTTATTATTCACAGAATATGGAAAGATGGTTTTGGTGTTCTGATCAAACTAAGACTAAAAATGTGGGGCGGGGGAGTGTAGCAGTAAGTAAAATTCACATATTTAATTTTTTAATGTCCTGTTTTACTGATGAAAGGTACTGAAAAATTCTGAAATGCTTTTTAAATTTTAAATTCTAATGGTTAAATTTATTTCATTAAATTTTTCATAAGATAAAAATATGCCATTCCTTAGGCCAACTCAAGTCAATCAAATTTTGACAGATGTCTGTGAACTTTTTGAGGTACGGTATCCAGCTATTTGGTTGTAATCTCCGACCATGTGTACAGTTCCAGTTTTCAGAAGTTACGCTGATGACTTGAAGAAAAAAATTTTACATACGTAAAATCTTTAGAGACTGCCAGGTTTATTTCCGAAGCTAAATTTGAGAATCTCCAATGTATATGCCCATTCACCTGATAAAATCATGTACTCTAGTGCTTCTCATATGTAGTTTAAAATGATTATCAGCGTTTTGTGAATGTTATTAGTTCTTACGAGTGGTGAAACAATTTTAAATTTAGAGGTTTGTTATTAGACACTGGAACTGCATGATGAGTATCTGGTGTCTTAACTAATTAGATAGAGCTGTTGTCTTTGTTTTCTTGTTGGATAGAATAACAGTTGATCATTTTTAGAAGAGTTTTAGATTACCGGCTATAAAACTTGTATGCCTTTTAGCTCTGGGTAGTTTAAGAGAAAGGTGGCAGTTAGCTCGGTTTTTTTCCCTTCGATAATTCTAAAAGAGCTGAACACTTAATATTATTCCAAGTTCACATAGACCTAATTCAGCTAAGCATGGTAATCTGTGCATAAGCTGTTAGTCAATTAAATATGGGTTGTTACATTTGCTGGGG
The DNA here is from genome assembly GCF_029834395.1 of Sorex fumeus. Taxonomy (NCBI): domain Eukaryota; kingdom Metazoa; phylum Chordata; class Mammalia; order Eulipotyphla; family Soricidae; genus Sorex; species Sorex fumeus. Next base: position 9,050,366 of record NW_026606065.1, on the reverse strand, counting down.
CAAAATAATCGTCTAAATTATATTTCAGTCATGAAAGTGAATTTACTATTTTCTTTAAAAAAATACTCACTCTTGTGGCCCAGAGAAATAGTATGGCAGGTAAGATACTTGCCTTTAAGAGCTGACTGAATTTGATCCCTGGCCATGCATGTGGTCCCATGAGCACTGCTGGACATGGCCCCAAAACAAAACAAAAGAACAACAAAAAAAAACCCTGATTTCTGACAACTCAAGTTTAATATAAAAATGATTTAATTTATAGAAGTCCAATTAACATCTCAGACAATAATAAAGAATATTTTGACATATAAGAGTTGGAGAGCAAAGCTATTGGAATATAACAGTTGACTTAAAGGAAACAAAACCCTTGAGATGAACTGATAGTGTAGTGCTTTAAGTCTCGAAGGGATAGAAATAACAAGGTTGCTTTAAAGATCACTTTGAAGACAAAAGGAAAGGTAAGAGATTACATAGTACAATTGGCGCCATGGGTTATTTAGTCAAGTGAATATAAAAAGATAATAAGTGAATATAAAAATTTAATAAGACAAAGTCACAGCGACCAAATTATTGTATTAAGGAAAAGTAATCTAAAGAATACTGAAGCTGTATGTTACGGTATATTTAAGATTATCCTACACTTTGGAAGAAGGTCAGGAAAACTGCTATTTAAAACTATTTAAAACTGAGATGTAATTACAGAGAAAATTGGTTGATGGGTTAGAAGAAATTTGCGCTTTGGGAAGAAAAGTCTTTCTCTTCAGGGGTGTGTACCAGTAGTAGATTCCTTGCCTGTGACACCATCTTTTTTTGCTGGGGGTGGGGATGGGAACCTCCTCAGAGATGCTCAGATTGCCCACTAGTGTGGATCTTAGGATTCTTGGCTTGGACCTGGGTTTGGGTTTAGCAGTGCTTGGAGGTAGTGACAGAACTATACCCAGCAGCCCTTTCTGGGGCCACATGTGTCTGGAAATTGGGACCTTACGCATACACTCCCCTAGTCTTGAGATATTTGCCCTGTCGTTCATAACACCTCAATTCTGATAAAGTCAGATCAAAGAATACGATAGAGTACCCTAAGCCTTTTCTCAACCATTTTGTGGTCATGACCTCCTCCTGACCTTATTTCCTTTTCGTGACTCCTCCTTCTGGTTGGTTCCCTAGTATCCTGGTGTTACCCGTTATATTACCTGTTACCTACTGGTATATCCTGGTGTGTCACCGAAGGGTGGTGAGGGGTGGGGGGGTGGGGAGACATATAGCTCCCTGTTGAAAAACATTGACCTAAACTACTATTTAGAGAGTACTCAGAAAAAAATGCTCTGTCAACTTCCTGGCCTAAAACTTTAGAACATGTTAAAAGCCTAGAGATTTTTATTAACATTATTACAACAGTTAATTTTAACTTGATTGAAAATGGTGATAGTGAGGAAGATTCTCCCAAAAGATTTTATTTGTAAAATGTGCATCAAAATTACCGGGGAGCATTTAAAAATACCTTTGGTATCAACCCTAGTGGTTGCATGTGTTTTTTAAATTTTCTGAATTTGGTATGCAACTCCTAATACAAGCTGCTATTTTGAGGGAATTAATACGTGTCCTTGCTAGCTTTTAAAAGTCAGTGGTGCCAAAGGTAATGAGGCTTTTGTGCATTTTCTTACCTCAAATGCTTTTATATGCCCACTCCCTCTTACACCCATTGCATTCTTGTTAATTACTAAAATGTTGTTACTGCTTTGAGAAGTTATAAGGAAAATTATTAAGTTAAAGACTTCTGTTCCCAGTTAGACTGGTGTCTTAATTTCAAAAGAAAGATCCTTCACACTACTAGATAAAGCATCAACTATTGATAAGCTTCTAAAATGAATTATTAATTGAATGGTTTGTGAACTCTTAACAAGAAGTGGTTATCAGGAGGTATGTGACTACTGTGATCAAAGTTGTTTTATATCTTGAATAAGAGTCTAGAAATTTTAGTAGGATTTTCCCATTATATTTGAAAGCTCTCCTTTTAAAGACTGTTTAGAAATTCTTTGGCCAAATGTGTTTGGAAACATAAACTGAATTAAGCAGGTTGCTTGTACCATTACTATGTACATGTGCAGCATGATTCAGAGAAAAATACAGGATGGAATACAAGCTGTAAAATATTGCTATTTTCTTTTCAGACTGGCTTGCACATTTATAGGAAGAAAGGGTAAGCTATTTGGAAAATTTTTGAAGTCAATCTTACTAGATTTTGTTTTGAAAGTTGTATATGATCATATTTTTACATTTTTTAAGTGTAAAAACGTTGGGTATATGACTTGGGAACTTGAAAACAACATCTTTGCAATGGAAACGCTACAGTTCTAAATTCTTGTGTACAATTAGGTCCTTCTGGGGAAAATTGATGATACTAATTTTGTTACCAAAAGTTATCCCCCTTAAAGTCATACACAGGTATAAAATGTATAAAAATACGAAATTCAGTTGAAAGAGTATATGGAGGCTTTTCTTTACTTCTGAATCACTAATTGCTACTTCATACATCCCTAACTTTTCACTTCATAATCTACTTTAGAATTAAGCTGCAACAGACAACTTTTATACCTAGAAAAACTATCTTCTGGCAGAGCCTGCAAATGTATACTAAAAGCTAGTAAGTATTTTTTATTCACTTAATGTACTTGTATTTTTATTCCCAAGTAAGTGAAAGCAAGTTGTTTAACCATGTTATAGGACTTAGTAGGTGAAATGAAATTGATCTTTAAATAATATTAAATGTTTTGAATAGCTACTTCATATTAAGTGTTGGGGGTCTAACACAAGGAGCTAGATACCATGTTCTTTCGTAGAGTTTCTTTATAATATAATATGAGGGACATCTAGTATATCAACCTCACAAAGGAATCATTACAAATAAGATGCAAGAAAAGCATAAAGTATATCTACACAATACAGTTTAATCTGTAATATTGGGGAACTTTTCCCTGAACTGTTGACTGATTATGGGTTGACATAACAAGGGTAAAATTAACAGTGCTTATAGTCTGTGCAAAGTCCCTGAAAGTAGAGAGGTTTGATTGTTCTAAGTGGTAATAGCCTCAGCTAATAAGTGTGTACTATGTGCCAGACACTGCTGTTCTTTGAATGTTCTGAATCAGTCTTTACAATGGTCTTATGATAGACATAATACTGTTAAAGCTCCAATTTATAGGACAAACAGATCCAAAGAGAGTTTCCTCAGCAAGGCTGGACTCCTAGAAACTAACGTGACTCAATTAAAAAAGATGGAAATAAATAAGATGCCCATATTTTTTTAGTAATGCAGTGTGTCTATGGAATCTGGGAGGGGGGTACTGAACTATGTTATATTTTAGTACATTTCAAGATATTCATGATTTTTATAATAAAATTAGAGACCCGATTAACAAGCACAGATTTAAGGTGGAAAGTAGACTGGGAACTGATCTTGAAGTGCCTTAAAGCTGTGTTCATTATTTGTATGTTACCCTAAAAATTCACTGAAGCATCTAAACTGAGGAATAAAATGACTATAATTGTTGAAAAGATTATAGTGATGATAACTAAAACACTAGAAGAGAAAGAATACGTGCAAACTAATTATGTAGGGTAAAGGATATGAAGAAGCCTGTGAGCATAGGAATGCTGAAATAAAACAATTTGGATATTTGAAAAAATAAATTTACTGAAAGAGAAGGGGGAAAATAAAAAAAACCCGTAGTTAATACTCAATTGTTTTTATTATGAACAAAGAATTAACAAAAAGAAATACAACTGAAATTGGACAAGGTAACTGGAAACATTGACCTGTCTTTTTAAAGAATTATAAGGTACTTGAAACTATCAATAATTTTTAACCATATTACATCTTAAAAATATTTTTTAAAAGCATAAAAATAACATAAAAGCTGCTGGTGATGTAACACATTGGTAGAGCATATAAGAGACCCTGGATTCAGTGTCTAGCGCAGTTTCTTTTAATTTAATTTTTTTTATTGAATCACAATAAACACAGTTACAAAGTTGTTCATGATGGGGTTTCATATCATGTTTCAACACCTTTCCCTTCACCATTGTACTTTTCCCACCACCGAAGGTCTCAGCTTCCCTCCTGCTTGCTTCTATAGAAGGTGCTTTCCTTCTCTGTCGCTCTGGCTCTCTCCCTCTCCCACTCTCTCTTTCCCTCCCTCCCTCCCTCCCACCCCACCTCTCCCTCCTTTTTTTGAGGGGGGGCTGATGGTTTGCAATACAGATAATGAAAGGTTATCAGGTATATCCCTTTACCGACTTTGAACACTCAGTTTCTGTCCAAAATGACAATTTTCAACTATTATTGTCATGTTGGTTTCTTCTCTACCGTAGCTAACTACCCTTAGCGCCCCGCACATACTTGTGGCAAGTTTCCAACCATTGACCAGTCCTTCTGATCCCTGTTTACTGTGGCCTTGCGTATTAGTCTCAGGCTGTTATTTTATATCCCACAAATGAATGCAGTCATTCTATACCTGTCCCTCTTCTGACTCATTTCACTTAGCATGATACTCTCTCTGTCCACCCATTTATAAGCACATTTCATGATTTCACTCTTCCTCATGGCTACATAGTATTCCATTGCGTAGATGTGCAATAGTTTCTTGTATCTAGTCATCTGTTCTCGGGCACTAGGATTGTTTCCATATTCTGGCTATTGTGAATAGTGTTGCAGTGAACCTAGAAGTGCAGATGACATTTCTGCTGTGGGTTTTGGGGCATGCAGAGTATTCCCAGAAGTGGTGTTGCTGGGTCAAATGGGAGCCTAATTTCTAGGTTTTTTGAGGAATGTCCATATTGTTTTCCAAAGGGGCTCGACCAGTCTGTGTTCCCACCAACAGTTGTGAGCCTCTTTCTCCCTGCATCCACACATGCACTGGTTGCCCTTGTTCTTTGGGATGTGTGCCAGTCTCTGGTGTGACATGTGATCTCGTTGTTTGGACTTGCATTCCCTGATGATTAGTGATGAAGAGCATTTTTCACGTGCCTTTTGACCATTTGAATTTCTTTTGAGGAAGTTTTTGTTCATTTCTTCTCCCTATTTTTTGATGGGGTTGGAGGTTTTTTTCTTGTAAAGTTTTACTAGTTTCATGTCGTCACATTTGTTTATCTTCGTTTCCACTTACTTGCTCAGTGGTGTTTCATCTTTGAAGATAGCACAATTTTTTTTAAAATGTTATGTTACTACAAAATAGCTTAAAATTTCAACTTTACAGGAAAATTACACTATCCGTATAAATTTAAGGTAGTTATACTATTTTTATATTTTTATTTTTATACTCTAAAATTTCCTAATATGCTCCTTAGGGAAATTACTGAAAGCATCCATAATGTAGTTATGTTTTAATTTATTGCTTTCTCATTATAGGATTCAGTCACAGCTAACTGAATTTGGGGTGGACACCTGATCTCAAAGAAAGTTTTTAGTGAGGCGACTTAATATTTTTTTTAAAGGCCAATCAGATCTTCAGAATATAAAAGTATTCTAGAATTATTCTAAGTAAGGAAAGAATTTGTAAATTGAAAATACATCAGCATTGGGACCAGACCTATAGTACAGTAGGTAGGGTGCCTGCCTTACACAGCAGACACGGCTTTAATTCCCAACATCCCATATGGTCCTCTGAGTACTGCCAGTGATAATTACTGAGTGCAGAGCCAGGAGCAACCCCTAAGCATTGCTGGGTGTGGCACAAAAAACAGAAAAGAGATAAGTGTTGAATTATTTTTAAAATGTCTTTTTCTTTCTTTATTTTTTCAGTATTGGGCCACTCCTGGCAGTGCACCAGGGCTACTCCTGACTGTTCAGGGATCACCCCGTAGCAATGCCGGGAGACCATGTGCTGTACCAGGACTGAAGCAGGTTGGTTGCTGCAAAGCCAGTTCCTTCCCCTTGCACTATTTAGGGCACGATAAACAAGATGACTTTAAAAACTTGAACCTCTGAATTAAGACCTCATTTTAATCAAGAAACAAGGGTTTGCTTTTTTCAGTCACATGGAAGACTCGGTTAGAAACGCTTTTATTACTGGACACGTTCCCAGTTTCTGATTTGAGGATTGTCTTCGGTGAGGCCTGCAGTTTAAATTTCTAACAAGTTCCAACGCAAGACCATACACCATCTTCTATTTTGTTTCTTTTAGGTATCTGTGAAAATCAAATGAGTATAATGAAAGTCAGTTAAACTCTGAGCCATTTTGTTACTCTTTGATCATTCCTGATTAATTTAAATTGGACTAATAGTAATCCAAAGTCTCAGTGGTCCTGCTCAATCCAGTGAGTTGTTTGCTTGTTGTTTTGGGAGTGTTTGGTCATGTAACATGTCGAAAAGAGGAAAGGAGGGGAGCTCGGCTCATCTGTTAACTTTGTTAACCAAAAATGAAGCTATAGGATGTGATAGGAGCTTCCAAAATGACTACCTGGTGAGCTGCACATTGATTCAAAGCTTCTGCTCAGAGGTGGCAAATCAGTTCAACCCACACTGCACTGTTATAAACTAGTGAAGCAACACTCCTACTTTTGGGAAGGACACAGAAATGTACTTTTACCTTATTTCCAGAAGAAGTCTTTAGCAACCTAAGTCTGTACACTACTAATGATCACTAAAATTTATTCCAGTTTATTGAATTGTTTATTGAAACAACAGTTTCCCTATTGTTTATGTTAATACTTTTATTTATTTTTATTATATTCCCGGGAATCGCAGGATCAAGTTTATATATTTTTTTGAGTTTGATATATGCTACCTGCTTGTTTTGCAATAATAGTTCGTACACACTTCCACAATTTATTACATGGCAGTATTTCCTGCATCCAAGTAGCAAGTATTATAGCTCTTTATTTTGTAAGTTTTGTGTGTACAAGTTTTTTATTATCACTTTGGTTTATTGCTGACTGAACAGTAGTTGTCCTTTTTTCTGTATATAAATATATACTTCAGTTGTGCTCCCGGGACTATATTTGATGCTAGAGATTGAACCAGGGTATCTCTCTGACCACTTTTCTTCATTATATTTGTTATATTGTCTGTTAACCTATCTTCTTAATCTGTTTGTAGACTTTGCATATGAGGTATTTTACGTATCAAAGGCTTTATGTATTGTTTTTTATCTTTTGGTTTAGAAGGTACTACTTTTTTTTGTTTGGAACCACACCTGGTGGTGCTCAGGGGCTACTCCTGGTTGTATTTGGGTGACCATGTGGTACTACAGATCAGACCTGGATCTTCAGCATACAAAGCATATGCTCCAACCCTTTGAGCTATCTTCCCAGCCAAGAAGCTAATTCTTCACTCATGATAGTTAGATGTGATCACATTCTTTCCACGACATATTTAAAATGTTAATAAAGATGCTAATAGAAGTGAAATTTCTGTATATGGGAGTTGAAATTTTTATTTTAAAAATGTATTTGAATTCTTTAAAAATTAAAATTTCAGCTTACATCATGAAGATATTTTGTTATGCCACTTTATTCCTTTCACAATGCCAAATTGTTTTATGTACTCATCATTATATCTGCTACTGAAAGCTGTAGCCAAATGAAGTTTATAGACTATTAAATCCCCAAATTAAAAGAATCAAAAGCCTCCTGTTATAAGTTTAGACGCAGCCAGCTGGGGAGATAGCTGAAAGGTCTACGTGAGTCCCTGAGCTCCGTTCCCCACACAGCACCTTCCCCCGCCCATCCCCCTCCACTGCCAGGGGTCTCCTTGCTGGCACCCAGGCAGCAGGCATCTCAGGATCTGAGCACCAAAACGATCAGGATTTTTTGCCACAAAAAGTTAGGAATAGAAGAAGATACTTCCAGCAAGCTACCGAGAGTATCTCGCACGCACGGCAGAGCCTGGCAAGCTACCCATGACGTATTCGATATGCCAAACACAGTGACAACAAAGTCTCACGATGGAGCCGTTACTGGGCCCGCTCGAGCAAATCGATGAACAACGGGAAGACAGGAAAGGAAACTAAGAAACAATAAAATTAACGTGTTAGAATTTATATCACCACATTACCATATTTTGTCCAAAACAGCCCTTACATAATCTGGGTTTTTGTTTGTTTTTTTAAGGTAACATGTTAGGTAAACGTAGGATCACATTTTCGAAAGCTTAAAGGAAATATGTTATTACTTAGGAAGTTAAAACATAACTTTTAACAAGACAAGGAACTGAAATGCCTTGTGTAACTATCTGTTTTATTTCGTGGTCACCAGGCACTGCTCAGGAGGCACTGCACGGGGGACCACAGACTGCCAGGGTTTTCCTAGCCACGTGCTATGCAAGCACCTTAAACTCTTAGAACACAACCGTATCACACAACTGTTTTTTAACAAGTAGATTGTACAGTTGGTCTGAAGTTCTTTAAATTATTTCAGGGGACAGAAATAAGTAAGACTTTCAGGTCTGTGGAAGGACAGCCTAACTTTCATTTTAAAAGAATCTTGAGGAAGGCTCAACTAATAGAACACATAATCTGACGTGTTCTTTTTTTTTTTTATTAGTGAAACACCATGAGGTACAGTTGTAGATTTACAATTTTTTGTGCTTGGGTTTTGATTATACAATGATCAGATACCCATCCCTCTACCAGTGCCCATTTTCCACCACCATGGATAATATCCCCCCACACCCATCCCCCCCATCTCCCCCGTCTCTGTGGCAGGGCAATCCCCTGTGTTCTCTCTCTCCTTTTGGGTGTTGTGGTCTGCAGAAGAGGCATTGAGTGGAAAACATGTTCAGTCCATAGTCTACTTTCGACATGCATCTCCCATCCTGGGAGCATCTTCCCAACACCCTTTATTTGGTGCTCCCTTCTCTATCTGAGCTGCCTTTACCCCTGGAGTGTACAGCAGGTCTCCAAGCCATGGAGTGAACCTCCTGGTACTTATCTCGACTATTCTGGGGTGTTAGTCTCCTATTTTGTTACTTTATGTTCCCCAGATGAATGCAATCTTTCAATGTCTGTCCTTCTCTTTCTGACTCATTTCCCTTAGCATGATACATTCCATGTAGTACCATTTGTTCGTAAATTTCATGACTTCATCCTTTCTAACAGCTACATAGTACACCATTGTGTAGATGTACCAAAGTTTCTATAACCAGTCATCTGTTCTCGGGCACTCAGGTTTCTTCCAGTTTCTGGCTATTGTAAAGAGTGCTGCAATGAACAAACAAGTGCAGATGTCACTTTGACTATACATTTTTGCCTCTCTGGGATATATTCCCAGGAGTGGTATCGCTGGGTCAAATGGGAGCTCAATTTCTAATTTCTTGAGAATCGACCCTGGCGTGTTCTTGAACCTGAATCCCATGCCATTCCCCGCGCATACACATGCACTAGATGCGGACCTGGTCCCTTCCACTCCAGAACTTCTGGACTGAGATCATCACTGGGTTCAGATTTGCCAGGAATTGTCAGGATCAGGTCTTCTAGAACCACTCTAGGTGATCTTGATTTTAGACACCTAATAAAGATGGTGTCAAAAAGGAAAACCGAGTAATTAATGTAATTTATGATTTTAAATACAATTGAAATAAAATACAAGGATCAAATGGGGTGCTGGGGATTGAACCCCAGTCAGCTGGGGAGTACAAGGCAAGCACCCCACCCTCCATCTCTCTGGCCCTGAGAGGGGTTGATAGTATAGCATGTGACACAGTCTTTACTCTGTTTAAGAAAAGGCCAGTTAAGGGGATGCTCGCTCCGCATACACGGGGCTAGTAATAACAAGTGATACCTTATGGAGAGGTTTAAGAATATTCCACATCAGAAACTATAATTATTAAATTGTCAAGAATTAAAGGAAATTTAAATGATCATAAATTCAGTTATGGCATTATTTAAAAAATTATTTAGGCACCTCAACTTACAGTAATGTTAGTAGTGTTTCCAGCAAGCCAGGTATGAGCCGGCGGTGATGGGGCAACTGCAGCCTCATAGGAAGGGGGCGAAACCGGCTCATCCTTCACGCCCTACCGAGGCCACGAGTTGCCCCCCACAAGTGGGTCTCTGGCACGGCCATGGCTCCAGAGGCACAAGGACTTGATTCAGAGCCTGGCAGCTTGCCGCAGAAATGTGAATGGACTATGCGTTAAACTACGATGCCATGCCCTCCCCCCACCCCCAGGGAAAGGGTGTTGCTCCCTTCCGCCCTTTTCCTCCCCCGGCAGCAAGGTGGCCACCGCCTCAGAGCTTATTGGAAAGCCAGGTATGAGGTGGCAGTGACAGGGCAACTGCAGCCTCATGGGAAGTGGGGCGTTCCCGGCTCATCCTTCACGCCCTACTGAGGCCACGAGTTGCCCCCCACGAGCCGCTCTCCGGCATGCCCATGACTCCAGAGGCACAGAAACCAATCTCGTAATTATCCAGCTCTTGGTAGAAATCCCTCCAGACTTAATTAGTAAAATATCAGAACTCCAAAATCGCGCAGCCGCTATCGCCACTGTGCAACATCATATGATTTTCAAAACCAGCAATAGAAAACAAAGTATTTCACAATGCCTTTTCAGCAGTTGTGATTGTTGGGGGGAGATTCCAAACAATAATGGTGCACCTTTTGTCAAAATAATGAAAGTAATCAAAGTAGAGGGTTAGGTAGAAATCATCTGCCTTAGAGGCATCTGGAGGGGTAGGAGGGGGGTATATTGGGGTTCTTGGTGGTGAAAAATAATTACTGGTGAAGGGAGGGGTGTTCGATCATTGTATGACTGAGACTTAAACTTGAACGCTTTGTAACTTTTTTCACGGGGATTCAATAAATAAGTTAAAAAATGATAATATGTTTCCAGCATATAATGTTGCTTTACTCACCAATATAATACATTCTTAAATAAGAACAGAGGCATTTGCCATGCGTTAGTATAGGTCATAACTTGTTATACATTAAAGAGTGAAATGCTTAAACTAATATAAAGATCTAAATAACCTAAACAGTTTTTGCACTATTATTGGAAAATGAAACGTCTAAACTTTTTCTGTTTTATTTTGTGCTGACGAGGCACTGCTCAGGGTTTACTCCTGGCTTTGCTTGGGGGACCATAGACCATGCCAGGATTTGACAGGGGGGCTGCAGTCACAGCTGCACGCTAGGCAAGTGAGGTTTATCATATTATCTTTCTGGCCCTGGCATAAACTTTTGAAAATAAGAAACTAATTTCTCTTGATTAGGTGATTATTCAGAAAATTCGGGAAACATTGTGTTGGGGGGTTGGCAGAACGTGGTACAGTGTGTGGATGCAATGAACCTAGAGATGAAATTGGAAGAATATTATAATGACCATTAAACAATAATAAACTTCAAAATAATGTAACAAGGAAAACATGTTAGGTGAAGAAAAAAATGCTTAATTTGCCAAAGAATAAGACCTGCAGGAATAGAAAGATACAAATAATCATTTTATATGGGAAAGTATAATACTGAAAAAAGTTCTTTTCTAGTATTGTAAAACTATAATTTTAATTTTATACAAAACCATTAGTATTGATATTTTAGATTTAAAAGCTTCAAAGTTGGAAAAATGCCTAAGAGGAACCAGGGAAAGAGATGTAGACATCCTTAGAATGTATGACAAAGACACTGTAAAGTCAATATGGAATCTGGAGAAGAATTGGAAAAGTGAGGTCAGAAAAACAGATTGAGGGGCTGGAGCAGTAGCACAGCGGGTAAGGCATTTGCCTTGCATAGCGGCCAACCCGGGTTCGATTCCCAGCATCCCATAGGGTCCCCTGAGCACCGCCAGGAGTAATTCCTGAGTGCAGAGCCAGGAGGAACCCCTGTGCATTGCCGAGTGTGACCCAAAAAGCAAAAGAAAAACAGACTGAGGCAGACTGGAGAGATCACATGTGAACAAGATATCAGAAACACACAAAAGATAAAAACAACGGCAAATACTGGAATAAAACAATTCTAATTGTTCAGTTTTTGCCATTCTCTACATACAGTTCATTTTCAGAGGTTCCCAAATAATTTTGGCCTATCACCCCCTGCTCAGGAAAAAAGTTACTCAGCACCTCCCAGGAAATTTGAGGTGAATAAATTGCTCCTGAAAGCACTACTGCTACCCTGGATTATTCCTGCAGTGTCTTCCCATTCCCTTCAACACACAAGCCTCCGGCCTATGGGTGGTATTGTGCACACAATCCTCCCATCTATGGGTATTATTATACAAACCCGCACACAGACACCTCCCGCCTACTCGTAGGAGGTATTGCCTGCCTTGGGAAAGGCTGCTTTAGATTCATAGACTTCAGAAGAAATTACACCTTGTCATCAGCAGTATTTGAGATGCAGTTAACCTATGATGACGACAGTCCTTCCGTTGTTTTTATGTTTAAACCACTAGAGCCTTTGCTATAAATAAGATAACCATAGGACTCCTGGGACGAAATGATTCTCTAGACAAAAGCATTGGTCACGATTTCCTCAAGTTGCCAAGTAACCTAATAGGCCCAGCTCATGACAAAAGTTAATAAAATGAAGGTTTTATCCTTTATGGGATAGGTAATGGATGCAACAACTGTAAGACTTTTTCTTTGTCAGACTTTACAGCAGTGACATTGATAAATATATTTTAGATGGTGTGAAGCTTCTCAATGAGTCTGGAGATAATAGCACAGTGGGTAGGGTGTTTGCTTTGCACACAGCCTGCCTAAATTCAATCCCCAGCATTACATATGGTCCCCTTGGGCACTGCCAGGAGTGATCCCTGAGCACAGGACCAGGAGTAAGCCTTGAGCACAGTGGATGTGTCCCAACCCCCACGCCCTCCCACCCACCCCCCAAAAAAGAGAAAACAAACTTCCTAAATTCACTACATTGGGGTTGGAGCAATAGCACAGCGGGTAGGGCGTTTGCCTTGCACATGGCCAACCCGGGTTCAATTCCCAGCATCCCATATGGTCCCCTGAGCACCGCCAAGAGTAATTCCTGAGCGCAGAGCCAGGAGTGCATTGCCAGGTGTGACCCAAAAAGCAAACAAACAAAATCAATTCAGTACATTATTATTACCATCTGCAGGTCGAATAACCTGTGATTTCAATCAAATTACAACACTATATATAAATCCCTATTGGTTTATCTCTTGCAATAATTATGTAAACTTTCGCTTAAAAATTTCTATTTTTGGCTAAAAATTTTTTTGAGGATAATTTTGGACCTCACATAATTTGGGGGTATTGAGGCACCTTGTTTTCTAATCTCATTATCATTGTTTGGAATGAGCAATAAACTCCTCCACAAATCTTGTAGTATATTCCAAAGTGTGTAGTCCTAGCAGCCGAGCTATATGTGTCTCTGTGCTGCAGAGTGACTTCTGGCCACGCCATAGCCACAGTGTTTATAAGCACCAAGAAGGCCTGTGAACCCTGCTGAGCACTGCAGAGATGGTTTAATGAGCTGGAGTGTAGGCTTTGCATGTAGATGGCCCAGGCTCAACCCCCAACACTTCACGGTTCCTGAATATGGCTGGGTGTGGCCTCCATTTTTGCGTTCTGTTTTGAGCTGTGTTCAGGGCTTAACTGCTGGCTCTGGGCACAGGCATCACTCCTGGCAATGTTCTGGAGGACTGTACGGAGTGTCAGGGATTGAACTGGGTTAACCACATGCAAGGCAGGTGCCTTACCCGCTGTATGTTCTCTCCAACCCCACCCCACTCATTTTTTTTTTTAATTGCAAGCACCAAGACCAGGAACATCTGACCCCCGTGAGCACAGCAGCAACCAGTGAGCCATGTGCATCTCAACTGAAGAGTGTTGCCCTCAGCAAGGATGGGTGCAAGATGGGTGCAAGCGCTGCCGCTACAGGAGTGCAACCTTTGGTGAGCACCTTGGCTCCCCACCGAATGTACAAGCACCAAAAACAGTTGCAGAACCCTCAGAGAGTGCCAGCAGCTCAAAGTGTGCATGACCAGTCAGGAGTGTTTGTGGGTTCTGCTCACTGCAGCAGTGTCACAAGAATGAGGACAACAAAAGGAAGGGGATGATGGGGAGGGGGGCAGAGAGGAGGTTAGAAAGATAACAAAAAGTAGAACCATGACACATTTTCTGAAAAATTATTAAGAATTCACTATAAAAATTTTCCCAAGAGCTGGTTGTGGAAATAGCAGTGGAGCGCATATATGCATTAATTAGCATGTATGAGCTCCTGGGTTCAATCCCTGGGACCCTCCTCTGCAAATCCAAAGCAATATATAAAAGTCTTGGGGCTGGAGCAATAGCACAGCGGGTAGGGCGTTTGCCTTGCACGTGGCTGACCCGGGTTCGATTCTCAGCATCCCATATGGTCCCCTGAACACCGCCAGGGGTAATTCCTGAGTGCAGAACCAGGAGTAACCCCTGTGCTTTGCCAGGTTGTGACCCAAAAAGAAAAAAATAAAAATAAAAGTCTTGTTATGTTCATAAATGATCATGAACATTTTGATAAATTCTCCTGAGTAAATGAACTAATATTCACAATAAATGTGCAAATTCAGCAGTCTTCTTAGGAACATATTTATACGGAAAGACATGTTTTTCTCTGAGAAATTCCAGGATTTCATTGAGCTTGGAAGAAGAGCCAAGTGGCTTGAAGCAGTGCTGCTCAACCTTTATTCTGACTGCCAACCTTCCTTCACCTTGTTACCTTCCTGTGACCCTCCGGTGTACTGTTTGCCCCTAGTCTTGTGCTGTGGCCCCCTTTTATGTGATTTTTCACCTGTGGCTGGCTTGGAGTATACCCTGGGGCCCAGAGTGTGCTGTGTGGCAACAGGATGAGAAATTCTAGGTTAAAGCACCTGCCTTGTAAACATGGTCACTCAGATTATGCGCTGAGCATAATGCTGGCAGTTCTTTTGTGATCTGGCTATGCCACAACTGGGTAGATGTGAGACTCCCCAAAGGATCCCCAAATGGATCCCCAAATGGCACCCAAAGGGGTGCCATTTCTGGCATGTCCAGTAACTACAAAGATGTGTGAGCTCCATGGCCAGGAAAAGTGACCTCAGGCAAGAACATATGAATGCCGCAACCACCCCCTGGCAAGCATCCCTACCAAGGGTGTGTGTTTTAGCTAAGTGTGTGGGTCCCAGTGAGCCTGTGTGCGAACACTACAACTAACAGAGCCCACACCTCAGTGTGCACCTAGGCCCTCAGCTGAGTGTACAAACATGCAACCTGGCTACAGTTAAAACTGTGGGAGCACCTTAGGAGTGCGTATAACCTTAGTCATCACAATATCGTCAACAACAATAAGGATACAAAAACCTGATTTTCTTATTAAATGTGCTATTCATCTCTTCATCATTTTAATTGGAATAATATTATAGTATGACATCCTACATGTTTCAGATGTGTATCAACATAGTTTTGAAATTTTTTAGGGGTAACACCTAACAAATTAGGTGCTCAGGGTTCACAGCCAGCTGTGATGGGCGACCTTGTGTAGAGCTGGGATTAGAACCAAGGTCATAGCACAGGCCTGTGTTGGGCAAGCGCTTTACCTTTCGTTCTACCTCTTCAGCCTGTCATGCTGGAGTCATTTTAACGAAATTTTTCTAAGGGAAAGTAAGTGAAGATTCAAAAACTAAATATTAAAAATGTTTTGACAAGAGATTTCTTTAAAAATCTAAACTTCTATTTAGATTATAAAATACTTTTATAGGGCCAGTAATATAGTTTGGTGATAGAACAATTGACTTGCTTGTGAGAACGAGAGCATAGATTGATCCTTGGTACCACACACACAAAAAAATAGATCTAATATACCTACAGCAAAATACTCAGATCATAAATGAATATATAGGTCCATGAACTATCACCAAGTAAAACCACATTTGAACCATCATTCAGGTGGAAGAACATTACCAGTAACATATTTTAAAGCCAAGTCACAGGAATCAGGGCGGGGAGGTGGTGGGTGCCACTCTTGAGATAGGCAGCTCCCAGCATTGTGGGGCTCCATCCGGTGGTGGAGACCAGCTGGACCATGACTGGTGGTAAAGCCCCTCCAGTGGGCATATGCTGCTGGAATTGAACTCGGGGCCTCACACAAGCCAGTCATGTGCATAATCTTGACTCCTTCATATGTTCTCTTCTACCAGCTCTTGTTATGTCATCTTGAACAACTGATGTAATAGACTAGATTATTAAACAATTACTCATCAAACAATCACTACCCAAATATTCCTGTGAAGCCTATTTATCCTCGACTAGAAAGAGAGCACAGGGGTTAAGATGCTTTCCTGATATGTGACCAACACTGGTTCAATCTCCAGCACTTCATATGGCCTGAATGTCACTGGGAACAATCCCCAAACACAGATCTGGGAGTAGTCTATTTTGGGGGGTAGGGGTGCATACTCAGTGGTGCTCAGGGATGACTTCTGGCTCTGTGCTGAAGGATCACTCCTGGCAGACTTGGGGGATCATATGTGGTGTTGGAGATCAAACTCAAGGCAAGTTCTATCATTCCAGCCCCGTCCAGGAGTAGTCTCTGAGCAACACCACGTGTACCCAAACACTTCTCCACACAAAATAAAAGACTATTCCTTCTGCCCATTGATCTTGGTCACCTGAATGAAACAGAAAGTGGGAAGAAACTACAGTGTTCCAATTCTGTATCTAGCTTTGTTTGGGTTTTTTTTTGGGGGGGGGGGACGGTCACACCTGGCGATGCACAGGAGTTACTCCTGGCTCTGCATTCAGGAGTTACTCCTGGCGGTGCTCAGGGGACCATATGGGATGCTGGGAATCGAACCCGGGTTGGCCATGTGCAAGGCAAACGCCCTACCCGTTGTGCTATCTCTCCAGCCCCTGTATCTAGCTTTAAAAGATTGTTCTGGAGCTGGAGAGATAGCACAGCGGGTAGGGCATTTGCCTTGCATGCAGCCGACCCGGGTTCGATTCCCAGCATCCCATATGGTGCCCTGAGCACCGCCAGGAGTGATTCCTGAGTGCAGAGCCAGGAGTAACCCCTGTGCATCGCCGGGTGTGACCCAAAAAGCAAATAAATAAGTAAATAAATAAATAAAAGACTGTTCTTGACATGTGAGACCATGAACACTCCCCTGTCACTGAGTTGACTGCAGGCTGAGCCTAAAATGAGACACATAAAACAGACCTGAATTTACTAGCAGCTTATATTGAGTTGCTGCAGGTGACCTGTCTGCTTGCCAGCGAGAAAAATGAAACCTTTTTTGTTATATCCCAGGGAAACTGTGTTGGCCTGCCCAGCAAAGGTTGACGAACAGTCATTTGATAAACCTCAGTAAAAGCCTAAGTGAAGGAACTGAGGTTATTACTCTCTGAACCCATCTAACGCTTTGTCACCTCAAACTTAAGTTTATCCTTAACTGTTTAACTCTGACAGATGCGATTAGATACCTCCTGGTCAGTGATTATTTGATTTCTTCACGGTCTATTTCGTGATACTACTATTTTGAAGGCAGGGAATTCTCCCACTACTACTATTCTTTTAACTTTTATTCTTATTTTTTTCTTGCTTTTTGGGTCACACCCGGCGATGTTCAGGGGTTACTCCTGGCTCATGCACTCAGGAATCACTCCTGGCGGTACTCGGGGGACCCTATGGGATGCTGGGAATCGAACCTGTGTCGGCCATGTTGGCTGCATGCAAGGCAAACGCCCTACCCACTGTGCTATTGCTCCAGCCCCTTAACTTTTATTCTTATTGAATTTTGGGCTACACCTGGCAGTGCTCAGTCCTTGGGAGTTGCTTCTGTTGTTTCTTCAGTGCTCAGGGACTATGCAGTGCCAGGGTTGGAACATGCGTCTCTGACATGCAAAGCATGTTCTTCAGCCTTTTGAACAATCACCTTGGATCTATTTATCTAATAAGCTTTTTTTCCCAGAAGAATATTGTGTATTTATGATTTCTTCAAACAACCCAACACACACCAAGGCTTTTTGTATTACTAACCCTACATACATAAAGCCATAAATATTTACATAATTACATAAATATTAAGTGTTTACATAAAAGTGCATGCTTTGCATGTCAGAGTCCTGAGTTTGATTTTTCTCGGCCTTACATATGTTTTCCCTAAGCAATTCATGGACACAAACAGCTCCTGAGTGCTGCTGGATGTGATTCAAGAATCAGGAGAGTGTAATAAAGTGGGAATTTTTTTTCTTTTTCTTTTTCTTTTTTATCAGTGAAACACCATGAAGTACAGTTGTAGACTTACAAATTTTTGTGCTTGGGTTTCAGTTATACAATGATCAAACACCCCTCCCTCCACCAGTGCCCATTTCCCACCACCACGGGTCCCAGTATCCCTCTCACCCCCCCATCCCCCTCCTCATCCCCCTCTGCCTCTGTGGCAGGGCATTCCCTTTTGTTCTCTCTCTCCTTTTGGGTGTTGTGGTTTGCAAAAGAGGCATTGAGTGGCCATCATGTTCCGTCTATAGTCTACTTTCAGCATGCTTCTCCCATCCTGGGAGGATCCTCCCAACACCCTTTACTTGGTGCTCCCTTCTCTATCTGAGCTTAAAGTGGGAAATTTTTTAGAATTAATATAAATTTCATTTAACTTTCAAATTTCATAAAAACTATAAAAATCAATTCTATAATGATGCATCAGATTAATTTGTTTAAGAAGGGTTTGGGACGGGCCCGCAGCCATAGTCCAGCAGGGAGGGCGATTGCCTTGCATGCGGCCAACCAGTGTTTGATCCCTGGCATCCCACATGATCCCCCAGCACTGCCAGGGGTAATTCCTGAGTGCAGAGCCAGGAATCAGCCCTGAGAATCGCTGGGTGTGACACAAGAAGCCAAAAAAAAAAAAAAGGGTGGATGGGTAGGAGGGGTTCTTGGCACACTGGCCGAGGGACGTGGACACTGGTGGTGGGTTTGGTATTGGAATAGTGTGTGCATGGAACTATTGTGAACAGTATTGTAAATCATGGTAATTCAATAAAGGTGGGTGAAAAACATTAATTTTCAATACATTTTAGCATTGGTTTTACTTTCAAAGATTTTCTTCAAAAACATTTAGATATGTTTCTAGCATGTAACAATTGTAATACAAATGAATGTATTCAGTGTTATTTATCTTAAATTGATACTGTCCTGTTTGTAAGCCTCTATGTGTTTGCAAAAAGTTCTGGTTTTTGTATTATCTTACTTAACCTCGTTTTTGTGGAGGAGGGATTTCATCACTGCTGTTTTACTGATGAGTAAACTGAGTCTCAGATTAAATGACTTATATAGGTCAGAGACCTGGACAGCCAGGCCTGAAGCATGGCTTCTGCTCAGACTTCATGTCAAATATATTTAGTATGATCCTGCCATAATAGCCTTGACTCATTTGCTTTCTTCTAATTTCCACAGTGAAGCTAGATTATATTTGACCCATTAAATTAAAAAAAAAAAAGTGACTCTTCAGCCTTTCTTCAAATTAGTATACTTGAGCTGAAGATCACAGCGTTGGGCAGGTGAGATGAAAGATGAAAGACATAATTCAATTAAAGTGTTTGAGATGATGAATTTATGCTCTGGTTTTAGTTTCAGTTATAAAGCCACTAGAACAATTCAGGAAAAACTAGGAGTTTCTATACAAGAAACTACAGTCCCAGAAAGTTTAAGAAGCTAGAATATTAAAAGATGTGTGGTAGTATTTTTTTTTAAAAAAACTATGTATTCATAATAACATTTCAGCTTTAATTCTAGTTATAGATTTTAAAATATGTTGAAAGTGTATTATACTGTTTTGTAGTCAGAATGGTAAAAACATAGAAGTATTGATGTTTTCTGTGTAGGAACTAAGATATAGTCTATGAAAAAATGATAAGATTATTTTTTATCCTAGTTGTTACTAGTAATCAATCTTCCTATAAAATCCACATGATTCCCATTTCTGCAACATTTCTAATAATTGATACAATGATCAAAACTTTTAGAAGTTACAGTACAAAATATCTCGTTAGACAAGTACTAGAGCACCTGTGCCCTCCCCACCTTTTTTTATATGGGGATAGTGAGAGAAACACACTTTTTTTCTTTGTTTTGTTTTTTTTGGGTCACACTCGCCAATGCACAGCGGTTAGTCGCACTCAGGAATCACTCCTGGCGGTGCTCGGGGGACCATATGGGATGCTGGGAATCGAACCCGGGTTGGCCGTGTGCAAGGCAAATGCCCTACCCTCTGTACTATAGCTCCAGCCCCAGAAACACACCTTATTAATTTAGATTCTTGGTTGGAGGTAACGCAAAAAGACTCTGTAATTTATCTAGGAAAATAATGGAGTGTCATAAACTTTAGATTCAGAGGGATGGTGGAGAAGTGGCTGGGTAGCAGAGGCATCCGTATGGGGCATTCCTGCTGGCATTGTCATGATCAGATCTTAGCTGCCACATCTCTATTACTGTGAATACTCCCCACTTGGCATCTTTGCATCACTTTGTCCAGATTCCAAGTTTCAGGTGAGAGCATCCAAGTGACTTAAGCCCCTGCCATCTATCTGGCCTATTTGCCAGGTACCTGGGGAACTTTGGCCAAACTCAGTTTATAAAGTATGAGGTGGGGGATATTTCTACCAAAACACAAAATGATAGATTCCCCCCCCCCACCCCACCCCCCAAAAAAAGAAATGATGTTCAGATGCAAGGCAGGCAAGTAGCAAAGGATCACCACAGTATCTCAGGGTTGTGAATTTTAAATAGATCATCTGTATAAGAAGCTTAGCAGGCACATAATGAGCATTCAAAAATATTTCAGTGTCATTATTTCAAATTTAGTGAGCAGGCAATAAGCTATAGTTCATGCACAAAAAAAATAGGGACGGGGGGCCAGAGTGATAGCACAGCGTGTAGGGCGTTTGCTTTGCATGTGGCTGACCCGGGCTCAATCCCCAGCATCCCATTGGATCCCCAGAGTACCACCAGGAGTAATTCCTGAGTACAGAGCAAGGAGTAACCCCTGAGCATTGGTGGGTGTGCCCCCCCCCCAAAAAATAAAAAATAGGGATGGGCCACAGCAAAAATGTAGTGGATATAGCACTTGTCTTGAAAATCGCTGACCTGAGTTTGATCCCCAGGACCCCATATGACCTCCTGAGCCCTGAGCACAGAGCCAGGAGTCAGCCCTGAGCACTGCCAGGGATGACCCCTGTAAACAAAAAAAAATAGGGAATAATTTTTAGTTTAAAAATCTCAGTATTTTGAAAAGTATTAGAGAAATAAATATAAAAAAACATGATTTTTTTTTTTTGGGTCACACCTGGCAATGCACAGTGGTCACTCCTGGCTCTGCACTCAGGAATTACCCCTGGCGGTGCTCAGGGGACCATGTGGGATGCTGGGAATTGAACCCGGGTCGGCCGCGTGCAAGGCAAACGTCCTACCCGCTGTGCTATCGCTCCAGCCCCATGGGGCTGACCTTTTTAAATAATTATGATTAGGGTAGTTTTTTAGGATTGTGAAGAACTCCAAATACCATACATGTGAATTCTATGTGATCTTAAATTTACCCTACTTTGTAAAGGGGGTGTGTTGTCAGATTTGGGCAGTGATAACTTTCCAGGAGTGGTGGGGGAATGCACTAGAATGTTCAGAGACCGTGCCAAGAGTTCAGATAACAGAAAATGATGGCCTAAGAGAGACAAGAGAGTAAGACATCAACGCAGAAATAATTTATGAATTGAATTCAGTGACTGCAAGACGAGGGCACGAGAGGGAAAGAGTCTTGGGTGACTTAAAAACCACTTCATGAGAATAGTGGCTGGCGGTCCTACAATTATAATAGGGCCTTTTGGCAAGAGAATCTGAGACAGTTGGGAGAGGAGAGCGTATTCCTTGCAATGTTCAGCCAGCCTTACTTTGAGAGTTGGCAATACAGATGCAGTTGAAGCGGATAAGGTGGCTATCAGCTAGGAAAGGTGCAGAGATGCTTTAAACACCTCTGATATAAAGTACCTGGAAAAACAAAGAAACAAATATCACAAAAATTTACAGAGGATTTCCAAGTGGCGTTTTGGGGCCTCACATTTAAGATAGGGTCCACATGGGTTTCTGAGGTAGAATAAGAAGACTCTCAGAAAAATCTTACAAATATTTAATAGAAAATTGATATTCAATGTAAATACAGAATAAGTTGTTAGATTTGGTTCTCATATGACACAGTTGCAGTCACCATGCTTTTAGGACAATATATTCAGTTTCCTAGAATTGTCAATTCTCCACATTTGCTCACTCATCTGCCCCATTTATTGTTAATAATGACGGATAATAATGATGATGATAATGGTGCTGCTTAATGAGTGTCTTCCATGTGAAAGCCACTATAATTGTAATTGGGTGCACAAAACAAGTCATCTCCTCTACCCTCAAGTTGCAGTATAGTTGAGGGATTCTTACATCGCCTGATGTAGCGACATGAGAAGTGTTAGTCAAGATTTGCTCAATGGGGACCAATTAAAATATGTTTTGAAAAGAACACTCAGTTTGCATGGAAGTTTTGGAATGAGGGGATTAGGGAGACTTCCTGGAGGAGACAAAAAGTTCTGTTCTAAAGGATTAACTGAATTAAACAGACAATACTTGGAGGTAATAAATAACATAGGTAAAGGAAATACTTTGGAAGGGCTTGAATGTAAAGCAAAAGACATGGAGAAAGGCAGTGCGTGGAAATCAGTTTGGACAGTCAATCAAAACTAGAATAGAGGTCCAAGATACCAGTTAAATGCCAAAACAGACAGGAAATATGTGGAAAAACCTGGTTGAGGGCAAGGATTTAGCACAGTGATGAGCTAGAGAACATTGTTCAAATTCAATAAAAATGCGTTCAAATTCAAGTTAAAAAGAGCCAAGCGAAAACAAAGGATCTTAAAAGTCATCTTATCATGCCCTCAACCCGCCCCTGGTGCCATCTTGCTGCACACAGAAGTGAAGAGTCCCAGTGGGCACCACAACACTGGAGAATTCTCTGGGCCCCATACAGAGACAATATCACCAGGGAGCCCCAGATGGAGCGGGTGCAGTCTCCCAACCTTCTCCA
Organism: Sorex fumeus; assembly: GCF_029834395.1. Classification (NCBI taxonomy): domain Eukaryota; kingdom Metazoa; phylum Chordata; class Mammalia; order Eulipotyphla; family Soricidae; genus Sorex; species Sorex fumeus. The sequence continues at coordinate 9,027,340 of NW_026606065.1, read as the reverse complement.
GATGGAATCCCGACGACCATGAGCTCCTACAAGCATGGTTCCGGTATGTGGGGATCAGGACTGTATCTCCAAACCACGTTGGAATAGCTTTCTACAGAGAGGACGGCGGAACTGAACTATTTATAATTTAGAATCTCAGAAGTGCACGACCACATAAGCGGCCACACAACCTTTCCTATTATGCAAAGTGAGCAATGGAAAATAAATAATCTAGTATCTTCCTCTGGCAGGTAGGCTTGAATAGTGGTGGAAAAACCTGAGTAAAATCAGATTTTACTGTCACTGTCACTGTCCTCCCGTTGTTCATCAATTTGCTCGAGCGGGCCCAGTAACATTGCGAAACTTGTTGTTACTGTGTTTGGCATATCGAATACGTCACGGGGAGCTTGCCAGGCTTTGCTGTTCGAGCTAGATACTCTCAGCAGCTTGCCGGGCTCTCTGAGAGGGGCGGAGGAATCGAACTCCAGTCGACCAGGTTGGCCGCGTACAAGGCAAACACCCTACCCGCTGTGCTATCGCTCCAGCCCATGAGTAAAATATAATGCCCAAAAGTAGAGAGAGAGTATCTGGGCAATTGTCTGCCATAGAGGCAGGGTAAGGACTGGGATAGTAGTTGGGGTGGGGTGCGGGGTGGGGAGGGATAATGGGGATATTGGTGGTGGAAAGTTTGCACTGTTGGAGGGATGGGTGATTGATCATTGTATAGCTGAATATCAAACATGAAAGCTTTGTAACTATCTCAGGGTGACTCAATAAAAAATTTAAAAAAACAAAAAATGAAGTCATCTTAATGAATTTAGGCTTTCTAGGAAAGATAGTAGCTGTGTCATTTTAGGAGTTTGAAAGGACATTTCTCCCAATACGGTCCCCCTGGCCCAGTCAGGAGTGATTCCCTAACACCGAGCCAGAAGTAAGCCTTGAGCACTGCAGTGTGGTCCCCAAACAAAGACAAAAACAAAACAGTATGAAGAAAGTTTCTAATCAGACTTTTTTTTTTAAATAAAATCCAGAGTCTGTGGCACAGTAGGGATTGGGTGAGGAGGGACATGACTGCACCCTGGGAAACTTGGTAGGTGGGTAATTTAGTATGCCAGATCTGAAAAGATGTTGGCCTGAAACAAGATAATGGTAGGGTCTATGGAGAGGAACCGGATACATTCGTGAGATAGGGCGCTAGAAGCATAAGAACTCAGTAATGGATTAGAAGTTGGGGGCAGGATAAGGGCTCACAGGGCCAAGCCTTATGCTGTGCATGCCGCTAGGGCTTGACCTCTGGAACAGTAAAGGGTCACCAACCCCAGGACTGGGCCAGGAATAGTCCCTAAGCACCTCGGGGTGTAGCCTCTGCTAAACAAAAACCTAAGAGCAAAAGGCTGGACAAAGGATAGAGAGATTCACAAATCATACAAACTCTTAGGTTCTTGTTGATTAAACGCATTTAATCCCAAATCCAAAGGATGTCAAGGCAGTTATCTGAAACCATCCTTTCTTCGTTCTTTTCGTTTTTATTTTCCAGTTCGTTTGGAAATCCATTTCTAGGTGCTTAATGACTTATCTATCCCCTTCACGGAAGTCATATTTTTGAGATTTCTATTAATTATTTCCGTTCTTGGTTCCTCTTTGTCTTTTGACTTCCCTATTTTACTCTTAATCGAATTAGTTACACGCTGAGATGTCTCCTCCTAACCACGAAGAGAACCGTGCAATGTGAACAGCTGAGACTGTCCAACCCGAATTTTCTAGTTTCTCTCCCAGTTGCTAAACGATGAATAAAAAAAAAGTGTTAATATGGCCACGTTTAGGGGCGCTGGCTTTTTCCAGATAAACTGACTTTGCGCGTTCTAGTTTGTTAGTGCGCATTCTTAAGAGTGATCCCGGAGCACAAAGCTAGGAGGAAGTCCCGAGCACCGCTGTGTGCGACCCCCGCCCCAAAGAGGAAAACCAAACCCAAACCAAACCAAACAAAAAGTTGTTTTAAAAAGAAACTTCCTCGGGGTTGGAGCGATAGCACAGCCGGTAGGGCTGCACGCGGCCAACCTGGGTTCCATTCCCAGCACCCCATAGGGTCCCCTGAGCACCGCCAGGAGTAATTCCTGAGTGCAAAGCCAGGAGTAACTACCCCTGAGCATCACCGGGTGTGACCCAAAAAGCAAAAATAAATAAATAAATAATAAATAAATAAAAAGAAGCTTCCTGGGGGCTGGAGAGATAGCACAGCGGGTAGGGCGTTTGCCTTGCAGGCGGCCGACCCTGGTTCGATTCCCAGCATCCCATATGGTCCCCTGAGCACCGCCAGGAGTAATTCCTGAGTGTAGAGCCAGGAGTAACCCCTGTGCATCGCCGGGTGTGACCCAAAAAAGCAAAAAAAAAAAAGGAAAGAAAAAAAAGAAGCTTCCTTTCGTCCGTTCACATCATGGAACTCAACTCTTGCAAAGCTGTCTAACCAATGTGCAACTATGTTAGTTAGTTAGTTAGATGCACGTTATCTAACTCATGTGCAACGATGCCTTTCCGAGCTCGGCGTGTGCAACTCTTGCAAAGCTACTTCCTACCTACTGTGCAACGATGCCTTCCCGAGCTTGACATTTGCATGGAACAGTCCAACCAGGCCCAACAGGACTAACAACCCTTCCCCCTCCACAAACCGGGGTCCCGGGGCTCTCCCCGGTGCAACCACTCTCTGCCTCCTTTCACGGAAGATTCCCGCGGTCCCCCAATCCGCGCGCCCGCCGCGCGCCCTCCCCGCCCCCCCAGATCCGGAGCGTCCTCGCCACGACGGGCTGGACGCGACAGGCTACCGCGGCGCGGGTTCTAGGAGCGGCTTAGGACTCGCGGGCCCGGCGGCCCCGGGAACCGTGTCCAGGCCGGCGCCGCCGCGCCCGTCCGAGCAGCAGCAGCAGCGCAGCCGCGCGCCCGCCCGCCCGCCCGCGCTCCCGGCGGCGCCTCCTCCCGGCGCGCGTCCCCGCCGCGCCCCGGTCCGCCCCGGTCCGCCCCGGCTGGCCGCGCCCCCGCCCCCTCGGGCGCGCCGTCGCCGTGACGTGCGCGCGCCTGGGGCCGGGAGCTCGGGGCGCGGGCGGCGGGCGGAGACGGACCCGGGATCGGCCGGAGCAGGAAGCGAGCGCGCAAGTCCCGGGAGTCGCCGCCGCCCCGTCCCGGTGCCGCGAAGTCGGCGTCGTCGTCGCCTTCGGCCCGCGCCGCCGCTCACCGCGCCCTCCCGCGTCCCGGGCGACCGGGGGGTCGGGGGAGAGCCTGGTCGCCGCGCACCTGCCTTCGTGCCCACCCCAGTGAGTGTCCGGAGTCGCCCCCCTGCCCCACCCCCGTCCCGCGCGCGCGTCGGGGGCCGCCGCGTTTCCAACCTCCCAGGACGCGGTCGAGCAGGTGATGGGTGGGCCCGGGGTGGGAGTCCAAGCTCCTGCGCACCCCAACTTGGAGCTCTCCTTCCCTGGACTGGTCAGCGCCCTCAGACCCCTGCGTGCCCCCCCCCCCACCCCCCGGTGGGGCCCAGGTGGAGTCGGAGCGCTCGGGTGTCCCTCTCCCCGCCGTGGACACCCGGCGATGCTGGGCTGTGCTTGCTAGCTCACTCGCTCGTAAACAAGTTCACGGTCAGCACTGGACCCGGGCAGTTTGTTCTGGGGTCGGAGGGTCCGCGTCTGGCGCCGGGGGACGAATCCTGATCGCCGATCCGGGGTCTTTGCAAAACTCTTATTTTCTTCCTTTCTTTTTCTTTCTTTGTTTGTTTAGCAGATCTGGTACTTGGAGTTTGTTATTTTCTATATGCTACATGAAAAGTAAGCTTAGGTGAGGTAATGCCCCTCCAACCGCTCTTTAAACACTTGAAAGGCTCAAAATTTAAGGGATTTCCATTGCATTCCTGGAACGGACCTTTGGAAATAGTTCCTTAAAGTTTGAGAAACGGTGCGTTTTTGTGCGGCGTGAAATAGATGGGGGTGAACGTTTCCAATTGGACTTTAACACAAGAAGCGAGAACTGGGAAGTCTGACCCTATTAAAAGTACACTCGAGATGAACATTCAGTTGCTGATATGCTCGTAGGCGAGGCGGGGTGTTAAGAAAATCTGTCCATTTTAAAATAGAGTCGTGAGTTGAGAGTTTCAAAAATAAGCTCAGCCCGACTTTCCAGGCCATAAAATGTGAATCTTGAACTTGGGTTGGTAGTGGTCATGGTACAAAGGTTGGCAGCAAAAAAGGAGTTTCTGTACAAATTAACTCAACTTCATAGATGTCTTGGGTTGTGGTTAGCCCATTGGAAATTGTTTAGAGAAAAAATTACCTTGGTGTCTTTCATCATTAATTTCAGCAATACCACAATTGGGACTGTAGCCAGAGCCTGAGACAATGCAACTGTTCAATATAAACTCATTGACTTTTAAATATCCACCTCATTTGGTCGATTTTCAGTTGTGCGGGACTCAGGACATCCCTGTATGTTCTTCCAGCTCTTTCATTGACAGTTTTGCTTTCAGAAATAATTGAAAATGGCTGTAACAGAAGTGGTAAACGACATTAAGAAAAGATTATCATGATTTAAAACTATAAGTCATATGCATATTCATCGGTGGCTAGAATGATAAGAATACTTTAGTGACACATGGCAACATGTAATGGAAGTTAATCAAGCTGTTAAAATGGATCAGAAATAATAACCCATGGGGCTTATCTGCAATGGATTTCCCCTTCTGTTTATGTTTATGTGATCAGGTTTTAAAATAACAGTGGCCAGGAAATCTGAGAGAGACTGAAGGCTCTTTTCTCATCCTGTTGTGACTTTGCCTGGAGACCGTGTGTATCATGTAGCCCATTGTTTAGATAACTGGGCTGTCTGGGGGTTCGAAAATACAGCTTTTTACAGAAAGGTTTCAAGTTTTTGGCCAGGGGAGGTTTGAATAAGTACCCCAACTATTTAAAAAAAAAGTAACCAATTCTCACTGTTACAATTAGAGCTCCATTTTTTCTACTTAAAGTGTCAGTTTTGAAAAGATACCTTGTGCATTTCCGTTTGATTTTTTTCTTCTATTATTTGAAGTAAAAGATTGAAAAATGTATTACAACTTTAATAAACTTAACGCAGTTTAATTGCGATCCTCATAAGGAGTCACTACTAATAATTTGTGCACTTGTCCTGGCTTTGTCTGCAGCACCACATAAATAAATAAATAGGTACATTTGTGAACTGGCCTTTTAGTGGTGTCCGACTGTTGATCATTTGTTATGCATTTTCCAAATCCAGAACACTGACAGAAGGACTTGCTCTGCAAAATAATTTTCAAGGTTGGTGGTTTTTATCTTCTATGTATGAGGAAATTGAGGCTCACATCAAGGTAACCCAGTGTATCACCTCAGAGACAAAGTCTCTTTCACACCCAAGTCTTTGTTTTTGGAACACACCCAGTGGTGCTCTTAAGAGACCATTTGTGGTGCTGGTGCAAACAGGGGATTAAAGTAGAATCAGCACCTGCAAGGCAAGCACCATAACTCCTAGAGTATCTCTCCAGCCCCAGGTCTTAGGAGGGTGAAACGTCTCTCCTTTCCACACCAGACCAGGGTGCCTTGATCTGGGTCCATTTAGTAACAGTTTCAATCAGCCTGCAGAACGATGTGTTCAAGAATGCCCTTTGAGGTTTGAAGAATGCACACATCAGTGGAGATAAGTAATGTCATGGCTGTGGTTTTGGAACTGCTTTTGAATTCTGTTTGTTTCTTTATTCTTAAATGGACAGCCTTGAATGCTGACATGATACCGCCCCATCTTTTCTGGTGTCAGTTCCACAGTATTACATGTACTGTACACTTTCAATTTTTCTGAGTTTGTAAGAGGGAGAATTAGACTGTACTGTGACACTGGTTTTCATTGTAACTAAGATAAATAGCATAATGTTTCTGATTGGGAATTGTCAAATTTCCCTCAAAGAGATAGATTGTTAACCATAACGGCGGGAGCTATCTTTTAAATATTACATAATTGGTAATTTCTAGGAGGGAAAAAGTTTCATTATTAAATTCTCATCATTATAATTAGGACTGTGTGTGAGTGTGTGTTTATTTCATGTGTGTTTATTTTGTATGTGTTTATTCCAGGAAATGTCCCTCGGGCTGAAATAGACATAAAGGACAAAAATGAGCACACAGTTAATCTTTTGTAATGAACTAGGAGTACTCCGGGGAGTGAATGTTGTTGAGAAAAGAGCAGAGAAATCTTAGGAAGACTGAATTGGGTCTTTCACTTCTAGATCCGAGCTATTAAGAATTTACATTTTAAGGATACCCATATTCAGCTGTAAATACAAAACCACCATCCAAGGGCTCATTATAAATTTTTAATGGATGATCTGTAACATATCTGCTAGTATGTGTGTGTCAGGACCTTACTAAAGGTAAATAAGATTAAATTCTGTTTCTGGGGGCCAAACAGATAGTCACTGGCCAGAGTGCTTACTAACATGAGACCCCAGGAATGCATATGGTACCCTGAGCACAGGGCCAGGTGTGCGCCTCGCTCTAAATTCTATTACTGAGGCATTTTAGAATGTTCAGAGGAAATAGTGTTTTGCACCAAAGATTGTCATGCTTTTGTTTTTTACGACATTGTCTGAACTGTTAATAGTCTTCCTTAAGTACTAGAATATCTGTCTCTGGCTTTCAAAAATGAAGTTGTCTTCCTGAGTAGTTGGAGAAGAGTTGAGGAATGACTGTAGTCTGCCAGACGTTCACCCGGTTTGTGCTGAAGCATGGGAAGTCAAATTAGAATCAACACGGGACATTTCCTGGAATAAACACATCCTGCTGGTGTCCAAGAGAAGGGGAATCCTATTTATGTAGAAAGTGTGTCTCCAGTGAAACTACCATGCTGGAACGCATTCCTTTTATTGGTAGTCACGGCCACATTGAATAGGTTGCACAAAGCAAGGTGGTGTTCTGCCAAAACCACAAGAATCTTTATTTATGTCACCTACTTGTTATTATTCTTGGGAGTGACCTGCTGCTTCGCCTTTACAAGGTAAGGTATATTACATGTAGCAGAATTAAACATTTTCTGTGATCATCTTTTACAGCAAATATTTACTGAAGGCCTTTCGTGTTTGAAATACAACTATAACAGGATCTTACCCGTCCTGATCTTTGAATTTAGAAAATTGAAAGAGTGGTAAAGACGTAAATGGAAATACCTGTTTAAAAAAATCATATGATGTGTCAGAAGTTTGTCATAACTGCTCCAAAATATGGTGCAGCTATTATCCAAATTATTAGAACATAGAGTCTAAGAAGGAAACTATTTATTTTTGCTCAATCAGTGCTCATGACCTGGAGCCACTCCCAGGAATACTGGTCCAACTGGGCCTGATGGTTGAATGCTAGGGCCCAAGTATTTGGCTCAAGAAAGAGCATCGTGCATTGCAGTGTGAAGGCCTGTGTTTGATCTCTGTCATTACAGAAAACCCAAAACAAGAAGTTTAAACACTCTACCTTTTTCCTGTAAACACTTGTCTATAGGAAAAATATATTTTCTTTCCATCGGTCATAAGCAATTCTAAATATAGGGGGGAAATGCCAATTTGGGGAACAGAATCTGAAACTATATAGGAAAACAAAACACTGAAGTCTTTAAGACATTGTCTTTTGAACTTTGGTACATCTACACAATGGAATACTATGCAGCTGTTAGAAAAAATAAATTACTACAGAAAAACTACATTTGTAAGTTACTTTCTTGTTTGGGAAGTTCAGGTTCTACCTACTTTTGACACTTTTTCGAGTCAATGGAACTGAGTTCAGTAATCAGCTATTCTTCTTCTTTTTTTTTTTTTTAGCTTTTTTTGGGTCACACCTGGCGATGCACAGGGGTTATTCCTGGCTCTGCACTCAGGAATTACCACTGGCAGTGCTCAGGGGACCATGTGGGACACCGGGAATCGAACCTGGGTCGGCCACGTGCATTTGATTCTTAGAACACCTTGTCGAAGTAGATGTCATACATATATCCCTCAAACAGGTGAGGAGATGGAGACCAAAAAAAAAGTACCGTATTTAAGATCATGTACATGGTTGCTTAGAAGTCTAGCTGAAAATCGAACAAAGACTCCTACGTTTCCATAATGTTGCTCCCCATCTCCATAATTCCTGATATTTTTAGTCTCTGAGCCGTGGTCTGTTTCACTTTATGGCTTGAAGTCCAGTGGTTCAGGAAAGTGAAAAACCAAGGTCACTAAGATGATGGTTTTTATACTTTTTTTCAGTTGAAGGTGAAAGATGGTCATGATGCATTATTATGGGACCAATTTAACTTTTTTTAGGGTGTTGTTGTCAATACACAATCATCCTCAGAGCTTGATGCTCAGGGATGGCTCCTAGTGACAGTTTGGTAAATGGGGTGACAACAGTGTACTGTTGGGGATTGAACCTGTTCCTCCTGCATACAGATCATGTGTTTGACTTGTTTTTATCAACCTACCTACTTTTGACACTTTTTCGAGTCAATGGAACTGAGTTCAGTAATCAGCTATTCTTTTTTTTTTTTTTTTAGCTTTTTTTGGGTCACACCTGGCGATGCACAGGGGTTATTCCTGGCTCTGCACTCAGGAATTACCACTGGCAGTGCTCAGGGGACCATATGGGACACCGGGAATCGAACCTGGGTCGGCCACGTGCAAGGCAAACGCCCTACCCGCTGTGATACGCTCCAGCCCCCTGTACCATAATTTTTTTATCCAGTCATCTGTTTTTGGACTCTGGTTTGCTTCCAAATTTTGGCTATCGTGAATAGTGCTGCAATGCACACAAGAGTGTAAATCTCTTTTCTGAATTTAGAGTTTTTGGGTCCTTGGGATAGATATCAAGAAGTGGATTTGCTGTGTCATATGGAAACTAAGTTCTTGGTTTATTTATTTATTTATTTTTTTTTGAGAAATGTCTATATGTAGGGCATTTGCCTTGCGCACAGCCAGCCCGGCTGAGCCGGGTTCGATTCCTCTGCCCCTCTTGGAGAGCCTGGCAAGCTACCAAGAGTATTCAATATGCCAAACACAGTAACGAGAAGTCTCACAATGGAGACGTTACTGGGCCTGCTCGAGCAAATCGATGAACAATGGGAGGACAGTGTGACCATGTTTTGAGAAATGTCTATATTGTTTTCCAAGTACACTGAACCAGTTGACATTCCCACCAGCAGTGAATGAGGGTCTACTTTTTTCCTTATATTCACACCAGCACTGATTTTTTTTTTTATCTTTTTGATGTGTTTCATTCTCACTGATGTGAGGTAATATCACATTGTTGTTTTGATGTGCACATCTCTAATGATTAGTGATGCCAGCATTTTTTTAATAAGCTCTGTGACCATCTATATTCCTGCTTTGAGCAGGTTTCTGTTCACCTCTTTCCACTGTTTTCATGGGTATATATTTTTTCTTATGAAGTTCTACTAGTGTTTTATATTTTTTGAATATCAATCTTTTATCCAATGAAAGGTGGTAAATGTCTTCTCCCAGTCCGTGGGAATAAGCAGCGTTCTTAGTTAGATTTGAAGGAAAAGTTAATAGTTAACAAAGGTGGAACATGGAGGTAGTACCGAGGTTATGGTGTGCTAGCCCCTGATTTGAGTCTCCAGCACCACGTGGCTTCCTGAGAATCTCTAGGGGTCATCCTGGAGGACTCTGAGCACCTCTGGGTTGATCTCAGTGGAGATCACAGGGTGGTAACACATGGTCTAGGCCACACTGCGTCGGCACTAGGGCCCCGGCACTAAACCACAGCATTGGCCAAGCATTGGGCAAGTATCATAGAGTGTCCCCTGGCTTCTCAGAGTACTGCTTGGATGGGTCCCCACCTTAGAGGAGAAGAGTTTTCCGGGGAATTTTAGAAGTAGCTTTTGCGCTTGGCACTGTGGTATTGATCTGGTTACTAAATCTGCTTTGGTGACTCACTAGTGAGTTATGGTATATTTGTGGCGGCGGCATTATGTCTTCATTCGTTTTGAGTGTCTACAGTGGCCCAGACACTGTTCTAATTGCCAACAACATAGTGATAATTTAAGACCACATCCCTGTACTGAGTGACATATCATTGTTGTTTTGAATTAAGGTAATTATAGACTCTTCATACTGTGTAATCAGCAGACTGACCCTGAACTTGGGTTAAGCAACATGGTGCTATTTAAGGATCACCGAAAAACTCATTGGCTCTCAAAGAATCCCCATCTGGCCTTCGGCCCCCTGAGTTACAGCACTCTTCCAGTGGCCTGTTTCTGATAAATGGGTCCTTTCTGTCTTTTTATCTCCAGAAAAAAATATAATGAGCTCTGGGACGTATGTTGGCCTTTATAAGAGGTGGTTGGCCAATAAAATTTTAATAGGCACTGTTGTTTATTATACTCATGGTATGTGTCAGGAACTGTAGCAAGTAAGTACTTGATGTCCATTACATAGTCACTTAGTCACCATGTCACACTAGGGCACTTAGCATGAGGACTCTTACTTTGCTAAACATTAGGAAACTGAGACACAGAGATGCTAAATTTACACACGCTCCTGGCCAGGATGGGGTGGCACTGGAATTTGGATTCCTTGTAGTGCTTCGAACTTGCTATGTGTCCCTTTGGAAGGAGCACTCATAAGCCTCCAGATTTGTGCCAATCTCCTGAATGAGCATGTGGATGAAGACCGGGGAGAGTGAGAGGTGGGCGGGGAGAGTCATTACAGCTTCTTGGGGGCGTAGTGGCACTTGGGTGGGGAGAAAAGGGAGGATGGGTATTTGCTTACACAACTGCTTGTGACCACCCTCATTGATTCCTCCTTTGTAAAGAGTATTGATATAGCTATGAGGTGATCCTGTTTCTTACCTTGGTCAGATCACCAGGTTTCTCTGCACTTTGGGTTTTTGATGGATTGATCTACCTGGTGTGATTCTTCTTACGACGGAGTTGTATAATATATGTGAAGCACACGTCACAATGCCTCGCACATAATTCGTATTTATTTTTACTATGTTTAAAAAAGTTCTTTCTGGCCACATTTAATATAGGAGATGAATTCCTATGGAGCGGCGTATGTAGAAATTTGATTGGATTCTGGAAAGGTGGACATTTTAAAAGTAGTTTTGAAATTTAGGGATGCATCAGAATTTCCCAGGCAACTAGTGAAAATTCATGTCAGGGCAGTGTGGGTGAGACCCAGGCATTCACATTTTCATAGGCTTTCTGGTTAATTGACCTGTGCGCCAAAATTTGGCAGCGACTGGAACTTTAAATTATCCCTTCGTCCTCTTCAACAACAGAAAACAGCAACAACAAATTGCTTGGAATTACCAGGCAATGTATGGTAGAAGGAAGTAAAAGATCAGTTACCAGAATTCTTTCGTTGATTTTTTTTTTTTTTGTAAGCTTATTTGAGGCATGGATCTTAAGAGGACAGATCGGTTTTAAATATCACACCTAAAACTCAATTGTAGTGAGTGTTTCAGCTTTGTTTGGAAGGGAGGTGTGTTTTTTTGCTGTCGTTTGAAAGCAGTTATGCAATAGTAATGCTCCTTGCATACCTCCAAAGATCTTTAGATGGTTCCTTAGAATTGCTGTTGAATAGCTTTGCTTGGGATTTTTCACTGCATTAGGCAGGGTCCCAGCAGGAAAGCCCAGCGCCTACCGAGGTTAGGGAACAAACAAGGGGTCACCCAGGGAGGAGCAATGGCAAAAAGCCCTGAATTCGCCTGAGGTTCTGAGAGGAGACCCATGGGAGTTGAGGCAGGCAGGGGAAAGCTCCCCCCCCCCCCCCCCTCTGGCTTTAGGGAGCCTGGGTGATGATCAGTGCTGGCTCGTCCTCCCAAGGCAGGAGTAGAGCAGACGCTTGTGGTTGTGGTGGCCCAAGTGGAGAGTAACTAGGGCGTTGATTAGAACCTTGGGGAATGCGAAGCATTTCTCTGATGCGTTTAAAATAACTTTTCGCATTGCGATACGTCTCCCGAATGCCTGAAACTGCTTGTTTTTAGCCATGCTTTAAGGAAATAGTTTCTTTGCTGTTGCTGTGAACAGTTATTTCAGTAACCAGTAACGATCTGTATCATCGAGTGAAGAACATAATCGAAGTCTGTTCGCTTATAGTGCTTTAATTAACACACTGCTGAGCTTTAATGAGGTTTTCTGAGGATAGCTTTATTAGGTAGCCTTGATTTGTTAGAATAAATGTTTTTCAGTAAAATTATTTAATGGCTTCAGTTTGGAAAATTTTGTCATGGGAAGTCCCTTGCTTTCTGGAATTTACAACCCCTATTCCTTGGAACCGCTTATTAGCACCACACCACAGCATACAATCCTGTCGAACAGTAGAAACTAGGCTTCGGTGAAGTGATTGTTATTCCTCTCCAAATATTTTAAGACAGGTTAAATTTCTGTATTATATATAGCAGTTTTCTGTTGCTCAGCTGTATTGTGTGACTGCAATTTTCACTTTGTTAAACCAATGCTTTTCATTTTGGATATATTTCTGAGGATTACTAAAGAAGCGGATTCCGCCCCCCCCCCCACCCCACCCATTGAAGTGATGATAGCGCTCCCCTGAATATGAGCAGCAGTTCTCCAAAGACAGGTTACAGTTTATACTCCTCTAAAGGGTTTCAGGAAAAAGAAGTAGATTTTTTTTTCCATTTCTGTTTTTTTTTTTTTAATTTTTATTAGTGAGGCATCATGAGGTACAGTTGCAGACTTACAAATTTTTGTGCTTGGGTTTCAATTATACAATGATCAAATACCCATCCTGCCACCAATGCCCATTTCCCACCACCACGAATCCCAGTATCCCTCCCACCCCCTATCCCCCCCCCACCCTACCCTGCCTCTGTGGCAGGGCATTCCCTTTTGTTCTCTCTCTCTTATTGGGTATTGTGGTTTGCAAAAGAGGCAATGGGTGACAATCATGTCTGGTCTATAGTCTACTTTCAGCATGCTTCTCCCATCCTGGGAGGAGCCTCCCAACACCCTTTATTTGGTGCTCCCTTCTCTATCTGAGCTCCCTTTTCCCCTAGCATGTGTGGTTGGTCTCCAAAATTCCTGGTACTAATCTCGGCCTTTCTTGGGTGTTAGTCTCCTATTTTGTTCATTTATGTTCCCCAGATGAATGCAACAAAGAAGTAGATTTTATTTAGATTAAGTTGCAGCTGGATTTTGTTGATAACTTCCAGAAAAGGTAGAACTAGATCTCCTAGATCAGCTAATTAAAGAAATGACAGACACCTGGATGTGAGACTTTATTGTTTATGGATGTCTTTCAGTATATATAATTGAGTCATACATAAGGTTTTAGGTTTTTTTCTTCTTTTTTTTAGCTTGTTTTTAGAAACTATTGAGAAAAAGAAATGGGGTTGGAGTAAACCAAATATCAGCCGTACAGGGAGATTATACATTTTGATATTTTGTCTGTCAACTTTATTCTTTGAAAAAAAATCCAGCTTTTATGGAATATTGTAAAGGCATATTGTTTGTTTTGATATGACACTCATAGAATTATATCCCACAGGAGACAATTGAGCTGTTGGCTTTTCCAAGTTAAGCTCTTCCAATTTCCTTGATTTAAGGATTGAGTTATTCTAGAGAGAATTTTTCTCTTGTTTTCTTGTTTTCTTATTTTCTAAAATTAGATGAACCAGCTGTGTTTTGGTTTGTGGGCATGATATTCCATTTGTTATCCTTTTGGTATTTTGAGGGAAAACAAAGTATGCATGTAAATCTTATTTTGAAGAGGAGTGCATTTCTCTTCTTTTACTATTCATCATTGTGAAGTTGAAGATGTGGAGATCCAGAGGATTTGTGACTATTATTTTTGTGCTTGAGGTTTCAAACCAAACTCTCTCCTGAAATGAGATGTAGAGAAAATGGACGAGTGGAAAGTAGAAAGCAAGTCACTGTTGACTCATTGGCTGCTTGGGGGATTTATATTGAGTGAAGAAAAACTTTCTGTTGTGTTTGTTGGAGAGAAAAGATGACAAGAGTGGAGTAAGTTCATAATGACCAAGTTTCACTACAGTATTGAAGTCTAAGTTGGTGATATTAGTTATAAAAATGGAGATAGTCTGACATGTTAAATTCAGTAATGTTAGTGTCTCTCAAGATGAACTGTTTAGTAAAGGTGTGCTCCTGGAACTGGTTTAAACTTTCATCGACTTTGGGTCTTTAGGATCCTGTGTTTGACAGAGATTAGTAGTTTTAGGACATACAGGTAGCCAAGTGGATCAGCTTGTTGAATAGATCAGTATATAATGATGAACCGTGTGATTTGAAGTGACTTTAGAACAGTATTGTTTGACTCATTCTAGCGGGTCATTAATATTTTGTGAAAAGTGTTTTGTGGTCCTTTGCACACTTAATGCTAACGTCGAACCAATCTTGTGGTTATTTATTTATTCTTCATTTGGGGGGCCACACTCTGCAGTGCTCAGGGATTCCTCTGAATGAGCTCTGTGCTCAGGGATTGTTCTTGGTGGGGGAGAGAAAATCACATGCATTGCTGGGAGTCCAACCGAGGTTGGCTGCATGTGCGGCAAGCACCTAACCCACTCTGCACCCTCCTGGGCAGCTGAAGTGGTTTTTCTTAGCCTGTTTTGCAGATCAGGGAGCCGAGGTCTATGTAATTTACTAAGATAGAACTATTGAGAAGCAGAGCTCCGAGAGATCTTCAGATTTAGAAGTCTAAATTATCTTTTGTGTGACTGTAGCCTTCCAGGAATAATTTGAAGACCTTGCAGGACTAATCTGTTTTGTTTCTGTAGATAAACAGGGAATCACAGAATAATGACATGCATACAATTGTTGCCTCCCACTGGGTCTAAGAGATAGCGGCTCTCTGAAAGCCTCTTCTGGCCTTCCTGAGAGATCCCTGCTCCATGCAGTGTCTCTGCCAGTGATGAGTGGAAAACTTGTTCTTTTTTTTTAAATTTAGGGGGGTGGTGTGCATTCCTGCCAGAGCTCTATGGTGCTTAGTTCATTAGTGCTCTATGGCCCCCAGGGCTACCCATGGCAGTGCTGAAGGGGTCATGCAGTGCCCAAGATGGAACACAGTGCACATGCTTGACCCATACTCTGCCACCGGGGCCACATCCTGGCCCTAGTAATTCCCCATTTTAAAACAAGTAATTCTGTTGGGGGAAAAATGGGCTGAAGATTTGACTAGACACCTGTCCAAAGAAGACAGTTGGCCAGCGGACACATGTAAAATTCTCAACTTCATTAAATATTAAAGAAATGCAAATCAGGGTCTCCGTGAGCTGTCAGCCTCACACCTTGAAGAATGGTCTATTTGAAAGAGATTGGAAACGACACATGTTGGCTGTGGTGTGGAGAAAGAGGAGCTCTCACCTGCTGTGGGTGGGAGTATAAATTGGTAGAGCCCTAATAGGAAACAGTATGAAGACTCTTTCAAGAATGGAAAATGGAGATATTCTATAAGATAATGATATTGGATACTTACTTGAAGGATATGAAAGCATTGACTTGAGAAGATATATGTATTCATAGCGGCATTATTCTCCATAGCCAGGACATTGAAAAGCCTAAATGCCCACCAGCAGAGGATGACATGAAGAAGCTCTGGATATACTACTAGGATATACAGCAGATGAAATGTGGCTTTTTCCAACAATATGGGTGGAACTTGGGGTGACTGTGCCAAGTGAAATGTCAGAAAGTGAATGACAATTCCAGCTTTCTCTCAGGAAGAATACAAACACCACGACCATCAGCCAAAACAACTAATAATCACAACTGAAGTCACAGCTTAGACTGAAAAATAATAGTGGTTACCTGAGGAAGAACTTGGAAGAGGGAGTGGAAGGTAAGGGCAGACAGAGGTGGTCAGCCTGGTTATAGGAATGACACAGGCACTTGAAAGGTGGGTGTGGTGGTACTTATGCGCAAGTAGAGGTTTGGAGCTATACTTCTTCAATACATAATATTAGAAACCAGTGATAAATCTATAACATTTTAATTGTAAGAGAAATTACTCATTATAATCACATAGTTTACGAACTGTCTTTAAACAGATGTGTCCCTCCAAAGTTTTATGTAAACTGCAGTGAGAATTGAACTGTATAATTATTTTTGTTTGTTTTTGGGCCCCACTTAGACATGCCTAAGGCTGACTCCTAACTCTGAACTCAGGGATCACTCACTGCAGTGCTCAGCGGACCACTTGCAATGCCAGGGTTGGCCACATGCAAGGCAAATGCCCTACCTGCTGTAGTCTACTCAAGTAGTAATAGTTTGCTTAAGTCCCTTCAACTGTAATTTTTTACTGTCTAAACTAAAGTGCTTCCACTTGTAAGGGGAAGAATCATTTTGTAAAACAAATAGTAGTTTTTAAAAAATTTTTCTAATCTATATGAACCATTTTACATGTTGTCTTTGTATAAACATGTTGAGTGAAATACACACTTTATATAAATATAGCTAAATTGTTTGGCCACATATTGTTATTTTTTCATATTATTTTTAATATAAAGTGATAGACAACTTTTCACTGATTTGTACTTTAGTAGTGTATAAAATAAGAATAATACTCTTTTTTAAAGAGTGGGATGTAAGTTCAATATGTAGAAAAATGGTTAAACTCTTTGTGCCATAAGTTTTTTTTAGATAAAATTAGTTTTTTGTTGTTGAAATGATAAAACCAGTGATTTGCCTGACTAAAACACCTTTGCTGAAAATAACATTTTTGACATTTTTATTAAATAATTTTCATGTGTCATTTATTGCTACAAGTGTTATAGTTGTTACAAGTATTATTTATTAAATAATTAAAATCAACAAAGCTATAGGCTATATTCTGCTTTGATGTAGTCCTGAGTAAAGGCTATGCTAATAAGACCATGAGCTCAGATGCATTGTAACCTGTTTTTTCCCCAAACACTCAATAGAGACTGCTTTGTAACTTTCTAATTAATAGATTCAGTGGCCTACTTAAGATCTTTATTCTTTTCTAGCCTCATTAACTATAGACTAACAAATTTTCTTTGAATTATTTTTTTTCCTAGTTCCTGTGGTCCTTCACTTTCAGATCTGTTTCTCTATTTTGTTTTTGGTTCTTATATTTTATTTGGTCCATCCTTTTATGCCCATGTCTCATAAAATCCTAAAACAGGATGTCTTGTTCACTTGGGGCAGTTTCATTGAGTTATGTGCATATTTAAAATCAATGTAATGTCAAAAATTATATTTTGATTGCTTAAAAATATATGTGGTGTTTAAGCCAGGGCTCACAACATGCAAGCGTGCACGCCTATGGAACTGTGTCCCAGGCCAAGTCTTGAAATATTTAAATGTCAACAGCAGAGCTTGCTATGCTCACTGTGTTAAAGTTTTTGAAAGGTAAAGTGTTAAAGATAAAAGTTTTCCCAGTTCCTATTTTTCACTTGAATTTGATCATTGCTAACAAACACTCTCAGGCACTTTCCTTGAAGTGAAACGTCTTACTCAAACAAAAAACAACTCCACCCCCATAAGAATGTTATCAAACTTTGAATATCATTTCTTGATAGTCATTCTTCACTGGAAAAATGATACTGCATGAAAAGAGAAGAAAAAGGTTCTTGAAGATTGTAACTCACTAGTATTTTCCTTGTGGCTGTCATCATACTTTGATTACTTTATGCTTGATTCCTGCCTTAACTATAAAATGTTTAAAAAAGATGGATATTTGAGGATCTCAAGATAAAATAAAAATTGTTAAATTTTACTGCTTTATTTTAATTTTAAGTAATGCAGCATTCTTGACTCTGGGGCCTTGATTACTCAGTAGTGTTTTATCCATTATTGTTTCTGCTTCTTTAGGGCAGAAGTAATCACATTGAGAAAATTCTGCTAGAAAAATCATGTTGACCTGGTTGATTCTGGGGAGCTATCCTGGGAGAGCTGGTCTCAGTTATTGAACTGTGAATGTGTTTGGTTGTCCTGCACACTCGCTATGTAGGAGCCTCCAGTGTTAGAATTAGACTTTATCCCAGAGTTAATTTCATTGCAGTTCCTTATTGAGAAGTTGTGAAACAGGTTTAGAGAGGATAAGAGACTGTTGAAGGTCGTACAGCTTAAAAATTACTGGCAGAGCTGAACAGTAATTTATGTGGCTCTTAATTTAGAGAATTTCTCTGTCCATATCGTGTTAGGAAATATAGAAACCCTTTCAGACACGTTTTGTATAAAGCTCTGACTAGAAAAAAGCATTTCTGTTTATGCTATAAGGATACAGTCAAGTTCAGTACAGTCAAGTTCAAATCCTTCAGAGATTTATTTTGAACTGTGTTCCAGCACACGAGGATCAGCTTCCATTTATTTTTTTACCTGTTTAAAAAAAACCACTTTAATTAGATGGAAATTTAAGTGAGAAATTGAGGTTATTTAGCATTGACTATAATCATTGCTAAGAAAACCCTCAAAATAGACCTGAGTGAAATCAATATAACTGTTTTGATGTTTCAGAGAATAGCAGATGATTATAAATAAAAATGAAAATGATCACCTTTTTGGAGAGTATTTCTTATCAAAATAATTTTAGTTGGGAAGCATTTTCCAAAAATATGGGAATAGCATGGGAGCTATTAGGTTCCAGTCACTCAGATTCAGCAGTTGACAAATCATAGCTAATATTACTTTACCTTTTAGGACAAGCAAACACATTCACAGTTCAATAACTGAGACCAGCTCTCCCAGTATGGTTCCCCAGAATCAACCAGGTCAACACGATTTTTCTAGCAGAATTTTCTCAATGTGATTACTTTTGCCCTAAAGAAGCAGGAACAATAATGGATAATCCTCTCCCTCCCTATATATTTTTAAGCTTTAATTGACATTAGATTCAGGTGTACAACAGAAATGATCGCAAAACATCTAAGACTAGTTCATATCCTTCCTATTTTCATAGTTGCTTATTTTCTCTTGTGATGAGGATGCCATTAGAATTTTTTGATTTGGGGGCCACACCCAAGAGTGCGCAGGGGACCATATGGGATGCTGGGAAACAAACCTGGGTTGGCCATATGCCAGGCAAATGCCCTACCCGCTGTACTGTCTCTCTGGCCCCACCATTAGATTATTTTGAATCAAATTCCAGAGAGCACATGATTTCATCACCTAGAAATGTTCCAGTTTTCTGGAGAGAGTAGTTCTTAAAATTGTAATTTGGCATTTGTAATGAAGTGTCTGGACATGGTAGCTAGAATAAATGAAAGAAATCAGAAGTCATTTGTAAACTGACTTCTAACCATTTGTTCCTCTGATCCTCCCTATTTGTCTTATTTCACTTTTCTTTAAACTCACTTTTTTTTTTTGCTTTTTTGGGTCACACTCGGTGATGCACAGGGGTTACTCGTGGTTCTGCACTCAGGAGTTACTCCTGGCGGTGCTCAGGGGACCATATGGGATGCTGAGAATCGAACCTGGGTCGGCCGTGTGCAAGGCAAACGCCCTGCCCGCTGTGCTATCTCTCCAGCCCCTAAACTCACTTCTTTTATATTTTGGTATTTGGGCTTCACCTGGTGATGCTCAGCAGTGACTTTCGGTAGTGCTCATGGATTATATGCAGTCCTGGGGATCAAACCTAGGTCTCTTTCATGTAAAGCATGTTTTTGCGCTCATTCAGCTATGTCTCTGGCCTTCCCTCTAAACTTCTAAGAGAAGACACTTTTAGCTCTTTTCTCCCCCGTTTACACCATTACTCATTGTGTTATTATTTCTACCTCCTTACTATATTGAAACTGTTCAAAGACCTAGCATTCCCATTTTCAAATACATTTGCTGTATAGTTGGCATAATTTGTTATTTGACTCATCTGACTCACTTTCAATGTTGACAACACATTCTTATTGAAACTTCTCTCTCCTTTAGTCCAGGTGGAAAAGCAGTGAAGCACTTTTCCTCTAAGGAAACTTTTTTGGATCATTTTTAGCAGATTATTCACAACTGCACTGTCGCACTGTCCTCCCGCCGTTCATCGATTTGCTCAAGCGGGCCCAGTAACGTCTCCATCGTGAGACTTGTTGTTACTGTGTTTTGGCATATCGAATACATCACGGGGAACTTGCCAGGCTTTGCCGTGCGGGCGAGATCCTCTCGGTAGCTTGCCGGGCTCTCCGAGAGGTGCAGAGGAATCGAACCCGGCTCAGCCGGGCGGGCCGCTTGCAAGGTAAACGCCCTACCGCAAGCAATACAAAACAGTTTAGGGGCAGGCTTTGGAGGAGGTAGGAATACTCGAAATAATGGTGGGAGGGTGTAATGGTGGAGGAATTGGTGTTGTAATGTTGAATGTAATATGTTATTGTGAACAACTTTATAAAAAAAAATTTAAAAAAGAAGAAAAACAGTGAAGAATGCTGACTACATGGCTTTGCTCCCCAAAACATACAGAAGTCTAAATTTAAAACACATACAGAGAATAGCGATTCTAAAGAGAAAAATTCCTCTATTTAGAAGAATTCCCTCAATGGCTCTTTACTAGTCAAACTTAAAAGTGAGGATATATTTCCAGAAAATTTGTTAATGACCAAAAAGAAAATAAATGGGTAAGAGCCTATAGAAGAGAGTACAAGCAGAAGAGCACATGTCTGGTGAGGCCCTGGGCTCTGTCCCTGACTCTGTTGGGCTCAGTGATCCTGGTGGGCACTGTACACTGCTGGCTGTGGTCCCTGTTTACCAAAACGATTGGTGGGGGCAGAAAGAGACAGAGACAGAGACAGAAAGGGGAGGCAGAGAAAGAGAGAAAGAGTACATTGAGAAATTTAAGCTCTCTAGAGATACCATTAATGCCCTAAAATTATTTGGTAGTGTAATAAAGTCTACTCTGCAGATAAGTGAAAATTTGGGGCATCTTTTGAAGCAGTTACGGTTGCAACATAAAAAGTGGTTGAATTTCCACAGTGACTGTTACAATTGAGAATATACATTTCTAGGGTTCTCAGATGACAGAACCAGAAGTCAGTACTTTTTCAGAGGTTCCTGGAGATTCCAGTCAGTAGTTTGTCTTGAAAGAAAAAAAAAACCACTATCTTTTCATCAAACATATATACACACATATGTTATTGGGGAAAGTACTTAGAATTGAATGGAGGGATCCACACATTACAGGTTTCTGTCAAACGTTGAAGAAAATGGAGGTGACTGAAAAGAATAAAAACAATTTAGTTTTTGTATGCTAAATATTAAAATGCTTATTTTCTCATGGGGGAGATTAAAAAGTGAGCATATTCTATGGTGAAGACTCTTAAAAATATTAAGTCATTAAATTATATGCTATGTGCCAGGGCGAAAACTCAGAGGGCTCTGTGAGGCTCAGGTTTTGCATGCCTGAGTCCTGGGTTTAAGTCCCAGCACCACATGGTTCCAAGGAGGTAGTGGTAGCCCCAGCATTAGTAGTGTTGGCCACTAACTTCCCAAAGAAGAAAAAAAAATATGCTTGTAAATCATTATTAAATATGGAAATAAAAGACTAAGGCTATTAAATCAGTTTTCTGTTTACTAGCAGAATGTTTTTTTTTTTTAAAACGCAAAGCAGGTTACTCACTATTTTATCTTTATTTCAAAAAGCTCCTGAGATGATATTTCTGTAACCACTTTTGCCTCTGTTCTTCCTGAAGATTCTTCATATACGACCTAACTCTCTCTATTTTTATGTTCTGTCTTTCGGAGCTGTAGTTCATTTAATCGCTGTTGTGTTTATTTATCCCTTGTACCCACCCCCTATCCCAAACATTTTTTTTAATTTCTTTTTTTAAAAATTTTATTATATATTTATTTTTTTATTAGACATATGAGGTACAGTTGTAGACTTACAAATTTTTGTGCTTGGGTTTCAATTACACAATGATCAAACGCCCATCCCTCCACCAGTGCCCACTTCCCACCACCACGGATCCCAGCATCCCTCCCACCCCCCAACTCCTTATCCCACCCTTCCTTTGTGGCAGGGCATTCCCTTTTATCCTTATCATTCACATAATTGAAGACCAAAAAATTTCATTTGAGTCTAATTTAAGATAAACCTTGTGAATGGGCCATTTAGAAAATTCTTGGACCAGAGTTCAGTAGTACAGTGGGTAGGGCATTTGCCTTGCATGCAGCTGACTCCGGTTCGATCCCCGATCCTTGTCCTCCCGTAGGATTCTTATCCCCTGAGCACTGCCAGTAGTCACTACTGAGTGCAGAGCCATTAAGTAATGCCTGAGCATCACCAAGTATGGCCCTAAAACAAAAAAGGAATGCTCCTTTTGGACTACTGTTTGGTTTGAATATAAAGAAAGCGTTTTCTTCAAGCAGTCGTTATCTTGTCATCTTGATGATAAAGCAGAAGTAGTGGTGAGGAAATGATCAGCTCCAGTTTAGAAAACAGTGTAGCGTGGAGCAGCTAGGCTCGAAGTTGGGTCCTTTAATGAATGTTAAAGCTGTAGACAGTTTTGTAGACTGTATTAATAACCTCATCATTATAGTATCCTGCTCTTTACTAAAACATGCTGTTTAATTGCAGTGTTGAAAGATTTCAATTTTACACTTTTTAGAAAGACACACTTAAATTGATTTTGTGAGTAGACAAAGTCATTGTGTTTATATGTGCTCCGTTACTGATTTTGTCTGGTTTGATAGTCACTTAAAAATGTGTTATGTCATTGTCTCAACTATGATAGTTTATCACAAGTAGAACAGTACAGTTTGTACTCTAGAGTTTGGAAATATTATATATGTAGAGAATGTTGAAAATGAAATGTTATTAGCAATTTGATGTTTCATATTCTGGGAAAGCAGGCTTTTTACAAATAAAGGTACCGGAGAACACTTGATGAAATTTCCCAAGTTTTAAAACAGATTCACATAAATAGTAAAAATGACTTGGAATATCTGGTTTAATATTAAATTATATTACAAGCCATTGTAATCAAACTAGGGTTCACAGTGAGAGCCTCATAGAGGAGTATTAAGGAATTAAAATTTGTTTACTTAAAACCATTTGCCTGTCTCTTGCCTGCCTACTAGTAGAGGCTCTGTGCCAAGTTCTGCAGGTGGAATGGTGATCAGTAGACATACGAAGTCCCATCATTCAGCTTATGTTCTGGTAGATAGACATTAAACACCTGTTTGTCTTATGGCTGTACTTCAAAGAAGTTCAGTGTGTGCTTTTGTGAGCACACGATAGGGGGTAAGGGAAGGAGACAAGAAGAGCGTGGGGTGGAGGTGAGACGTTAGGCTGGTTATAGAATACCCTGTCACCCTATTTTAAGCACCCTGTACACAGAGAAAATTCATTCTTCATTTGTTCACTGTGGGAAATACTTAGAGGAAGTCATTAAGGATCCTTGAGGGGGACAGGAAGAGAGTTGAAAGGGCTTGAGTGCATGCTTTGCAGATAGAGCCTTGGGTTTGATCCTGACATTCCAGAGTTCTTCAGGCTTTCCGGCCCCCCCCCCCCCCCCAACTCCCCTGGGGGTTACTCCCAAACTACAAGTTGGGAATAATCATCTCTCAGCACTGATGGGTGTGGTCCAGGCTTTCGCTCTCCAAAATATTTGATACTTCCTCCATGTAGAGATAATCTCTGTTGTTGGCACTTGGGTCTATATTTTAATATTTTTTTATGTGTCTGTTTGCACCTGTATATTTTCAGGAATGAAATTGAAAGTAAAATGAATCTCCTTCCCTTCTAGGAAGGTAAAGGTAAAGGTAAAGGTAAAGGCCCTCCCGTTGATGATCGTCGATTTGCTCGAGCGGGCCCAGTGACGTCTCCATTGGAGACTTTGTTGTTACTGTGTTTGGCATATCGAATACTCACGGTAGCTTGCTGGGCTCTCCGAGAGGGGCGGAGGAATAGCACAGCGGTAGGGCGTTCGCCTTACAAGCGGCCAACATGGCCGACCCAAGTTCGATTCCCTTCTAGGAAGGCCTTAAAAATGAAATGCCTTGGATTCTCTGTAAGATGATTCAGTAAATGTCATTTCTTTAGAATGAATGATTCTTAGATTCCCTGTATGCTATATCAGGATCACCAATTTTCTTTAGATAAATCAACACTATGCCGTAGCACCACTTAGTAACCGCCTTATGATTATGTAGGTGGATACCCATTAATGGTTTAGTTTGTTCTTTTGGGCCATACCTGGGCCAATTATGAATTTGTGATAAACGATGAACAATATTTTGAATCATAATATTTTTGAACCAGATGGGAGTAATTTATATTTATTATAGGCCTTTACTAAAAAGTGAAAAATGACTAGATTTCTCTCCTATAATCCAATTTTTTATAATCCAATATTTTAATAGATTTATCTTTTATACTTGATCCATTCTTTTTGTATATCTCATTGTCTTTTTACCACTTAACTGCCGTTACCTTCTTAATGGTCATTGTGGGGTTTTTATAGCCACTATTACAGAATGAATATATTTAGTTTGTTGAGATCTTTTGTTCTGAAAATATACTGAAGCAACAAGTTTTTTTGGGGGGGGGTGGGTCATACATGGGACTATTCCTAGCTCAGTGCTTGGGTGTCATTTCTGGTGGTGCTCAGATGATTGTTTAGTGCTGGGGATCAAACCTGGGGTTCCCACATACAAACATAGATTCTAGGCTTTGAGCCATTTCCTTGCTCCAGTATGGGTATTTTTATTTTGCATGTGCTATCTTCTGACTTAAAAAAAAAGCTTTTTAAGAATAATTATGCCGCTTGCTGAAAGGAGGCTGTAGACCAAACATGATTGCCACTCAATGCCTCTTTTGCAAAACACAACACCCAAAAGGAGAGAGAGAACAAAAGGGAATGCCCTGCCACAGAGGCAGGGTGGCATGGGAGGGGTGGGGGTGGGAGGGATACTGGGACCCGTGGTGGTGGGAAATGGGCACTGGTGGAGGGATGGGTATTTGATCATTGTATGACTGAAACCCAAGCACAAAAATTTGTAAGTCTACAACTGTACCTCATGGTGTTTCACTAATAAAAATTTTAAAAAAAAGAATAATTATGCTGCTGCTTAGAGATTTTTTTTTTTGTGATGATGAGGGAGATTCGAAGAAACTAAGCTTGCTTTTTAGATTTTATTTCCTTCCCTCCATCCTTTATTATTATATGCTCCTTAAAAACTATGGGTGGTTTTAGCGGGGATGATTATTTTATTGTAAGCTATACACGATTTTCCTTTCATCCTGCATTGTAAAGAAGGTGCTGTTTTTACAGTTTATAGCTATGTCCCAATAGACCAGTGTGCTTTCCCCAGTAAATATAATCCCTGTAGGACTTAGAATGTGCTGTTGCTGGGTTGCGGGTGGTAAGGCTAGAGTCTGCTTAGTAACTGGGCTTGGCTTTTAGCAAGCACGGAAGATTGTGTGCAGGTCAGCTCTGGGTTGAGACTATGTACAGAAGATCCTGCTGCTTTAGCTGCTGGCACTGGGGGCTGGGCTGGCCCCTGTCCCTGGATACTTCGAATGAGACATTTTGGCAACTCTCCAGTTTGGAAATATATCTTCTCAGGTTCCAGGCCTCCCTTCGCTGGTCTGAGGGCAGAGCCTGGGGAGAGTAGCAGCCTCAGGTGGACTCGTAGCTTTGCCAAAGTTTGGTCTCCTGCCTGGAGAGCGGTGCTGTTTATCTGAGGACTGTTTGGGAGCAGATTGGCAAATACAGGTCAGGAAGTGTTTATGATCTGCACAACAATCTTCTCCTTTTCCATTTAGGCAGTTGTAGGTTTGAGTTTGGTATTCAGTTATTATTTCTCTCTCTCTATTTTTTTTTCTTTTTCTTTCTGGGTCACACTGGCGTTGCACAGGGGTTACTCCTGGCTCTTCACTCAGGAATTACTCCTGGCGGTGCTCTGGGGACCCTATGGGATGCTGGGAATCGAACCCGGGTTGGCCGCGTGCAAGGCAAATGCCCTACCCGCTGTGCTATTGTTTAAGCCCAGTTATTATTTCTCTAATGTTTTTTTCTTGAACAATTTTTTTTGATATCTTCAAGGGAAAAATAGGAAAACTTCAACTGAGGAAATATGGTTTGTCTCAAATTTATAGAGGCTCATAAAAGAAAGGAAAGTGACTTTCTGGTGATGTTGCCCAGTGCCTTCCCACTAACGGGAATTAGTAATGTTTGGAAGGTGACCATTGATATGGGGAACAAGTGGGTGGTCTTTTTTCCTGGAATGTCCAACCCAGTATTACTTTAAAATTTTATTCTACTCACCTTTTAAATATGCTTCATTCAAAATGAACCTTTTTTTAAATTGCAGCCCTGATCCTTTGCTGCCTCTTTGCTATCTCTTCATGCCTGAGACTTCGGGTCAGTTCTCTTAAATGTTGTTCTACAGTTAACATGGGGGTATCTCCTTCAGTAGCTTGTCACCGCTTTAGTTTTATTTGTGTGAGTGCAGGACCTAATATTTTATTTGTTATAACAGATGCTTACCACATATCTATTTTTATTTATCATAATTTTATAATTATATATAATTTATTTATAACATGATATATAATAAATTATATATAATTTTTATTATAATTTCATTTAAACTGAGTGTGTTGGTTATATTTTTAAGTTCTTTTAAAATATATTTTCTTCAAATGTAAATTCTGTGTTATCTCATTGACATAAAATATCTTAGAGATGGTGAGATTAGGATGGTTAAAGACTCAGTGAACCCGGGACCTAGCCTATTTCTTAAAAAAAAAAAAATGAGTTACAGTGGTAAGAAAGGAATTTTTAGGGGCAATGAAGCTATAACTTATAATGCCTTCCTTACGAGGATAGAGGAATGTGATACAATAGATAAGTGGCTGAGATGAGATCATTTCTACCTGTGAAGAGAAAATTCTGCTTCTTCGCATGATTTATCAGGACCTGAATATTTGGAAAAATTGCAAAGTTAATTTTAGTTATTTGTGCACTTTCTTCTCATTCTTTGAAACTCCCATTTTGGATTTTGTACACTTCGCTTTGGCTTTTGTGTACTCTTTATTTTTTGCCCTTGAATAAGTTTGTCAGAAAGGTTGATAACACTTGTCAACATAAGCCCTTGTAGTTTCCAGTTTGAGTTTTTGTGGAATTTATGTTTTCGGACAGAAGTTTCTTTTGAGATAGGGTTTTTTTTTGTTTGTTTCACTTTTCTGATCATACAAGCAATAGTTAGCCTTGGAGTTTTACCCTTTGTAAAAACTTGGTTTATTAATTATTAGTACCATGGTCAGATGTGTTCTACTTCAGAGTTGGTGGTCGTGTGTGGGTCTGCTACAGGTTTTGTGCTTGGGGCTTGCTCCTGATAGAGCTTAGAGCATCATGTGGTCCTAGGAATTGAACCCAGGACTTTTTTTTTTTTTTTTACTGTGAACTTTAGTTTAATACGTCTTTTTTTTAAATTAATTTTTATCAGTGAGACACCATGAGGTACAGTTGTAGATTTACAAATTTTAGTGCTTGGGGTTTGATTATAGAATGATCAAATACCCATCCCTCCACCAGTGCCCATTTTCCACCACCATGGATCCTAGTATCCCTCCCACCCCCATCTCCCCCATCCCACCTTACCTCTGTGTCAGGGCATTCCCCATTGTTCTCTCTCTCCTTTTGGGTGCTTGGTTTGCAAAAGAGGCACTGAGTGGCAATCATGTTCGGTCTATAGTCTACTTTCAGCATGCATCTCCCATCCTGGGAGGATCCTCCCAACACCCTTTATTTGCTGCTCCCTTCTCTGTCTGAGCTGCCTTTTCCCCTAGAATGCCCGGCTGGCCTCTAAACCATGGAGTAATCCTTCTGGTGCTGATCTCGGCTATTCTTGAACCCAGGACTTCTTCCTGCAGAACACACACTGAAATCTTTTGAGCTAGCTCTCCCTCCCTACTTCCAAGTTTCTGAAGCATTTTGTCAACTCATTTTAAATTATAATATTCAGTCATTTTTTGTTTTGTTCAAAGAAAAATAATGGTCCTGGAGACTATTTCTATGAGAGGTTTTATTTTGATATCTCATTTATTATAGCCCCATAACTGTATTTTTTGACCTCTCACTTATTATAGCCCCATATTGTTAAATAATAGCTTTTATATTGTGCTCATTTAAACTGAAATCAATTAATAAATATATTCTTTGGTAAGTTAGGCAAGGCAGATAGACTTGACATCTTGATATTCTTTGTCTAAGTGGTTTTTAATTTTGGTTTGCATTCTTCTGTGTCTTTTACAGTTTAGAATGACTTCTGAAGTATTTTAGCTTTATGGTTTTTTACATAAAAGTTTTTGTACTCTATAAAATGTTTGCACCTATTTTGTTTTTCACTGAACAGCAACAATAGATGTCCAGGTTGAAAGGTATTGTCATTTTACTGCGTTAAGCATCTGCCTGGCTGAGGCTGGAGAGGTAGTACCGAGGGTAAAGTGCTTGTCTTGCACACGGCTGAACCAGGGTCCATCTCCAGTGCTCCCTCTGGTTTCCCGAGCCTTCCATAAATGATCCCTGAGTGTGGAGCCAGGAGTAAACACTGGGCACTGCTGGTGTGGCCCCCAAACCGAAACCAATACATAAGTAAATGAATGGCTGCATGGCTTTCTGAGGTTCAGATCTAGCATAGTTTATTAAACCATTTGTTCATTGATAGGCATTTAGGTTATTTGCATTCTTCCGTGTCTTTTACAGTTCATTCTCTTAGAGTTTTGTAATAAATATTCTTGGGAATATATTAAGAAGTACTGATGTGGGGAGAAGCATGCTGAAAGTAGACTCTAGACCGAACATGATCGCCACTCAATGCCTCTTTTGCAAACCACAGCACCCAAGAGGAGAGAGAGAACAAAAGGGAATGTCCTGCCACAGAGGCAGGGTGAGATGGGGGGATGAGGGGGATGGGAGGGATACTGGGATCCGTGGTGGTGGGAAATGGGCACCGGTGGAGGGATGGGTATTTGATCATTGTATAATTGAAACCCAAGCACAAAAATTTATAATTCTGCAACTGTACCTCATGATGTCTCACTAATAAAAATTTAAAATAAAAGAAAGAAATGTGTACAAATTACAAAAAAAAAAAAGTACTGGTGTGCTGGTTCTGAAGATTTGAAGATTTACCAACTTACAGTCTTTTGAATTTTTTTTTTTCTTTTTGGGTCACACCCGGCAATGCACAGGGGTTACTCCTGGCTCTGCACTCAGGAATTACCTCTGGCGGTACTCAGGGGACCATATGGGATGCTGGGAATCGAACCCGGGTTGACCGCGTGCAAGGCAAATGCCCTACCCGTTGTGCTATTGCTCCAGCCCTAATTTTTTTTTTTAAATCTTCCCGGCAATGCTCAGGAGATCCAGGGCCCCTTTTGGCAATGCTTGGCTCTGTGCTGAAGTGCAAGGGTTTGAGGAAGTGGGACATCTTGGGCCCTGTGGTGCTGGGGATACCCAGGCCATCAGTGCTTGAAGGCCTGCAGGTCCACACTCAGTGATGCTCAGAGACCTCCAGGGCTTTACCTAGTCATGCTCGGGGGACCGTGTGGTGCAGGTTTGAACCACAGTCTCTTGATGCAAAGCATTGCACCTCAAACTCTTTTTAGGCCATAGAACTTACTATTATTAGTGCTTTCACATTTTATCGTTGTGATAGATTAAGAACGTAATTCATTGTGTTTTAATATTTACAGCTTTGTTAAGAGGAAGAAGAATTTAATGATAAAGCTGGGTAGACTATGGTTTCCTGGCATAAATTCTTTATAGAGACATTGTTATTGTTTGAAACAAAAGACTGTATAAAAGGTAAAAAAAAAGTGGATTTGTAATTTTATATAACCAAACACTTAATTTCCTCTTCCTGGTTCATTTTAGCTAATTTAGTTTTTGACTACAGCTTTAACTTTGGTGAAAAAGTACTTATGTTTTATATTCTAGAATCAGAAATTAAAAAAAAAAATCTAAGATCTTAGGAAACACCCCCAAATAAAATAGCTTAATACTATACGGCACCAAGTTACTATATTCTATTCTGACTTAGAGAACTGGAGAAATAAATTGAACGTAGTTTAGAAGTTCCAGAGTGATAATGCAGTCGATAGGGCAGTTGTTATTGTCTGGGGCTAATCCAGGTTTGACCCTTGGTACCATATATGGTTACCAAACCCCTCCAGGAGTAGGTCCTGAGAATTGCGGGGTATGGACCCAAAACAACAGTACCTTGGAATATAGGCAAATAAAAAACAAAACAAAACTATTTTTGAGTGTAATTTTTGTGTTGTTAAATTTAAAGTATTTTGTGATGAATCGTAAAACAGTCAAGTTTTTAATTTTTCTCTGACATTTTCATTATTGTTCTTTCCTGTTTTCCTTTTTTAGAAAAAGATTTAAGAGATTAGGCAGAAGGAGAAGGCAGGAAGTCTCCATGGTATGAGAGGGCCGCTCCTAAGCAAGATTCCTACTATTTTTGTTTTGAATGTAATTTTTTTTAATGACCAACTTCTCACGCACATTGTAATACTGTGGGATGTAGTGCATTCTGTATTTCATGGTTTTGTGCAATTAATGAACAGTTTTGTTTTTATCATACTTGGTTTTATGTCTTGCAGTGGTTTTATTAAATGAAAGTAATAGAAATAGTTCTGCCTTCACCTATTTCCTGTAGGGAAAAATTGCTTTGAAATGGAACCAAAGGATCCTTTGGCTTGAGTGGCCGTGGAAACAAGGGAAGAGGCAGCAGCCAGCTGCTCTCTGACCCCTCCTAGGGACTTCGGCCTCCCCTGGGGTCAGTGAAAGGCTCCTTGGACAACGAGTGGGCTCCTGTTATCCCTAGACTCTCCCTGGGGTGCAGGCACCACCAGGGCCCGACCCACAGCTGTCTCAGCCATGTCCCGGAGGAGGAGTTTTTTTTTTTTTTTTTGACTTAAACTTGATTTATTTTCTGGACTTTAAACTTTAATTGAACAAAGAACTACTTAGATTTGATCATAACCTATACAACACTAATGATCCTGCTATCACGCATTGAAGAAAGGAAGGCAATCATTGGATTATACAATTACGCTCATGAAATGACCCATGGAACAAGGTAGTCCTGCACTCTTTTGACTTGTGCTCTGACTCTGACCATAACAGAGGACAGACAAAAGGGTCCCTGTGGGACAGGACAGGTTCGACATTTTTTTTTTTTTTTTTTTTTGCGTTTTGATAAACACCGAAGAAGCTGAGGCTGTTAGACTTGATTTTGGGTTAAATATCACAATTGGTTCTTTGAGCGTCATAGAATCTCTTAACTGCTTCCACTATGTAACAAGTAATTAGAAATTTTGAAAATGAAACTGTGGGACAGCGAATGTAACTCAATGGTTGAAGGTATATTTTGTGTATAGGAGGCTTTGGATTAGACCCGCTCCCCCCCCCAAAAAAAAGAAAAAAACCACAAAGAGGGAACACAGTGAACCAGAAAATAAAATAGTTATTCTCTAATTTCTCAAAACATTTCTTGCCTCCACGAATTAAAATTCTTAATTAAAATGCTTTTACGTTGTGTAAAAACTTTATATGAATATTTTAATCCACAAGGTTGCTTTTATTTGTGATACTTTTTTTGTCAAGTGTCAGTTTATGGCAAAACTCTGGTGTGCTCATCAGTATTCTGGATAATGTCCAAGAATCATTGTCATATGGGTCATTTTAAATATGTGCTGTTAAAATTCTATGTGAACATAATATTTCTTTGTATTTTGTAGAAATAAACTATGTACTCGCTTTGAAGTGCTGTGGAAATGGACTAATAATAGTACACATTCATTTTCTCAGAATCTTTTATCTTTCATCTGACTCTATTTGTACAGACTCTAACATAGTCTTGTTTGGCCATTTCGGTTGAAGAGAGCACTCAGGATGTATCCGTTTTATTAACATATTTAATAATTATATTATTATATTTAATAATTCCCTGTAAATGTTGTTTTTGTATCATTGATGACAAGTACAGTGTAAGACTTGATTCCCATTCTTTAACTCTAAATTCAAACTTAAATTCAAAATTAAACATTAATTTAAATTTAACCACAGAGTACAAAATAAAGCAGAAACAAAATACTGCAGTATAAAGTTAGCAGCAGATACAGACGCAGAAGCACTTAGTTCCAAGAAGAGTCACCATGAAATTCATTGGGGGTAGAGGAGATTTTTGATTAATTTTGGAAACAGTAGAAAGGCTATAAATATAAAGTAGTGGAAGAAGAGTGCCCATATTCCCAGGGAATAGTTAACTCGTCGTCATGCTTGGGGCACAAAAGATACACTAAAATCAACTTGGGCAACAGGACCCACAGTCAGTATAGAAAGAGATGGATGCAGTGAATGGCTTCGTCTCCCAAAAGGCGTTGATCTGAGCTAGGTGATACTCAGCTTTCCAGGTTTCCAACATTGCATGCGTTTGCTCCAGTGTCTCTTGGAGAAACAGTTTCAGTTCAAGATCAGATCAGACAAACGGATGGGGAAAATGGGATGTCACCTACACCTCACAAGAACAGATGAGCTGTGCTGAAGTTCAGGGTGGAACTAATTATTCCGACTAACCTTACTCCAAATAGTAAAGTCAGGGGAGGTCTGGAGGATGGAGCTGACTTTGGAATGGGCTTCGTAGATCTTTGGCTTAACCCAACTCTCACAAACACGTTATCTTTGCATTCCAGATCCAAATTTGTGTGGGGTATTTCATTTTTTATTTATTTACTTATTTTAATTTTTTATTTTTATTAGTGAGACATCGTGAGGTACAGTTGCAGACTTACAAATTTTTGTGCTTGGGTTTCAATTATACAATGATCAAATACCCATCCCTCCACCAGTGCCCATTCTCCACCACTACCAGTCCCAGTATCCCTCCCACCCACCATCCACCCCATCCCACCCTGCCTCTGTGGCAGGGCATTCCCTTTTGTTCTCTCTCTCTCTCTCTCTCTCTCTCTCTCTCTCTTTCTCTCTCTCTCATTGGGTGTTGTGGTTTGCAAAAGAGGCAACGGGTGGCAATCATGTTTGGTCTAGAGTCAACTTTCAGCATGCTTCTCCCATCCTGGGAGGATCCTCCCAACACCCTTTATTTGGTGCTCCCTTCTCTATCTGAGCTCCCTTTTCCCCTGGCATGTGTAGCTGGCCTCCAAGCCATGGAGCAAAATTCCTGGTACTAATCTTGGCCATTCTTGGGTGTTAGTCTCCTATTTTGTTTGTGTGGGGTATTTTAAAGGTTGTTTTGGTAGGCTTAAATGCAAAATGACCTTAGTTCCTATCCGTTTAAAATAAGAATCTTTTGCTGTAGACCAGCTTTGTTCCTGTTCCTTATAGTTAAGTAGCATCTTATTGCTACTTCTGCTGCAGAATCTCGCTTTTTTCTTTTCTCCATAGTTGATTAAGTAGACTAGCATAAAGGAAAAAAAAAACCACGAAGGCTTAAGATTTAGTAATTTAATATGGCTGTCCTTACAGTTTGCACTTTGTCCCCTCTGCGATTTCATTTGCCATGTTAAGTGAATTACTTTTTTCCTTTTTCCTCTCCTTCCCTTACATTTGTTGTGGTTGCTGCAGTGACCTGGGTCATACACACTTGGTTGTTATGTCCACAGACTCAGTCATTTTGCTTATTAGGGTTGTGTGTCTCCTACTTAACACAGGTATTCACTGGGGTAACTAGTGTTGGGGCTCAAACACATTCTGGGGGTTGCCCTTGCTGATGACAACGCTCTCGGCTGCCAGACTCTTTCTGTCGTGATTGCTTGTCTTTTTAGTTTCTGTGTTCTTGCGCACGTGGCTCACACTTTTTAATTGTGTTGCTAGCATGTACCAGAACCTGCTGGGCCAGGAATTCCACACTCCATGGTAGTTTCAGCATAACTTCTGGAATTTGTGGGGTGCTCTGGGCTTTGAACCCATGTCCTCACCTTTGCAGGTCAGGTGCTTTTAACCACTGAGTCATTCCTGGGATTCTGAATTACTTTTTTGTTGGTTTGGGGGCCACACCCAATAGTGCTCAGGGCTTATTACTGTCTCTGAGCTCAATGATCAGTCCTTGCGAGTGCTTACAGGACTATTTGAGTTTTGGGGATTTTTTGCAGGCAAGCACTCTATCCACTGTGCTATCTTTCCTGGGCTCCTGAATTGCTGATTTCTTTTCTTCTTTTTTTTAATTCTTAATATATATATAAAAAGTCCCTCCCGTTGATCGTCGATTTGCTCGAGCGGGCCCAGTAACGTCTCCATTGGAGACTTTGTTGTTACTGTGTTTGGCATATCGAATACTCTCGGTAGCTTGCCGGGCACTGTGAGGTACAGTTACAGACTTACAAACTTTCGTGTTGATGTTTCAGTCATACAATGATTGAGTACCCATCCCTCCACCAGTGCCCATTCTCCACCACCAGTGATCATGGTATCCCTCCCACTACCCCTTCCCCCCCCTCGGCCCCCGTGGTAGGCATTTCCTTTTACTCTTTCTCTCTCCTTTAGGGTGTTGTGGTCTGCAATGCAGGTATTAAGTGGTTTGGTCTATAGTTTGGTTGTCTGTAGTCTACTTTCATGTTTGGTCTGTAGTCTACTTTCAACTGCTGATTTCTTTATTTTTATTTATTTTTTAATTTTTATTAGTGAAACACCATGAGGTACAGTTGTAGACTTACAAATTTTCGTGCTTGGGTTTCAGTTATACAATGATCAAGTACCCATCCTTTCACCAGTGCCCATTTTCCACCACCACGGGTCCCAGTATTCCTCCCACCCCCCATCCCCCCAGTCCTATCCCGCCTCTGTGGCAGGGCATTCCCTTTTGTTCTCTCTCTCCTTTTGGATGTTGGAACAAAGGCAGAGCTGTAGACCAATGGAACAGGGTTGAATATACTGACATCTCCCCCCAAGCATATGATCATCTAATCTTCGATAAGGGGGCAAGAAAAGTGAAGTGGAGCAAGGAAAGCCTCTTTAACAAACTGTGCTGGCAAAACTGGACGGCTCCATGCAAAAAAGTGGGCTCAACTGCTGATTGCTTAAGCAGCTTGTGATTCTGGTTGTTACACCTTTCATCTTGCTCTGATATCCCATCCTTGGATTCATGTTTCCTCTCTCCTTTCCCTCTTCCTTTTAGGTGCGTTTCCCATCTGTCCTTGTTTCTTTGGCCCCTATCTGTTTTGTGGCTGTGCTTACTATCTCTTAAGTTGAAAACAGATTCTTGCTTTGTCTCATCAAGGTTCCGGCATATCTCTCTGAAGCTCTCTGAAATCCACTTGTTTCAAATTGAGCTTTTCACGAAACAACAAGCAGCAGTCATTAGTATCCCCCAGATATCTTTTCAGGCTCTTTCCTCAGAGAGTGTCTAGTTTTTCTCCCATCGTTTTCATTTCCCCTGCCTCACTGGCACAAGCTTTTCTTTCGATTTTGAATGACAAAAATTCATGGAGTCATAATTGGGGTCACTGAACTGACAGTGCCACTTGTGAAATTATGACTTTGAAATAGCCTTGTTAAGATGGACTTTGAGCACTCCTCCCTTCTTCTCTTCCTGTGTTTCGGTCACAGCTCACAGGGTGGAGCTCATCACTTTCATGAAATATTGGACAGACATAGTAGGTTATTTCTACCTCGGGATGGCATTTGCTTTTTTCTTTGTTTTGAAAATTCTGCTTGCTTCAGTAATACTGATTCATCCCATAATTAGACAATAAGGCCTTGGACTATGTCAACAGGTAAACAAATGATTGTTCTGACAGTTGAGGCAACACTTCTCTCTCTACTAACATCTACTCTTCATCCATTTCTGTTTTTTTTTTTATAATTCACGCTTAGTTTTTGTTTGCAGTCTTGAAAGAGTTAGAGATGAACCATCTAGACCGAAGCGCAGGTGTATACGTTTTACTTATATCTGTGAGTATTCTAAGTGAGGGATAGCAAAAGAGAAGCCTGTGGTTTTAGAAGTAAGATTTCTATCTTGGGGCTGGAGCGATAGCACAGCAGGTAGGGCATTTGCCTTGCACGCAGCCAAGCTGGCCGACCCGGGTTCGATTCCCAGCATCCCATATGGTCCCCTGAGCACCGCCAGGAGTAATTCCTGAGTGCATGAGCCAGAAGTAACCCCTGAGCATCGCCGGGTGTGACCCAAAAAGCAAAAAAGAAAAAAAAATTGAGAATAACCTTGTGGCTGTAACAATAAATATCAAACAATTGAAAAAAAAAAGATTTCTCTCTTACTTACAGAAGGAGGCAGTTTGATTACAGTTCATCAGAGTTCGGCTTCAGTGAAGCCATGGGAAAACCTTCCATGTCATGGACTGCAAGATTCTAAATGCAGTGATTTCATTTTGAAAGGATTGGGGAGACTGGAGGGAAGTTTGAAATAGCTACAGTTGGAACAAGAGAATGGAGGTTCAGTGGAAAACAAGAATTAGAAGTGAAATAGAATCCGGCTGGGGAAAAATCAGCAGATAATAATAAGACATAGCAATAAGGAACAGAACAGAGTGAAAGGGAAGTGTGTTTAGTACAGTTAAAAAAGAAAAGGATGGAGCAGAGGAATAAAATATTGGCTCGCTTGAGATGGAAGAGTGTTGGGTAGTTTACAGTCATCATAAGAGCCAGAGGGAGAGTAAGTAGGTAAGGAACTTGTGCCTGGCCGACCTGGGATCAGTCTCCAACACCACGTGTGGTTCACATATGGTTCCCACCACTGCCAGGAGATATCCTTGAGCAGATAGCCAGGAGTAATTCCTGGCACCACTGGGTGTCTGGGTGTCCCCTCCTCCGGCCCCAAGGAAAATCATAGAGAAACAGAAAGCCATCTACAGTTTAGTTCGTTAATCCTTGGAACTGGTAGAGGAAGAACATGTGTAATGAAGTAAGGAATCACTTTGTAATCCATTGTATATTAGTATTCACACACTTTTATTATCTCTACAAAGGTTTGTCATATGGGTAACATTTTTTATTAACTCAGTTTTCATTTACTAATTAGTCATTTACTCAATTTTTTAAATTGAGTATCAAGTGATTTTTCCCCCTAAGCTAATTGTTTGAAGTGCCATATAAAAGATATGCCATATAGAAGAAGGAGGTCATCGCAACATTAAAACAGAAATCATAAGAGCTGAAAACTTTTATAATGTGACTTCTTTGGGGGGAAACGTTATAGTGAGGTAAAGAACATAAATTCTTAATTGGGTCAGGTTTATGAATATTTATCTTTGTGGCTAATTTTTTCATGTTGTTTTAAGCTCTCCATTATGAGCTCATGAAGGTAATTTATATAAATTTGTAGAAGCTTTATTGTTTGTCTCTCATACATATATTTATGACCCATCTGTGTATAATTTGTGTGTGGTATGAGATAGGTCTCAAATTTCATTTTTCTCCAAATTTTTATCCAGTTTTCTTATTAGCATTTTTTTTGAAATTTAATATTTCCAATGCTTTGCTACTTCTGCTGTAAATCACATTTATATGTATAAATCTATATGCCAAAACATTTTATATTTGTTTTGCTGTTCCACGTCTATTCAGAACCATACATTTTTTATTGTAAATCTTGTCTTTCCATGTGTTTTTTTTGAGAACGTCTTGGCTCTTTTGAGTCCTTCCTTATATTTTAATAGAAATGTTAGAGTCAGTTTGTCAGTTCTGTGAAAACCCCTGCTCTATATTATTGTGTCTTCTCATTTGTTACTATAGAGTAGTGCTGAATTATTTTTGTTGTTGTTAATTTTTCTGAATTCATTTTATAATGTTCCTCGGTAGTCTTAGAGTTTTCAATTTTCAATTTTTACTTTAGTCTAATTACATCCTTCGAGAAGAGCTACAAGAACAGTACATTTCAAGATTTCTACACACCCTTCATTACCCCAGTTCCTTAAATAAAGACTCTGTTATGTTTTTTTTTTTCTTCTTGGGTCACACCCGGCGATGCACAGGGGTTATTCCTGGCTCATGCACTCAGGAATTACTCCTGGCGGTGCTCGGGGGACCATATGGGATGCTGGGAATCGAACCTGGGTCGTCTGCATGAAAGGCAAACACCCTACCCGCTGTGCTATCACTCCAGCCCCATCTGTTATGTTTTTGAGGCCCTAATAGTGCAGAGGAAGTTCTGAGGGCCCCTCCTAGCAGTGCTCAACCTGGCAGAGGGCCATTAGAATGCCATTGGGTGCTGGGAAGCAAACTCAGGGTCCCACATAGGCGAGGCATGTGTTCTACCACTTGACTATCTCCTTGGCCCACAACTGTATGCTTTATAAACATTAGTTAAGCTCTCATGGATCTCCAAGGGCAGATGGAGATGCTGCAGACATTTTGGTGTGTAATTATATTTAATTAAATAAGGCTGTATTAAAGTTTTTTTTTAATACTAGAATTTATTTCATTGCTCTTTGCTTAGTCATGATAGAGTGGCACAATTTTTTAATAGGCTATTTATGATCCCGTTTAGTACTTATAAGAAATTTTGAGAATGCATAAATTAAATTTTTTTTGGGGGGGCACACGAGGCAGTGCTCAGGGCTTACTCTTAGCTCTACACTCAGGGATCACTTTTGGTGGGATTTGGGGACCCTAGGGGATGCCAAAGATCAAACCCAGGTGGGTTGCATGCAAGGCAGGTGTCCTCCCCACTGTACTGTTGCTCTGATTCCTGTAGACATTTTATTTTTTAAATTTTTTATTTCATAACAAAATGATTCAAGCTACGTTAGAAGAGATACTTAGTGAAATTCTCCAGAGGAACAAGTGCTATGCCTGTGAGGTGTGCAGGTTAGTTGGGGCTTTAGAAGAAGGATGAATGGAGCACTGGGATGGTGAGAAGGGATTAGGGGAGCATAAACTGGTTCTGGGCTGGAGCGATAGCACAGTGGGTAGGGTGTTTGCCTTGCACTCGGCCGACCCAGGTTCGATTCCTCCATTCCTCTCGAAGAGCCCAACAAGCCGCTAAGGGTATATATATATAACAACCCGCCCGTACAGCAGAGCCTGGCAAGCTCCCCGCGGCGTATTTGATATGCCAAAAAACGGTAACAAGAGTCTCACAATGGAGACGTTACTGGTGCCCTTTCGAGCTAATCGATGACCAATGGGAGGACAGTGCTACGGTGCTACAGAATTGGTTCTGGATACCAGAAGAGACAGGAAGTATGTTCGGTGATGCGTGAGAGTGTGAGAAGAGAGGTTTGGTACAATGAATCTTTAATGTAGGTATACAAGTCACAGGAGGCATGGCTTGTGACTCAAGAATTTGAGCTCTAATTTTAAGGTTTTCTTGTTTTACTCCTGAACCCAGCGTAGGAGCTGTTGCTGAGCATGGGTGAGGAGGCCAGGATTCCACTCAGGATTCCCGAACAGCGTCATAGACAGTAACTTTTCCTCTCTGGATCGTTTGCCTTCTGGATGGGTCCTTTTGGATTTAATTCAAGGATGGTTTGGTTTGGTCTTTAAAAGCTTGTTTGGCAATTATGTGAATGGTGGGGAATCTTGTGAGAGATTTTCCCCTGGGTGCTGACTTAAACCCAGCCTTTATCTCTGTGAGGCAGGAACTCTATCCCGGTCCCATCCTTAGAGAGATTCTAAATCAGATAATTACGTGGTCTGATTGGCAAATCAGAAAAGTTGTGACTGAAATGTCATTTTTATAATTTTGGGGGGAAAGGTAATTTTTGGAATAACTTTTGTAATTTTAGTAGAGAACTGAAATTGTCAGATGCCTCTTTTCGCAAACTCTTGATTATATAGTTTTAAAGCAGTTAATTAAGTTGTATTTTACAAACTAAGGAGTTCAACATTCACAGTGAAGTGCAGTCTAGAAGCTACACCGAGAAAGACATTTTACAACTTAGTAACTACAGGAAATGACTTGGAATCTGACCTTTGGTAAATACTATATTCCTCATAGCTCTGCTTGGTAAAATGCTCTGGAAATTCTGGAAACTTGTATCACCCATGAAAGAGGTAATTTGTTTATGAAAAAAATGAGTTTTCTTATTTCTCCCACTTTACTGACTCCATATTTGGACTTAGGTATTTCTAAGAAATTATAAGATAGTTTAGTATTTACTTAAATAAATTTGTTATTCTATTATTCATTCACAACCTCAGAAGTCCTCTTAGTATTATTTTGTAATGATAGTTTCTTTTAGAAATAAAAAGATAATTATAACAGATTTGAGAAAAACTCGTTTTCTGATTATACAAAATAAAAAGGATACCAGTAGTATTTTCTCAAGCATTTTATTTTGAGGAATGATTGGATAAAACAAACATATAAATTGAACTATGTTCACATTTTGTGGCATAAGTATATAGTACTCAAATTTTGCTTCTGGTGCCTTTCGAATATTTACGGCATATCCATAATTGGTTTTGTTCTCCTGGTTATCTGTGATTTTTTTTTTTTCACTTTTTGGGCCACACCTGGCGATGCTTAGGGCTTACTCTTGGCTCTCCAGTCAGGAATTATTCTGGGTTGTGCTCAAGGGACCATGTGGGATGCTGTCGATTGAAACAGGGTTGGCTGAGTACAAGGCAAATGCCCTCCCCACTGTACTATTGCTCTGGCTTCTGTGA
Source organism: Sorex fumeus (assembly GCF_029834395.1). NCBI lineage: Eukaryota > Metazoa > Chordata > Mammalia > Eulipotyphla > Soricidae > Sorex > Sorex fumeus. The sequence continues at coordinate 8,986,814 of NW_026606065.1, read as the reverse complement.
TGTATTACTTTATGCAACATTTATAGAAGGTCTACTGTGTCTGTGGCTTATGAAACAGATAGTATCTTCATCATGAGGACATTCTAGTTTAGTGGAAAGAGGTAAGTGCCAGTAGTTTTTCTGCCTCCCTTCCTCCCTCCCTCCCTCTGTCCTTCTCTACTTTCTTTCCTTCTTCCTTTCATTCCCCTTCTTCCCCTTTCCTTTCCTTTTTCATTCTCCATCCCACACCTGACTGTGCTCAGGGCTTACTCCTGACTCTGCTCTCAGGGATCACTTCTGTTCAGGCTCAGGGAAACATACAGGGTGCTAGGAATCAAACCCAGTAGACCGCGTACAGGGCAAGTACCTTACCGGCTGTACCATCTCTCCAGACCCAGTGGTAATATTTTCTTGAACTCTGTTGAAACGATGTATGCAGGAGGAAGTGAGAGCAAAGATGAGAGTATGGGCAGAGATCAACTGAGTAGTGGAAAAGGCGATTCCAGAATTAGTTCTGGAAAGATATTTTTCCAAAGGAAGGTATTTGAAGGAAGTGTGGAAAGGACATCAGCCTGGAGTCCTTGTCGGTTTTGGAGCAAAGGAGAATGGTTGGAGAGAGTGGGCCACAGGAAGTGGTGTAAATAGCTACCAGTAGAAATAAGCATTTGCCTTACTATTAAACAAGCTACGCAAAAAGACGATGTTATTTTCTCCTGTGCAATGTCTACTTTAACTTGAATGAGAGTTATCCTGTATGTCACCTCTAGGTATCACTGATGCTGAGGTCTGTGGAATCACTTGCTACGCAGATGACAAGTTTTAGGTCATCAGATTCAAACTGTATTCATTCCTGTCAGATCTGTTCAAGGCTTCTCAGTCCGTTAGTAGGATTTGTTGATTCTAAATGTGTTCTAAATAACCACTGATTCTGGGGAGGAGAATTATTTTATATAATTTTGGCAAAGGAAAAAAAGAAGACTGCCATTTAAGTAATTACACCATTCAATGCTCATTGTCAATCGAACATGTCAAACAACAAACACACACGGTCCTCCGGTTGTTCATTGATTTGCTCGAGCGGGCCCAGTAACGTCTCCATTTTGAGACTTGTTGTTACTGTGTTTGTCACGGGGAGCTTGCCAGGCCTTTGCCGTGCGGGCGAGATACTTTCTCTGGTAGCTTGTCAGGCTCTCCTAGAGGAGCGGAGGAATCGAACTCGGCTCTGCCAGGCTGACTGCACGCAAGGCAAACGCCCTACCGCTGTGCTATGCTGCTGGAGTTACTGAGATGAATGGTACTTCATTTCATTTTGACAGTAACAGCCCTGGGTGGTACAGCCCTCCCCTCATGCCATGGCTTTTCAAATTTGCTATCATTGAGTAATCAAATCTGTGTTTGTTGGCTCCTGAAATGCTGACTTACCCATGACTATAACTTGGGTAAGATACTTCTATTACTAGACATTTAGCTTATTTTTTAATTAATTAATTTATTTTTTGCTTTTTGGGTCACACCTGGCGACGCACAGGGGTTCCTCCTGGCTCTGCACTCAGGAGTTACTCCTGGCGGTGCTCAGGGAACCAGATGGGATGCTGGGAATCGAACCCGGGTTGGCCTCGTGCAAGGCAAATGTCCTACCTGCTGTGCTATCTCTCCAGCACCCATTTAGCTTATTTGTAAGATTTTCATTTTGCCATTTCTTTATTTCCTTTTACTCCTGCCGTAGCTTATTTTTTTCTTGGCAAGTACCATTTCAGAGAATATAGACAACTTGATTTTCAGAGACCGTTCCCAGTGGTGCTTAGGAACCAATGGAGCCACTGACGTGACTTGGTGGGGCATGTGTGTTGGGACAGGTGGTGCAGGATTGAGTTCAGGTCCTGGAACATTAGAACTAGCACCCTCATGTGCTGCCCTATAAGGATCTGTTTGAATGCTTGTGGAGCAGGTGGATGTTTACTGAGTATTTTTATTTTATTTTATTAGATACATTACTCTGCTGACTATTAAGGCTGGAGCAATAGCACAGAGGTAGGGCATTTACCTTGAGTGCAGCCAGCCAGCCTGGCCGAGCCGAGTTTGATTCCTCTGCCCCTCTCTGAGATCCCGGCAAGCTACCAAGAGTATCTCGCCCACATGGTAAAGCCTGGCAAGCTCCCTGTGACGTATTGGATATGCCAAACACAGGAACAACAAAGTCTCACAATGGAGACGTTACTGGGCCCACTCGAGAAAACCGATGAACAACGGGAGGACAGAGACAGTGATTATTATTTTTTCAGTTTGTTGATATTGCATATTTTACATTGCCAAGTATATGAGTATAATAACAATGTAATTATTTGACTAATTCTGTATTCATAATTAATAATATGAGTTTTTCTTAACACGGCTGTGTAACTCATAAAAATCCAATTGGCCTATGTAAAAACTGACAGTGGAAAATTAATTGAAGTCATTTTTCATTGTGCTTGTATCTGGTTTAAATTATTTGCCATACATAAAGTGTTTAAAATAGTACAAGGCACACAGTCAGTATTATATGAATTTTGTTGTAATAGAATTATTATTTAGCTTATAACACATACTTTTATAGAATAAATTTTCTTCATATTGTAAAGCTCAAAGATTTTATTTCATTTTTAAAAACTTTTTAGAAATTAAATCACCCTGGTATGTAGTTACGAAAACTTTCATGATTGAGTTTCAGTCATACAGTGATCAAACACCTAACCCTCCACCAGTGTACATTTCCCACCACCAGTGTCCCCAGTGTCCCTCCTGCCATCCTCACGCCACCCTACTCTCTGTGGCAGGCGCTTTCCTTTTTATCACTGAGCTTTTGAAAACAATTTCTTGACCTGGAGTAGGTAGTACAGAGGGTAGGGCATTTATTTGTACTGCAGGAGACAGCCTGGATAAGATCCCTGACATGATTATGTGGTCCCCCAAGCCCAGCAAGAGTGATCCCTAAGGGCAGAGCTAAGAGCGAGCCCTGAAGATAGCTAAGTAGGGAATTCTAGGTCACATCCAGCTATACTTAAGGCTTACTCCTGGCTCTGAACTCAGGAATCACTTCTGAAGGGATTCGGGAAACTATGTGAGGTACCAGTGATCTAACGCAGGTCTGACTGTGGATGGCTGTGTACAAGGCAAGCGTCCTACCTGCTGTACTATCTCTCCGACCCCAATATATTTCTTTGGCTCACATTGACTGCTCTGTGGGTCTCAGCACTGTAGATTGCAGTGCAATCTACACTAAAAAAAAAAAAATTTTTTTAACAACAAAACAAGTGGATGTAAAGTAATAGATATTAAACTACAGAATTTGGTGGGTATGAAGAAATGGGTAGAGAAGGTTCATTTGATGCCGTGAATGGCACTTGAGTTTTTGCAGCATAAACTTTAAGACTTCTACACACAGATGTGAAGCTGTATTCCTGAAATTCCTATTGCTTTGTAAACCAGTGATAAATCAATACAACTTTATTTTTAATAACAAGCACTAAAACACAAACATTACATTTTTATATTAATGCATATAAGATATGTTTGTAGAAGTATGATTTATAGTTAAATTACAAATATAAAAGCTGTATGCATTTAATTGGTAGGGTTTGGTAAGTTTTAGCGTAAGTATATGCCAGAGAAACCATTACTGTAATAAAAGTAATGAACACATCCAGGTCACCTAAGTACTTCCTCAACCTTCTTCATAACTTTGTCTTGAACTCTTCTACATTATGTGTTTTCAACTCAGAGTTTGAAGTAGCCATTGATCTGTTGTTTTCCAAATAAATTATGTTCAGAATTTTGTATAAATGGAACTTACCTAGTGTATATTCATTGGTTTTTCATTCATTAGGATCGTCTTCAGATGCATTCATGTTGTTGTTTTATTACCATGTTTTATTATATGGATAAACCACCATTAAAAACATAAATGCAAAACAGTCTAGCGACAAATATTTCTACCAGTGTGGTATCTGGTAGAAGCCCATTAAAATAAAAGAAAGGAGAAAGGTTGGCACAGTTACTCGAAAGCAAATGGATAGACAAAGGGAGACTTTGTCTTAGTGCTCTGTTATGGATGAGTCATTTAACTTTGCATTTGTTTTTTCTCTACATTTTTCATGCTCTGTTGTGGATGAGTCTAAGGTTTCTCTGCACTTGTTTTGTCTCTGTGTTTCTCTGTTGCTTTTCTAATTTGAAAATGAGGACTATAGTGCTGGTCTTGATCATATTGTAAAAACAATCAAATCGAATATTCTTAGTTTATGCATAGCATATATATTCTATAACATGTAGCTAACAATAGTGTTATGTGTGTACATATACAACATAATTATATAACACATTATATAATTATATATTGCATACCTGTGTGCATATATAATACTATTGATATTTGAATCTGTTTTGCATTGCAGTTGATTTATTTCAAAGTTTGATTCAATCCTGCATGTTTCAAATCATTTTTTCTTATTGATATTAGAGAATTATCATGGGTGATGACATGGCTTATCAATATCTTTTTCAGAAAATATGTTATTAGATTATTTTCCAGAATATAGGTTAGGCTGTATAATCTTTTCTGCAAAGTTTAAAAAAGGTAAATTTGTCCCATAAATATTAAGATTCCAAACTTGTACTTTTTTTTATTATGTCAAAAAAAGAAGTTTTTTTTTCTAAAACTTAGAGTGGTAGAGGGTTTTTTTGAATACACCTGAATATTTTTCCATGTTTTTTCTTTTATAATTTTTAAAGAACTGTTTTTTTACAAAGATATTGACAACTGGGTTTTAGGCATATAAGTTTTCAGCAACTAGTTCCACCACCAGTATGAAACTTACCTCCACCAGCGTTCCCATAGTCCATCCCCGAGCACCTGCCCCTACTCTGCCTGTCACCTTGACAGGCACAAAGTTCAGGTGGTTGCAGCTTCGAGCTCATGTTTTCAGTGTTGTTGAGTCTGTGTTTGGATACAGCTATGATGCCATTCTCCTCTATCACCAGTATAACTGAAGCCCTGACCCTTGTTCGCCCATTACCGCCTTTTTCTTCCTTCACCCCTCCCCCTCCCCCCCTCCCCCCCCATCCTGCACTTGATTTCTTTATTTCTCCTCTCTAAAGTCTGAGGTCAAGGGTGATCTTGGCATTCTCCTTTTATTACAATACATTTCCTGACCCAGCTATTCTATATTCCACAGATAAGATCATCCTGTGTTTATCTTTCTTCTCTGGCTTGTTATGTCATTTAACATGTTGCCTTCCAGTTCCAACCACATTGCAGAAAATTGCATGATTTTATTGTTTCTTGCAGTGTAGTATTCCATTGTGTGTGTGCACATATATACACACACATACACACACAAACACACACACATACCGTTTTTATACAACCGTTAGATCCTTCCTTTAGGCTTAGCTTTTGAGAAATATTTAAATAAAAGAAAAAAATACTATATGTCTTCTGTGGAATTGTTACCATGTGATGGCCATATGAAGAATGATAAGCAGTGCTACTGGTTCTTCTAGCTATGGATACTTCATAGCTAAATGTATATATGTGAGCTTTATTTGAACATTTCTGTGAAACTTGTAATTTCACTGGGTAGATTTGGGTCATGCCAGGCAGTGTCAGGGTCTGCTGCTAGCTCTGCTCTGGGACCACTCCGGACCATGCGCAGGGGACATGCAGTGCCAGGAACTGAACTGAGGTCAGCTGCGTGCAAGACAAGCTCCTTATGTCCTGTGCTAGCTCTCTGCCTCTCCCCCAATAATTAAAAAGTTTTTAAGACCTTAAATGATTTACTTTACCCTGGAATTCAACCTCTTTCCCCTCAGAGAATACATTTCTAATCTTATAATGAAAGAATGCAAATCCATGAGAATATAATTCACTTACCTAAAATGCATCTTATGTTCAACTTTGAAAAATTAAAATACTTACAGTAAGGAATGATTACAATAATAAAACAATAGGACATAGAAAATAGATTAACCCTTGGAGTCTTTGTTGCATATTCATGATGTAATAATATAATTTTATTCTATAAACATGTTTGTCCTTATTTTTGTTGTGAGTATTTCACAATCACAACCATCCTGTTATTCGTCAATTGCTTTGAGCAGGCCCCAGTAACGTCTCCTTCATCCTAGATGAATATTTATTCATTTTTATCCTGATCTTTCATTACAGTAATACCACAGTAAGTTTTTTTAAAAAAGGTCTTAATCTGAAAGACCAAAAAAAGATTAGAAAAAGGAGCAATAGTAGGTGAAGGACTTCAGCAAATCTGGAATATTACCTGATTTAGTTAAATGTAGGAATTAATAGTGTAAGTTATTACAGAAGGGAAACCAAGGGGGATAAATCAAAGTGAAGAATCTTGAAAGGTTAGAGTCTGAGGAAGTTAGACTGTTAGCTTGTAGCTCTCTTGCCAGTGGCCTTGTTCTTTGAAAAAAAAAATTGTTGATTGGATGGGTCTTCTATGCGATGCTCAGAAGATCCTAGAGTTCCAGTGAATATTCTTAGCCAAATAGGTCACCTATTCAGCACATGGGCCTGAGGATGCGGTGCTGAGTGGGTCCTGTGGTGCTGGGGATACTCTGGGCCACCCTGGTGGTGCTGGGCTCCTCCAGGGTTGCACTGAGTGAGGCTCCGGGGATCATGTGATCATGTAACGATGCCAGGAATTGAACCAGTGTCAATTGCATGTACCCTCTTGCCTGTACCGTCTCCCAACCCCTGGACAACAGAATTTTATCAGAGGAAGATGAAGATACAAGCAGTGGGAATATTCCTACAGAAAAGTTAACAGTACTTCTCAGTTACATTAGAATGAAATCTTTGAGGTAATGACCTTGATTTACTGAAACAGAAACCACCGAGTCACATTCCCAGTTCTTTGGAATACAGCGGTAGAGAACTGAGAATGTGACTTAGTGGTTCCTGGTTCTTGGGAATGTGGTTCAGTGGTTCCTGATTCTTTTGTGGTTCCATCAGCGGCACTGCAGAAAGAGTAAAAAAGAAATGGATAATAGAAGATTGTAGAAAATGGGAGTAGAGATATCATTAAGATTCATTGTTCAATTTACAGCACATTCAGAAGGAGAACAAAATATGGGAAGATACTGATAGAGATTTTTTTTAAAAAAAGAAAAAAATATAGAAACAATATCAGCATTTTCTAGGACATTTCTCAGCATCGTGTGACTTGTGTTTCCAGATAAATGTATTGTCAGAATGTGTAGCGGTTGAGAATTCAGGTCTTGCACACTTTGCTCTGTCATCATGGATGCTGAGGGCAGTCATTAAGATAAGATTCTTCTGACTCATTTCGCTTGATAGACATAGAAAGATTGCATTCATCTGGGGAACATGAAGTAACAAAATAGGAGACTAACACCCAAGAATGGCCAAGATTAGTACCAGGAATTTTGCTCCATGATTTGGATGCCAGCCACACGTGCTAGGGGAAAAGGGAGCTCAGATAGAGAAGGGAGCACCAAATAAAGGGTGTTGGGAGGATCCTCCCAGGGTGGGAGAAGCATGCGGAAAGTAGACTATAGACCAAGCATGATTGCCACTCAATGCCTCTTTTGCAAACCACAACACCCAAAAAGAGAGCGAGAACAGAGAGGAATGCCCTGCCACAGAGGCAGGGTGGGATGAAGGGAATGGGGGGTGGGAGGGATACTGGGATTCGTGGTGGTGGAGGATGGATGCTGGTAGAGGGATGGGTACTTGATCATTGTATAATTGAAACCCAAGCACAAAAATTTGTAAGTCTACAACTGTACCTCATGATGTCTCGCTAATAAAAATTAAAAAAAAAAAGATCCTTGCAATTCAGAGCTTAAAGGACAAACACAGAGGAAGTATAAAATGGTCAACAACCTGAAAGGCATGGCAGTTTTGAATGTTGAAAATACATGCTATCCCTTTAAAATCTTGAAGAAAAAGGTTTTTTTTTAAACCTAAAATTAAATTCAGTTGCATGTACGTGCTCTTGTTTAAGCATAAAACGTTTTGTACGTGAATGAATTCTGGTGAATGCCAGAGTGAGCAGTTGCTGCAGTTCTATGTCGGCTCGTCCATGGACAGAAATATATTTAAATGTCCTTTTGTCTCTAATGGAAATATTAGAGACAGTCTGCATGACACGTGACCCGTACTGAATGGAACTTGTGAGAAGATTGTAATCAAGGTAAACAACTGCAGGCAAAAGGTGGGCCCATTCTCGGAGCTTGGAGAAATCCTTCCTTCCTGAGGAGGACTCAATGCTTCTAACAGATTCTCTTCTAGGACGCTACCGCTCTTGAATTGAAACTAAATTGTAGCCGAGTTGAATTTTAATGGTTGCATAATCACTATATAATTAAGCCCAGGAAATGGGTAAGGTTTGTGAAAACAGTAACCCAGTGCTGGAGCTACTAGGGTTTAAGGTTTTGGGACCCAATTGGCCTTGATTACTAGGGAATTTATAAGTAAGTTGATACTGTAAAAACTTGAGGATTACATTTTTGTGTGGGCGGAAAGCAGCAGAATTAAAGGAAACCATTCACAGCTAGGAGTAAAGGCAGACTGCCCAAAAGTACACTTGAGAGAGTTTCCTTTGTGAGATCTACTTAAAACACAAAACAAAACAAGCTGGCTTACTTTCTAAACTCTGTTTAGGGAAACTGAAGCCCTTTAACCCTTTAACTGGATTCCACTGAGATGTTGTCATGCTTTGAGTGGGAAGATGTTTGTGGGTTTGGATCTTCTTATAATCACTATTGCAATTTTAAAGTGATTAGTTCTTTTCGTTTGTCAGAGGTTATCAGATTAATTTCTCAAGTGACTCAACAAAACATCTTGGCTTCAAAAAACGTTTTTTATGAACTGTAGTAATACAAAAAATTTTTGTATTTATCTTTATGTGGGCTGGAGCGATAGCACAGCAGTAGGGTGTTTGCCAGCCCGGCCAGCCGGGTTCGATTCCTCTGCCCCCTCGGAGAGTCCGGCAAGCTACCGAGAGTGTCTCGCCTGCACGGCAAAGCCTGGCAAGCTCCCCGTGACGTGTTCGATATGCCAAACACAGTAACAAGTCTCACAATGTTACTAGGCCCGCTCGAGCAAATCGATGAACAACGGGAGCACAGTGACAGTGACAGTCATCTTTTTGTATTTATCTCCAAATGTAGTTAGGAAGTTAGAAAAACTAAAATGAGAAAGTTAGAAAAACGGCAGATTTCTCTTTTCAGGGGCTGTTGTGTTTGATTATTTGGCTACTTACAATATAATTTTTGCTTCTTTTTTTTTCCCCAAAAATCTTTCACATAGAACACTGCTGGCTTTTGAGCAAAGCTTTGTGCTTTTACTCATGTTTTGAGAGTCTGTTATTTTACAATGTTTGCGTATTTTCATTTATCCAACATTTTATGTTGGATACAAGACAACTAATGAATACATCTCGTTTGACAGATATTTGCAGCTCAAAAGTCTGTGAAAATCAGAAATATCCAATTTCTGAAGAATCTTAAACTATGATTATCCTTCTGAGTTTAATATTTAGAGAATTTATGTGACAGTAAAATTTTTACCGGTAGCTATTTTTTTTTCTTTTTCATGGGGTCAAGAGAAGGGAGGTTGGATGGGAGGAATAGCCCCAAATGGTACTCAGGAGACCGATGACTCCTCTGCTGTTCTCTACAGTAGTTTAGTATGAGGGCTTGAGCCGGCAGTGCTGCCTGGGCCCTGCAGTGCCTGGATTATCTGGGGCTATTCCTGCTGGCACTTACTTCCAGGGCCACACCTGATGGACGTTTGAGGCCTCCAGTAATGCACCTGGTGATGCTTGAGAGGCTTTGCTGTTATTGTACAGAACCCAGTATCCGAGACTTGTGCCTTTATAACCTCAGTACTAGCTCCCAGCCTTGACCATTATTAAGTCTTTTGTTTAAAAGGGATGATGTGCCTCAATTATTTGTTCTTTTAACGTTGAAATGTCCAATCAACCTGTCTAGTTCAGTTGTTAATTTATCGATTCACTAATGATTTCCTGCTGTCTAGTATTTCTCCAATTTATCATCTTTTCTGAATGTGCCCTGATTTTGTTGTGGTGGTGTTTCCCTATCATACTGGATTTATGGAGTACCTTCTACTAGATCACAGTGAACTTTCTCATATGCATATCTAATTAGATGGCTCTTCTGTGCTTCCAGAATAATTAGGTAAGAGCTATCATGGAACTTTCCAATTTCTTCTTCAGCTGAGTTTTTTTTTCCTCCTCAGTACACCCCTATTTTTTTTTTCTTTTTATGTCACACCCAGCTATGCACAGGGGCTACTCCTGGCTCATGGACTCAGGAATCACTCCTGGTGGTGCTCGGGGGACCATATGGGATGCTGGGGATTGAACCCAGGTCGGCCGCGTGCAAGGCAAACACCCTACCCACCGTGCTATCGCTCCAGCCCCAGTACACCTCTATTTTAAATCTTTGAATTTTGTTTCTCCTATTTTGTTTTTCTAAACTATCCCCCACTGATGCTGTTTTTTCTTTGTTTTTGAGGAAAAGTCCTTGGACCATTAAGACCCAGCATAAATTGTTCTCTCTCTACAGCCTAAATTCTCCTTGGATGATTAAGTCAGACAATGAAAGTGATCTCTTGATGTTCCCACATGAAAGAATTTATTTCACTTAGAACTCTTATTTAAGGGAACACTACCTTGGCCAAGGAAGAACAAATAAGTTTGTTAATGAGAGAGACACAAGAGCAAAAGGTGGGTCTAGAAAAAACAGTGTCTCCATAGTGAATACCATCAGTGTTTGAAAAATGCAAATTAAATATTTTAAATAGTATTAGCTCATGGGAATTAATAGGGCAAGCAAAGTCTAAACTTATATATAAAGCAAAAAAAGATTGACTCTCTTCTCCCATTATTATCCTTCAGGGGGTGGGGTGGGAAATGTAAAGTAATAAATCGTGGCTACAGGACTTCCACCCATAAATTCTAGAACACTTGGTAGAAGACAATTTTTTTAAGTTGGTTTTATTTAACTTGAAAAAATTCAAGTAGCTAAAGAAGTGAAGTATTTACTTTTATGACATTAGTTATAAGTTATGAACAGGGCCAGAAAGATAGTACAGTGGGTAGAGTCCTTGCCTTGCACACATACTGAGTCCTGCCAAGATTGATTCCTGACTGCAGAGCCAAGAGTAAGTCCTGAGCCCTGCTAGGTATGGCTCAAAAACCAAAACCAAATAAAAAGTTAAGAACAAAAGGTTTTGCTTCTTATTTTGCTCTGAGCCATCCATCTCAGTAAGTATTGAGACACTGGTAAAGTTTCCTGTTAAAAGCGTACCCCATTAGCAGTGAATGCTGACCTTCCTTTCTGTGGATTCTTGTATATTATACTTTGAGTCACATGCGACATAAGACATTGGCACTTTTTTACCACAGAAAATTCAGAATCGATATGAGACTAAATAATGTGAGTATCTCTGAGTTCAGAGTCAGGAGATATACCTGAGTACCACCAGGTATGGCCCCAAAACACCCCCAAAATGAAGAAAATAGAATTCTTTATTCAGCTTGATTTCTTTTTAAAAGATCCTCCAAATTAATTCCAGTAGCTGAGGGTGGGATAGTTTGATAATTTAGGTTGACTAAAACGTGATGATACTCCTAGAGATTCTTAATATTTACAGGACTTGAAGTAGTTGGAGCCAATAGAATGCCTGGTAGGTGGGTTGTAATCAGTTTTGTCTTGTCATAATAATGTGTGTGTGTGTGGGGGGGGTAACGATGGGGAGCGCCCTACATGCATTTTAATATTAATGTCCTCTAAGACTCTTACAAACCAACTTGATTATTGATCCCACAAGACTTTGATATACTCTTCATTGCTAGATGATATGTGATTTAAACAAAAAGCAATTTTTCCAATAATATGACTTAATTGTTTTACACAATAGAGGTCACAATTGTGACTAAACGTGTTAGCTATAATGGAAGAAATGGGATAAATGGAAAAAGACTTGGACTGTCATTAAATTCACACTAACAATCATCAGCTTTCACTTTAGACTTGACCCCAAGTAGTTGATCAATGTATTCTCTATTATTTTTTGACTCCAATCTTCTTGTTTTTAATGTTGAGAAATGTTGAGGCTCATGGTCTCTAGCATATAAATGTATCTTTCATTCTTCAAGTTCCTATCAGGGACCCATTATCTGAACATGTTTGTTCTTTATTACTTGAGATTAAAATGTGAATTTTGAAAAAAATAAAAATAAAAAAAAACATGTGAATAGATCCATAATGTCATTCAGAAGGATGCATCTGTGAAGTGTTTTTTTCCTAGAAAACTGTGGGGATCTCGGACCTAGAGCTGCTGAAAAGTACTGAGGTCCCCATCTTAAGACGTTCAGGTACAAGTGGATCTCCTTACTCTGGTTTTAGTATTTCAAAAGTCTGATGGAAGGTTTTATTTGCTGTGCTGGGAGTGGAGTAGCCTAACTAGAGTGTCATATTTCTGTGCTTTGGGTTTCTTATTTCTGCTGGTTAACTGGCTGTTTTATGGGTAGGAGGACTATAAAATAATTTTCCAATTTAGCAAATACCCCCCTCTTTTTTTTTAAAAAAAAAAAGAAAAGTGTGTACCTGACATTGTTCTGAGTGTACTTGGATTCCTACTAGTGAAGAAGACAAAACTCCTATAGTGAAGAAAGTAAGTGAAATATATGTTTATCATACGTATTTTAGACAAAAGAGTAGTGAAGAGTGTTAGGGTTTGTTGATTTGTGTTGGATGGGTGGTGATGGTATTGTAAAGAAGTCTTCCCTACAAGGAATTTTACTCCATGGCTTGGAGGCCAGCCACACATGCTAGGGGAAAAGGGAGCTCAGATAGAGAAGGGAGCACCAAATAAAGAGTGTTGGGAGGATCCTCCCAGGAAGGGAGAAGCATGCTGAAAGTAGACTATAGACCGAACATGATTGTCACCCATTGCCTCTTTTGCAAACCAGAGCACCCAAAAGGAGAGAGAGAACAAAAGGGAATGCCCTGCCACAGAGGCAGCGTGGGATGGAGGGATGGTTGGTGGGAGGGATACTGGGACCCGCGGTGGTGGAAAATGGGCACTGGTGGAGGGATGGGTGTTTGATCATTGTATAACTGAAACCCAAGCACAAAAATTTGTAAGTCTACAACTGTACCTCATGATGTCTCACTAATAAAAAAAGATGACAGTGGGATGAAGGCCCAGCCAAGATAGGATACAGAGCACACTGAGATATTTCAGGCAGAGAAACTGAAACACCCAAAGCTAGAATCTTGACCTGCAAGTTTGCCTGGTGAGTTTAGAGAAAAGCAAGGGGAATTTCATGGATCAGGTATAGTGTGGGAGAAGGAGAGAGTAGTAGGTGGAAGCATCCGAACAGTGATGACACGGGAGGAAGAAGTTTTTAACGTCAGTATGATGGAAGGTGCTTGGAGTGTGTGGGACATAAATGGGATACAACTTGTTATTAGGATCAAGTAGACTGCTGTCCTGAAAACAAATTCTCCAAAGGCAAGCAAGGAAGCAGGGAAATTATCCAGGATTAACTCTGGTGAGCATGATGTTGACTAGGACTTGGAGATGGTAATCACACTGGCATGACCTATTTGGGTTCTGAATATAATTTGAAGATCTGAGATATAAAGTTGAGTTTGGTGAAGGATTGATTGTCAAATGTGAGGTGGGAGAACAGTTGTAGATGACATCAAAGCTTTGGGCCTGTGCAAGCATAAACGTGAAATTGCCATATAGATGAAGACCAAGAGCAGAATATATTTGGAAGAGGAGATAGAAGGACATTTTATTTTATTTTTAATAGTGAGACACCATGAGGTACAGTTGTAGACTTACAAATTTTTATGCTTGGTTTTCAATTATACAATGATTGAGTACCCATCCCTCCACCAGTGCCCATTTCCCACCACCACGGATCCCAGTATCCCTCCCAACCCCTATTCCCCCCATCCCACCCTGCCTCTGTGGCAGGGCATTCCCTTTTATTCTCTTATTCTCTTATTCTCTCTCTCTCTCTCTCTCTCTCTCTCTCTCTCTCTCTCTCTCTCATTGGGTGTTGTGGTTTGCAAAAGAGGCAATGGGTGACAATCAGTTTTGGTCTATGGTCTACTTTCAGCATGCTTCTCCCATCCTGGGAGGATCCTCCCAGCACCCTTTATTTGGTGCTCCCTAGAAGGACATTTTAGGGTATGGATTTGAGATAGCTTGTTGACTTGGAGTTGGCTATAAACAGTAGATAATCTGGAGATTCAAGATATGTATCAGTTGCAGAGATGTGTCTGGACCCCAAGTCAGGCTGAGTTGTCTGGGGCGACCCGGAGTTGGGCAGGTGAGCCCAGCACCCACCCAAACAGTCCCGGCAGCAGAAAACCTTTACACTCCACAGTCTCCGCCAGGCTCACAGCCAGACTTCACTGCTCAAGATGAATTTCATCCTGGGGCTGGAGAGAGAGCACAGTGGGTAGGGCGTTTGCCTTGCATGTGGCCGACCCGGGTTTGATTCCCAGCATCCCATATGGTCCCCTGAGCACCGCCAGGAATAACTCCTGAGTGCAGAGCCAGGAGTTACTGTGCATCTCCAGGTGTGACCCAAAAAAGAAAAAAAAAAAGACAAAACTCATCCAGAAATAGATCTGTTGAAAACCTTAGGTATGTGGGTTTTGTGACTGAATTCTTCAGGTCCTCACAGAGTGGGGGGTGGGCTATCTTCTCCTATCTCCCTGTTCTTCCAAAAGCCTGGCAGTCACACCCATGAACTGCTTCTGGGCCTCATAAACTCATCTTGAAAGTCACCGTCTAGTTAAAATTTAACTCCAGCTGAATTTCCACATTCAAAATTTTTGAATTCCTGGAGCAACATCTCAAAATTATATCACTGATCAACCAGGAGTAGCACATAACATTGGAAGGATGTAAAGTAGAAGGCAACTAATCTTGATTAAGGAAATATAAACACACAAGGCTTAACCAGTAACAACATGTCAGTAATCTCTTCTATAAGGGCTTAATAGCTCCATGGTGAAAAACAACAATATTCAGACACCTTCTTCTAAGGAACTATGTTTGCATCATTTTTAGTGAATTATAACACTGTCTGTCTGTCACCGTCCTCCCGTTGTTCATCGATTTGCTCGAGCGGGCCTAGTAACGTCTCCATCATGAGACTTGTTGTTACTGTGTTTGGCATATCGAGCACGTCACGGGTAGCTTGCCAGGCTTTGCTCTGCGGGTGAGATACTCTCGGTGGCTTGCTGTGTTCTCCGAGAGGGGCGGAGGAATCGAACCCGGCTCAGCCAGGCTGACTGCACGCAAGGCAAATGCCCTACCGCTGTGCTATCGCACCAGCCAGTGAATTATAACAAGCAACACAAAATATTCAGGGCCTCTAAAGGGGCAGGCTTGAGGGATGGTTGAGAAAATTGCAAATAATGGTGTTGGGAAGGTGCAATGATGGTGGGATTGGAGTTGGAATATTGAATAATAAATTGTGAACAACTTCATAAAATTTTTTTTTAGGAAAGCTGTAGCAGGAGAATTTAAATCTGAGAATTTATATTTGAGAATGTTAATAAATGGGTCATATGTGGTGTGTGTGTGTGTGTGTGTGTGTGTGTGTGTGTTTGAGCCACACCCAGTGTTACTCCTAGCTAGCTCTGCACTCAGGAATTACTCCTGGTAGTGCTTGGGGGATCATTTGAAGATCAGTACAGGAATGGCCATGTGCAAGGCAAGTGACCTACTTGCTATTCTATCACTCTGGCCCCATCTTTATATTCTTGAGACCAGGTGAACTGAGGAACATATAGATAAAAAGTCCAAGGATGAATTCCCTCAGAGCTTCTGATGCTGAAAATAAAAGAAGGACCCAACCAAAGGACACTCAATAGTATGTTATGTTATGTTATGTCACCACATCTAATGGTGCTCAAAGCTTACACCTGGCTCCATGCTCAAGAATCGCTCCTTTTGGTGCTGGGGGACCAAATTAAGTTGCCAGGAATGAAACTAGGGCTAGCTGAGTGTCTTGACTTCAGTATTATCTCTCTAATCCCCAATTCCAAGAATTAGAAAATTGATAAATTAAATTTCAAGATTCTTCTTTTTTTCCAATACTATGTTATAGAAAAGGAAAAAAAAAACCCTTTACTGACATAGGGGTCAGATGCAGGAGTAACATTAGATGTGTACCTTTAAATTGTTGTCTTAATTATGAAGCTGTAGCAAATAATTCAAAAATGGAAAAGTTGTTCAGATTGTTCAAGAAAACTTACCATTTTATTTTGTACTTTGGGGGTTTCACTTTGCTGTTATTTTTTTTTTTTACAGTTCATTAGTTTTTAATGAACCTATATGATATGATTGTCACTTCTTTTGTATTTTATCACAAGATTACTTTTTCTTTCTTTGTAATTTACCGGTAGCTTTATACGAGGAATGTGAGCAGATATAAGGTCAGGAATGTGTCTAGCACCTGTTGGATTCCCTTAGAATGTTGCTCTCAGTTTTATGTCATTTAATCCTCATAGCAATTCTGTATGAGTGAAGATCAAGATAATGATCAGAGAGATTAAGTAACTTGCTTAAAAGCCAGTCAGATGGTGTTGGAGCTTAGTGTCAAGCTAGGTTGCAATGCCTTCCAACATAGTCTAGACTCCTATTTTCTTTCACTCTTTCCAAGCTGTGTCAACAGTTCATTCACTTGGTGAATATTGAATTGTCTCAATGCTGGGCTTTTGCAACAAACAGAACCTATCCAGTGCCCTGATGGAATAGAAACAACATCATCAGATTATCTTTTTTTGTAGGATTTCAGTAATTTGTGTAGAATAGCAAGAGTAGAAACAGGCAGCAAACTTAAAGATATCCTGGTAATGGGACGTGTCATTTCTGATGAGACTAACAAGAGTGGATAGAGGAAAAAAATGAGTTAGGTTTGAGATACTCATTAAGAGATGGTATACCTCATAGATTAATGAGTAGTGATGTGGATTTGGAGGGAGAATTGAGGATGAGTTCAGTATTGATCAGGTAGTTCCGTCTTCATGGTTTATGAGGAAGAATAGGCAGAGTTGTAGAAAAGATAATGTAATATTAATGTTGCATTTGTTACATATATTCATTGGAGATCTTCAGTAGGCAAATTTTTTTGGCGGGGGGGGGGGAAGGGCGGCAGCACCTGGTGCTGTTCAGGGTTTCCTCCTGCTCTGAACTCAGGAATCACTCCTGGGGGGCTCAGGGAACTATATGGAATTGCGAAAATCAAACCCATTCGGCTGCATGCAAGTGGCCTACCCACTGTACTATCATTCTGGTCCCCTAGTAGCACTGTAGCACTGTCGTCCCATTGGTCATCAATTTGCTCGAGCGGGCACCAGTAACGTCTCCATTGTGAGACTTGCTCTTACTGTTTTTGGTATATCGAATATGCCACGGGGAGCTTGCCAGGCTCTGCCATGTGGGCGGGATACTCTTTAGCTTGCCGGGCTCTCCGAGAGGGACGGAGGAATTGAACCTGGGTTGGCCGCGTGCAAGGCAAACGCCCTACGTGCTGTGCTATCCCTCCAGCCCACTGTACTATCATTCTGTTCCCCCAGTAGACAGGAAATAAATGTGGGCATCGCTCACACATCGGTGCCACTTACAGCACTGAGAACTCATGGAGGTGTAGTATTATCATTCTGGAGCAGTGTTAGTGGTTTACTTCAATGGGGGAATCTTTAATTTCTTTTTTTTTTTACAATTCATAAATAATTCTTTAATGAAGGGTAAATTTCAGTCATCATTTATATTTCTTTGCTTCAAATTCAGTGTTGTATGTTATTACATTACTTCTTCAAAAGTTATGTTTTATGATTACCTAATTATATTCTATTTCCCAAACATTCTATTTTTATTCTTTTTTGGGTGTCTTTTATTTATTTATTTATTTATTTATTTTATTAGTGAAACACCATGAGGTACAGTTATAGACTTACAAATTTTTGTGCTTGGGTTTCAGTTATGCAATGATCAAGTACCCATCCCTCCACCAGTGCCCATCCTCCACCACCACGGGTCCCAGCATCCCTCCCACCCCCATTCCCCCATCCCACCCTGCCTCTGTGGCAGGGCATTCCCCCTTGTTCTCTCTCTCTTCTTTTGGGTATTTAATTTCTTAACTCAGAATTACACTTCAACAGAATAGCATTTGCTTGATGGAGGAAAACAAGCCTTGTCATATAATCAAAACCTGATAGATATTGAACAAGTACTCTGCAAATGTTCCAGTTAGCTCCATTAATTAGGGGAATGGATGTCTCTTAAGTAGTTCTCCAGAGGTTCAGGGTCCCCTTCTGGAGCCCTTTCGGGAGCCCCTTCTGGAGATTCTTGGCCATGCAGGTTCATGGCCACATGGCCATGCAGGTTCAATTCAGAGCTCCCTGTGGGACCTGGGGCCAGAGATTACCTGAGCCACTCAGGTGGTGCATGGATGTCTTCTGGTCTGTACCTGGTGGTGTTTGGGGGACCGTGTGATGCCGGGGATCCATCAGAATCAGCTGCATGTGAGGAAAGGACTGTTGAGCCCTCTATTCTCCTCTCTCTCCACTATTTCCTCTCTCTCCTGCTTTTGAATCAACTAGATGCCAGACTTTAACGAGAGAATAGAACCGAGAGACTCCTCTTAGGTATCCCCAAACCGGAGGACTGCATAGAGTGAGCAGTGGCACAGTGTCAGCACATGTTTAAGTGCAGATAAGGAATGGAGAATAGGTTCCCATCCAGCTGCCAAAGCTACAGTATGAGAGACCACTCAACAAGCTGATTGGCTCTTGGTGCACCTAAGTTCATTGAAATTACCCACAAACCTTTTGGGTTACTCTCAGTAGAATTGTAATTGACAGTTACAGACGATTCATATGTAAATAGTAAATCTGAGACTGTCCATAATGAAAGAATACTTGAAAATTAAGGAGCCCTTGAAAAATTAGAATTCCTGGTGGTTAAAACAGTGTGTCGCAAGACAGCAGGTAAAAAATTGTGGTATAGTCAGAGGACTATTACGTACAACTGTGTGGTGAACATGTTAAATAAAAGAAGTGGGTGACAAAAATAAATACATTTTAGTATGCTTATATACTCGTATATTTGTATATATGCGTACAAAACATAGATATATTCATATGTTGATATAAAGATATATTCATATGTTGAATGCTCTTGACTTTTATATTATTAGGATTGTACAGTTCACTGTATGAAGGTTTTACCTGAATGAAACTAGAACTATTTTATGTTGAGAATTGTTGTGAGGATAAATATTGGGAGTACGTGAGTGGGGCATCCCGGTTAACTCAGATTTCAAGAATAATGTAGATGGCATGGGAGAGATTATAGATTGGGTCGGGCTTTTGCCTTGTATATGGCTGACCGGGGTTCAATCCCAGCATCCCATATGACTATCTGAGCACTGCCAAGAGTGTGGTTCCTGAGAGTAGAGCCAGGAGTAACCCCGGAGCACTGCCGGGTGTGCCTCCCCTTCTTCAAAACTATCCTAGAGAAAGTAATTCCCTTTTTTTACTTATAATCTTTAGACATGGAAAGATTTATTATTCATTCCTACTATCACTTGTAGTTTTTTTTTCTTTTTGGGTCATACCCAGCGATACACAGGGGTCTCTCCTGGCTCTGCACTCAGGAATTACTCCTGGTGGTGCTTGGAGGACCATATGGGATGCCGGGGATTGAACCCAGGTCGGCCGCATGCAAGGCATAGGCCCTCCCCGCTGTACTATCGCTCCAGCTCCTGACTTCTAATTTTTATTGCTGTTCTAAAATTTATTGGGGTGACATTGGTTTTCAAGTCAGTAAATGTTTATGTGTTTGGGGGGTACTGTGTTACCACAGATAAGCCCACTGACAAGGTGCTGGTATTCTTATGTCAGAGTCCTAGGCTGGCTTTTCATTATATTGTGCAATCCAGAGTACTTGAAGAAGTCGAAGGAAGTGCTCTTATAAATTACACAGAGACAGCAGGTTAAAAAAAAATCACCATTTGTTTTTCTGGTTGCTTGAAGTACAATCTGTGCAATCACAGCTGAAGGAAGGCATTTGACAGCAGGTATTAGCGCAGGGTGGATCAGCTCTGCTGCTCCTTATCTAAATAGAGGTAGATAAAGGGAAGAGCTTGCAACACAGGAGGTTCAGTGAGGATTAACCTGCACCAGGGGTAGATAAGTTTTTGGGAGCTGCTGTGTACTGTTGACTTTGTAAAAGGATGTTGTTTTTGCTTCCGGAGTCACTCATGGTGCTTTTCAAATTTCTCTTTGACACAGAAAAGAGCCGATAACCTCATTTGAAAAATGGAGGATGGAAAGCCCGTGTGGGCACCACACCCTACAGATGGATTTCAGATGGGCAATATTGTGGATATTGGCCCTGATAGCTTAACAATTGAACCTTTGAACCAAAAAGGCAAGGTGAGTTTCCCAGAAAGACGAAATAGTCTAACTTCTTTTGTAGCTGTCTTCTTCCTTAATGCGGTGGATATTCTTAGAACAGTATACGGGAAGATAATATTCTGATAAGTGGATTTTGGTTTCCTGCTGCTGTTGGGTTAATTCAGAAGTATGGCCTAGGGAAATCATGATATTCTATGATTATTCATGAATTTGACTTTTGTGATTATGTTTTTAGGGAATAGCTATATGATGAAATGTATATAACAACATTAAAAAATTTCTGCTACTGAAGTTATTAATGTAGTTATATTGTAGTCAACAGGTTATAAAGTAAAAACATGAAGAATAGAATTAAGTTAGCAAATTATGCCTCTTTATCTTCCTGATAATTCCATTTAAAAAGTTTTTAATTCATATGTATTAGCATGGGATCAGAAAAAAATTTATTAATTGTGGTATTAAGTATACCTGTAATTATTATTTTTTGTTGTAACAATAGTTTTTAAACCAGAAAGTACACTTTATTTTTTTATATATGTTATCTGTTTTATTTTATGCCTATATGTAGATTAAACATTATTTTAAAATGTGAGTTTTAAGTCTGTTTCTTTGTGGGAAGCTTCACAACTTTCAGTTAAAGAAATATTTCTGTTAAACAAGTCTTGTGACTAAAATTTGTTGAGGTCTTTTCTGTTTACTTTAGACTCTGAATGTTCATGAATAATTTATATTCGAGTGATACATGGATAACTAAGGCCATATGACTGCCGTCCTTCTGGGAACCTTAGAAAAACAAGGTGGATCTCTCTTGAGGTCTTTTCACATAGAAAACTAGTCTTGTTATGGTAAACAACCCAGTAATCTAAATACATAATATATAATGTGCCATGTTAGTGGAGACCAATTAAAGTTACTCTCAGGAAAGAAAAGATAAAAATGTTTTAGTTTTTCCTCTTATTATCAAGTACCAATTTGTACTTACAGTGCAGGACATGCTTAAAAAATGAAAAAAAAATATGAAAAATAAACTTATTTTTATATATTCGAAGTAGTAGGGGAAGAAATATTTTTCTGTATGAGAAAGTACAAGTCTTTAACTGGGCATAATAATCAAACAGAAGATAAATTAATAGCATAAAAGCATAAAGTTTAGTTATTAATGATCTTTGTCTATATACATGAGTCTCCAAAAGAGAATGATGACTCAAAGATGTGACTGAAGTGAAATATCCTTTTTTATACTTTAGACAAAGAGATGAATTGTGAAAGGGGCCAGAGATAGTACAGCGGGTAAGATGTTTGCCTTGTATCCACCAACCCGGGTTCAGTTCCCAGTACCCCATATTATCTCTCGAGCCCTTCAGGACTAACTCCTGAGTGCAAAAAAAGGAGCACTTCTGGGTATGCCCCCAAACCAAAACCAGAATCCCCCCCAAAAAAAACATACAAAAATCAAAAAACCAAACAACCACAAAAAGAAGTGAGTTGTGAAGCATTGATGAAGCAGATGAGTGTGAGTTAGAAGCAGTAAACTGTAGGAAAGCGATTAGGAAGATAGGGTCCTTTTATCAAGGTCTGTTTGTAGAGATTTCTCCCTGCCTCATTTCCCCTCTCTAGTGATAAGATCTTCCTTCCTCCTGGCATGGGGCAGGCATCTTCACATGGGAGGGCTGTCTCTGACTTTTGGGACTGGAAGAGAGGTCAGGGGTAAAGTGCTTCCTTGCGTTTGCTGTTTCTCAAGTGTCTTTTGAGTCAGAATAATCAAAATGCCAGAGTAGCTTCTTTGGAGTTTTCAGCTCTGTTAGTCTTTTACTATATATATATATATATATACATATATATATATACATATATTTATGTTTATATATTATAAGCACATTAAATCAGAATAACAAAATAAAAACAGATTTACTAAAAACCAAACAAACAGACCTAAAGGATTATCTTAAGCATTTTCTATTAAGTCTGCAGATAGCAAAGTAGTTCATTCCGTTCAAGAATAGAAAAAAAAATTGATTTATGTGTGTATGCTTTTTATATTTTAATACTTTTATGTGCTTTCAACTTTCTCAATTTTAGTTATATGTATAGAATAATAAAGCACTTAACATTTAAGTTGTGAGCTTTTGAAATTTCTATGGATCTTTCAGTAGTTTGATGAAAGTAGCTTTTTTAGGTACACATTTTGTTAGTTTTTGAACCACACCCAACGGTGCTCAGAGTTTATTCCTGACTCTGCACTCAGAGATTGCCTGGTGGGGGAGGGGACCTTATAGGGTACTAGGGGTTGTTTCTGGTTTGGCTATATGCAAGTCAAGTGCCTTGCCCTGTGCTATCTCTCTGACCTACCCTCAAAGTTAAAAAAAAAAGAAAACATTTCCCCCCACTTTAGTTAAACACCTTAGTTTACTAAGTTGTTGATGATTTGTTACAGGCAGTCAATATTTTAAGACCAGTCTCTCCATCATGGTTAACTTCCCTCCACCATTGCTTTCATTTTCCCAACCAGCCCTTAAGCCTGTCCCTGTAGCAGGACCATAGTATTTATTTTATCTTGCTGTTACCACTAAATGGCCAAGAGAATGGTCAAATTTTTTTTTTTTACAGTTAAAGGAAATTTGTGAAATATGTTTTATCCACCAGAGGGTCCTTAAATCATTGTCTGAGGGTTTGCTAGATGATGTTAAAAGGCAAGCTTTCTGTGTTCATGTTTTTGTTAGTCGAGACTAGTTGGATGCTGTGTTACATTCCCATCCAGTGTGGTGTGTTCTTGCTGTGATGTTAGTACTGTAGAGTTTGGAGATGTGGCTCGGCAGTCTGGTTAGAGGTGTGGTGGCAGCTAATGAATGGGACATGGGTGCAGCTGCTGGGGCTTTGGTAGGGTGGGAACCTTCCCCTTCTCCTTCCCGAGTTCATCCGGGAGATCTCAGCTGGGAATGGGCAGCCGAGAAACTTTTCATCTAGTTGATCTCTTTCGAGATTTATTTATGAGTCTCTAGGACAGGGCCAGTAGATGAGCTTACACGGTGGTGGTGGTGGGGGTGGGGGTGACTGCTGGGGCTTCAGGAAGTCTGGGCATAAGGGAGGAAATTGCCCATCCTGACTCCGAGAAGACCCAGAGCTTTCAGCTAACAAAAACAAAACCAAACAAAAACCCATTCTCTACCTGAAAGTTTTGGCAGGTTAGCATCTCTGTTGGAGCTCCATTGTGAGGTGGTAGAGTCTGGCCATAGGCATGGTGGTCTGTTTTTTATTTTTATTTATTTATTTATTTATTTATTTATTTATTTTTGCCTTTTGGGTCACACCCGGCGATGCACAGGGGTTATTCCTGGCTCATGCACTCAGGAATCACTCCTGGAGGTGCTCGGGGGACCATATGGGATGCTGGGAATCGAACCCGGGTCGGCTGCGTGCAAGGCAAACACCCTGCCCGCTGTGCTATCTCTCCAGCCCCTGGTTTGTTTTTTAAAATCTTATTTTGCTTTTGTGTTTTTGGTCACACCTGATGGTAGTTCTCAGGAGACCATAAAGTGCCAGGGATCAAACCTGGGCGAATAATGTGCTCCCCCCAGCTAAACTGTCTCAGGTCACACGAAAACGTTTTTTTCTTTGCAGTTCATTTCTCAGAAATTCCTTTCAATCTTTCCCTTTTCATTTCCTTTTTAAATTCTTGGGTTGGGGGTCTTAATAATATTTAAGGTACAATAATAACTATCTGGTTTAAAACAGCTTTGAGAATTGCACATACTTTTCTTGTGCCTCAATAATTCATAGTCTGGCGATTATGAACTTGCAAATAATAAGGAGTTAAATGCATAAAACAGTGGATGAGTAAGTTGATCTCTATGACGGTTCATAATTCTCTTGATTTCATAAGCTTTTGTTTTGTTTGTTAGACATTTTTGGCTCTCATAAACCAAGTGTTCCCTGCAGAAGAGGACAGTAAAAAGGATGTGGAAGATAACTGTAAGTATCAGTGAGGAATTACTTCTCAGCACAGGAAAACTTTTGTTAAAAAAAAAAGTATATTATGATAAATGCAAAATATTTAAGAGTGGAAACTTTTTTTGTTTTAAATAATTATTAAATCAGCATTAAATAATTTGGGACTTTATGTATCTAAATGTGGTTAAATATAAAATGGCTTTGAATTATGCTTAATCATTTCATAAATTAATATTCTGAAACATAAAAATTAATATTCTGGTTTTTCTCTTGATGTACTTGACTAGTCTTTAAATTTTGTTGGTCTTGGTGTGATTTATTTGCCTCTTCCAGGCATTATATTTGTTGCTTCTTGATGGAAGTAATATTAATTGCATGGCTGTTAACTGTCCTTATCATATATTAGTCAACCCTAACTTGAATACATTTTCTAAAATGACATTAACCTAGATTTGGTCATTGAGTGTAGGATGTAGGTTTGCCAGCTGAAGTGATTCCATTTCTTAGACTTTTTTTTGGTCAAAGGATTGCCATGGTACCATTGTCATCTGCCAAATGACATGGGAGGGGGGTCTGGGTGTGGAGGGTGTCTCGTATGTGACTAAAATACATTCCTTTTCTCTAGAATGAGAGTATTACACTTAGATATGTTGTATAGTGAATAAGTATAAAGAAGATGTTACATAAATTTACAAAGATATCTTTCAGAGGTATTACACATGGAATAATACAGGATTTCTCATTCTGCTGTTAATTAGCTGTATATCCTAGATTAAGGCATTTTGTTCTCTTCTTCCATTTTTGTCATTGCGCTGATGAGGGTCACATACTTGGTTGAGATTTTTGCACACTTGTTTGTAGTGTTCTTTGGTGGTGGGGAGAGACACAGTCTTTTTTTTGGGGGGGGGGAGTCACACCCAGCAACACTCAGGGGTGACTCCTGGCTCTGCACTCAGGAATTATACTTGGCAAGGTTCAGAGGTCCATATGGGATGCTGGGGATCGAACCTGGGTCGGCCGTGTGCAGGGAAAATGCCCTACCTGCTGTACTATCGCTCCGGCCTGAGAGACGCAGTCTTTAGTTGTGTTCGCACACACTTCGGCTACAATGCCGCTAGAGATGGTCCCTTTGTTTCAGTGTGCGGTGGAAGTTGTACGTTTTTCATTGTGATGTTCACACAGACTTGCCTGCAGTGTGTGCCTGGTTTGCACAGTCCTTAGCATTCCAGGATTGCACATAGATCGTGTCCTGAGGCTCCGGGGATGCCTCCCTAGAGGTGGCGCCATGCCAGGGATCAAGCTCTGGCTTCGGATTTACTCGGTAGTTGCTTTGTCATGGAATCACAACCCTGTTTTCTACTTTTTCATTGCTTTCTATAGTTTTTAATTTGTTATATTGATAAACTACGGTGCTGATGCAGGGCACTGTTGGTCCCTTCCCATTCTACAATGTATCCTTTCTTGTTCTGTAAAAATGAACATGTCCATGTTCTGATCTTCAGACCAGGATTGGTGTCATTACTTTTGTTTGAAAGTTTATTAAAAGCAGTACTACCCACCCTAGCGTATCCCTTTGAGTTTCTTAACCTTTTTAACCACGTTTCATTAACGCATACTCACCTGGTGCTCATCTGGTTGGACATTTATTGTTTTAAAATACCTCTATAAAGGGACCAGAGAGAGATAAGTGAGTCAAGGTGCTTGCCTTGCATGCATTCCATCTCACTTCAATCCCCAGCATTGCATCATCTTCCAGAATCACTGGGAGTGACCCTAAAGTACAGAGGCTGGGACTAGCCTCAGGCACTTCCAGATGTGGCCTCAGTTCATCTCCCCCCAATAATTATACTGTAGTAAGTAGGTCATTTAAAATCAGCATTTGGGTTTATAGTAATTCAGTCTGATGCACAGGTGAATTTTAGCTTGGGTCAGAATAAATCTGGCTAAGATAATATTGGTTAATTTTTTTTCTTCAAACGTCTAATGATTTACAAATCTATTTCTCAGGTTCACTTATGTATTTAAATGAAGCCACACTCCTCCATAATGTTAAAGTTCGGTACAGTAAAGACAGAATTTATGTAAGTATTTTACTGGTGGTTTAAGAGTTCGTGGGGAGAGGCCTTCATGTCTGGTTCTTTACCTACTTCAAGCATACATCTCCCATTATACCCATAAGTCGACAGAGAGAAAGAGGGAAATTGTCGGGCGTAGAGGAAGAGGGAGGGGTGCGATGGGGGATTGGGGAGGGATACTGGGGACATTGGTGGTGGAAAATGTATACTGGTGGAGAGATGGGTGTTCGATCATTGTCTGAAACTCAAACATAAAAGTTTTGTAACTGTAGCTCAAGGTGATTCAATTAAAAAAAAAAAGAAATACCCATGTTAAAATTTTGTTGGAATAAATTAATCCACAGTAGAGTTTTTTTTTAAAAAAAGATTATATGGGGATAGTTATTTTGTCTGTCACCATTTGATGTTGAGTTTGAAATTTTCTAACACTGAATTACACATGGCAGTCGTGGAGAGCACTCAGGGCTCAGAGTCGCATGCCTTATGTGCGCATGGATCTGACTTTGGGGCCTGATCCCCAGCCCTGCTGGACCGGAACCATACAGCATTATCGGAGCATGGCAGTATGTGTCTCGGTTGCCTTCCATCTCTCACCCACTCCTGAGCACTGCTTAGGAGGATAGAATCCCAAAGAAGAGAAATCATATATGAGCCTGGATAGATTGTGTATATGTTTCATTAGAAATAAATATATTTTGCTGATGTATTTAACTCCATATTAAAACATATGTTGGTGCAACATAGGCCCAAGTATTTATTGAATGAAATGAGTCTAAAGCACCATCTAATATCTTTCAGACTTTGGGCCGGAGTGATAGTACAGCGGGTAGGGCGTTTGCCTTGCACACGCCGACCTGGGTTCGATCCCCACGTCCCATATATTCCCCAAGCAGCTACAGGAGTAATTCCTGAGTGCAGAGCCAGGAGTAACCCCTGAGCATTGCTGGATGTGACCCAAAATGCAAAAGAAAAAGAAAAAGAAAAAAAAATATCTTTCAGACTTTAAAATGTTCAATTTGATTATTTTAAAGAAACACTGTTGTAGAGGATTTACTTTCTTATTTATGGTTTATCTTTTTTTTTTAATTTTTATTAGTGAAACACCACGAGTTACAGTTGTAGACTTACAACTTTTTGTGCTTGGGTTTGAGTTATACAATGATCGAGTACCCATCCCTCCACCAGCGCCCATCCTCCACCACCACGGGTCCCAGCATCCCTTCCACCCTCCATACCCCCATCCCACCCTGCCTCTGTGACAGGGCATTCCCTTTTGTTCTCTCTCACCTTTTGGGTGCTGTGGTTTGCGGAAGAGGCATTGAGTGGCAATCGTGTTTGGTCTATAGTCTACTTACAGCATGCATCTCCCATCTTGGGAGGATCCTCCTAACACCCTTTACTTGGTGCTCCCTTCTCTATCTGAGCTGCCTTTTCCCGTAGCATGTGCAGCTGGCCTTCAAGCCATGGAGTGAACCTCCAGATAACTATTCTCGACTATTCTTGGTGTTAGTCTCCTATTTTGTTACTTTATATTCTACAGATGAATGCAATCTTTCTATGTCTATTCCTCTCTTTCTGACTCATTTCACTTAGCATGATACTTCCGTGTAGTACCACTTGTATGTAAATTTCATGACTTCTTCTTTTCTAACAGCTGCATAGTACTCCATTATATAGATGTACCAAGGGTTTGTCTTTCATTAACTTTTGACACACTGTTCTGCAAAGAATTTCAGGGATTCTTAACTCTAAGGCATTCCTTATAAGAAATGCATATTGAAATAAAAAACTTGCATGAGAGGTAAATACATTTGAATATAAGGCATTATCTGAGGAACTACCGAGACACTGAACTGCTGGCCGTAGAGCCTAAATAGTTGGCAAAATTTCCTTAAGCACCAAGGACATTTTTTATGCTACAAATCTGGAATTATAGATAATGAAGTACATTTGTTGTCTCACTTGTCTTGTAATCTTTTAAATTATTTTATGTTGTATAGAAACAATTCTTTTTTTTTTGCTTTTTTTTGGGGTCACACCTGGCGATGCACAGGGGTTACTCCTGGCTCTGCACTCAGGAATTACTCCTGGAGGTGCTCAGGGGACCATATGGGATGCTGGGAATCGAACTCAGGTCGGCCGCGTGCAAGGCAAACGCCCTGCCCGCTGTGCTATCTCTCCAGCCCCTAGAAACAATTCTTAGAGTGAGGAATGTGTAGGTTTAAAAGCTGAAGCAGACCTGTTGCCTGTCTTGAAGCTCTTGTGCCCTTACACTTCAGAAAGACCCTCTCCTTGGGCCTGCCTGGCTTGTCTTCTTGGTGCCCCCTACAATTTTCAGGGTCTAGGAGTTAGGTTGTTTTCTTTTTTCCCATTTCTTTTGGTTTTCATTCCACATGTGAGTGAAGCCATTTGGTAAATTGCCTTTGACTTCCTAATTTCATTTTGGGAAATCCTCAAGTTTCATCCATTTTGCTCCCAAAGACACAATTTTATGGTTTTTTTTTTTCTTCCATGGTAGAGTAATATTCTGTCAGCATATAGACTATAACTTCTTTTTCTAGTTATTTATTCATGGTGTTCAGGTCAATTCCATGTTTCAACTACAGAAAATAAATGCTACATTCATAGGGGTGCAGATACCTCTTGGTTTTCTTTCTTTCTTTTTTTTTTATGCTGCCGGGTTCATCAAATCCAGGTCCACATACCTAGGAAACATATGTGCTACCATCAGGTCATGTCCCCAACCCTGCAATACCTTTATGAAGAGTGTTTTTATGCCCTGTGGATAAATGCCTAGGAGTGGTATCGCTGGCTCATCTGGTAATTCCATATTTAATTTTTTTTAGAATCACTGTTTTGTTTCCCATAGCGACTGCACATAGGGGACCAAATGAGGATCCTTTTTCTCCTCATCCTTGCTCACACTTGTTTCCAGTCTTTTTCATATATGCCATTATCACAGGTGTTTTGTGATGGTTCTTCAATTGGCACTTCCCAATATAAGTGGTGCTGAGTACTTTCTCTTCGAGTCCGTGAGCCATTTGTATATCTTCTTTGAAGAAGTACATGTCTTTTGCTCATTAAAAAAATCACTTACTCTTTAGAAGTCATGTGAGTTTTGTGTATAGTATATATATCAGCTTCTTATTAACATGTGATATGAAAATCATTTCTCCTGATCACTCAGTTGTAGCTCTCTTTGTAGTAGTTTCCTTTGCTGTATAAAAAGCATTTTTTTTTTGATCCAGTACTGTTTGTTCTTGCCTTTGTTTCTTTTGCTAATGGAGTTGAGCTTTTAGAAATAGCTCTGCTTCTTAAGGTCCTGAGTAATTATTCATTTTTTCCTTTAATGAATTTTATGGTTTCAGGTCTTTAATCTGTTTTGAGTGCATTTTTTGCATATAGCGTTAGTGATCAAATTTTATTTACTTTTTTTTCCCAGATGCTACATTCAGCTTTTCTAACTTCATTTTCATAAGAGAAATCTTATTTATCATTGTGTGTTATTGACTTCTTACTGTAAATTAGATGTTTATCTGTGTCTGGGTTTATTTCTTGCATTTCTATTCCTTTGGTTGTTTGGTGTGCTTGTTTTTGTTCCTGAACCATCCATACTACTTTAATTGCTGTTGCTTTGTAATATAGCTGCAAGTCAGGGAACATGCTACCTCCATTTTATTTTTCCCCTTAATAGTTGCTTTGGCAAGTTAGGGTCTTTGGTGGCTTCGTGTTTTATGAACATATTTTTTTTATTAGTGAAACACCATGAGGTACAGTTGTAGACTTATAGATTTTTGTGCCTGGGTTTCGATTATACAATGATCAAATACCCATCCCTCCACCAGTGCCCATTTTCCACCACCACGGGTTCCAGTATCCCTCCCACCCCCATTCCCCCCCCGTCCCACCCTGCCTCTGTGACAGGGCATTCCCTTTTGTTCTCTCTCTCCTTTTGGGTGTTGTGGTCTGCAAAAGAGGCATTGAGTGGCAATCATGTTCGGTCCATAGTCTACTTTATGAACATATTTTATCATTTTTATCTCAAAAAGTACCATGATAATTTTGATGGGGATTGCGTTAAGTCTATGACTTACTCTAGGTAAGATGGCAGCTTTGATGTTTATTCTTCCATTTCATGATCATGTGATGTCTTTTCTTTGTGTCCTCCATGACTTTTTCAAGGTGCTTGGGGACTCCCAGTGTCTTGAGAACTGAGAGTTCAGCACTAGGGCCTAGCTATTCAGTGCCTCTGACCTACCAGGAGTGCTGAGGTCTACCAGGGCTCTCCTGGTATAGGGGCCATGCACTTGGCATTGCATAGGAACCTTGTGTGCCGGTGATTGAATTTGGGCTGTGAGCCTGAAAAGTCTATGCTCCAGCCCTTTGAGCTGTCTTCTAGACCACTTTTTCTCTTTTAGTAATGCCTCATAATCAAAAGACAGTACTTTCACTACGTGTAGAATTTGCACAAAACCACTCAGATGGATACTTGGCTTGTATGTTTTAACAATAATTATTCACTGGGCATGTGTGAGGCTTTTATCAAATAGGACCTTTGATTCCTTTGTTGGCTGGAGATAAATTACCCACTGTACTTCTCCTGTTATAAAGATGGGACTCTTCATTATTTTTGAACGAAGAAAACACATGGCGTCTTTGATACTTCCTAGATCAAATGACAGCCTAAATCTTTTATATCACTATCAGTTTGCCTAATTGTACTTACTTAATTCTGTCTAAGTTACCTTCAGTCTTTGCCATCTGTCCAAGTAGTGACAGCTGGGAAGCAGAGTGAATTTAGTCTATTCTAAAGAAGTTTACTTGCCATCTCTTGGTTATATGCTTTCATGCTTTTCTCTTCCACCATGAACCTCCTAGCCCA
Organism: Sorex fumeus; assembly: GCF_029834395.1. Taxonomy (NCBI): domain Eukaryota; kingdom Metazoa; phylum Chordata; class Mammalia; order Eulipotyphla; family Soricidae; genus Sorex; species Sorex fumeus. Next base: position 8,955,422 of record NW_026606065.1, on the reverse strand, counting down.
ACGAATAAACTTGAGCATATATTAGATATAAAATATAGCTATTATTGATTGTAAATATATTTATAATCATGTTTATAAGCAAGATTTCAAATACCAAGCATTTAATGGATACTAAATACTATTTTTGGTGCCTTAATGCAGTTTGTTTAGTACTAAATTGATAAAACTTGATTTAGATATAGAGGAAACATCATCTTTCAGTAAAATGGCCACTTTTTATCTTCTTCCTTTATTTTATTGAATTGATACTGTTTTATAACACCATATAAGTTTCAGGTGTACAGATTTTTATCTGATGCTTTACTCCCAAATGGAGAACTACTATGCAGAGTCAAGTAAACCCATTATTGGTATTTCCTCTCAAGCCAGTTATGCCTTTTAGCTCTAAGACCATTAAAAGATAGAACTAAATATAGTTCATCTTACCATGTTATATATAAGGAAGAAAACGATTGGAATGAATTTAAATTTTCTATTTCATACTTCTCATGATTCATAATATATCAGTATTCTCCCTTAAAACTGAGTAGAACAGTTGCTAACTTGCATTTAACATTTTCATCATTCATTCATTCATTCATCATCCTGTTAATCGTCGATTGCCTCGAGCAGGCCCCAGTAACGTCTCTTTCATCCTAGCCCTGAGATTATATTCACGGCTCTTTAGGAGAATGAGACCCATCATTGTTACTGGTATTTGGCATATTTGGTACACCACGGGGAGTTTGCCAGACTCTGCCCTGTGGGCAGGCTACATTCGATAGCCTGCAAGTTTGTCCAAAGTAGGAATGAGATAATAAGATGTTATAAAGAAAAGTTCCGATAAGATGTCGCGCGGCCGCATTCGCCAACATTTTCATCAATTAGTAAGAATCTCTTACTTGCATTTTGCTTCTAAGAGATTCATGTTAATCTCTCTCTCTCTCTCTAATCACACTTCAGGAAGCATTTTTAGAAGTATTTTTAGAAGTATTTTTAGAAGCATTTTTAGAAGCATTTTTAGAAGTATTCCTTGAGCTTTGGGTAGTAGTTTGAGAGTTTAGTGTTTCTACATCATTTCCCTTCCACATCTAGAGGCATAAAAAGGAAAAAATATGTTTCTCCGTGTCCTGGTTTGACCAGTAAACCACAACTAATTGCTAAACCACAGCTCATTTTCTCCCCACAAAGAATTTTATAAATCCTGTTGGTACATTTTTCTGGCATTTTAGAGCCACAGTTAAACCCCAAATTTAAAACTGAGCTTAAGTTGCTTATTTAAAGTTTCGCTAAGCGTGTTCAAGCAATGGTTTCCACATGTTGCTTGCAAAAACTTGGGACAAAGTGATCATCTTGGAGCTTAAATCAGTTGTGAAGGGAACAGGCCTAGAGAGTCCTATGAGCTGTATTAAATTCTTCATTAAAATTTTGTGGATAAAGTAGTCTAGGTGAGGAATATGGATGACCAGAACGCATACAGTAGGAATTGAAATAGGAGAGTAGATTAGTGTTTTCAGCAGAGGGTTGGTGATTGAGATAGGGGCTGAGAGACTTAGCTTTCTGTTTGTGACGACTTGGTGGTGATGCCAGGAAAAGTATCGCGGAGTTGGTTTTTTTATTTTTTATTTTTTTTTATTTCTGAGCAAAGGAACATCAGAAAAAGATAATTGTGCTGAATTTGAGTTGCCTATGCAATTGAGAAGCAAATACTGATTAAATTAGAGAAATATGAATCCTGTAGAGATCAGGAATATTTAAAGCTAGGAATGCAAATTTCAAAATCCTGGTAACAAAAGGAATAGAAGGTATCTAGTATATTTTTTATTTTGTGAAGCATGTTAAAATATCTGGATGGGCTGGAGGGATAGTACAGTGGGGTAAGGACTTTGCTTTGTGTGCTGCAGACCTGATTTGATTCCTGGCATCCTTCATGGTTCCCTGGGCACTACCATAAGTAATTGCTGACTGCAGAGCCAGAACTGACACCCGAGCATTGGCCAGATGTGGCCCCAAAACAAAATAGTAACTGAAAATTTTTATGTTTATGCTTTTCCACTATAGACATATGTCGCCAACATTCTGATTGCAGTGAATCCTTACTTTGACATTCCTAAAATATATACTTCAGATACAATCAAGTCCTACCAAGGAAAATCTCTTGGGACAATGCCACCTCATGTCTTTGCAATTGGTAAGCAATTAAATTTCATCTTACTCTTTTTTCCAATATTTTTCACCTATTTTAAAAAAGTTTTCTTTTAGCTGAATAAAAATGTCATTAGTTGAATATATATATTTTTGAGGTCCTATGTAAGTTTTGACTGTATCATTATTGTTAGGAGCATACACCTTTCGTAGGCTGGGAAATACAGTGTTTGCAGCCAATTCATGTAGTATTTTATATATCAGTATCTTCTTTAAATGGTTGTATCTTTTTATATCTGTTCCTCGGATGAGGGAGGACTTTGGTATCTATAGGCTCCTCATTCCTATCAACTCACTCATTGCTCTGACTCCCAATCTTTCTACTTTTAGCTTGATCCTCTTATTATCTTGATAAGAACTAGTAAGAGCAGACTTTTTTCTTGCTTGATCTTGCATTAGGCATTTCAAATCTAAGGAAATGTAAATTGTAATTGGTATATGTCTTTTGTCTTTGAAAATTGATGTAGAAAGATAGTTGCCACATCCCTACCTTTCTCAAGGTTCAAAGGAGCAAAGAAAAGGCATTTCTACACACACACACACACACATACACACATACACACACACACACACACACACACACTCACTCCTCACCGCTGCTGGCTACCACTGTCATTCATTTTCAGAAGTTAGCCAACTCTTTAGATTGACCATTATCAGAAGTTAAGTGATAACATGTTTAGTATACTGCTGTGTAATGTAACTAGTTTCTCTTTGAATTTTCTCTTCATGCCTGTATTTTGGCCTGACCAAGGTTCACCTTCAGAACTGACTGGTCTGTTTGCTAAGTACTGTTAAGTCCAGTGCCACGCAGATGTACTCTTAGTTCTAAGAAGCTCTGACGGACATAAGCTTGTTTTCTGTCAACTAGAAAAATAGTGCGAAATCTTTTAAACCTAAATGATAGCATCTTCAACACTGAAGAGATGCTGAATATTTAAAAGCCTACTTTAATACTCAGTTACGTAGTGCTAAAAAAAAAAGTATCAACAAGATTCTGCAAATGTGGGTGGAACAGATTGATGATAAATTGGTTCAAAGGATGGCTATGTACTCTTGCATGTTTTGTATTTCTTAAAAATAAAAGCCAGACTTTAAAGATTTCTTCATTTTGTATGGTTGGTTTATAGCATATGACTGTGGTAAAAAAATAGTCTTAAGATTAGATTTAACTGATAAAAAAAGATTAGATTAAATTGATTAGGATCTAATTTTGAATTAAAATGTTTTAAGTTCAATGTCTCTTTAACATAATTAATTTTATTTAACTTTTCTATATACTAATATTTAAAACATTTTATAGCTCAAACGAATGGATATGATGAAAACCATTAAAAATTATATACATGAACATAAACTATAAATTTAGGAAACTTAAAAAGCAATTAGTGTTGCCCATCTTTGAAATGCTGAAATATTCCATATTATTTAAATTTAATAGTAGGATAACAGAGAAAAGCACACATTTATTTGCAATTATGTATTTCTCTAGTGAAGTAAAATGGTTTTGTTTAGAGAAATAGGAGTAGAGTGGACTTAAAAGAGGGAAACTACGCATCCAGATTGAGATGTGGGTGAATTTGTTGCATTTTTGTCTATTTTTCCCCAGCATAATTTTTGGTTGCCAGATTTTTAAATTGGTAGTTCATTAATTCTTGCTTTGCTCTGGGGACTTCATTAGTTAGTACAGAGAGCATTTTAAAAATCCCTCAAGATTTGCTCTAATACTAGGAAGAACTGAGCCACCATTCCTAATATGGAGACATTCTAGTATATTCTAGTACAGAAGTGAGAGTTGTTTTTTAGTGTTTCATATTATTTAGCTGTCAGGATACTTTTAAGAGAGATTTTTAAGGATACTTTTTTTTTTCTTTTTGAGTCACACCCAGCCGAAGTTCAGGGGTTACTCCTGGCTCTGCACTCAGGAATCACTCCTGGAGGTGCTTGGGGGACCGTACGGGATGCTGGGAATCGAACCTGGGTCGGCCACGTGCAAGGCAAACGCCCTACCCGCTGTGCTATTGCTCCAGCCCCTTAAGGATACTTTTGAATACTTTAGGTTTATATACTCTATTTATATGTTTAATGAATTTTATTAATGTGTCATTTTGATCCTAGCTGATAAAGCTTTTCGAGACATGAAGGTGCTGAAGATGAGTCAATCGATCATTGTATCTGGAGAATCAGGAGCTGGCAAAACAGAAAATACAAAATTTGTTCTCAGGTCAGTAGTATTCAGGTAACCTGGAGTTATTTGAGCAGATTGATTTTGTAATGTGTTAATCATGCACTTGAAAAATTGTATCCAACGCTTTTAGATTACTTGGTCTGTTTTCACATTCTAGATGTCACCTGTAATCTCCTATTGCATTAAGAGTAAGCATATTAAAAAGTTGATCTTGGGCCGGAGTGGTAGTTCAGCTGGTAGGGCATCATTGTCTTGCATGTGGTCAAACAAGGTTTGATTCCCAGTATCCCATATGGTCCCCAAGCACCACCAGAAATAATTCCCGAGTGCAGAGCCAAGCATAGCCTCTGAGCATTGCTGGGTGCAATGCCCGCCCCCCCCAAAGAAAAAGGTTGATCTTTAGTAAAAGCCCTTCTGATGTTGAATTCTAGCTAATAGTAAGGTGTGCATGTCTGTGAAGATATGGGTATTTCAGAGCAGATACCCTGTTAAAATATTATTTCAGCTTCTTCCTTTGCAGTTAGTTTCGGTGTTTAATAACCTCTGTGGGAATCTTCTTAAGGAATAAGAACTTAATGTTCCTGAATATAAACATCTGTTTCCACAGATCCTTATTTAGTTTTGGTTCAGTGAACCAGTCAATGAACAAATGAACGGGTGTGGTGACTAAGTGTACTTAAATTCTAAACATTAAAAATTGTGTCACAAAATAGACCGTTTGAACGCTTGGTTCATTAGTCTTAAGTATTTTCACATTGTTGTAGAGCCCATCTTCAGATTTTTTACTTGAAACTCTGCACCCATTAGACTCTGTTCCTCTGTATTCTCAGCCCTGCAATTCCTATTTCTACTTTCTGCTTCTCTGAATACCTTATAGAATTGAACCGTACAGTATTTGTCTTTCTCTTACTGACTTACTAGCACAATATGCCTTGGCATAATGTCTTCAAATTTTGTATTTGTTAGTAGTATGTAGGCTCCGTTACACGTATAGGTCACATGTTTTTTGTTTTGTTTTTTGTTTTGTTTTGTTTTGGGGCCACACACAGTTGTACCAGAAATCACTCCTGGTACTGCTTGAACTCTGGTTGGCTGCCTGCTGTACTATTGTTCCAGCCCCACTTTTTGTTTTTTCAATGGAATCACTGTGAGATACAGACTTACAAAGCTGTTCACGATTGGGTTTCAGTCATGCAGGGTTCCAACACCCGTTCCTCCACCAGGGAACATTTCCCTCCACCAGTGTTCCAGTTTCCCTCCCGCCACCCTTCCCCCAGCCTGTCTTCCCCCCTCCTCTCTCTCTCTCTCTCTCTCTCTCTCTCTGCAGTACCCTAGATGTCGTCATGCTTGCTCCCTCACCCACTTTCAGCACGCAATTCTTAGCCAGAGCGATCATTTCCGATTATCTTTGTCATAGTGATCCCTTCTCTATCCCAACTGCCTTCTCCCCCAACACATGAGGCTGGCTTCCAACCATGGACACATCCTCCTGGCTCTTCATTCTACTGTTCTTGTGTGTTAGGCTCATAGTACCATTTTAAAAATATTTTTATTAGCAAAACACCATGAGGTACGGTTGTAGATTTACAGATTTTTGTGCTTGGGTTTCAATTATACAATGATCAAACACCCATCCCTCCACCAGTGCCCATTTTCTACCACCATGGATCCCAGTATCCCTCCCACCCCCATTTCCCCCATCCCACTCTGCCTCTGTGGCAGGGCATTCCCCTTTGTTCTCTCTCTCCTTTTGGGTGCTGTGGTTTGCAAAAGAGGCATTGAGTGGCAATCATGTTGGGTCTATAGTCTACTTTCAGCATGCTCCTCCCATCCTGGGTGGATCCTCCCACTTTACTTGGTGCTCCCTTCTCTATCTGAGCTGCCTTTTCCCTTAGCATGTATGGTTGGCCTCCAAGCCATGGAGCAAACCTCCTGCTACTAATCTCGGCCACTCTTGGGTGTTAGTCTCCTCTTTTGTTACTTTATGTTCCCCAGATGAATGCAATCTTTCTATATCTGTCCCTCTCTTTCGAACTCATTTCACTTAGCATGATAATTTCCATGTAGGATCACTTGTATGTAAACTTCATGAAATGATACACTTAGAATTAAGCATATGATTGAGCCAAAGATTGCCCTTTATTTTGAAATGTGCCGAGCAAGTAGTTGCCCATCATGTTCTGTCTTTGCCTGTAACACTATGATGAATGGGATACCTGGGGATTTGGTGACAATCACATTTTTTTTCTCTAGCCTTACAGTTAACAATTATGAATTGTCACTTAAGACTTTGGAGTCCAATGTAGAAGGTGACTATTTCTGAGTAAAATATGTGGAATATTTCAACTAAATAATCAGAACAATCATAGAAATTAAAGAAATAATTCTGAATTAGGTGCTGAAGAGATAGTGCAGTTGGTAAAGTTCCTTGCCTTACATGCAGCTGAACTAACTGGGTTCCATCCCTGGCATTCCACATGGTCCTCAGAACTTTCCAGGAGTGATCCTTGAGCTCAGAGCAGGAGTAAATCCTAAGCGCAACTGGTTGTGCTCCCAACGCACCCCCGTTTCCCCCATACCACCAATCTGACTTAAATCAAAAAGTCAATCTGTATAGAATTTTAAATATTTGATGCTATTATAAACATAATGCATGCAGTATTGTCATCTAAAAATCTTATCCTGTTTTTCAACACAGATATCTGACTGAATCTTATGGAACAGGTCAAGATATTGATGATAGAATTGTTGAAGGTATTGTTAATTTTATTTATTTATTTATTTGTTTATTTCAAAATTCCAGGTCGCTAAAATATGGAACGCTTTACGAATTTGCATGTCATCCTTGCACAGGGATCATGCTTATCTCCTCTGTATCGTTCCAATTTTACTATATGTGCTGCTGAAGCGAGCCCGGGTATTGTTAATTTTAAAACTTCATATTTTTCAATGTTGGGTATGTGCAGATGCGAGATTAGGAGAATCCTCTTGGTTGTCTGGAATGTTCTCCCAGAAGTATCAAAGTGTCTCCTGTGTCCTACAAATCTTTGCTCAGATATTACCCACTTGTTGATTTAATATCTCTAGTCTCCAAATTTATCTGGGGTGTAATTAAAGAGCCAAAGGATCCTCCATGGTCTTGTCATGTTTTTCTAAAGAAGGAGGGAGGGAGAGGCTTATTTGGAATGGAGGTGCCTTTTAGGGGAAATTATTAGAACAAAAGAATGCAGAATATTAGTAGATTTTTTTCTAAGAAAAGTCCAATTGGGGAGTATTTTATATATATATATATATATATATATATATATATAAAACTATTCAGCAAAAACTAGTAGATCAGGGGCAGGGGATGTGACTCAAGTGGTCGAGCATAAGACCCCTGTGTACAGCCCTGAGTCTGGTCAATAGTACCATGTACCCCTCTTGTCCCAGCACAGCCTGGGGATACCTAAACATGGCTCAGAGTGATCCCCACTGTAATACAAAGCAAAACAAATCCAATTGATCACTAGTGATAGAATAGGGGAGACCCCGTAGTTGAGTTTCGCTTTTTCACCTGTGGCCAGTCCTGTGGTATTCACAGATCAGGCCCCTTCTGAAAGATGGTCTGGAGATGGTAGCAATTTCTCAGTCTTCAATGCCCTTAGTTTTGTAAATGACAGTAATGGGGGATGATCATTTAAAGGGTTTAGGACTAGTTTTCTACCGTGGATAAAATTTAAAAAAATAAGAAAAATGGACTTCTAAAGGACATAAGGAATACGGTATCAGTAAACATTATTAAGCAATTTAGGAGACTTCGCATGAAGATAAAGTACAATGAAGACCCTATGCTAGTTTGCATCTCCTTGGGATCATAGTAGGTGGAAAAATACAGTTTAATAAACTTTTTCCAGTCATGTGACATGTGCGATTATAAAAATATAACAAGTACAAGTCTACATTTGTTAATTGGACTTCATTTTTATTTTTATTTTTTGCTGGTTCTGGGGCCACTCCCTGTGATGTTCACAGATGTACCAAGGTGTTGCATGAAATGAGCACATCCACTGAGCACATCCTCAGCTGAAAGGGATTTGATTTAAGAATTTTTTTTTACTCTGGGTCAGAGCAATAGTACAGCAGGTAGTATATTTGCTTTTTATGTGGCCAACCTGGATTCGATCCCTGGCATCCCATGTGATCCCCTGAGCACCACCAAGGAAGCAGTTCCTAAATGCATAGCCAGGAGTAACCCCTAACCATTTTTGGATGTGGTCCAAAAACAAACAAAAACCAATTTTTAAAATTTTTCTCGGTTGATTTTCAACACCCTTGTGCTAAGAATCTATTCTGGATAATTCTGTGTACTCAGATTTATATTGGATACACATATGAAAATAGATATTTCAGAAAAGTAAGTTAGCTAATAATGTTCTTGCCTGTATTTTTATCACAGGATACATTGCTGTACCATGTATCATAATCACCTCTTGTAGGGCTGATGTGCTTGTGTAAATATTAAAATTTTTAGAAAGTGGGGCTGGAGAGATAGCACAGCAGGTAGGGCTTTTGCCTTGCACGCGGCCGACCTAGGTTCGATTCCCAGCATCCCCTATGGTCCCCTGAGCACCGCCAGGAGTAACTCCTGAGTGCAGAGCCAGGAGTGACCCCTGTGTGTTGCCGGGTGTGACCCAAAAAGCAAAAAAAAAAAAATTTTTTTTTAGAAAGTAACCTTTTTGGGTTTTAAAAAAATTTTTTTTTGAGGGGAGCCACATCAAGCGATGTACAGAGCTTACTCCTGGCTCTTTGCTCAGGGATTACACCTGGTGGTGCTCAGAGGACCATATGGGATGCTGTGGACGGAACCTGGGTTGGCCGCGTGCAAGACAAGCACCCCAACTGTTTTACTATTGCTCCAGCCCTAGAAGTTACTTTTTTTTTTGAAGTTACTTCTAAAAGTTGAGTTAGACATTTTGTAAGTTGGTGATGATTTAAAAATCTTGTTTCTTGAAAAACATTTATATTATCTTTATATATTTTTATTTTTTTAAAAAAATTTTTATTAGTGAGACACCATGAGGTACAGTTGTATATCTTCATATATTTTTAAAGTAAGTTTTTTTTTTTTAAAATCTCCTGCAGTTTTTAGAGCCTGAACACAATGAGCCTGAATTTATAAGGAACTGATCATAAATATTTGCAAGATTTGACAGAATGTGGAATTCTCTAAGTCTTTTTTTTCAGTGTTTTTGAGAATTTAAAAAAAAACCAAATGGAAACAATATATATCTTGTAATTATTATTTATGCCATGTTTTCTGAAATATTCGCGTTTATTTCTCATTAGCTAACCCACTCCTAGAAGCCTTTGGAAATGCAAAAACGGTTCGAAACAATAATAGCAGTCGATTTGGAAAATTTGTAGAAATACATTTCAACGAAAAGGTAGGTGGAATCTTTGGGAAGTGTTGTTGAAAAATACAAGAGTCTTTATAAAATTGGTTCAGTATTTGATGAAACTTCTGGTAGTTCTGTTAACTTTCTATTACTTCTGATGTTTAGGGAAATGTTTAGGTGTTTACCATCACCTCAAGATACTCTTAAGCTTCAGAGAGTATCTGAAATAAAGATTCCCCCTTTTATTTAATTAATAGAGCAACCTCTTTGATAAATGTTTATTGCAAAATATAAATAATTTAGCATTTTTATATTATGTTTAGACCTTAAATGTAGCATTGTACTTTTCTTTGTGGTGCTGGGGAATCACTGAGCCTCATACATATTAATCAAGCCCTAGATGACACTGACCGATATTCCCAAACCCAGTAACAATGTACCCTAAATGTAACACTGCATTTTCTCTCTGTTTTGTTTCCTAGAGTTCAGTTGTCGGAGGATTTGTATCCCATTATCTTCTCGAGAAATCTAGGATCTGTGTTCAAGGCAAAGAGGAAAGAAATTATCACATCTTCTATAGGTTGTGTGCAGGTGCTTCTGAAGATATTAGGGAAAAACTTCATTTGAGCTCCCCAGATAATTTTCGGGTAGGTGAAATGAAAGCAGCTTTTCACAACTTTTGTAATTTGAATTTCTTTTAGTTCTGGAACTTGATTTTAGTTCTGTATGACTTTCAATCAAGGATAGAACAATTGCTGTTCTAAATAAAGGTCTATTGAGGTTTACTGCTGAGTTATATGAAATAGTGTAGGAGAAGATACATTATAATACAGGTAAAATATATATTAAATCCACTATCAATTTAAACTTACAATAGTTCTTTAATATTAGCTTTAAATTTTGATCACTAAATTAACATAAAGGCACCATGGCAATCTTTTAAAGTGTATTAAACACCAAATACTTATTGATTGCTCATTGGGTGCCAGACATTTTCCCAGTGTTAAACAGATCAGTGAGACACAGGTTTTCCTCCTGAGTGGCTTAGATTTTTCTAAGAACACATTGGATTCAGTGTGTTGAAAATAGAGTGATTTACTTATGCAGGGGTAGCCTGAGGACTTTGGGAAAGTTCAGGACACCTAGAGAAAGACAAAGGATGTACCCTTCGTTCACAGTCAGAAGAAAGACATTTATATTTGATAAGGGTTTTTATTTGGGGGGGCAGCTAGGAATTTTATTAACATTAGTAAATGTGGGAAGCTATTTTTGAGTCGATTCTAGACCCCAAAATAATCTGCTAAATTGTACAGTTGTATTTGGTATTATTTGAGTTATATCAAATGGGAATATTTCATTCTCAGATGGTGAGGGATAGCTGTATTCTTGGTAGTCACAGAATAATGAACTAGTAAAGGCAAGAAACAAATGGTAAAACAGGAAGCAGTGGGAAGTTAGGATAATTTGTCTTTATGTGATGAATAAAGAGCTGCTGAAGGGCTCTAACTAGAAAACTAGTTTGATACTTCTGGCTTTAACATGGAGAATGGTTTTAAGGAGTGATCAAATGAATAGAAGTTGAAGTTGTTGGTACAGTGGTTAAAAACATAACTATAGTTTGTGTAACAGTTATTTAGTACCTGAATTTGGGTAGCAGTAGTTGGGTTTCAGAGGAGAAGGTATGTGGAACATTTGGAGGTCATATTATAAGACTGAGGTAGAGAATGAAGAATCTAAGATGATTTCTCTTAATTTACCACAGGGTAACTCGGTGGACATAAATACCATTATTTGAGCTAGATAGAAGGTTTATGGAATATAGGATGAGTTGTGTTTTGGAGGGGATGAGTCATGTAAGTGTGGCTGTTTGGAGAATGGTTGAGTGTAATAACCTGAGCATTAGGCTGAAAAGAGAGAGAGGTTTGTCAGGTATCAGAGTACTTGGTGATGTTTACTCTCCACAGTGAGCAGATGAGATTGTTGAAAATGATTTGCACAATATCGAAAGTATATTCTAGGATCCAAACTTTGAAGTCAAAGGGGGATAAGCAGATAAAAAGTTGTTGACCCAGAAAGGAAGCAGAGGAGGGACTGTAATTAGAATTATTTCTAATTTACATGAAGTTTCAAAGGGTAGTGAGTGGGGGAGATAGCATAATTTACAAATTCTCAGTTAAACAATAGCATCTGTATGTAGGATATATGGGAGAATGGACAGGGTTCAGGTGTGTGCCGTTAAAATTGTGTTATAGTTAAAGACTGTATGTGTGATATAGTTAACACTCTATGTGTTTGCACATTACAATTATGCACACTTTGTGTGTTTACTTTTATAGACGCTTCTGTTTGCTACTTCAAGCAGTTAGTTTTGATGTGTATTTGGAAAATTTTGACCTTTAAAGTGTTTTGAATACTTAAAAACTGAATTGTTTTTTTAAAAAAAAATTTTGAAAGTGGTCAATCTTCTCTTGAACTCCCCAAATGGAATTTAAAGTGAATTACCTCTATTATCATAAAAGAATAGAGGCATGTTTCTAAGATACTCTGAGTAATGTAAAATTTAGTATTGTGACTTTTTTTTTTAAACAGTGAGTTAATGATAAAGGGATGTAACTAGTCTTATCTTACTAGACCATCTGTTTTTCCTTGGAAACTTGAGTGCATAGGATACTGTGTGTGTCATGTTGCACAGTCTTTTTCTGACACAGTGCTAGGAATCGTAAGAGAGCAACTACTGAAAATTTTTTTATCAGCTCAGAGTTTCCTGCCTTTGTAGTTCAGTGGGGAGGTCTGCATCCTCTTACATAGGTCCTTTTACTAGAGGGACCAGGGAATAGCATTACATTTCACCCAAATACATCTGTGATCTTGGATACTGCACTTACAGTGAGTGGAGTATCCTTACACCACTGTATCTCTGTTCCCGAGTGATTCTATCTTAAAGTTACTTGAAGGAAGAGACAATAGTGTTATGTTTTTCCGTAGTTCAGTTTAAGTGCCTGGGATAATTTATAGATATGGTTGTAAAGACAGAGGAGAACCCTCCAGTAGGGTAAACTCTTAAATTTATTTGTTTCTTTATTTATTTTGTGGGTCCAGAGAGGACTCAGCAGATCTGAACATATTCTTTGCACCCTGCAGAATCCCCCGAGCATCACCATTAGCTCCCCATGAGCACAAAGGTGGACGTAGCCTTCAAGCGCTTGTGAGGAGTGGCCTCAAAACAACAACAAAAACTTTTGTCATTATATTCAAATTAGTATGTGAAAATTATAGAGCTGTATTTTTTTTTTAAAATTTTTATTAGTGAGACACCATGAGGTACAGTTGTAGACTTACAAATTTTTGTGCTTGGGTTTCAGTTATACAATGATCAAACACCCATCCCTCCACCAGTGCCCATTTCCCACCACCACGGATCCCAGTATCCCTCCCATCCCCCCCATCCCCCCATCCCCCCATCCCACCCTGCCTCTGTGGCAGGGCCATTCCCTTTTGTTCTCTCTCTCCTCTTGGGTGTTGTGGTTTGCAAGAGAAGCATTGAGTGGCAATCATGTTTGGTCTATAGTCTACTTTCAGCATGCTTCTCCCATCCTGGGAGGATCCTCCCAACACCCTTTATTTGGTGCTCCCTTCTCTATCTGAGCTGCCTTTTCCCCTAGCATGTGTGGCTGGCCTCCAAGCCATGGAGCAAACCTCCTGGTACTAATCCCGACCACTCTTGGGTGCTAGTCTCCTCTTTTGTTACTTTATGTTCCCCAGATGAATGCAGTCTTTCTATGTCTATCCCTCTCTTTCTGACTCATTTCACTTAACATGATACTTTTCATGTAGTACCACTTGTATGTAAATTTCATGACTTCATCTTTTCTAACAGCTACAGAGTACTCCAGAGCTGTATCTTATCCGAAAACATTCACATTAACTGCACATATAGTTAAAAGCTTGTGTTATTCAAAAAATTGGAATATTTTCGATTTTATTTATATTTTGTTGAGGACCCCCAAGTTGTGCTTGGAGGCTTGGAGCCTTCAGGTGGGCTGGAGATACAAAGCAAGGGTGTAAGGATGATACTGGCACCCTGTGGTTCTGGGGATTACCCAGCCACCCCAGCAGTTTTCGGGGCCTACAGAAGTGTACCCAAGATACTCAGAATTGAATCTGGGTCAGGCGTATGTCAGGCCTGATCCTTGGTGGTCGTACTAACTCTGGAGCCCCAAACCTCAAACATTTCTACATGTTTTATAAAAGCGCTCATTACAGTCATGCAGAAATCTTTAATATAAATAGAAGGTTGGGTAGGATGGGAATGGATGGCACAAATAGATAGGAGCTTTCTAGTAATAGAAAAATATTAGAAGAAACAAGTGTTTTTCTTAGGTTTAATTATAGGTCCACCCACCTACAAACCAACTATTTGACAAAGTAGCTGTTGGCAGCATGATAAAAATTCTGCTAGCAAAGAAAACATTTCTTTTTTTGTTATTTATGTCTAAAGTTACTGTTACAAAGTAAAATCGTTCTTTTTGAAAATGCCCTTTGAAAATGCTTGCAGTGTTATTGCTCCTTCGTCTTTTATATTTTCCCCCCAAAGATTATGGGAAAGAAAGTGAAACATATTTGCAGTTTATTTTTTGATTTTAATTGTCTTTTAATGTCTCATTATGATGGAATGGGAAAGATGCATCCATCATGTGAAACATTAATGTATCTTCAAATCACTGAAAATTGAATAAACCTTTTTCTTAATAAAAGTCTCACAATGGACACGTGACTGGTGCCCGCTTGAGCAAATCAATGAACAATGGGAGGACAGTGCTACAGTGCCGTGCTTAATACTTGTATGATTAATCAGTGCTTGAGCTTAGAATTCATGCCATGATATAGTGAGTGAAATATTGAAGTGATTTAAAAGAAGTTGAGATGTTTAGAAAATTTACTGACCTGTCGCATTGTGCTTTCTTTCCGATTCCCTCCCCCATACTTTTTGAAATATGAGTAATAGATTGTATTTGAGTTCTATGTAATATTTTCTTCTCAACTGTTTCTCTTGTTCATATTTGGAAGACAAATTAGCCTTTCAAAGATTCTGGGCAGCAAAGAATAACATTGAGATAAAAGTTGAAATTGATGTTTGACAATTTATGAAATAAGTTATATGCTTTATATATGATGTGTTATCAGTAAAAATATAGAAGTCATATTTTGAAGAACTGATTGTAAGAATTTTTAAATGAAGAAAACAATTGAAAATATTAAATCAAAATATGTAGATTCTTATTTTGTATTATGTATTTATTTTGTAGGAAGGTAGTTTTATTTAAATTATATTTTAAATAAGTACTTTTAAATATGCTTAATTTTAAATAAGTCTATTTTAACTAGATAGTTGAGAATAAGATTTAAATAGGAAAATATTTGTGGTATTGATTTTTATGTTAATAATTTCACCTACTTTCAGGAATTAGGGTTTTAATATAACTTGTTTAAATAGTAGGAGTAAATGTCTATAGTACATAGTATCCACAACAAAAATTGTAACTGCATGTTGGGATGAATTAAGTAACTACATTTATTGTGATCACTTTGCAGTACCTATGAAATCATGTTGTACACTTGAAACTAATGATAAATGTCAACTCTATCTCTAATAAAAAAGAAAAATTCTAAAAAACATACAATGCCAATTTTAATTAATTGAATGATACATAATTTTTAGAAATTAAGGTTTTAATGTCTTTTTAAGTTTAGTATTTTTGATAAATTATATTTTTGCTTTTGTATTGTTTTCTCATAGATTGTTTTTGCTAATTGCATTTGAATTTCTCTGTCATAGTATTTAAATCGAGGCTGCACTAGATACTTTGCTAACAAAGAAACTGACAAGCAGATTTTACAGAACCGGAAAAGTCCTGAGGTATAGTATTTTTTAAAATTAAACTCTTTAATATAAAAAATCATGTCAAAGATGCAAGATTTTGGAGATCAAATAAGATTTATTACTTGAAGGCTTAGACTTTAAAATGCTACTCATCTCTTACAGTAACACTTGACTACTTTTGTTGGTTTCTGTAGAATCAATAGGTTCAAGTTCTTGGTGAGACTTAAGCGCACTGCTTTCTTCTTGTTTTTGCCAACGTAAAGTTATCAAATGATCTAAGAATTATTCTTTTGCTAGGATTTTAGAAATTTATTCTCAAAGGGATGAAGTTTAATACATCTTTTATAATCTGTTGTCTACTTAAAGATAGAGACAAGAAATAGAGGAAGCTTTTGTGGGAATGATTCTTAATGTATTGTGCTTGTCTTTAAAGTCATCAAAGTTCTAGAACTGGCAGCTGACTCCAAGGGGTGGTGTGCTTTTCTTGGGTGAACCCTGGATTCTGCTCAAGGGAATGACCCTTGAGCACTAAAAATAGCCTTTAAATAACACTGAGTATAGCCCCCAAACTGAAAAACAAGCAAATAAAAACCTTAGACTTTATCACATTTCTATATTATGGTAAATTTCTTTGTCGCTCTTCAAATTATTAGATTTCTAAGAATAATGACAGATAGTTCTATTAACTGTTATTTAAAAGATATTAAAATATGTAATATGTAATAATTTAAAAAATTTTAACATGTATTTTAATTATTCATTGTATAAATTTGCATTTTCCTTAGGAACTTAGATTAAAAATACTATGTCAGGATGATAGATACTAATTCTTATTTTCTATTAATTTTACTAAATACCTGTTAATTGAATAATTGTTACTACAGTTTTTAATGTTCCTGATTTGTGAGCCATATCTCTTGATTGCTTCAAAATGGATGAGATGAATTATGTGTCTAATACATTATTAGAAAAGAACAGAAAACAAGTAAAATTATCATTATTTTGAATACTTAAATCGATGAGCCTACAGTTAATATTTTTTGAGGCTAACACTTATCATCTTCAATACAAATATCTAAATTATAAACCATAAACTTTGCATTAGATAATGGATGAGACTTTACAAAGCAGCATTAATATTTATTATAAGACATCATCGAAATATAAAAGTTGTGTTTTCTCCAGTAAGATAACAGATATGTATCCTAGTGAGACATTGCTGCCGTCCCAAAGGAAGATATTAGATGTCACTTTTGGAATCTCGTGAAAATCATGGAGAGGAAAATACATTAGATTTTATTCTCCCAAGAGAAACGTGTATTTTTGGTACTCTCTATGAAGAAAATAAACGTATTTTTTTCTGATTATAGAGCTAACATACCTAGCCAGGAATCTTGTTTATGTTATTGAGTGCATATGTAAAACTATGTAAGTGAACAATGGATTAATATGTTTAAATTGCTTTTTGTGTCCTTATCAGGAGGATGAGGTGATCATTTTGACTAATTAGAATCCTTTGCATAGTTCCCATTGGAGTGTCTTTTAGCTATGTGTCAATTTAGAAGAATGCAGTATTTTTAGTCTGCCATAATAGCAGTATGTTCATTAATATTGGATTAGAATGATAAATGGATTAACCGAGGCTAAAAATTACAAGACTAAAAATTCTGCATGACATGCATTTTCTGCAAGTTTTGGCTGCATGTGATTGTTGGCTTATTTTAAGAAGAAAATTACATCTCTTTAGACATTTTCCAGAACTTTCACACAAGCATAATTGAACATTTTAAAGAATCGTGTGGTAAAACAAATCATAATTTTAGTTGGGACACAATTGACAATTTTGGGGGAATAAAGACAGGTAAATCCTCTCATAAAGGTGTCTGTAACGGCCAGTTAATTCTGATACACTGTGGCCTAATGTTGAATTTTACTTACTGATTCCCAAGTTCTGGAAAATTTTTAATCAAACTCTTTTCTTTTATCCAGTAACTTTTAAATTTATAGTTTCTGCAGGCCTGATTAATTCTTCCCATTTAATGAATTTATTTTAATTGTAACAGATGAATACTTTAGGTGGAATTTATTTTTTTTAGAAGATAAAGCAAATTTTTTGCCTTATTTTTGCTGAAGTATTTTCAGTCATTTCATAAGTTACTGTAGTAAGGAAACTAATACATTTTCTCATGCTTGCTTACACAGAAAGCTGTATTTCCACATAAGTAAAGTTTATATATTTACAGAAATAAAGGCTTAAAAAATAATTCATAGGCAATGAAAAATTGCTTTTAGGTTTTGTTGTTTTTTTTTTACTAATTATTACTTTGAATCTTGATTCAATTAAAGCAATTTACCCAAAGGAATATAATGACAAATTTAAATTATTTTTTTCTTGGTTGTTTTTGATTTATGGATTCAATTTATTCATTTCAGCCAATGATAATCCATTTCCCCCTATATTTGAAATTTTATCTAATATCCTAGTATTATAGCATCATTATTACCTTAACTTGGAATTTAATCAGAAAATATTTTACTGTATTTTTCATTGTACTTTTTATTGAGATCATTGTAGATTATGTGTAGTAGAAAGAAAGTCAGAGAGATTCTGTGCCATTTAGCCCAGTTTTTGAATGTGTTAGAATATTAAAGTTTTTCCATTGGCAATTTTTTTTTGCATGCTATGTAGTGCATTAATAGACTTTGTGTAGGTGGCTTGGTATACTTAAATACTACAAAGATCACTTTAAAGGTCTTCTTGTCTTGTAGTATCTTAAGGCAGGTTCCTTGAAAGATCCTCTGTTAGATGACCACGGAGATTTTATTAGAATGTGTACAGCCATGAAAAAGATTGGTTTGGGTGATGAAGAAAAGCTTGATCTGTTCCGTGTAGTGGCTGGAGTTCTGCACCTTGGAAATATTGATTTTGAGGAAGCCGGCAGCACCTCAGGTTTATTTCTTTTTGTTTCTTGGTTTTGTTTCACTTTGATTTGCTTCAACAAGGAATATAAATAGAAGTTCTTTCATTTAATTATCAAATACAAACTGAATCTTATTTAGTACAAGTGCGATAATACCCTGAAATTTGGGAACATCCTGTTTTACGTGTGACTCTTGCAAGATAGAGAAGTTGCCGTTACCGATTATGATGAGCTCTGTTTTGAGAGAGTAAACCACTCATTTTTTGATTAATAAAAAGTGACTATTAGGATTTTTTGTTGATCAGTTGGGATAGAGACTCTCACTGTCACTGTCATTGTCCTCCCGTTCATCAATTTGCTCAAGCGGGCCCAGTAACGTCTCCATTTTGAGACTTGTTACTGTGTTTGGCATATTGAATACATCACGGGTAGCTTGCCAGGCTTTGCATGCAAGCGAGATGCTCTCAGTAGCTTGCCAGGCTCTCTAGAGGGGTGGAGGAATCGAATCCCGCTCGGCCGGGGTGGTTGCACACAAGGCAAACGCCCTACCACTGTGCTATCGCTCCCAGCCCAGGATAGAGACTATATGTCTATAAAACCTAAAATAAGGCCCTTTATGGCATAAAATTGCCAACAATGAGTTTTTTTTTGTTTTAATAGCATCATTTTATATAGTCTTCAATGTCAAGGATTTTAGCTCAGATCTCAGAAACTCTGAGAGTTGGCTTATAAAAAAAGTAAAATGAAGAAATTATTCATGAAAACGCATTTGAAGTTAAAACAACATTCAGAAATGTGTCTGCTATGTGCAAGACCCCTCATGCACTGTATTTTGTCACATGCATCATACAAATAACTTTTTAAACATTAATAAAGATGATTTAAGGACTATTATCACCATTTAAGAAAAGTGGAACTTGGCAGAAAGGAAGTAATATGAATATTAGTGAGTTTGTGAATGTGAGAGCTGGGTACTAGTCTTGTCTGACGAGGTACTCGTGATACCTGTCTGTCTGTGCCATCAGACACTGAACCTGCCTTAGAGCCATGGTCTGCAGTGAACAGATTGAAATAGACATTCTATATTTTTTTCTGTTGGAGGGTCTCCCCACACCAGCTGTACTCAGGAGATCTGGGGGGGCTCCCTCTTCAGTTCTTGGCCCACCAGACTGGCAGCTCAAGTAGGTTTACGTTTCTAGGATGTGGTGCTCCACTTGGCTGTTCCCACAGGACCCTGTGGTTCTGAGATGTAACCCAGGTAGCGTGTGCCCCAACCACTGTACAGGCTTCTGCTTCAGTCATAGGCATCCAAAGTGACTCTCAGACTTAAAGCCTCATAAGGCAGTGTGTCAGACAAGTGCTCTTGAGCCATCCTGCTTCACTGGGTGCTGCCAGGGACTTAATTTTCCTCCTTAGATCTTGTTTCTACACAACTGTAAACTGTGGACAATAACATTCCTTACCTCATGTTATAAAGAGGAATAAGTCACTTAAATGTTTGTAAAATGGTTATGTTCAGATACTCAACATCTGACACACTGTGAATATTGTTCATTCTGTTTTTGGTTTTTGGGCCACATCTGGTGGTATTTAGGGCTTACCTCTGGCTCTGCTCTCACTCCTGGCAGGGTTGGGGGGGACCATATGGGGTGTTGGGGATTGTACCCGGCTCAGGCAGGCGTAAGGCAAGCATCCAACCTGCTGTCTTATCACTCTGGACCTGTAAGCTTTGTGTTTACAATGAATAAAACAGAATTTAAAATTGCTCTATTTAAAATGAAAATGAAAAGGGCCAGAGAGCCCTGTGGCTAACTCCTGTTTGAATCCCTAGTACCACATATGGTCCCTAAGTACCACCAGGGTATATTCCAGAGTACAAAGCCAGGAGTAGCTCCTGAACAAATCCCAGTGTGGGTCAGCCCCACCCACCACCAAAAGCAATTATGTTCTCACTGTGAATAAAGATTTTTAATCCGTTTTTCTGAGGGGATTTGAAATTTTATTTTGAAAACATAATGAATGAATACACATTTGTTCCAGAATATTTTAAAATAAGGTAGCTTACAGAGATTCTCTGTAATATAAAGAAGTTTAGAAAATTAATATACATTTTCATTATGTAACTAGGAATGGAATTGTTGGTCATTTGGGAACTTATGTTTTAACTTTTGAAGAACTTTCAGACTGTTTTCAGTGTTGTTATATTTTTATCAGTGGTGTAAGAAACCTCAGTTTCTCTGCACCCTCATCAACACTGTCTAGTTTTATCCACTCTAGCCTTTTTCTTCTTTTTGACCATACCTGACAGTGTTTACGAGCCATTTACTGTGGTTTGCCTGGGATTCAGGCAAGGCCTCCAACACGTAAACCATGCAGTCTATTCCTGTGAGCTAGCCAGGGCCTAATATAGTTGTCCCAATGTACTTTTATGCATTAATCTTTAAAAATATTAGCAAATTCTATATTCTTTAAAATATTAATGATAATAATGTCAACCATAGCAATGGTTAGTCTTTATGTAGTATACTGTGTATGAGATCTCTTCATCTTCATCTCCTAATCCCAAGTAACAGGAATATATTGCTTGCACACACACACACCCCAATCCCCCCAACACACACACACATACACACACACACACACACACACACACACACACAGAGAAACAAGTACCCTATTAACCTATTCAGGTCCCCTTTTTGAAGTTTTTTGAAATCATGTGAATCTAAATTATAAGATACTGTATTTTATTAACTGTGATTATAATCTATCAGTACATTTTTGTAGGTTTATAAAAAATGAAATATTGGTAGGTTAATATTAGGAGGTTGAAAGCATCCTAATCTGGACTGCCTCAGACAAGGGTCTTTTGAGTATTAGTGTCTACCAAAGGTGATAAAATAGTCTGTTATTTCATAGTTTTATGTGTGTCTTGTAAGAAGTGAATTTTGAGAATCTAGTTTACATTATATTTATTTCGAATTTTAAAAAACGTTTTTGTTAGGTGGTTGTAATCTGAAGAATAAATCTGCTCAGTCACTGGAATATTGTGCTGAATTACTGGGCTTGGATCAAGATGACCTTCGTGTAAGTTTAACCACGAGAGTCATGCTGACCACAGCAGGAGGCACCAAAGGAACAGTTATAAAGTAAGTTCATAATTCATTGCTGCCCTGTGTTGTGTGCCTGTCAAGTTGACACATGGGGATAGGGTAGGGGTTGGGGGTGGGGACTGAATATGGGAACACTGTCGGAGGGAAGTTGACACTGGTGGTGGAATTGGTGTTGAAATATTATATGCCTAAAATCAACTATCAACAACTTTGTAAAGTAAAGTAAAGTAAAGGCCCTCCCGTTGATCATCGATTTGCTCGAGCAGGCCCAGTAACGTCTCCATTGGAGACTTTGTTGTTACTGTGTCTGGCATAGGAAGCTCTCCAGGCTCTGCTGTGCGGGCGAGATACTTTGTAAATCACAATTTTTTTCTTTTTGCTCTTTTGGGTCACACCCAGCAATGCACAAGAGTTACTCCTGGCTCTGCACTCAGGAATTACTCCCTGTACTGCTATGGGACAATATGGGATGCTAGGAATCAAACCCCGGTTGGCCATGTGCAAGGCAAATACCCTACCCACTATACTTTCTCTCCAGCCCCCATCACAATTCTTTTGCCTTCAAAAAAACTTTAGAAAAGAAAAAAAAATTTCTTGTGATATGTCAGGGAAAAACTGTTTTGAGAACACTGATATTTAAATTTGATCTTTATACATGATTCTTGCTTATTTAAAATGTGCTTGATCAAATTTCTGTACGTCTTGAGTTTGTGGATGCAAAAAATTCTGCTCTGTACACGTTACCCACCAAATAAATAGCCTCTTATTTCTTTAACATTTGTAATAATATCTTGAAGATACACTGCAGGGTACAGATTTGGAATTTATAAGCTTTAAAAAGGGTTGGATACCCGGCTGGCCTCTAAGTTATGGAGTAATCCTCCTGGTGCTGATCTCAGCTATTCTTGGGTATTAATCTCATACTTTGTTACTTTAATCCCCCAGATGAATGCAATCTTTCTATGTCTATCCCTCTCTTTCTGACTCATTTCGCTTAGCATGATACTTTCCATATTGTACCACTTGTATGTAAATTTCATGACTTCATCTTTTCTAACAGCTACATAGTACTCCATTGTGTAGATGTACCAAAGTTTCTTTAACCAGTCATCTGTTCTTGGGCATTCAGGTTTCTTCCAGTTTCTGGCTATTGTAAAGAGTGCTGCAATGAACAAACAAGTGCAGATGTCACTTCGACTATACATTTTTGCCTCTCTGGGATATATTCCCAGGAGTGGTATTGCTGGGTCAAATGGGAGCTCAATTTCTAATTTTTTGAGAATCGTCCATACTGTTTTCCAGAAGGGCTGAACCAGTTGACATTCCCACCAACAGTGAAGGAGTGTCCCTTTCTCGCCACATCCACGCCAGCTTTTGTTCTTTTGAATGTGGGCCAGTCTCTGAGGTGTGAGATGGTATCTCATTGTGGTTTTGATCTGCATCTCCCTGATGATTAATGATGTAGAGCATTTTCTCATGTGCTTTTTTGCCATTCGGATTTCTTCTTTGAGAAAGTTTCTGTTCATTTCATTGCCCCATTTTTGGATGAACATGTTTGCCACTCAATGCCTCTTTTGCAGACCGTGGCACCCAAAAGGAGAGAGAGAACACAGGGGATTGCCCTGCCACAGAGACAGGGGGGATGGGGGGATGGGGGTGGGAGGGATATTATCCATGGTGGTGGAAAATGGGCACTGGTGGAGGGATGGGTATCTGATCATTGTGTGGTTGAAACCAAAGCACAGAGAATTGTAAATCTACAACTGTAAAAATAAAATAAAATAAAGGGAAAAAAAAAAGGGTTGGTACCGGAGTGATAGTATAGCAAGTTGGGCATTTGCCTTACATGCATCTGAGTTCAATCCTTGATATTCCATGTAGTTCCCCAAGCACTGCCAGGAGTAATCCTGAATGCAGAGCTAGGAGTAACCTTTAGATATCATTGGGTGTGACCCAAGTAGCCTAAATAAATAAATGAGGGACTTTTGTATAGTGCTGAAAATAGCAACTGATTGTGTTAATCATTACTTGACTGTTTATATGTGACAGATTTTTTTTTCTGAAGCTACACTGCACTTCAGAAATGCAGTTTTTAGATAAAATTTTAATAATTAGATATAATTCATCCCCTCTCGGAGAGCCAGGCAAGCTACCGAGAGTATCTCGCCTGCATGGCAAAGCCTGGCAAGCTCCCTATGATGTATTCAGTATACCAAAAACAGTAACAAGAAGTCTCACAATTTGTTGTGAGATGTGACTGGTGCCCGCTCGAGCAAATTGATGAACAACGGGAGGACAGTGACAGTGATATAATTCATATACATTTTGTAGTTTTAAGTGCACAGTAGAGTTTTTGAGCTAAGAACAAATGTTTTACTCAACAGTCAATTTTAAAAATATAATCTTAGTTTCTTCTCTTGTAGTTCAGGTTTCATTTTTATGTGTCTCTTCACAAATGACCTTTTGTAACTATTTTGATCTCCACTGTGAATACATTTAGATGTACTTTGATCTGGGTGTTTGGTTTAGTTTCACACTATATTACTATAAGTAAATTTTCATTGCTATAATATTTGTTTTTACAGAGTACCCCTGAAAGTGGAGCAGGCAAACAGTGCTCGTGATGCCTTGGCGAAGACTGTCTATAGTCATCTTTTTGATCATGTCGTCAACAGAGTAAATCAGTGCTTTCCATTTGAAGCCTCATCCTATTTTATTGGAGTCCTCGATATTGCTGGTTTTGGTAAGTAGTTTTGTTTGTGAATCTTTGTTATATTTTTTCCATCCATTCTCTTCATGCACGTTGAAAAAAAAACCCTTCTCTTGATTTCCTTTTATCTGATGTATTTTCAGTTATCTGTCTGTACTTGGATTTTATTTCATAATATGACTTAAGTAGAAAGGTAATGGTTAGGATAAAAAATGGAAAGACTTTTCAGTTTTGGTCACGAAAATATCAAAAGATGTTGATTGCAACACTGTAATTTGGAGAGGTCTATATACACTTAAATACAACCCACTGAAAGTAAAGTCTCAGTTGCTAATAATAAAGAGAATTACGTCATTGAAAACAATTGATTTCAGCATAGGGCTGAATACAGGTTGATGCAGCACTATGGTTTTCAGCCTTTTTTTATACCTGAAGGCCAGAACCAGTCTGGTGGTTCAGATCCAGCATTTAAATCGCAGTACTTTCTCATGGACTGGCCAGAAATTTCTTAGGATCACTACCAGATTACCATTCAGAGGCTGATAGAAAATCTTATTTATTTGGTAAAAATAAAATGACTAGTATTAAATATTCACAGCTATTTCCACTTAATCTTAAAAAAATACGATTTTAAGATAAAGTACTTGAGAACAGATAGAAAACTGTACAGCTAGAATTGGGTGGGTTCACAAAAGTCTGAATTCTGCTCCGTTTCAATGGCAGGTTATGAAAGTCTTAGAGTAAATCTGATTTTTTTTTGGGGGGGTTTGATATATTTTTTTTAAATAATTTTTATTAGTGAAACACCATGAGGTAGAGCTTTATTAGCATTGTGGCCGAGTTCCTCCTCTGTGGGAAAGTATGAGTGTCCGCATTTTGGGAGGGACAAAATGCTTGTTTTGATCTAATATATGCATAAAAATATTGTGATAAATCATTACCTTTTGTTCAGAGGGAGAGAAAAGCATCAGTATTTAAAATGTCAAAGTCCAGCTGCACATGCTAGGGAAAAAGGCAGCTCAGATAGAGAAGGGAGCACCAAATAAAGGGTGTTGGGAGGATCCTCCCAGGATGGGAGATGCATGCTGCAAGTAGACTCTAGACTGAACATGATTGCCACTCAGTGCCTCTTTTGCAAACCACAGCACCCAAAAGGAGAGAGAGAACAAGGGGGAATGCCCTGCCACAGAGGCAGGGTGGGATGGAGGGATGGGGGGTGGGAGGGGTACTGGGACTGGTGGTGGTGGAGAATGGGCACTGGTGGAGGGATGGGTGTTTGATCATTGTATAATTGAAACCCAAGCACAAAAATTTGTAAGTCTACAACTGTACCTCACGGTGTTTCACTAATAAAAGTTTAAGAGAAAAAAAAATAAAATAAAATGTCAAAGTCTTCAAATGTTAGTTTCTTGCCCTATACCACCCAGTTTAGCAGAACGCAGATCAGGAAATCATAGTGTTTTAGAGCTATAGGAATCTTAATATAATCTCTTAATATTATTTGTTATTTAGTATTATTAATTACTTAATAATTATTGTTTAGTATTTATTTAGTATTTCTAACCACTGTTTTTTTTTTGTTTTCACTTTAAGCACTGTGGTCTAAAAGTTGTTTATAATACAGTTGTGATGAGCATTCAGTGTTCCAACACCAGTCTCACCACCAGAGTGACCGTCTTTCACATTGTCCCCATTTTCTCCCCCTCCCCCCAAGTATGCCTTCTTAGAAACACGAACTCATTTATTCTGTGTTGCTTGTTACAACTAAATGGCTAATGGAATTATCAAAAAACCCTTCAGTCAAAGAATATTTATGAAAATTGCTGTGACTCACTGTGGGGTCTTTAAGTCCTGGTCTGAGGATTTCCTAAGCTGTCTGTTGCTAATTGACCCTCCTGTGGTATTGTTTTTGCTGATTGAGCTTAGTTAGCTTCTATATTATAACTTTCCCATCTAATTGGGCGTGCTCCTGCCGGGGATCTCAGTCCTGTGGAATTTGGTGGTGTTTCGTGGCCACAGAATGTGGCAGCGCTCTAATAAACTTTATGATCTGTAGAACTGGGCCAGTGAGTTTACAGGGCAGTGGCTGTGGGATGAGGGTGTGGCCGAAGCTTCCAGAAGGACCGGTTTGGCAGAGGCTGCCCGCCCCCACTCCAAGAAGACCCCAGAGTTCTTAGCCTGCAAACTGGTCTACCGGGAATCTTGTCCGTTTGGTGTCTCTGAAGGGAATAATCATGAAGAAGAGGAGTTGGACCATTGGCATGGTGGCAGCTGTGGGGTGCAGGTGTGGCTGCCAGGGTTCCAGCAGCGTGGGAACTTGGCATTGCCCTCCCCAAGGTGCAGGTGCCCCACAGCTGAGGAATATATATATATATATATATTTTTTTTTTTTTTTTTTGCTTTTTGGGTCACACCCGGCAATGCACAGGGGTCACTCCTGGCTCTGCACTCAGGAATTACTCCTGGCAATGCTCAGGGGACCCTATGGGATGCTGAGAATCGAACCCGGGTCAGCCACGTGCAAGGCAAACGCCCTACCTGCTGTGCTATCGCTTCAGCCCCTGAGGAATATTTTTATGTACTGTCACATTTCTTTTACAGACAAAGCCAGTGCCTGTCCCTGTGGAGGGGGCCAAGGGCTGCCATCCTCTTTGTGATCTATCTTTGCTGACATGTCATTCAGTAGCTCACAACTGTGCTTTTCTGGACACCAGGTCCTGTCCTAAGCACACTGTGTCCCCCTTTAATGCATTTTACTGTTTCTTTGGGTCTTCATTTCCTTATGAAGACTCTTGGGTCACATGCAGCTTAAAAGTACATTTTGAAGCTTTTCTCTTGCAAGTCTACCTTTTTTTTTTTTTTTAAAAAAAAACATCTCAGCTGAGGATGTAAAAGAGAAGAAACAGGGTGTTCCTCCTTCGCAGGGATTTGAAAATTCTGGATGGCATCTTTACCAATGACTGAGCCTTTAACCACTTTTTCATAGCTAATTTTATACAGAAGAGTATCTTTTAAAACACTTGCGTTTTTAGCCATTTTTATTTTTTGATTAATCACTTTCACACCTGTGCTTCAACATTGTTTTAAAATACGTGGTTTATGTTTTGTATCTTTAACTATATTATACTTACTCATCTGACAAATACTTTTTTTCATTAAGGGAATCCAAGGTTTTTTTCAGTAGTTCATTTTAATGCTTAACAAAATCAAAGTCTTGAGAGGAGAGTATTTAGGGAATAGGGAACAGTTATATGTATTTTTAACCTAATCTTAAAATAACCACCGAAGCAGTAAGATTTTATCCTAAAGGAAATTTTGTTAACAAAGGTGATTTGATGGTGACGCTTAATTCTGGTTTTATGTTTTCAGAGTACTTTGAACATAACAGTTTTGAACAATTTTGCATCAACTATTGCAATGAAAAGCTTCAACAATTTTTTAATGAGAGGATTCTCAAGGAGGTAATTGCCTTTATAGACTTAATACAAGTACTCCATGAAATGATTTAAATTTCAAAGAGCCAAGGCATGTCACAGTTGCCCTGATTGATGGGATATGTAATATAAGATTATCCAGGGAATCAAAGATGCCTGGCATAAGCCCCAATACCTTTTAATTGCTGTTCATGCACACCAGGCCTATTCATGAAACAGTTGACGATTAGGGATAAAATTAATAGGTACCTCCTTAGGAGTGAACATCTGTTGCTTTCTTACTAGTGCCTTTCATTAGATTTAAAGTTCTGCTTGTTTCTTTTTCGGATTCCTTTTGTCTCCATTCATGCTACTGCCAAACAACTTTCTACTCTCATCCCAGTTCTTGGTATCTCCCATCCTTCCTCTTTGTACTTTGGTGCCTTGCTACCTCCTTATCCTTTCTCTCTTTATGGCAGGAAAGCCACTGCATTGGGAGATTTTGAGGGGACATCATTGCCTTTGGGCAGGGCTTTTCCTGCGCACTGTCAGGTGCATTCCCAGTCTCCCCGGGATGTGCCGTTGGCCTGACACACTTCTGGTCCTGGCAGTAAGAAACTTTCTGCCTCTACTAATAACTGTGGGCACTACCATGTTGCCACCATGTCTAGGAAAGTTTATCATTTTTGGGGTGGTGGTGGGAAACCTCCCAAGTGCTCAAGTGAAATGTACCCTCCTAGTGATTCATGGCCAGTGGAACTGGGGGTTCATGCTCAGACCCTGTGGCCACCCTAGCCCTAGTGGAGCTCAGGGGCCTTCATGTCTGCAGCTCCCAGAGCTTGGGGGCTCTTAGGGCTGTATCTGGTGATGCTGAAGGACCATATAGTGCAGGGATGCACCTTTGCCCCTGAACTGCCATGTGCTATCCGATCCTTCTCTTTATTTTTTTTGGCGCTGTTGATGCAACACAGAGCATATATACAAGCCATGAATTTTACCCCTGAGATGCATCCTAGGTCCTTATAATTTCTTAGCGTGAGGTAAAGAGGTTCTGTATGATTTGATTTGTAAACAAGCTCATCTTTTATCCAACCATGAATTTAAATTTCACAGTATTTTCTTACTAAAACCTCCCCTTTTCTTTTCTTTGATCTCTTTGAAATTTTTTAGCAAATGAAGATAGTGAAGTTAAAAGAAAATTAAAAGGGCTTAGATTACATATTTGCTATAACTGTCTTTGAAAAATAACATAGGACTATTGAAATTGAAGTTTCAGAGCAAAATTTTAACTCAGAAGGAAGCTTATTTCTTTAGCTGATCTATAAACTTTCTTACAAACTATGGCCCTGGGCCTTGGAACGAATGTTTTATGTCATTTATTTTGCAAATAAAATTTCTTGGAAGATAGCCATGCCTGCCCTTCACTGTTAATCTGTGGCAGCCTTTGTGCTGCATGGGCATAATTGAGTAGTTGTGACAGATAGATATGACTCATGCCGATTATATTGTTAGGCCCATTAGAGGAAAAAAGTTTGCTGAACTTTGCTTAGTTTTCTGAGGAAGTTTGAGTTTAAAATTGCTAAAAAGTTTTGAAAAACCCTGACCTTTTCCTTGGATCTCTGAATGCTTATGAGTAAGTTTCTGCAGTTACTTACATAAAGCTGCACCGTGTGTTTTAAGAACAGTAGAAGACTGAGTCCCGGAAATAATTGGTATGAATATCTGCACACTGACTTATCAGTGATGTTATGACAAGAAATGGTACAAACAATGAATAGGATTCATATCACAGAGTCTTCAGGACTTAAGAGAGTGATTATTTTGTTTTAGGAGCAAGAACTCTATCAAAAAGAAGGTCTGGGTGTCAACGAAGTGCACTATGTGGATAATCAGGACTGCATAGGTAGGTATGCTTTTCCCTCTGGTATAGGGAAATGCAGAAATGCAGATGCTTCTACTAGTGATTTTTCTTTGCTTAGTGTTTGATCTTTTCTAGCACTGCTTGGAAATTGTTTTTTTTTTACCAAGACATCCAATTCAGTTCTGCTGAAAGTTATCTTAAAACTCGACTGTTTCAGGGGTTGGAGCCATAGCACAGCGGGTAGGGCATTTGCCTTGCACGCAGCCAACCCGGGTTCAATTCCCAGCATCCCATATGGTCCCCCGAGCACTGCCAGGAGTAATTCCAGAGTGCATGAGCCAGGAGTAACCCCTGTGCTTCTCTGGCTGTCACCCAAACAGCAAAAATAAATAAATAAATAAATAAATAAATAAAAACCCCAAAGTCTACTGTTTTGTTTGAGATTATCTTAAGCATCAAATGTGTGAATAAGAAGGAAAATAAGTAGCTTCAGTAGTAAAAGGATTTATTATCTGATATGAGGAAGTTCATTCTTCACCAGGATTCCAGGTGACATTGGGTTTTGTCTCTGTTGATCCGAAATTCTCTTGGTTCTGTTCTCCTGGCTGCTTGCAAGTTAGCTTCAGAATAGTGGAGGGCAGTCTGTTTTTAATTAATAAAGAAACATTTCTCCTTACCATCCAGCTAGTCTTCAGCGTTCCTTTTCTTTTCTGTCTGTAAAATCAACTGTTGGGTAAGTCTTATTTTGGAAACCCATTTAACTGTCAAATCAGTACCTGATGTACTAGAATCGAACAAGAGAGGATTATAATAGTAATGTTACTTCACCTTTGCCTAACCTTTGAGGGTACTTGGACTTTCTGCTCTGTTCAGCATTCCACACACATCTTGCCTTCTTTTTCAGAATTCACCTGTGCATTCCACTGTATGATCCTGGTTATAATTCTTTCTCCTTTCACATTTTTTTCAGCGCAGTTCCACATCCTTTGACAGCACAGTTCACTTATAATTTAGATCAGCCTGCCCTACTTCACCACCTGTAATTTCCCAAAAGGCATCGTTTTCTGGCTAATGCAGTTAGAATCTTGATACATTTTCACATGTCTAGCTTTTAAAATCTGTCCTAGTGAACAGTTCCTATATATTATATGTAAGAAGTTTATGTTTTACTGTTATTTTTGAATAGGGAGAAATTTCAAATAACATGAATTGAAGGAAAAAATGCTCCGTTATTGAAAAATTTTACTAGAGACTATTTGAATTAATTTCTATAGGCAGTAATAAAATCTATGCATGCAAAAGTTTCTGCAGGTTTATTTCCTTTCAGATAAGGAGAACCAGCTTGGCACAGTAGAACTTTGTAATTCCTTAGTGTCCTTTCTGACTTAGAAATGGAATACTTCTTACAGTAGATACTTTGTTATTGAACTGTTTTCCTAAAACCTGTTGATACCCTAAATCCCAGTTCTCTAATCCATTGCCAGATTTGAAATAAAAGTCATCTTTCTGTCGAGATTTTGAGAGAATATTTACGAAATACATTGCTTTTACCCTGTCCTTGAAATGTGGTATCAGTAACTGCTCACATATCGTTCAAATGATACATATTTACCTTTTCATTTTTAAAAAATTATTTTCAACCCTCTCATCTTTTAATTTTTCGGGAAATAGATTTAATTGAAGCAAAGTTAGTAGGAATACTGGATATTTTGGATGAAGAAAATCGCCTTCCCCAGTCAAGTGATCAGCACTTTACATCTGTCGTTCACCAGAAGCACAAAGATCATTTCCGACTTACTGTGAGTTTGCTGTTTCAAAATTGAAACTTTCAGGCTGGAGCGGTAGCACAGCGGGTTGGGCATTTGCTTTGCAGGCAGCCCACCTGGGTTCAATCCCTGTCATCCGATATGGTTCCCTGAGCACTGCCAGGAGTAATTCATGAATGCAGAGCCAGGGGTAACGCCTGAGCATTGCCAGATGTGACCCAAAAAGGGAAAAAAAAAAAAAAGAAATTGAAACTCTTGGGGGAGAAGACAGACCTTTCAAAAAATTTATCAGAGGGCTGGAGCGATAGCACAGCGGTAGGGCGTTTGCCTTGTGCGCAGCCAGCCCAGCCGAGCCGGGTTCGATTCCTCCGCCCCTCTCAGAGAGCCCGGCAAGCTACCGAGAGTATCTCGCCCACACGGCAAAGCCTGGCAAGCTACCCGGGATGTATTCAATATGCCAAACACAGTAACAACAAGTCTCAAAATGGAGACGTTACTGGGCCCGCTCGAGCAAATTGATGAATAACGGGAGGGCAGTGCAAAAAGATAATGTAGGAAAAACTAGAAACTAATAAAAAAAAACTTATCAGAAGCAGAGAGATAGTGCAGAGAGAATGAGACACAATCCTTGGCACTTTGGAGCCTCCCTGTGCTGTCAGGTGTAGCCCTGGTGGGCGCAGCATTGTTGGCAGTTTTAGGGTGAACCTGGTGGTGCTCAGGATTTTTTTCCTGCTCTGTGCTAAGAGGTCACTCCTGAAGTGCTCGGAGCCCAGCCACGTTTGGCTGTGAGTGAGGCAAGTGCCAAAACCCCCTCACACTATTTTCCTGGCCCCTTCATTTGCATGTTGAAATCTTAAAAGGAGAATGATTGTGAAAAGTATAAAAGTTACCCTTATAGTTCTTACAGTTTTAAGTCTTTTACATTTCATGCCTCCTAAAGGAAATTAGGTATTTTACTGTAATTTAACAAACATACTCATTTTCTTTCAGATTCCCCGGAAGTCGAAGCTGGCAATTCATAGGAACATCAGAGATGATGAAGGCTTCGTTATCAGGCATTTTGCAGGGGCTGTGTGCTATGAAACAGTGAGTATAGCTTTTACCAGGAGAAAACCATTTGATGTCGAAGTTGTTCTGTGAAGTACGGTCAACCTCCAAACACAGCTAGCTATTTGTATTTAAATGGAATAAAACAGTTATATAAAAGTAATACTTCATACACACCCCAAAAAATGAAATAACGATCACGATCACTATCATCCTGTTGTTTGTCAATTGCCTCGAGCAGGCCCCAGTAACGTTTCCTTCATCCTAGCCCTGAGATTTTAAAAAGTGCCATAAATGAAGGCTCTTTCAGGGTTAGGAGAATGGGACCCATCATTGTTACTGGTATTTGGCATATTGGGTATGCCATGGGGAGTTTGCTGGACTCTGCCCTGTGGGCAGGTTACATTCGGTGGCCTGCCAGATTGTCCAAAGTAAGGAGCTGGGTTTTATAGTCTCTGGGTCTTGGCCATTGATGGGATTACACGACACCAGGGGTCCAGTTGGTGGGTGTGACCTCTGCCTACTGGAAGATGGAGAATCTGGGTGGAGGATGCTCAGCCCAGATCCAAGCAGGCTTGGAGATCTCAGCCCCGGGACCCGCATGCCTTTGTTCCTCTGCCGGTAATGATCTCAGAATGGTTGTGGCTCGTTCTGGAGGTCTTTGGCTTCCGGGGCTCTGCTCAGGGTGGGGAGGGAAACTCAACCCGCCCCCTTCCAAGGGTCCCCGGCGAGGACAGCCAGGCGTGGGGGCAAGAGAAATAAAATGGGAAAGTTGGTTCCTCTCTTCCTCAATGTTAAATGTTCTTCGTGTTCACGTTGGCTGGTGGGGACTTTTCTGGGCAACACATCTGTGGCCAATTTCGCTTATCCCAGAATATTTGACTGGATATTGCTGGGTCCAGGGAAATTCTCACCAGATTGTCCAAGCGATTTCTCTTTGCTTATCTTTTCAGACCCAGTTTGTGGAGAAAAATAATGATGCTTTACACATGTCTCTTGAATCCCTAATATGTGAATCCAGGGATAAGTTTATTCGGGAATTATTTGAATCATCCACAAATAACAACAAAGATACTAAACAAAAAGCAGGAAAACTTAGCTTCATCAGCGTGGGAAACAAGTTCAAGGTATTCGTATTAAACTAGTAATAATTTTAGCTGTGTTTAAAACGAACTGTTCTATAGTTGATCGTGAACGATGTAGCAATCCCACAACTGAAGTGCAGTAGCAAACTCTATAGATTGTTAATGTTTATATGCGAAATAACATTACGTAGGCAAGAGTAATTGAACATACCAAAATGTTCCTCTTTTTATGAATGTGTTCTTTCTTGGTGCTTAACATACCTGATTGCTTCTCCGAATGTTCTGACTTCTGCTTACTGCCTGGTTGACCTTCCAACTTTTTCTTTCCCCTGTGTTTTCTGTTTCCTTCCTCATTCAGCAGTTTTGTTTTGGCTGGAGTAGTCCAGCTCGGAGTGTCTAGAGAGGACTAGTTGAGTTGAGAGAGGAAAAGCAGGCACAGCCAGGGCCTTCAGGTAAATGATCAGCTTCGTGGACTCCTTTTTATCAAGTGGCTGCCATGTTCCAAAGAGCCATCACTCACGGTGCTTTCTGGGTGTGCTTACTACACTAAAATGTGCTTAATGCTTTTTGTAAAAGACAAAGTGCTCTGTATGGCAAATCCTTTAATTTGCTGACTTTTCCTTGAACTTTTTAAAACATTAATTTGGGGCCAGGAATTTACTCTTTGAGCTGTAATAAGGAATGTTCACATGATAGGTCTAAGAAATCAAACACAGCTAATTGTTGAATATTTACGATAGAAAGAGCTTTTTAAAAACTATTGTGTCAGGACAGTACTGGAGGGTCTTGGGCCTTTTAGTGGTGGTGAAGGTGTGTTAACTTTGTACATCAGTAGTATAAACATTAATACATTAAAACTCTTGTAAGCATGTTACATAAATGACAATAAATGTTTTTTCAAAAGCTTCAAAAGTTTAGTGATTAAAACTTCTGTCAAATAATACAAAGAACTAGGATTAATTTTTCTTATACATTTTCACAATATCATTTATAAAAACTTATTTGGTTTTTATCATTTTTATTACATGTAAAATAGAGAAGTATTTTACGATCAGAATAATAGCAATATAATCATTCTGAAATTCCTTGGAAATTGAAATGGACCATAATTAATTTAATAAGCCATGCTTATAAATAATTTATGTATTTTAAAAGATTAAACATAGAGGAGAGGGCCTGTTTTCAGGTAATTGAATAAAAAGTCTTTAACTTTATCATCCACTTTGTTAATTAGTTATGAGTTCCTAATTGTCTTGAGAAATGCTTTTCTTTCTTTTTTTTTCCCTTTTTTGATAGTCTCAAGTTCCTCAATAGACATTATAAGAGTTTGGTTAGAAAAAGTGCATTGATCTTTGTGAAGTGGGTATTATTAATTATTTTCCTCCTATATAATATTGTAGTAGTCTTGCTGACAAGAGCATGTTGCAGTTATAGACAATACAAATAAAAACAATTATTCTTGCAATACTTTGGTTAAAATTTGTGTGTGTGGGGGGAGGGGGGCACAACCAGTAATGCGCAGAGATTCCCTCAAGCTCTGAACTAAGTTATCAGAGTTCTTGGTAGACCATATTTAGATGCTGGGGATCAAACCCTGGTCAGTCACATGCAGGGCAAATGCCTACAGCTATGCTATCTCCTCAGCCCTAGTTAAAATATTTTATGTTTTCTTAAATTTAGATGCAAAAGAGGTATTTTGCATATTCAACAGAAAGCTGTGACATTATTCATAATAAAATATTTCTAAGATTTTTCTAAGATTTTTTTTTTTTTTTGCTTTTTGGGTCACACCCGGTGATGCACAGGGGTTACTCCTGGCTCTGCACTCAGGAATTACTCCTGGCGGTGCTCAGGGGACCATATGGGATGCTGGAAATTGAACCCAGGTTGGCCACGTACAAGGCAGATGCCCTGTCTGCTGTGCTATCACTCCAGCCCCTCTACGATTTTTTTTTTAAATAAAATAAGTTAATCTTTATTTTAAATGTTGCAGGAACATCTGATTAGACTCTGTGTATATGAGACATAAAAACCAAATAGATTTGGGGCTTGGAGAGATAGAATGGAAGTAAGGTGATTGCCTAAAATGTGGCCGAGCCCGTTTGATCTCTAGCACGACACATTGTTCCCTGAGTGCTTGAGTGCTTCAGGGAGTGAGCTCTGAGCACAGAGCCAAAAGTAAGCCCTTGGCAACCATGGATGTGGTCTTAGAACCTCCAAAAAAAAAGGGCTAGATTAGCATATAGAATATGACTTTGATTATCCAACATTCCTGAGAAACAAATGTTTTCTACTTAAAAGTGACTTTTTTTAGATTATGAAATCTAATCCTTTTATTGCTAGACTTTTAGCAAAAGTGAGTCTTCTGGACAGAAATTTAGTCCTGTCAATATACGCATGAATAATTGTATGCTAAAAAATAAACTGCAAGGGGCTGGAGTGATAGCACAGCGGGTAGGGCGTTTGCCTTGCACGCAGCCGGCCTGGGTTCGATTCCCAGCATCCCATATGGTCCCCTGAGAACCGCCAGGAGTAATTCCTGAGTGCAGAGCCAGGAGTAGCCCCTGTGCATTGCCGGGTGTGACCCAAAAAGCAAAAAAAAAAAAAAAAAGTCCCAAAACCAAAAAACAAAAAAACCCCTGCAAAACATGAGTTGCCAAAGCAGTTTAGTTTAGCTTGGTGCCCTGTGTTCCTTGACTGCTGTTATTGGAATGTTGACATTCTTGCCTCCTCTTTCAGATGTTCTTAGTTTATTTTTGCTGCTTCTACTCTTCTGATTTACCTTTGCTCTGCTTTAGGGGAGAATACAATGCTTATTGGTCTATGAATTAAGACTGGTGTTTGTGACAGTTTTTTCTTTGCACGTTGGTAGATCTTTTACTTGCTTTCAGTTGGGTGGTGGTCCAGTTTAATTAGCATTGTTAGAACTCTGCCAAGCAGATAAGTAGATGCAGCTGAATATATATTTTTTATCCAGTGACATGTTCACTCTATTTTTATATGTTATTTGAAGTCTACTGTGGTGTGGGGGGTAAAACAGTGAACATTGATGTCAGACCTATGTTGGAATCTTTGTTTTGCCATTACTAACTCTGTGATCTGGGGCAAATTAGTTGTTTTTCTGGATCTCAGTGATTTCACCTGTAAAATGAAGCTGGTAATATATCCCTAATCAGAATTGTGCACTTTAAATACGGTAACGCCATGAAAAGCTTGAAGTGGTATCTGACTCGTGGAATCAGTAAAGTATTGCTTTTGATTAATATTTACTAGTATAGTTACACTGATATATAATATTGTTATAGCTGTGATTGCTCCAATAAGTTAGATAATTTGGCATATTTATATAATTTCTAAGTAGTACAATGAACATTTTGTTATAGTACTAATAAACAGGATTTTGCATACTTAATTTGAGAAGCAGTAAACATGTGATCTTAAAGTACTGAACCAGTGGAAATTAGTGGAAATTATCTGGGTTTAAGGGGTATGAGCATGCTACTTGGGACCCTCCTTAATCTCCTGTAGCACAAGTTCCCCTCAGCATTGCCAGCTCACCCTGGGGTCCCAGCCCATCAGGCTTGACTGTCTGACTGTCTCTGAGCCTGGTCCCCAAACCTCCTGAGCACTGTTTGGAAGTCCCTCCCACAAAAAATAAAATAAAAACACCAAAAATCACCAAAAATACATAAATAAATAAATAAAATCCACGACAAGAGGGCCTAGCAACCTGAAGTGTTCACTGTCAGTTTATTTTTTTGAGAAAACTGCCCAAGTTAAAAAAAATAATAATAATTGACATTTAAAAAGTTTTATAACAGTAGAAAAAGTTTCTCTAGCTAGGCGGGCTAATTTTATACTAAGAAGAAAAATTCGCATAATATATCATATTTTTAAACTTGTCTTCATTCTTAATGGGGAGAGGCGCGGACTGCACCTGGCTTGCATGTGTTTAAATCCGACCTGCCTGTGTCTTCAGATTCCACTCTGTTGTCTCTAACTGAGTCAGCCCTGCCATGTCTATTATGTGCTTCCTTGCCTGTGTTCTTTTCCCTCATTCAGCTCATTTGCAAGTGTGCATGTATATTTTTTTTAGTGTTGCTAATTTTCAGTCTTTTATACAGGTTCTGTATAAGTGTAATAAGTTATTGTCTGTGGCATTACATACATTTTTGCATGATACTTGTTAAATTTTGTATACCCAAACTGTCCAGTCGTGATGTGTAACATGTCAAGATCATTGCATGTTGTTTTCACCTAATGTTGGAGAGCTAATATGAATTTATGATAGTTTACTTTTCCTCTTTGAAACAATCAACTGATTTTTTTTTTAATTCACAGACACAATTAAATTTACTTCTGGATAAACTTCGAAGCACTGTGAGTATACAAACATTGAAAAATATTCTCTCAAATTATCATTAACGATTGCTTAAGGAAGCCCAGTAAACCTAGAATAATTAGAAATGCAGTTAAGCTTAGTATCCTTCACTTAAAATCAGTCTCAGGGCTGGAGAGGTAGTACAGAAATAAGAGTACTTCCCTTGCGCATGGCTGACTTTGGTTCTGTCCTCATCAGCATATATGCTTAGTAGACAGGAGCACCCTAAGCACTGAGCCAGGAGAAATCCCTGAGCACTCTTGAATGTGATCCTGAACACCACACCCTCCCAACCCCTTTGGTTAGTTTTGAATAACAGGAAAATATATATATATATATATATATATATGTGATGTTTAATTATTTTACAACTATCAAATTCCCTGAATTCAACCAAGTTAAGATTTCTTGAGGTTTTGGGAAAGTGAAAATAACTATAAGGAAAAAATTAAGGTGGAAAAATAAAGATTAATATTCTACCTTTATTGTGGAGGCAGGGTTTCCTAGAATCCTGCTTTTTGACTGGACGTTTTAGTGCTTCATTCTATTTCTTAGTGAAAATTTTACCATATGAAGAATTTTTCCATGTGGATTCTTTAAATGAGGCACAGTTTTGAGATATGACTTTTAAAAAAACAATCCACAGAATTGAAATGTTTTCTTTTTCAAATGGTCATTTTGAAAAGACATTTATTCAGTTGGTGAAAAATTAACGGTTTGACATACTTTAGTAACCAGTACGAAGTTCTTTTTAATATTCTCACTATTCGCAAATATTTGTCTTTTGAAGACCAAGCATCTTTAAAAACCAAGTCTGCTGGTTGGTTTGGAAGAGGATATTTTATTTTTATTTCCCAAATATAGCACTGCTTCAAAATCTGGGCTTCTTGTATGAATTATGAAACGAAGAATTTCCTAAATATTTTGATACTTTGAAATTAAATTCTTGTTGAAGTGAGTGTTCAACTTTGTGATGCTACTGCTTTGAAGGAATTTTTTCAGCCTCATTCAGAATGATCCAATGATGATTCCAAATGAATGTGTTTTAAATTTTTAAAAAAGGCTTGACTTGAGTTTGATTCCTCCGCCCCTCTGGGAGAGCCCGGCAAGCTACCGAGAGTGTCTCGCCCGCACGGCAAAGTCTGGCAAGCCACCCGTGACGTATTCGATATGCCAGACACAGTAACAACAAAGTCTCCAATGGAGGCGTTACTGGGTCCGCTCAAGCAAAAAAGGCTTAACCAACAAAACTTTAAATTGTATAATAGTGCATGTAAGACCTAATATATATATATATATATATATATATATATATATATATATAGTTTGTTTGTTTGTTTTTAGTTTTGGGTGAGGAGTTTGGGGACCACACCCAGCAGTGCTTAGATCTTAGGTTGAACCTCAGCCCATATCCCCTGGGGCAATTTCACAAACTGCCTTTGTGAACTTTCTTAAGAGTTAATTTATTTAATTCTCTTTCTGTGGAGTAGTTTTGGATGTTTTGTTGTTGTTATTTAGGCCACACATTAGAGGTTATTCTTTTTCTTTTTCTTTTTTCCTTTTTTGGGTCACACCCCGAGATGCACAGAGGATACTCCTGGCTCATGCAGCCAGGAATTACTCCTGGCAGTTCTGTGGGGACCATATATATGGGGTG
This sequence comes from Sorex fumeus, assembly GCF_029834395.1. Taxonomy (NCBI): domain Eukaryota; kingdom Metazoa; phylum Chordata; class Mammalia; order Eulipotyphla; family Soricidae; genus Sorex; species Sorex fumeus. The sequence goes on along the minus strand of NW_026606065.1, from coordinate 8,915,837 downwards.
CTAGGAATCGAACCCAGGGTTGGCCACGTGCAAGGCAAACTCCCTATCCACTGTGCTACCGCTCCAGCCCCCAAGGTGTTACTCTTTACTCTGCAGTCTAGAATTACTCCCAGCAGTGCTTGGCAGACCTTAAGGGATGCCGGAATGAAAACCAGGTCAGCCGCGTGCAAGGCAAGTGCCCTACCTACTGTACTATCTTTCAGCAGCTTTCTTGTCATAAAAATGAAGCATGTAAACACTCTTAGATATAGAATAACGACCACATAAGAAATGCATTGCTTAAATATGTTGAAGCATTTTATAATACAGAATTTTCTTCCTAAAAAGCAGTTTTTGATGCTCAGATTTGAAACACTGTATTTCTAACATGATTAACATAAATGATAGATATTTATTCAAAACTTTAAGTCACAAATATATGGTAAAAAAATCTTAACATTGTTTGCTTCTTTATTTGTGTACTGATGAATGAACCCAGGTCTCATTCTTGTACCCTACCAGTGAGCCGTGTCCACAACCAGCCTCATTAGTGATTACTTTAAAAGAAGTTCATATATTCATGATAATATGCATGGAAACCTAGTGGATATGAATACAAATAAGATTTTTATGTTTTTATAGAAGTTGTATGTAAAAGCATTTTTATTCTCCTAGGGGTCCAGCTTTATTCGCTGTATCAAACCGAATTTAAAGATGACAAGTCACCAGTTTGAAGGTGCTCAGATTTTGTCTCAACTTCAATGTTCAGGTATTTCCATGCTTTTATAATCTCGCGATAGCACAGCGGGTAGGGCGTTCGCCTTACAAGCGGCCAACATGGCCGACCCGAGTTCGATTCCTCCGCCCCTCTCGGAGAGCCCGGCAAGCTACCGAGAGTATTCGATATGCCAGACACAGTAACAACAAAGTCTCCAATGGAGACGTTACTGGGCCCGCTCGAGCAAATCGACGATCAACGGGAGGGCCTTTACCTTACCTTACCTTATCTGTGTGTCAGGCAGGAGTTGGAGCCCAAATACAGCAAGGCTATTGTTTTCAAGTAATTCACACTTTTTTTTATTTTTTAAGCCCAATAAGATTTTCGGTATAGTTCCTTTATTTATAAGACAGCATCACTGGAAAATTATGTGAGCAATATTGGAGTATGACTTATTCTGAAATACAATCAAAATTTTACCATTGATATAAAATTGCATGAAGCCGTCATTAATTGTCAACCTAAATCTCAAGTGAGCCGACTTCCTTAGGTCTCCTCAGTCCAGCTGTTTTTTCCTCATTCACACATCACTTGGTCAGGAGATAGTGTTTGATGTCCTTCTGATGTCGGTGGACCCCACGGGTGACTCATGTGAAGCAGGAAGGAGAAAGATGGTCACTTTCTCCCCATCCACCTCTGCCACCCGGGATCCAGGGTTACTGGGTTCTTGTCTCGCCTCGAAGAAAAGAATTTCAGGAGTAGACAAACAGTGAAATAAATAGATTTTATTTGGAGGGTGTGACCCGTGCCTACTGGAAGATGGAGGATCTGGGTGGAGGATGCTCAGCCCCGATCCGAGCAGGCTTGGAACTCTCAGCCCCAGCCCTGGACTGAATCTCCGGACTGAATCACTAAAGTTAATTGGATTCAGGGAGAGGTCCATGGGTTTAAGGAACTTCATGGGGAGGGTTCCAGTCTCCTCAGGGTCTGCTGCTAAAGGTCTTACACAGTTTCTGTTTTCCTGCATCCACAGGTGGATCAGCCTTAGAATTTTCCTCCTAGAAGTTTTGTGAACCTGAATTTCATTGAGGAGGGCCTTTCCCTATCTACCTACCTACATCACTTCCTTTTCCTGAAGGAAGCACAGTGCCCTGGGCATCTTTATATATTGATTAAACTCTCCCTTCCTAACCCTCACCCTGCCAGACTGGCGCAGGTGAGACAGAAGCAGTGGCAGCCCGTCTCTGTTCCTTCGCAATTCCCAGGTTCCTCACTATTTTCAAGAAAGAAAATATTGAGGGGGCTGGAGCAGTAGCACAGTGGGTAGAGCATTTGCCTTGTATGTGGTGGACCTGGGTTTGATTCCCAGCATCCCCTATGGTCCCCTGAGCACCACCAGGGGTGATTCCTGAGTGCAGAACCAGGAGGAACCCTTGTGTATCTCTGGGTTTGATGCAAAAAAAAAAAAAGAAAATATTGAATAATAAAGATGCTTAGACACAGAGGTGAGAGTAGAAAAGTTTATGGGAAAGTGGAAGAGAAGAGAAAAGAAGCTCCCAAAGTGGGTGTTAAGTGGCCACAAGCCTGAGCCCAGCTGCCAATGGAGACACACACAGACAGGACAGATATATCAAGGTTTTACTCACACACCGAAACACACTCAGACAAAGGACTCAGCTCTGAGGGCACTCTATACAAGGGATTCAGCGCTGACGATTCTCAAGCTGGGATCACTCCCTGGGCTTGGAACCCTGAGTGCCTTAAGTCTTATGCCCTTCTGCCTCTGTGCCTGGGTGTTCCCAGCCATTCTCATGGCCCTGGGCAAGCAAGTAGAGGACAGAAGTGAAAAAGGGGGTTAACACAACTTCTTACTTGAACCATCCCTGTTATCTGTGGTCAGATGTCCGGACCTTTATGTTCGTGCCCTTGGGGATTGGCATGTTTTTCTTACTAGGTTGTAAACTCATGACCCTGAGGCACAAAGCGGAGTCTGGTTTTCTGTCTCACTGGGAAGGGGAAACTGAGGCTTCCTCTTTCAAGACATTGATGTGATGCCATCTGGATCTTTTTTTTTTTTTTTTTTTTTTTTTTTTTGCCATCTGGATCTTAAGCTTCCTGTTCTCCATGAGTATTCTCTGTTCCTACCCACCTTTCTACCTATAACAGTCCCCAACACATCTGTCAACCACTTTTTCTTGAGCCAGCTCGGGCGTATAATACCTCTTTAACTGTTAATTTTCTGATTCCTTGATATATTCCTCTCAATTTATTGTAAAATTAAGACCACATAAACTTCAGAATTCCGATTTGAATGGATTCATTTCAAAGTACCCTTCATCTAATTTTGTATTGAGGAGGTAATTTTTTAAAAAAAGATTATATTAACTACATGCCACCAAGCCTTCTGCCACCTCCCCACTTCTAACCTGTCTGGATTTACCCTTTAACATATTTACAAAACCTTAACTACTGATTTTTGTTTGTTTTGTTTTTGGACCACATCTGGCTGTGCCCAGAGATTACTCCAGGCACTGCACTCTGAATTACTGAATTACTCCTGGTGGTGCTGGGATTGCTGGGATTGCTGGAAATTGAACCCGCTTGCATGCAAGGCAGATGCCTTACCCACTGTACAATCTTTGTGGCCCTGATTCAAACACTGTCCTCCCGTTGTTCATCGATTTGCTCAAGTGGGCCCAGTAACGTCTCCATTTTGAGACTTATTGTTACCGTGTTTGGCATATTGAATATGTCACAGGTAGCTTGCCAGGCTTTGCTATGCGGGCGAGATACTCTCGGTAGCTTGCTGGGCTCTCCGAGAGGGGAGGAATCGAACCCGGCTCGGCCAGGCTGGCTGTGCGCAAGGTAAATGCCCTACCACTGTGCTATCGCTCCAGCCCTGATTAGTTTATTTTTTTTCCTTTCTCCTCATCTTGATAGTCAATGACAGATTGACTCTCTTAAACATTGATTATAATTATCTCTTGCAAGAACTCCCACACGATGTAGTCCTTAGGGGTTACTCCTGGCTGTATGATCAGGAATCACTCCTGGCCGGACTAGGAGGACCATATAGGATGCTGCGAATTAAGCCTAGGTAGCAAGACCAATGCTCTACCTGAACTTCTCTCTCTCTCTCTCTCTCTCTCTCTCTCTCTCTTTCTCTCTCTCTCTCTCTCTCTCTCTGATCTCTTCTCTGAGATTATTTTAAAAATCTTAAAATCCATTTTTAAAATATCCTCGTTTTGTTAAAGTTTTGACCAACAGAAATTAATTCCACTATAAGGAATCAGATAAGAATCCAGTGTTGTTTCTGTTTTCCAAATGGCTAATCATTTGTCCTTATTAAAAAAATTATTAAATACTTTTTTTTTTACTTAAGGCACCATGAGTCACAAAATTGTTCATAATAGAGCTTTTTAAAATTTTTTTTGAACCACCATGAGATAGTTACAAGCTTTCATTTTTGGGTTATAATCACACAATGATCAAACACCCATCCCTCTACCAGTGCACATTCCCCACCTCGAATATCCCCCTTTTCCCACCCTCCCCCTGCCTCCTTGGCAGACAATAGTCCCCATACTCTCTCTCTACTTTTTGGGCTTTATGGTTTGCAATGCACATACTGAGAAGTTATCATGTTTGGTCCATTATCTACTTTCAGCACACATCTCCCATCCCGACCGGTTCCTCAGACCATCATTTTCTTAGTGATCCCTTCTCCATTCCAGCTGCCTTCACCCTTTGCTCATGAAGCAGGCTTCCAGCTATGGAGCAATCTTCCTGTCCCATGTATCTACTGTCTTTAGGTGTCAACTTCATGTTATGTTGTCGTATACTCCACAAATAAGTGCAGTCCTTCTATGTCTGTCCCTCTCTTTCTGACTCATTTCACTTAGCATAATACTCTCCATGTCTATCCATTTATAAGCAAAGTTCATGACTTCATGTTTCCTGACAGCTGCATAGTACTCCATTGTGTAGATGTACCAAAGTTTCTTTAACCAGTCGTCAGTTCTAGGGCACTTGGGTTGTTTCCAGATTTTGGCTATTGTGAATAGTGCTGCAATGAACATATAGGTACAGATGTCATTTCTACTATGCTTTTTTGCATCCTCGGGATATATCCTGAGAAGTGGTGTTGCAGGGTCATATGGAAACTCAATTTCTAGTTTTTGAAGGACTGTCCATATTATTTTCCAGAAAGGCTGGATTAGTGGGCATTCCCACCAACAGTGAAAGAGCATCCCCTTTTCCCCACATCCACACCAGCACAGGTTGCTTTTGTTCTTTTGAATGTGTGCCAGTCTCTGTGGTGTGAGATGATATCTCATTGTTGTTTTGATTTGCATCTCCCTGATGATTAGCGAAGTGGAGCATTTTTTCACGTGCCTTTTGGCCTTTTGTATTATCTTTTTGGAGGAAACTTCTGTTCATTTCTTCTCCCCATTTTTTGATGGGGTTGGAGGTTTTTTTCTTGTACAGTTCTACTAATGTTTTCAATATCCTGGATATTAAGCCCTTATCAGATGGGTATTGGATAAATATTCTTTCCCATTCTGTGGGCTCTTTCTGTATTTTGGTCACTGTTTCTTTTGAAGTGTAGAAGCTTTTTAGTTTGATATAGTCCCATTTGTTTATGTTTGCTTCCACTTGCATGGTCAGTGCTGTTTCATCCTTAAAGATGCTTTTAGCTTCAGTGTCGTGGAGAGTTCTGCCTACATTTTCCTCTATGTACCTTATAGATTCATGTCTGATATTGAGGTCTTTAAACCACTTTGATCTGACTTTTGTGCCTGGCTTTAGACAGGGGTCAGAGTTCATTTTTTTGCAGGTAGCTACCTAGTTTTCCCAGCACCACGTGTTGAAGAGGCTTTCTTTGTTCCACTTCACATTTCTTGCTCATTTGTCAAAGATTAAGTGGTCATATATTTGGGGGTCTGTGACAGAGTATTCAACTCTGTTCCATTGGTTTGTGGGTCTGTTTCTAGCCCAGTACCATGCTGTTTTAATTACTACTGCTTTGGAGTACAGTTTAACACAATAGAGTTTTAATTATAAAACGTTCCAACACCAATCCCACCAATCACACCCATGTCAGTTTCCTTCTACCCTGTGTTCCCTCCCACCCCAAAATTCAGGAGTAAGTCCTGAGCACAGTCAGGACTGTGTTGAAAAAAAAAAACCAAGAAAAAGTGCCTCTTTGTTTTGTTTTGAATCACACCTGACTGTGCTCAGGACTTACCCCTGGCTCTATCCTCAGGGATCAGTATTGGCAGGACTCTGGGAACCATGTGCAGTTCTGGGGACCACACCAGGGGCAGCTGCATGCAAGTCAAAAGACCTATCCTCTCTACTATTTTCTTTTTCTTTTTGGGTCAGTCATACCCAGCAGTGCTCAGGGGTTACTCCTAACTCTGCATTTGGGAATTACTCCTAACCTACCCTCTCTGCTATTATTCTGGCCCTTAACAGGCCCATTGAAGTTTGGTTATTGTAGTTTCAGACCCACTTTTGCAGTATTGATGGCTCTGTGGTTCAGATGCAGATATCAGACCGTCCTAACATTAGTTTTTGTTTTATTTTTCATTGATTTGATTAGGCCCAGAGACTGAAATCCAGGTCTTTCTGTAAACAGCAGTTCTAGACATCACTTCTGTAATTGTTCAGACTTTCCCTAACAGTTTTGCACTTTTCTGAACATGAAAACTCACCTTAGTGCTCAAATTAAAGACTTTCTCAAGATGTACTGAAAATAGCTAGCAATCCTTTAACTATCTACCTCGGTCTAGTTTCATTGAGAGTTAAGTAAAGGAGGATAATGAAAGTGAGTTCTCTTATTTATCAGTTGCCTGGATTAGTGAGAACTCAGGAATACAGGAGATTACTTCATTGAGAAACTGTTAGGCATTTTTGCCTGAAATTAAATTCAGTACTTGGAAAGTGGCATGCGTTGGGGTTTTGTTTTATGTACTGTGACTGTGACTTGGGTTTCTAGCAGAAAATAATGATATAAATTAGATGGAGACTTTCTGGAAACTTAATAGCTTTTTTCTAGAAATGGTTAATTAAGCTGATTTTAAGTGAACGTTAGCTATAGTAGTTATGGTGAGTAAATGGCATATTCTGAGTTTATAAAAAAGATAATTTATTTGTCATATTTGCTGCTGATTTTTTGTCTTACCCATTCTGAACATTAAGTTGTAAAACTGAGCATCTACAGTTTTTTAAAATTTTTCTTTACAGTGACTGGCAGTAACTTTCTTTTCTTTCTGAATCCAGGGATGGTGTCCGTTTTGGATTTGATGCAGGGTGGTTTCCCATCACGAGCTTCCTTTCACGAACTTTACAACATGTATAAAAAATATATGCCCGATAAACTTTCAAGACTGGATCCAAGATTATTTTGTAAGGTATGTACGAATGCCACTTAAATTGAAATTTCTTTTCTATGAACTGTGTTCTTATTAATTGACATTTAACCTTTGAATATTTTTTTATTTTTCAGGCTCTTTTTAAAGCTTTGGGCTTAAATGAAGTTGACTACAAGTTTGGGTTAACAAAAGTATTTTTTAGACCTGGCAAGGTAATTATATATTTATCTTAAATTTTAACAGGATGAATATGGCTAGTGGAGGCAAGTGAATATTTTTAAACTTTTAGGATGTTATTCTTGAATTATATGAGCATAATATGCATATATGTGAGTGTGAGGGGCACACGGTTTTCCATTCGTAAGCAGTTAACAACATGAAATAGTTTTTAAAATTTCTTTTCAGTAGGGAAGAATTGGAATAGGAATGTTATTGTTTTAGTGGATTTTTAGTTTAAATAAGGTTAAGTAGGAAATACTTCTGTTTTAAATAAGTTAAAGGCACTTATAAAACAAGAACTCAGTTTATAATAAATTTCACACTACTTTTGAGTTTTCTCTGAGAGAATACATTCTGTTAGAATATGATAGATGTATAAGGTATAGAAAATTGGTCTGGAGTGTATAACAAACCCTACAATGAATGTATAATTACCTTTGTACATGAAATAATTTTTGTAGGCTAACTCAGAATTTTAGTTTTCATATTTTTAGATTTTTGTGCTCAATTATAAGTTGATGTTACTGATTTTTTTGTTTGTTTTTGAGTCATACCTGCCAATGCTCAGAAGTTACTACTGGCTCTGTGCTCCTAGCGTACTACGTCTAGTGGTGCTCAGGGGACCATATGGGATGCTAGGGAAGTAACTTGGGTTAGCATCATGCAAGGCAAATGCCCACCTTCTGTACTATTGCTCTGGTCCCTACAGATTTTTTTTTTGTAAGTGATGTGTACAGTGAATAAATAAATATTATTTATCATGTTAGTAATATTGTCACTATTTCAATCCTGTTAGGAGATTCTTTTTTATTTTATTTATTTATTTGTCCTTAACCAGGACCAATGCTTATTGGATGCAAACCAATAAAATTGTCTTTCATCCACAAGGGCTGTTTAGTACCCTGGCATTTCAGTGCCTCAGTCCTAAACCAGCAGAAACCCTGGAGGGTAAATGGGGGTATGGCATAAGAATCTGAAGTATTTTGTTTAGACTCTGATGCCTCGGGAGTATTCTGCATGCTTGGAAAATTACGTATGCTACACTAGTTTGCAATCAACCTGCTCTGTAGTTTCTAAAGAAGTAATAGAGACTAGCAATGAAAAGGCTGTACAAAATACCCACGAAGAAGTAAAAAGAAAACTAAGAACTGTGTGAAGTGGATAGTGGTCTTGTAAATGTTGCAGGTAACTCCGTGAGGGAAGAGACAGACATACAGGTGAATAATAGTATAAATGGCTCCTTGGAGAAAGAGTCAAAGAGGAATAAAAGCCCTAAAAAGATCAGGACCGGGTTCCAGTACGTTGGCTCCTTTTATCAGAGTAACCTTAGAAAAATAAGAAATAAAAAAGCACAATAAAGAGGCTAAATTTATCCTGCTTTTGAACTCACCCGAAGGGAGAAAAGCAATTTTCTTTAGTCAAGTATGAATCTGAATTCGTTTTTAAAAGACTGCCACACACACAACATAAATGATTTATTTAGAATGCCATGAAATTACTGTACATTCCTGCAGTTCACGGGGCAGGTATTTAATATTGAATTTTGGGGTGCTAAAATTACAAAACTTATAGGTTGGAAAAATGCCAATAGATTAAAGTACCATTTTATTGTTACAGGAAAAAAAAAAAAACGAAGGGTTGGTTTTAACACCCAGGAGGAAAAACAAACGAAGTGCAAGTCAGTTTTTCAAAGATGTTTTTCTCTTGGACCCTCTAAGTGCACTTTTATTATAAACAAATGTGGCTATGTTGGTGACATTAGCAGTATACTGTTATAGGGTATTTGGTAAAGGATAGAAATCACGATGAATCTGCCAACAACAACAACAACCTAAAACAGTCTTACAGGAAAAAGTCTCTGTAGGGCCTTGCACAGAAGGCAAATCAGAGAGGCCAGGACCGCTGCAGTAATCTCTCCACAGGGCTTTGCAGTGAAAAAGTATGTGTGGGCAGTGTTGATCTCTGAGTCCTCCCAGCTCCAGGAGGAAGTCGGAGATTGGAGGAAGAGATCTAAGTCCAGGGCACTCCCTACTGCAGGAATGGGGTGGGACCCAGCTGAGCCCAGGTGGTTAGGCCTCGTCCAGCTGGTGACTCCCTGCAACCAGGTGGGAAGCTGGAAGCACACAGAGAATTAGACATCACCGGCACAACATCCTGAGGGTGGATGAACTCTTCGTGTGTGTGTGTGTGTGTGTGTGTGTGTGTGTGTGTGTGTGTTGCAACCTCTCCATTCTACTTCATCGTTATCTTTTTGATACTGATTTTTTTATTTCCTAGTTTGCAGAATTTGATCAGATTATGAAGTCTGACCCCGACCACTTGGCACAGTTGGTTAAAAGAGTCAACCACTGGCTTATCTGCAGTCGCTGGAAGAAAGTTCAGTGGTGTTCACTCTCAGTCATCAAATGTAGGTGTTTGTTTAGACCAAGATCTCTCAGTGCTGGTGGAGAAGTTGGTTGGCTTGTCGCATGTTATAAACGTGTCTCAGGAGTGAGCATCGGATAACTGTGCTATTTGTTTACACTTGTTTCCTCCAGCAGCACGTCACGTTTATTTAGTGTGTGATTTATGAACTTTCCTAAATGTTTTTTGAGTGTGCGATATTTATCTTTTAATCCAAGTGTGTCGTAGAATCATATGGAATTGATATTATCTTTTCATAAGAATCGAGACTCACTGCGTGGTTCTTTTCTCTCTCCCTGTCACACATATGCACACTGTATGTGTGCACACTCACAGACACACACACACACACACACAAACATGCCATCCTCCAAAATCAATATTAAGCCAGAATTTCTCTTTTTTCATCAGACATCATCAAAGATCATCATCGTGGCATTTGTTAGACAGTTTTAAAGAATAATTTTGGTTACGTAATCATGAATACTGATTTTTTTAGGAATTACATAAACAAAAGGCAACCAACTTCTTTCCGTATTACTTTTTCAAGTGAAGCGTAGATAGACTTGTCTGTACAGTCCTGTGCTTTCAGTTTTATACATTGTGTTATGATATAAAACACATTCCATTGAAATTATCTACACCACGCCATCCATTTATGGGCAGTGTGAGTACAGTGGTATTGATAGGAGACCTCTGGAAGAAATGTTTTAAGGTTATATCAGTATGGTTATCATGGGCAGCTGAAGTTCAGTAGATTTGTTTCCTCTGGGATTCTCAGAGGCCTCTCAGTATGTTTATAGTGATTCTCTGAAAGGAGTTAGCGCATATGATCTTTCCTGACCTCATTTGGCAGGTGGACTACTTTTTTCAAGATATACTTGTTAACATTTTGTAAACCAGTAATGACTTAGACAGTTATGTAAGCAATATTACAAAATTAAAGAAAATATTAAATATCCTGAGCTTGAACTCTGGCATAATCTGCTTATCAAGATTTCATGTTTCTTGAGAATTGCTTTTGGAAATAGTTATTTTTTAATGAAAATGTATGTGTGATTTTCAAACAGTCATATTTTCCTCTTACATGTAGTGAAAAACAAAATAAAATACCGAGCTGAAGCCTGCATTAAAATGCAAAAAACTATTAGAATGTGGCTTTGCAAAAGGAGACACAAACCTCGGTAAGCTGAATAATGTTTTAAAGAACTCTCTGATAGAAATGTCTATAAAGTCAAAATAAGAGCTTCTTGGATGTATCTAGAATGTTCTTTCTCTTTTTTCAGGGGGAGGGTTTTTGGGGGAGCTACCTCTGGCAATGCTCAGGTTACTCCTGCTCCTGCCCTCAGAAATTATTTCTGGGGGTTCTTGGCGGTGCCACCTGGGATGTGTACAAGGCTAAGGCCTTACCTGCTATATTGCTGCTCTGTCCCCAGAATGTTCTTTCATTCATGTTGATTTTTTTTTCCTTTTTGGGTTACATCTGGTGATGCACAGGGGTTACTCCTGGCTCTGCACTCAGGAATTATTCCTGGTGGTGCTCAAGGGACCATATAGGATGCTTGGAATCCAACCTGGTCGGCCTTGTGCAAGGCAGTTGCCCTTCCCGCTGTACTATCACTCCAGCCCCCATCCATGTTAATTTTTAAAAAGCTATGCTTGATTATTTATTCTCTCTCTTTAAAATTAATTACTTGATTAGTTACTTGCCTCAATTCTCTGAAAGGATAAAGTAAAGTAAAGTAAAGGCCCTCCCGTTGATCATCGATTTGCTCGAGCGGACCCAGTAACATCTCCGTTGGAGACTTTGTTGTTACTGTGTCTGGCATATCAAATACATCACGGGGAGCTTGCCAGGCCCTGCCGTGCGGGCGAGATACTCTCGGTAGCTTGCCGGGCTCTCCGAGAGGGGCGGAGGAATCGAACTCGGGTCGGCTATGTTGGCTGCGTGCAAGGCAAACGCCCTACCACTTAAAAATTATAAACTCTACAAAAGGTTGAAATAAATGGCTAAAAAAAGCGCTTCTGTTCTTACTATTTTAATTTAAATTTCTTGATAAATGTCATATTGACTTTATAAAAACATTATGTTTTGACCACATATAGCTTTTAAGATTATCTTTATATATTTCCACACTTTAAGGTTAGTTTTTATTTCTTACTTGAGCCTTTAATTGTTAATTTAGATATTTTAAACTTGGAAGTTTGAAGAACTATTGAACTTACTGATACGTCTTAATAAGCTAAGGTCATTTAAGTTTTATAATTTAAATTCCTATTTCTTTTCAGTGCCAAGAGATTTAAATTTTGTTAGTAGGCATTCATTCTTTTATACCAATATCAATTCTCTTTTACCCTTAACAAGGGATTAAAAGAGAATATTAAATAATAAGACACAGGTTGGAATCTTCTTTTCACAATATGTTTAGCAGTTTATTAAAATTAAAAATTTAACACGGCTGGTGTTAAAATAGTGAAATTTAAAGCTCTGACAAAACATTATCTTGACAGCATTGATGGCCTGGTTAAGGTGGGCACCCTGAAAAAACGACTGGATAAGTTTAATGCAGTAGTAAATGCACTGAAAGATGGAAAACCGGAAGTGAATAAACAGGTCAAGAACCTTGAAGTTTCTATTGATGCTCTAATGGCCAAAATTAAGGTATGTGATTTTAACTCAGACAACTTTGACTTCTGTTTGTAATGGATTATCTTTTGTTACTAGCATTCAAATTATAAAATGTCCTTACGGTTTTACATGGGCTGGAGCGATAGCACAGCAGGTAGGGTGTTGGCCTTGCATGGGGCTGATCCGTGTTCAGTTCCTCCGTCCTTCTTGGAGCACCTGGCAAGTTACCGAGAGTATCCTGCCCCCACGGCAGAGCCTGGCAAGCTCCCCGTGGCGAATTCGATATGCCAGAAACAGTAATAACAAGACTCAAGACTCACAATGGAGACATTACTGGTGCCCGCTGGAGCAAATCGATGAACAACAGCCTGGGGGGTCCTACACAAGCAAGGCAAATGTTCTATTGCTAGGCTAGATCCAGACTCTCAGCCTCATTTTTGAAGACTTAGGAAAACCACCCAACTGTTTTTGTTGAGTAATCATTTAAATATTCCATAGATCTATTTGAACATTGTTGTTAAAATGTGGAAAACACTGAACATATTAGCTAATTATTTTTTAAAAAATAATTCTGTAGGGGTGGAGAGATAGGGTGCCTTTTTTTGTGGGTTTAGAGTGATCGTACAGCAGGAGGGCGCTTCCCTTGAGTTCTGTTCCTAGGACACTGTGTGGTCCACAGAACACCACCACTAGTGATCCCTGACCCAGGCACTTGGTGTCTATGGGCCGTCGAATTGAAGTGCTGGCCAGTTGGTCGAGGGGCTCAGGTCCTCCTGAGGTCACTTGGGAGTCTCCCCCATCTATTTAAAAAAATTAATTGCGGTTATGTTTAATTGCTTCCAGTGCACACTTTTGATATTTGGTTACTTGATTTTTAGGACATAGAGTCAAATGATTGTATGTAGAAGTAATTTTTTAAGAATATGAACAGGGCTGGAGAGATAGCACCATGGGTAGGGTGTTTGCCTTGCACGCAATCGACCCAAGTTCGATTCCCAGCATCCCATATGGTCCCCTGAGCACTGCCAGGAGGAACTCCTGAGTGCATGAGCCAGGAGTAACTCCTGTGCATCACTGGGTGTGATCCAAAAAGCAAAAAACAAAAAAAAGAATTTGAATATTAATTATACAAATAGTATGGTAAAATACCGAACCAGTTGTTATTTGTTCTTTGCCATTGTTTCCTAATCTTTGCTGAGGTCCCCATGTTGGTTTTTTAAATTGTGGGGAAAGTACATAAACAAATTTACCTTATTGGTCATTTAAATTGAGCCATTTAGTTTTTTCAGTATTTTGACCTAGTTAAACTAAAGAGATAACTTTTTAAAGTCCATGTGTGTTATTTTGGTTTTTAAAGTCTACGATGATGACAAGGGAGCAAATACAAAAAGAATACGATGCGCTAGTTAAAAGCTCCGAGGACCTCCTCAGCGCATTGCAGAAAAAAAAACAGCAGGAAGAGGAAGCAGAAAGACTGAGGCGCATTCAAGAAGAAATGGAAAAAGAAAGGAAAAGACGTGAGGAAGACGAAAAACGCAGAAGAAAGGAAGAAGAGGAAAGGCGGATGTGAGTCCTTAATATTATGAGTCATATTGAATTCTTGGTGATTACAGTAGTTGGAGAGTATTTTTATTTTGAAAGCTTCACTATAATTTGAAAAAACATTTTTAGAATTTTTGAAAACAGAAAAACACATTTGTAATAATGATGTGAAATGCTTTTAATTATAATTTGAATTTTGACCAGAATTTTACACCTAAGAATTTTTAAACTTCTGGGCTGGAGTGATAGCACAGCGGGTAAGGAGTTTGCCTTGCACGCGGTCGACCCGGGTTCGATTCCCAGCATCTCATATGGTCCCCCGAGCACGGCCAGGAGTAATTCCTGAGTGCATAAACCAGAAGTAAGCCCTGTGCATCACTGGGTGTGACCCAAAAAAGAAAAAAAAATACCAAAAACCAAAAACAAACAAACAAACAAATTTTTAAACTTCTTTTTAAAAGTATGACTTAGATAGTATTTTGTAAATTAGAAAAAAAATTTATACTTTTTTTTGCAGTTTTAAAACTGGTAGCATTTAGAATATTGCTGTTATAACTTAGAAGGAAGTGTATAATTGAAGGAGTTATATAATTGAAGTCGTAGAGGGAAGCACATGTAATCAGAACCTTATTTTATTTCAGAAATACTTGCATTAGAGTTAAGAATTTTTTTTGAAAGTTGATAATATACATAGCCAGCAGGATAATTGATTCCCCATTCTGTAGACTTGTTTGTTAATGGTTAATTTTCATATGAAAACAAGGCAAATCTGTGCTTATTATTACATTTTTTAAAGTTTTCTTTTTTGGGGGGGGCATTTAGGAAACTTGAAATGGAAGCAAAGAGAAAACAAGAAGAAGAAGAGAGAAAGAAAAGAGAAGATGATGAAAAACGTATTCAAGTATGTACTTATTGGGCAATAAGTAGACTTTCTATGATGATAGACTTTAGATAATAGACAGGCTTTCTATAAAAATGTAATTTGTAAAGTTAAACCAGCAAAGAAATTCAGGGAGGTTCATGTCTTGTGATTTGCTCCTTATGCCTTTAGTGAAGAAAGGCGGTTTCTAAAGAAGTTATGGAAACGGTATTTGGCATTAGTGAAGTGAGCTCAAATCTGTTGCTCACAAAACTTGGAACGTTGTAAAAGGCATAACAAGTGACTGCGGACCTCAATTTTTTTTCTGTAGCATAGGGGTAAATGATAACTGTGAACATTAAATGAGTGAACACTCTTTAAAGTATCTAAAACAGTACCCAGTTGAGTAAATACTAGTTTTCTTGGTGGTGTTTTTAGTGCACCCGGGGATCAGTCAGGTCAGTGTCCATTAAAACATAATTGTAACGTTTTAAAATACTATTTAATTTAATTGCTATTTTTTAAATCGAATCATCGTGAGATATAGTTACAAAACTTTCATGTTTGAGTTTCAGTCATACAATGATCGAACACCCATCCCTTCACCAGTGCGCATTCTCCACCATCAATGTCCCCAGTACACCCTCCCTCTCTTTCCAACCCTCCCCCTGCCTCTATGGCAGACAATTTCCCCCATACTCTCACTACTTTTAGGCATTTTGGTTTGCAACTTAGATACTGAAAGGACGTTTGGTCCTTTATCTACTTTCAGCACACATCTCCCATCCCAAATGGTCTCTCCAACCATCAATGACTTAGCTATCCCTTCTCTATTCCAGCTGCCTTCTCCCCCAGCTCATGAGGCAGGCTTCCAACCATGGACCAGTATTCCTGGCCCTTGTGTCTACTGTCCTTGGGTGTCAGTCTCATATTATTTTAGAGTCCACAAATGAGTGCCGTCATAATTTAATTGCTATTCAATGACTTTGCTAGTACTTCGAGACTCAGATGAAAATCATTCTGCCTGTTTGCCATCCAGGAGTTGGTGTTTATGATGCTACTTGCATGGTGTTTAGGGTCCGCTCAGGATAGAAAGATGAAGTTCTCATTCCTTGACTGTGTCTTGGAAAGAGAGGAAGCATTAACATTAATGAAAGAGAACAGAGAGTAGAGAGATCGCAGTTTCTGCAGTTATACGTTCCTCCGTGCAAGAATTGTGCGGGACAGTTCACAGTGATAACAGGAGGTAATGAGGAAGTCCGTGAGTGGGAGAGCCCTGGGTTAATGGCTCCCTGGGCCTCTGTGTGCAGGTGGAAGTGGAGGCACAGCTGGCCCGTCAGCGGGAGGAGGAGTCCCAGCAGCAAGCGGTCTTGGAGCAGGAGCGGCGTGATCGGGAGTTGGCCCTGCGCATCGCTCAGAGTGAGGCCGAGCTCATCACCGAGGAGACCCAGGCAGACCCTGCTCTGCGGAGGTATGGCCCCATGGGGTATTGGGCTCTTTATCCTGCCTGTGTCTTGTTTCTGCGTGAACGCGAGCAGAGAAACAAATCCTATTCCTTAGGTCCTGTCGTGTTTTGTTTACAGCCATTAAAAATTATTTAGATCCAAGAAAAATGTATTTAGATCCGCTTTTATATTTAAGTGAATGAAGCAAATGTTACTTTTTTTTTTGTAGGAGTACTGCTATTTATTCAGCCACTCATGAGCTGATTGAATTGGGCATGAACTCCACCTTAATTTTTTTTTTATTTTTATATTTATTTATTGAATCACTGTGGGAAAAGTTACTAAGCTTTCAGGTGTAAGTGTCGGTCATTCAATGATCAAACCCCTTTCCCTTCACCAGTACTCATTCTTCACCACCAAGAACCCCAATACACCCCCTCCCACCCCTCCCAATGCCTGTGAGGCAGATGATTTCTACTTAACTCTTCTCTACATTGATTACATTCATTATTTCAACAAAAGATGCACCATTGTTGTTCAGAATTTCCCCCCCAACAATCAGAATTGCTGAAAAGGCATTGTGAAATATTTTGTTTTCTATAGCTGGTTATGGGAATCATATAATGTCACACAGCCACGATTTTGGATTTCTGCAAAGAGCCAGATAATTACGAGATTGGTTTCTGTGTGTCCGGTGTTATGGCCATGCTGGAGAGCTGCTCGCGGGGGGTAACTCCTGACCTCAGTGAAGCAAATGTTTCTTAACACTGTTAAAACTGTGAAAAAGATACAATTATGTGCATCCTACTTTGTTAAAAAAAAAAGTCCCAAGTTTCACTCTGAAATTACCAGCTTTGTATGAAAGGTCACCATCTATTTCCTAAACACCTATTATTAGATGCTTTCATTTAAGTTAGTTATATAATTCATTTTTGATATGCTTAAGGTTGGTATTATTTCTCATATAAATTAAAATATGTATCATCTGCCTTAACTATTGAAATCAGGAGAGATTTTCTGTCTCCCACAGTCCCCTTGCATTCGTGTTTTAGAATAAGTGAATTTCCTTTTCATTGAAGAAAGGTTAATCATTTTGAAATGTATTAGCTCCCTATATTTCTAAATTATGTCTAAGTGCTATATTTTATCGACATGAGACATATAGATATTCTTATTAAATATTTCAGGAAGGATATAATAGAATAGATTCATTTAAAAAAAATTTTAGAGCATAGAAATATTTTGACTGTTTCAAAAAGCAAAACTTATTTATGGATTAACCTTTCTATGGTGGGTTTATGTACAGTTTATATGCACATATAAACTGTAGTATATATACACATACATATATGTATGTACATATATACATGTGTGTATATGTGTATGTAATCATGCTTTCTAAAACATGGGAGAGCCTTTACTACAGAATATAAAATACAACCACTAGATGTAGCTATTTACTTGCAAAAGGAAAAATATCTGGATTTGAGGTGGTGAACAGACTCTGTTTAGTTGAAAACAAAGATAAGGAGTGGTAAGTTCTTGTACATTTCTAGTAATTGTATTGGCAAGCACTAGGGTCTGGGTTGTATATAATACTATGTCCCATCTAACTAGGCTGAAGAGGTCCTTAAAGCAGAGTTGCGTATAAAAATTGTTAAGCTCTTTAGATCGAGTCTAATATTTGGGTTCTCTACATTTAAGTACAATTAAAACATTATCGTCAACTATTGCTTGTTAGCTGTAGGTAGACAGACGGCTTGCTGCCTTCTGTTCCTTCCAACCTGGTGGGCTCTGCGTGACACTGACTAGTGGCTAAGCAAAGCTCTTAAAAGACCCAGAGAACCTAATATCTCTGCGGAAGTACTACAGTCGCCAAAACTATTATGGGTTAAGTTCATCTAAGAGACACTTTAATGGCGTCTTTCTTGGCCAAGCTTGAAGTTATAGCCGCTATTTTCCCATGTGATTTGTGTATGATACTGATCTAGACTTTCCTGTCTTCTGAAAGGGGTACTTCTTCCCACGTGTGAGATGTTACCTGTGATTTAAGTTAAGCAGAATGAAGTAGGTTAATGGGATTATTACAAAGTAATTAGGAGATAGACAGACATATCAGTTATGGCTCAAAAGATGGGATAGGTACTCAAGCATTTATAATTCAGTAGATGGAGTAGATACTCAAGCATTTATGATTGGATGGAATTAATTTTAGTTCTCCTGTGGGATCAGCCCTACGCAGATGTTTCCACCTCTGAAAGGCTCTTTACGCGCTCAGAAACTTTGCCCAGTACTTTCCGAGGTCCTCGTGGGCTCCTTTTTCCCAAACCTACTTTACTGCTCAATAAGCAGTAGCACTTCCTACTGGTTGATTCTTTTTATAAGTATTTTGTGTTTGATTTTTTTTATCTTACTCTATAGGTTGTAACTGAATATTTTTATTAGTACCCAGTTTTTCCTGGGATATGTGTAAGAAGTTTCTCAGTAAATATGTTCTTAATGTAGAGCATGAAACCATTATTCCTGGATTCTAGGATGCATTAAAAAATATAGAATAATTCTTCTATAATCACTGTATCACTGTCATCCCATTGATCTTCGATTTACTCGAGTGGGTACTAGTAACATCTCTATTCCTAAGATTTTAGCAGCCTCTTCTTACTCATCTTTTCCCAAGGATTGGAGGCTCCTTCAGGGTCGGGGGAATGAGACCTATTGTCGTTACTGTATTTGGCATATTGAATACGCCATGGGGAGCTTGCCAGGGTCTGCCCATGCGGGTGGGATACTCTCGGTAGCTTGCTGGGCTCTCCCAGAGGCATAAATGGGTAGGAAGTGTCTTATAATGTGTCACGGTTGTGTGGTCCAGAAAGCGGCCTGGAGCGTGGTGATAATTGGGTAGTGGAGGTCCACTGCCAGGGCTGGATCCCTTGGGGTGAGGAGGGCTGTCACCTGCCCCACAGCCTGACGCGGAGTCCAGGATTAATTCTTTTATAATAAACAATTTCAAGTTATCTTTCTAGCATGGATTCCCATCCAGTGACTTCTACGTAAGAAATATTTTCTACATATATATATATGTAGTTGCATATATATATATATACACACACACGTATAATCAACTTCACATTTGTTATTTAGTGTTAAGTGATGATTTCACATGACATAAAATTATGAAATACTAAGATTTATTAAAAACAAGTAAACTCACAGTATATGGATTTTCTAATCTAGATATATTTAATCTTTAATTTTAATTTAGTTTAATTTAATTTATTCACGCATACTCTTGATTTATTCACTCCTAATCATTTAAAATAAATATTTAAAAATATTAAAATTATAAGTGATCTAGTATTTAGATGAAAGATAATGGAGTTTTAAAAATCATTGTATCAGATCATTGGTACACAATTAAGAATTGGTTACTATATTAACGAGATTATATTCTTTTCTCAGAATTGGTGACTCAAGACACAAAATGACACCGTATGTCATTTTTTTTAAACTAAATTTAGTCATATAACTTTTATAATAGGTTTTGGGTACATTTTAGGATAGTTTTCTCATTGAAACAAATTTTACATTATTTTCTTTTATTAAAGATAATAAATAGATTCTCATCTTTCCTCCCCCCCCCCCCACATCCCCAATCCCCCCATTCTCCTTAATTTCCTCTGTCCCTTCTGCCAGGACAGATATTTACTGCTCCTCTTAGGTGGTCAGTCACAGTGGTTATGATGTAGTTTTCTTCTCTATGTTTTCTATTTTATGTCTTCTAATTATCTCATACTTGTGCCTTCATGGAAGATATGGAAAAGTTATTTAAAAATTGCAGTAACTTGAGACACAACAGCTTAGTTTTGGTATACCTGACATTTTGTTGTACTAATATCTAAAATATCACATAACCTGGAGTTTTATATGTAATGTCAATTTCGATGCTAGTATTTTTTTTTTGTTATAAGAATCTCTATATATGGAGAGGATCTGAATACTGTTGCAATATACAATGAAATGTGTGTAAAAGTACACTATTAATTTTTGAAATATGCTTTTATTAGTGTAGAAGTACACTAAAATTTTTGAAATATGCTTTTTTTTTTTTTTTTTTTTTTGCTTTTTGGGTCACACCCGACATTGCACAGGGGTTACTCCTTTACTCCTGGTTCATGAACTCAGGAGTTACTCCTGGCGGTGCTTGGGAGACCATCTGGGATGCTGGGAATCGAACCCGGGTCAGCCACGTGCAAGGCAAATACCCTACCCACTGTGCTATTGCTCCAGCCCCCTGAAATATGCTTTAAACCTGAATTAAAATTCAAACTTTAAGGATCTCAACTGTAATCTCTAGATCAATGGTTTCTAACTCTGTCATAAAACACTACCAAGAATAAATGTTTTATAAATAAGGCCTTAATTCTAAAAAGTAAATTTAAAGAAAAGTTAAGAAAATAATTAAAATAAATTCAAGTACATATCCATTCTTACTCCTACATTAGAATTACCACAAATGTTTTATCTACAAACATAAAACAGTATAGAAATGCTGTATCAATTAAATGGCACAAAAACAGCGAACGATTCTTTGTAAAGTTCTGAATAGAGTGAAGTACAGTTTCCTCTCGGTGATAGTCACTGCATTCCTAGAAAATTGTGAAGATTAAATCATACAAAGTATGCATAAATATATGTGCATTTTGCATCTCTAATTCTTTTGTACATGTTAATCTTATGGGATAGGCAGTTTTTTGAGAAGGATATTTTGCATCTCTGACTGCTTACTTCATCAAATGCACTTCCTTACACCATTGTAACTGCAACAAAGTATTTAGAAAGTATCTTGAAATGGTTGCTACTTCCCTCATTTAGCACAGCTGGTTTAAAGTTACCATTTGAGCTTGAATTAAATAGACACTGTAACTGATGTCTAAAGTGAAATTTCCGTATAGTTAGGAAAATGGGAAGGAAAAAGGCACCTGGATGCAAGTACTATTTCTAAGTAGTATATTTGATACGAGAAGTAACATATATGGGACACATATCCAGAGATTCCTATCTCTACTGGGGCATCAAGAGAAAAATTTCTGTGTGATCATTGGATCATGTAGTAAAGAGTTTTGAATGACCACAGATTTCCTTGAAACCTGTTAAGGGAAAGGAAGAGGAAACTTTAGGAAAAATACACACACACACACACACACACACACACGTGCGCACACTCGCACGCACACACGCTCATGAAGACTAAGGAACCTTGAGGTTTAGAATAAAAATAAGCATCCAGGAAACTGCTCTATAGCAAATTTACCTATCTATAAAACAATTTTTTACTGATTGAGGGTTGCCAGAGTCTGGTAAATAGAATGAGAAAATGATTAATTATGAAGGCAGAGAGCAAAGGCAGGAAAATGAGAAGCAAAGTCAGAGCTGGGAGATGATCTAAAGGGCTGAGCCCAGGTTCTGTTCCTGGCACTGCATGATCCCCAGAGCACCACTGTGCCATCTCCAAGAGTACTTTGCTGAGTATAGCACCTGACCATTACCCAGTGTGGCACAAAGAGAACCAGAAATATCCAAAAAGAGTTAATAATAAAGTTGATGAACAAGATGAAACGTCTGTTTCATAGCATTAAACAAATTTGAGAAAACTTACTGTCCTGGGTAGAAAAAGAATTTGTCTTTGGGAAGTCTTTATCCTTGTGAGGGTAAAGCGCTTCAGAGCTTTGACAAGTATTTGATATATTCTGATTATTTCCCAAGAAGGCGTTGCTTTAAAGTTTTATGATTATAATTATGACTGATGGTAGTTTTTGTTTTTGTTTTTGTTTTTGTGCCACATTGGCTCAGCCTACTTTTGGCTCTGTGCTCAAGGAATCATTCCACATGGTGCTTGGGGAACCATTTGTAACTGAACCTGGGTCAGCTGTGTGCAAGTCAAGTGCTGACTTGCAGTGCTATTTCTGCAACCTCAAATTTATTTGTTTGGGGACCATACCCAACGGTGCTCAGGGCTTACTCTAGGTTCAGTGCTCAAGGATCTCTCTTGCCAGGACTCCGGGGATCATATGGGGTGCTAGGGATTGATTCCGGGTCAGCCATATGCAAGACAGGTCCCCTACCTGCTGCCCTAGCTCTCCAATCCCAGTCCTAAAACTTTTATAGCTTTAAATATGTCAAACTATCAGCTGCCTTTCCTGCTCTGTCAGTAAATCTTGAGACTTTTAAATATGTTAGACTTTTATCAGCAATTGCTCCTGCATGTGTGTGTTGGAGGGGAGGGGGAGAAGGAGGGAGATTACACAGAAAATCTTTATATAGAATCTATAGCCTTCCAAGCTTTTGACATTTATCTAGCACTATGTTTGTATATAAGATACAAAATTTTATTTCATATTGTATATCTATGTTTGTATATAAAAACACCAGGGGGCCAGAGTGATAGTACAGCAATTAGGTCGCTTGCCTTGCACGCTGGGGACCCAGATTCCATCCTCAGCATCCCCTACGTTTCCTGAGTGCAGAGTCAAGAGTAACCCCTGAGCATTGCCCGGTGTGACCCAAAAACATAAAAATAAAAATACCATCAGAAGCATTATTCTCATAAGATTTTATTGAAAATTTCAACTACAAAAATAGAGGTATTGGGGCTGGAGCGATAGCATATCCTGGAGGGCGTTTGCCTTGCATGCGGCCGACCTGGGTTCGATTCCCAGCATTCCTTTATGGTCTCCTGAGCACTGCCAGGAGTGATTCCTGAGTGCAGAGCCAGGAGTCAGCCCTGAGCATCACCGGGTGTGACCCGAGGCAAAAAAAAAAAAATAGAGGTATGTCCAAATAACTGTACTTAGACAGAATGTGTCTTATGGCTATATATATTGAAAAGTACGTTAAAACTTTTATGAAGTGAACTATAATCGTTGGTTAATGTGTCAATGATATAAATTTTAATTATGCTCTTAGATCTTTGAAATAATTTATTTAGTTGTCTTTATTACATAATATTCTGCCTTACTGTTTCTCTTATAGGGAACAAATGGCAAAAGAAATGTCAGATATTTTGAGTAGGTTAGTGTGTTGTATAATTGGGTAAATTAGTATCATCTCAATATCACATTTATAAATTGCTTTTCACTGTTTGGACTAGAATCGCTTACATGAATCCCCCACTTTATCTGTAAGATGTCTTCACGTATCACTTCAGTTCTTCATATATCACTTCACTCTTCGTCCTAACATAGGAAAAGATTCTTAAAACCGGCTAACACACCAGTGTTCCTCTAAATCAGTGTTTCAGTGGTAATTATCATTGGCACTTTGGATGGTACTGTTCTCTTGGTAGTAGTGTCCTACAGTCACTGGGGCTCCGTAGCTGTAGCAAACCCCATTTCCTTATTGTGACTTAAAATGAATATATTAAAATGAATATATTAAAATCTCGCCACACTGCAGGTACTGTTCTTGTTTAGGAATGACTGTTGAGGAGAAGGTAGTACCAAGGACCTCCTCAGCCTCAATACCACTCAGGGTCTCTGAACCACATAAATTTCAGGCCATTGATGTAAAAATTGAGACACCAAAGACTGTAACTTCTTTTTGAAATCTAGTGTATCCATTTTGTAAGTGATCAGTACATGAATCAGTACCATTCTCACTGTCAATTTTGAAGTTGTAATTGATATATTTTTAAGAATCAAAGGTAAATTTTGCTCTACAAAGTCATTGACATGATTACCTTGATAGCAAATCTAATATTTCTTTACTATTTATGTATAATTGTTTATTATTTATTATTAATTCGTTATTATTTGGTATACTTCTCTTACTCTTTTATATATTAAAAATGCATAACTTCAAGGATGGAGGAAAATTTTAAAGCATTTTATTTTTATGCTTTGCAGAGTGTATTTTTAAAAGTAATATTTTTGCTTAGGGTAATATACATGAAAAGTTAATGATATTAAAACCATACTTGGAGCAATACTAATTTGAATGCAGTTATTTTAAAAATATCAAAGCATTCCTTATCTAATGTTTTTATACCACATATATGCTATCTCATTATGTAAATTTGCTTCTCTTTCAGAATGAAAACATCAACAAAAACCCATAATTTTTTAGCTGCTATTTTTGAGTACTAGTGAAAGCTAGGAAGTTTTTTCCTTGCTAGCTTACTGGATGTTGGATTAGAGATATGATACACAAGAAATAATTTGAATGAATGTTAAAGCATACTTTATTATAAAGAGTAATACACCTTGCTGACACGTAGCTAGTTCATTTTTAGGAAAGCGGTTAAGAAAAAGTCACATGGAAAATTAGCAATGACAACGCTTAAGATAGGTATAGATTCTGCATTGTACTTAAAACAGATTTTAACCATAAAACTATAAGAAAGACTAACTGACTACACACTATTTTTAGCCAAATTTACATAAAATTTAAAAGTAATAATTTTTAATTATGCAGGGTGAAGTTTACTGTATCTGTTCTTTAAAATAAAAGCATTTTTTAAAAATGAGAGCCTTTTAAAAAGTATATTTAATTCTTAAGTTTAAAATTGAAGGAAATATCCTTTATTTTAGAAAAAAGGATACATATTTCCAAACACTTTTTTCTGTATCATTTCACGAGTCTGTCTTTTGACCTCCAAGATTTTTGTTATCTTTGAAAGTGTAAAAAAATAGCTATGAGGTCATTTTTGGATATTGCATTTTGAGTGTTTCTCCTCAAGAGGGAAAAAATTTAATAAAAGACTAAGGATAAACCATGATACCTGAGAAGCAGTACTTTTATATTTAGTTCTTTTAACATTCATGTCATCTTTTTGTGTCTTAAAATGAGGTGTGCATAAATTATTTTGTTACATATATAAAAGTCTTCTTGCAACTACTTCTGAGAATCTATGTGGAGAGTGTAATATTTTGTTGAAAAAAATATTCATTACTACATAAAATAAACTTCTTATAGTAGTTATTTCAAATTGTATAGTGTGTATTAAGCCATGAGTAGCACCGAGTTTAAACATACATGTATAGATGTATTATATAACCATATATGATACATACAGAGGAAACCTATATAACCTAATATGGCTTTGAAATTACATGCTGAAAGATTTCTATTTACCGGGGTGGTCTTTCAGTAACAGTATTAGTTTGATTTGTCAAAGATAAAAAAAAATTACTTTTTTTCTAGTAATTTCTTTTTTTTTTGTAGCTTTTTCTTTTTTGTCAGACTTATTCTCACTTTCTTGCCTCTTTTGTAAACATTTAACTCATGTTTATCGCTTAAATACTGAAATAAATATGATAATTACAGAGGTCCTGCTGTTCAGGCCACCAAGGCAGCTGCTGGTTCCAAGAAACATGATCTTAGTAAGTGGAAATATGCAGAACTACGTGATACCATCAATACTTCCTGTGGTAAGTGTCTAGCAAGGATAAAAAGTAGTAAGGGTGAAGAAGCCTCCATCTCTGATTGGTAACAAAATACATACTGACACTGAAGTGAGATTTTATTTTGAGGGCATATGTATAAGTGTAAACTATTTTCTTTTTCTTCTTTTTTTTTGTTAAAGACTCACCGTGAGGTACAGTTACAGACTTACAAACTTTGCATGTTTCAGTCATACAATGATCGAGTACCCATCCCTCCACCAGTGCCCATTCTCCACCACCAATGTTCCCAGTATCTCACCCACCACTCCCTTTCTTTTCATTCTTATTTTGAAAAGATAATGTGGTTTACCCACAAGGCTAAAGGAAAGGCATGTTTATTACATGCCTCATGCCTATTTCTTGCCCAGACTGGGAAGAGAAACAAATTATGGTTAGAATGGTATTTGTATCTGACCCTTTAATGTTATTCATGATATTTAAATAGCTCTGTATTTAATTCTGGATTTCCATGAATGCAAAATAGGAAATGGTGTTGGAATCCTTTCCTTTTTTATTGTTTATGCTTTTGAAAGTTAATTTTTTTCTCCCCACAGAACAAAGAAAAATTCTATATGCAGGGGATCCCAAGTTGTGTTCTTGCTCACATTACAGTATGAATTCAGAATACTGTGACTAGGCAAATAAGTGTCAGAAATTCATACATTTCCTCATACTTTGTGAGGAAATCGTTCTTCACTAAGTGTATTTGCATAATTAAAAGTATAAAAAGGTGTGACATGTAAATCTGACTCGTATGTGAGCATGGTAACTTTTTTTTTTTTTTTAGGGAGGAAAGAAAATATTTTATAATCAGGGTAAGGGTTAGCCTGCAGAAAAGCTGTTTGGCAGGGGAGGTATTCTGTCCAGCTGTTTGCCCTGTATACTCAGGCCAGGCGCTGCTCATGTGCCCTTGCAACAGGCAGGTGATTCCTAATGGAGAAAACAAACTTATCAGGGCAGTTCTTTCGTTCTTTTTTTTTTATTAAAATTATTTTTAATAGTGAGACATCACGAGCTACAGTTACAGACTTACACATTTTTGTGCTTGGGTTTCTATTATACAATGATCAAATGCCCATCCCTCCACCAGTGCCCATTTCCCACCACCACAGATCCCAGTATCCCTCCCACCCCCTATCCCCGCCATCCCACCCTGTCTCTGTGGCAGGGCATTTCCTTTTGTTCTCTCTCCTTTTGGGTGCTGTGGTTTGCAAAAGAGGATTTGAGTGGCAATCATGTTCGGTCCGTAGTCTACTTTCAGCATGCATCTCCCATCCTGGGAGGATCCTCCCAACACCCTTTATTTGGTGCTCCCTTCTCTATCTGAGCTCTATCAGGGCATTTCTAAGGCTTCATTTAAAGGTGACCAACCCCAAAGACTTCATTTTGCTGTGATGGCCTGAGGCCGTGGACAAGTGACTTAACCTCTAATTCAATTTCTTCATCTAAAATGAAGGGTTCTTATTTGGAGCAAATGATGTAAGACAATAATCATATATAAGAAAATGCTATATAGATATAAAAGGTAATTTTATTGTAAAACACCATTTAAACTCAAAATGTATGTATCTATATTCTCGTGTATGCCAAAAATAATTATGCTAGATAAAAAGATGAAGATGTTATGAGATCAGCACCAGGAGGATTACTCCATAGCTTAGAAGCTGGCAGGGCATTCTAGGGGAAAGGGCAGCTCAGATAGAGAAGGGAGCACCAAATAAAGGGTGTTTGGAGGATCCTCCCAGGAGGGGAGATGCATGTTGAAAGTAGACTATGGACTGAACATGTTTGCCACTCAATGCCTCTTTTGCAGACCACAACACCCAAAAGGAGAGAGGGGATACTGGGATCTGTGGTAGTGGAAAATGGGCACTGGTGGAGGGATGAGTACTTGATCATTGTATAACTGAAACCCAAGCACAAAAATTTGTAAGTCTACAACTGTACCTCATGGTGTTTCACTAATAAAAATAAAAAAAAACAAACAAAAAAATGATGAAAATGTTAATCCTTTTTTGGGGGCCTGGGGGGCTCATTCTTTGTTATCCATAGATATCGAGCTGCTGGCAGCTTGCAGAGAAGAATTCCATAGGAGACTAAAAGTGTATCATGCTTGGAAATCCAAGAACAAGAAGAGAAATACTGAAACAGAGCAGCGTGCTCCGAAGTCTGTTACTGATTATGGTAAACAACAGATTTTACTTTTAAGCTTTTTACAAAAGTATGTACATAGATGAATGTAATTATATATAAGACATTTGGATAAATGGTCTCATGTAAATTTTCTCTGGCTCTGGAACTGCCATCCACAAAAGCTAGTGCAACAATGATGGTTTATCTCGCATAGCGTTGTTTCGATTAACTGCATTCTTAAAGTCACAGTTTTAAAGAACTGCATTCTTTAAATTCTTTTTTTATTTTTTGAAATTTTTTAAATTTTTTGCTTCTTGGGTCACACCCGGCGATGCACAGGGGTTACTCCTCACTCTGCACACAGGAATTACTCCTGGCAGTGCTGGGGGACCATATAGGATGCTGAGAATCGAGCCCAGGTCGGCCGCATGCAGGGCAAATGCCCTACCCGCTGTGCTATCGCTCCAGCCCCATCACTGTCACTGTCACTGTCCTCCCGTTGTTCATCGATTTGCTCGAGTGGGCCCAGTAATGTCTCCATTGTGACAATTGTTACTGTGTTTGGCATATTGAATACGTCATGGGGAGGTTGCAAGGCTTTGCCATGTGGTCAAGATACTCTCAGTAGCTTGCTGGGCTCTCTGAGAGGGGCGGAGGAGTCGAACCTGGGTCAGCCGTGAGCAAGGCAGACACACCTACCTGCTGTGCTAGAGCTTCGGCCCGAGGGGAAAATATTCTTCAAAAAAAAATTTTTTTTTAGTGAATCGCCATGAAATATGTGGTTACAAAGATGTTCGTGATTGAGTTTCAGTCAAACATGTTCTATCACCAATTCCTTTACCACAGTACATTTAACACCACCGAAGTCCCTGGTTTGTCCTCCTGCTGGCCCTCCCCATGTCCTGCCTCCACAGTCTGACTCTCTGTTCTATGGCAGACACTCTCCCCAATGATCTCTCTCTCTCTCTCTCTCTCTCTCTCTCTCTCTGTTTCTCTCTTATATTCCCTTTAGGCACTGTGTTTGCAGTGCTGTTACTGAAAGGCTGTTATGCATCTGACTCCACCTCCTTTCAGCACTCAGTTTTTATCTAGACCGATCTTTTCCAAGTATCTTCGTTTTAGTTGTCCCTTCTCTGTCCCAACTGCACTCCTTCTCCTTCTTGGTGGCAAGGTCCCTACCATGGACCAATCCTCCTGGCAAAGAGGGGAGAATATTCTTTTCTGTGTTGAAGAGGTTATAAAATAATTTATGAAAATCATATTTTGCCCCCATATAATACATGTAACTACCTAAAGATCGCATGTGAAAATATAAATTACTATTAAAAAATGTTTACTGAAAATTTTTTTTTGACTCTGTTGAAAAATATGAATATGATAATATGACTTTCAGGTTAGGGTTTTTCCTAGACCAGTTTTGATTTTGCTGACTGAGATCCTAAGAATGAATTCTGTTCTTTTGTTATGCAAAGAGCAAAGTTACATGGAACAGAAATTGGAAAATAGAGCTGGGTGGACAGAAGCTAGTAAAAGCTTTAGCAGCATTAACAATAACTGAGTATACCCATGACACTGGAGTTGTAACTTCAGTTTTAAAAGCAGTAATCAGAATTTCTTTTGTTCACTTTTCTACTTTTAGACTGGCTCTAATGATTAGTTTAATTTTAGTCAATATCAGAGTGACAACATCGTCAATATTCCCCCCTTTTGGGGGGATATCTGTTACAATATTTGATACTATAGTTTATCAGTACATGAATCAAGTTCACTATGAAAATGAACTCCGGGTTATAATATTTTGTTTCCATATCACACTCCTGGAAATTGCAGTAAATAAAAGCACTATTGTAATAAAATTAAGTGGTGAAAATTTAGCACCTCTAGCGATAGTTAGGGGCTGAGCCCTTCTTGTCTTGTAAGTGTCCGGCCCTGGCTCCATCCCATTACTGTATCCAGGCCCCCTGAACATTGCCAGGTGTGGCCCAATTATCTCCCCTCTCTCCTGAAAGTGGATTGATGGAAGCAGTATTAATCATTGGTTGGAATATAACTCTTTAGGACAGAGAAAGAGAGATCACCCTGACTAAGAACTGGCAAGTGGAATCTCTTTATCCATTGGCCCTGTGAATGTCACTTTTTCTTCCATAATAAAATGTCTCTGTGGATTGAAAATGTTAGGATTATTCCATTACCTGGTCATTGTTTGCAACCTGATTACATTCATTTTGTGAAATTGCAGAGGACTATTCTTTTGAGTTGTAATTTTCCAATCATGACTGTTAGTTGCTATTCATTCTGTTTTATTGTATTTTTTCTCGATAAATGCATTTATTAAAACAAAAAGAAATAAGTGTTATTCTATTTGGTACACATATTTTTAATAACTATTCAATAAATGAGCTTTTCTATATATGTGTGTTTGCCAGGAATTAAACCAAGGCCTTATACATGGCGAGGCATGTGTTCTACTGCTCAGCTACATTTCCAGTCCTCAAATATTTCTTGTATATGTAAATTAAATTTTTAGACCTTACCCAGTTTTCCTCAAAGGAGTAAATTAGATGTGGCTTACTGAGTTGGATCTTAACACTGTTTCCATTTGTAATCTTGAAAACTATCAGATAATTTCCCCAAAGTCCACTCTAGGTATATGAGCAAACAGAAGTTTTATGTGATCATACTTCATCAATTAATTTAGCCTTCACGAATTTGATTATAGACCTTGTTTTTAGGATAATATATAATTATTGTGTGAAAGCACTTTTTTTGTTTTATTTTTCTCTGGTGTAAAATTTGTCCTGACATAGAGTACATTTAAAAGGAAAGGTGAAGGACCCTAGTGTGGTTAACAGCTCAACAAAAAAAATTCTGTGCTTAAGTAACTTCCTAATAGACTGCTAGTAGCCTTTCAAAGGAATTGCTGTATATCTCAATGTTTATAAGGATTAGCATTCACTAATTTGAGAAAATGATGAGAACTTAAGACTGTTAACAGAAACATCATATTATTGCCATTAAAGACAAAAACATTGTTAAATAGTGGTAAAAGTTTTTGAAAGTTTGGCAAATTCATTTTAATTCTTCTACTCTGGTAGAATTCAGGAGCCTCCATCCTGCTCTTGAAAGCAGTGGTTTTGGAGAGTAGTGTATATTTTATAGTTTTTAAAATCAAGCTGCTAAGAGTTTCAGACTTAAACAATTTTAAGGAATTAAAATATATATACATATCGAATATAGGGACGCATGAGCAATGCTTTTTCTCTAATGCAAATAATACTCCAGTGAATTGAGAAGCTAGTCTCTTTCTATAGACATTTTTGTAATTAATTTTTGTAATTTGCAAATACAGCTTTGCTTTAAGAGATCCTGTTTTGGGAGCCAGAGCAATATTACAGTAGGTAGTCATTTTCCTTGCACACGGCCAACCCAAATCTGATTCCCAGCATCCCATATTTTTGTTCAGCACCCTGAACACTACCAGCCAGGAGTGATTCCTGTCCACAGGCAGGAGTGAGCCCTGAGTACTGCTGGGTGTAGCCCCCAGCAAAGAAAACAAAAAGTACTATTATGTGGATTATTAAGTCATGATGTTGAATATTTGTTTAGATAGTGCTATTTCCCCAGGTTGCACAATGAGCTTTTTCATTTTCTTAATATGTCCTGTAATCAGACTTTTCTAAAACATGGAATTGGAAAGCAGTATCTTCCTAGGTAGTTCTGATGGTATTTGACTGTGACTAAGACATTCACTTGTTGACAGTTGCCCCTCCAATGTGGAAGCTTTATGAATTTACAATGCTCATTTAAGAGTTTGGAATTTTTATCTTCAATATAAAATATTTGTTCACAGATTTTGCACCATTTTTGAACAATTCACGTAAGTCAATGGCTAACTCATGACTCATGAGCTAACTGGTTGATGGGTTTAAAAAATACCTCATAAGTACTAACTTCTGTTAAACGTTGTTTTGCTGCAATTTTAAGTGGTATTGTACATTGATGTTGGTTTATCCATACTAAAATATTTAATTTGAGATGACATTTTTGTTTGGCTCATTCCACCAAAATATGCAGAAAATTTTTTTTTAAATTTTTGTTAATCAAATTATTTTAAAAACCAACTCTCAGTTTTTTAAACTGTGAGTATATACAATTCTTATTGTAGCAAAACTCTTTCTTATTAAGCAACTATTCTTTAAGAATAAAGACTAACTTGAGGTGATGGTTTCACAGACTGTTCGCAAATGCTATGATGGTGTAAATATTTCTGTCCAAAGAGACTTTGTATGATAATATGTACAGGTTTTAATAGGCTACCTCCTAGTGGGAAGAGGAAATTACTTTTATAGCTCTCAGTGATGTACATTCATTGATAATTTAAAGCCTTGAGGTCATATTATTGTACAATAATTTTTTTCTAAAATCAGCTGAGTGATAATTTGGATAGGATGCTATATTTATTGGTTAGACCCCATTTATTAAGTACTTTTATTGAGGCTTACATTTGATAAACTACGTTTGAAACTCATTTCACACTTTTGAAGACATCACAAATTGATATGAAAGAAATAGTTTGAAGATTTTTTTTCAAATTTTAACACATATTTTAAGGTTTCCAGATGGACATTAATTGCTAGATTTTCTAATACAAATAACATCAGTAGAAAAAATTATCAACACTTTTCTTTCAGATTCTTAATTTCACTCAATATATTATATTATTGGAGGTTTACTTTAAAAGAACAAATATAGCAAATGGTTGACTGTGAGTGTCACGGAGAATTTGCTACTAACTGAACATTGAATTATTCACTAGTGAGTATAAAGGGAAGGATTTTGTTGTTGCTGCTCTTTTAAAATTTCTTCTATTTGATTTAGTTTTTTTTTTTGCAAAGTAGGTAAATTTTCTTTAGATGACCAGATTGTTTCCTTGCTTTTTTTTTTTTCCAAGTAGATCATTTAAGAAATTTGAAATGGAAACAAAAGTACTATAAGTGATTTAGGGGAAATAGGAACAAAAGTAAATAAATAAGCTGATCTCTGTTATTATACTAAAGGTGGAGCAGTATTTCAAAGTCACTAACAAAACTGGGTCTCTGTTTTATTCCTTCATGGGCATCTATAGATATATATATATAACTTTGCTAACTGCTTATTGCTTTCTCTGGTTTGCACAAAAATCAGCTACTCTAAGGCTTTTGCTCTGTCTTGGTGTAAAAATACTAGAATATTTTTATCCTTCTAGTATTTGGAAATTCTTACAGTAGCCCTGTGTGGCTGTTCTTGACATTTACATACCTTTACCTAATTTTTCAAGCTTTTCGGTGAGATTCTTAATAAGCTGCAGTAAAAGGTTGGTCCACTTTTAAATTTGTGAGTATAAGCAGGTTGAATGGACTTAGAAAGATTTCCTACTAAATATGTAAAGTAATTGCCCAAGGGAAATGTTTATATTTTCAGGTAAAAAAAAAGTACAGGCTCTTAATAATAAAAATGAGCAAAAAAATTTTTAAAAAATGAGATGAGTGCAGTATCTGTTACTATCTGAGAAGCAAGAGTTTTTTAAAATTTTTTTTTTATTATTTGGTGACGGGAACTAAATACTGTACATATTTTATG
Organism: Sorex fumeus; assembly: GCF_029834395.1. Lineage (NCBI taxonomy): Eukaryota > Metazoa > Chordata > Mammalia > Eulipotyphla > Soricidae > Sorex > Sorex fumeus. The sequence goes on along the minus strand of NW_026606065.1, from coordinate 8,882,474 downwards.
TATAACTCGGTGAATTTTATTATAAAAATTCTGATTTCAGAGTAAGTCGATATCTCTGAGGAAAAGTTATTTGTTTCCTGTTACAGGTATTTTGTTCCAAAGAAGTAGCCAAATACTATTAGTTAAAATATCTGTATCTTGATTATTTAAAATCCCCAAACCAGAAGAGAAATCTTTTGTGTCTTTTACTCTTTGGAGGAAGTTGTAATTCAGATAACAGATACCTAGAATTCTTCAGTTTTATGAAATTATGGCGATTTTTATCATAAATAATAAAGTAAAATTAATTCTGCAGATTTCATTGAACTTTTAAAAGAAAAATAAAAAGATATTAAATAGTATTAGTTTGCTTTCCTGTCATTTAGGTTTATTTGGATTTAAATTGATACCATTATTTGGGAAGAATCTACTCGCCAGTGTGTGTGTGTGTGTGTGTGTGTGTGTGTGTGTGTGTGTGTGTGTGTGTGATGATAGGGAATATCTCGAGGGAAAGAAAATTCTAAACCATTACTGAATTGGGATCTTTGTAAGCAGTTAATGTTTACATTTGCTTTAAATTTCCTGTGAGGAAAACAAATTTTTTTTTTTTTTGTCGTGTGTTTCAGGTCTAAAAGCGGTTTTTGCTATCCCTTGGGCTTCTGGTCTAACTTTCTTTGTTCTGTGATTCAGCTCAGCAGAACTCAGCAACTCAGCTTCCTGCCCGGCAGCAGGAGGTTGAAATGAATCGACAGCAGCGTTTTTTCCGCATCCCATTCATCCGCCCTGCTGACCAGTACAAAGACCCGCAGAACAAGAAAAAAGGCTGGTGGTATGCCCACTTTGATGGCCCGTGGATTGCTCGGCAAATGGAGCTCCATCCTGACAAGACACCCATCCTTCTTGTGGCTGGTGTGTATGAATCACTGGGGGTGGAAAAAAAAGATAAAACTAAAAAGAGTTCTCAACTCTCTGAATAAAACAACACAGTAAGTCATGAAGTCTCCAGGTTGACAGATGGAAATTTTCAGTTAAACATTTCCAGTTGATTGGGGATTAACAATCAGGATGTGTCATTGCTACGGGTATGTAGAGCAAAGGGTCTTCTCACTGGTGTCTATTGATTTGCTCTAGTTTGTATAAATAGAAGCATTCTTTTTAACCTAAGAAACGGTTCGATCGGCTGGTATTAATATATTCCACCTGGGTGAGAACAGGTTTCTTTCAGGTGAATTCATTAGGCAGGTTTCCAAGTTAGTGGGAGAGAAAATTTTTAAAGTTCTTCCATCTGTGAGAATTGACAGGTACTTCAGGAAGAAGGTTTTGTGTTAAATGGTTCAGCAAAGAGAAATGGTCATTCTCTGACGTCCTGTCTGTTCAGGTAAAGACGACATGGAGATGTGTGAGCTGAATCTTGAAGAGACGGGCCTGACTCGAAAGCGTGGTGCCGAGATTTTGCCAAGGCAGTTTGAAGAAGTGTGGGAGCGCTGTGGTGGTATCCAGTACCTGCAGAAAGCCATCGAGAGCAGACAGGCGAGACCCACCTATGCCACGGCAATGCTGCAGAATCTGCTCAAGTAGATACTGCACACCAGCTTCTGGGGGGGGCGCCCTAACTCTGCGACCAGGCAGTGGGTGTGCTCCTGAAATGTAAACCGTTCTGAAATTATGTTAGAATTACTTAACACAAAGTGAACAGGTCTTACTAATCGTGGCTTTTTGAAAATTTAAGATTAAATCAATAGTAGTGAATTTGGGACTGAAAACTCACCTTCCTGATTCCATCTATAACTCCGAAGCCTTTCTGTTCTAATATTTGTTACATTTGGACAGATTCTGACATTTCTCATCCTTAAGTCTATCGTAATGGTTCCCTAGAAAAAGGAATTTCGAAAAATCTGAAATGCTTGCTTTCTAAGGTTAACGCTGTACTATATAGAACTGGAATGATAAAAAGTCTTAAGTTTCTTACAAAAATTAAGGTACTTAAAATGAGCATGGCACTGATCTGAAATACATTGTACTTTCTGTATTCACTTTGTTCAGCAGTTCATGGACATTCCACCAAAGGTGAATTTCACCCCCTCCAACTTCCTTTATAGTGCTTTTTAGTTTTGGGTAAAGCAATTTTCCTGAAGTTCTATAATTCTAGAAGGAACTTTAATATAGTTGATGTGCTCTGTGATAAAGAAGGTACTTTGTAATATCCTGCACAGATTTTTTTCTATCATGTTGTCTGTCGTTCTAAAAACATTACTCACAGATTCTAGGGATGAAAAAAAAGAAATTCAGAGAGTCGAAAGCTTCAAGATAGTTTTCGTTTCATTTACAATGGAAAATAGATGTTTGGTAGCACTGTGGCTTTAACTGGATTGATCCAAATACTCAGTTTCATCTCAAGATTTTTATATCAGAATCTTGTCCAAGTTGTTTCAATAATTTAAACAAATGATCTGTTTCATGCATCTTTCTCTTAAAAATATTTTCCAGATCCATTTTTGACCTTTGAGATTTTAGTAATTGTAGAGTCATTTACACTCTTTGTAATTCACAAAGTCTTGAGTAATTGCTTATTTCATGTAACTGATCATTTAAAGGAGAAAGTTTTCATTGTGTGCTGTTAGTTTTGAACAAGTGTCAGCAGCTTTAAACCTAATACTTATGGATTTTATATTAGGACTTTGGAGACAAAAATTCATCAAGGAATTTTGTTGACATAATCCTAAGGAGTCTTGTTTGTATTTTAGAATAAAATTAAATAATAAAATTGTTCTCTGCACCTTTATTCCTAACTCTTAAAGATCCTACTTTGGAATGAAATCTGGTAATTTTTTTTTCCTAGAAAGAATACCTCAGTATGGAAAATATTTCCCAGCTGATGATAGTAGTGCTTATGAACCACAGAGATAATTGCTTCTCTTACTATATGTGTCTTAGTATGGAAATATTTATTTATTACAATACTGTGCAAATGATTGTCTTCTGTGAAAGAAATTAAATGGCCCTGTCTGTGCATTGAGAATATGAATGTGATTACTTTTTGAAGGCTGTGCAACTGCATAGACTCAGTACTCATCTCTGGGTCATTTGGTCCCTGTGACTGATAACAGAAGATCTGGTTATGAAATAAATGACCTGTTCTCTCTCTTCATATCTCTTTCATTTAATTGGTGTTTTTATTTTGTATAGGACAGTGAATGTCAAGCTTTGTTTTTTAACTAGTTAGTAAAGGCCTTGTAGAAAATCTAAACATTAAAAGCATATTTTAATGAATCCCTTTTAATATTCTTTTCAGAAAATTTTATGTATTGTTTAGATATATATGTGACACTCGATGTTAAACTAATCAGATAAATTAAAATTATAATGAGAAAATATAAGACTTTGTAATAAATATAGCAGAAAAGATATTACAAATATTTAATATTTTTACCTTAGTAGGTAATAAAATTCTAGTCTGATTTTGTTTCTAGTAATGTCACATAGCTGTCCTAAAACGTACCTATTTAAAGTAGTCTCCTGAGTCAATTTTGGTTACCAGGAGAACTGCCCTAATTTAGATAGACTTACAGTAACCTACATAGCAATAGATGTACTTATACACAGAGGTCCACTTTAGTGGGAAAATTTAGGACCCCATCAGCCTTTTAAAGAAATAGAAGAAATGGTGTTCTATAAGATGTTGACATAGCTTCCTTGCTATTTTCATAATCAAACCCATAAACACTAAGTGAAGACTGTAGTAATCAAAAGTAAATTGATATTTTAATCATTCATCTTGAGATTTAAAATGAGAACTTTGTATCAGCATACTACAGATAGTTACTCATCTGTAATTGTGTAGTTTTGTGTGTGTGTGTATGTTATTTAAAAGTGGGCATACATAAAATGTTAAAAATGAGAAGGCAACATGTTTTTGCAGTCAGTTTGGTTTTAATTCCTAATTCCGCTAACACACTGGAAGTAGGCATTTTTATCTCTGGGTACATACTCAGAGAAGAAATTTTTCTCTAATACACCTATCTATATAAGCAGAAACACTTGCATTTTCTTGCTTGTAAAGTTTAGTAGATAGCACCTTCTCAGAGGATTATGTGAGCGGAAACATATTTAGGTGAACAAAACCTACACAAAAGACTATTGTTACATTCTGCTTCCTGCAAAGGTAATTATAGGCATTCTTTCCAGTAAAGTAGTGAATCCTTTTGTTTTATAAGCAACCAAGAAAAGAGCATCTTAATAGAAAATAATAGTCGTATTTGTGGAAGCTTGGAAAGTAGAAATTCACAGGAAAGAATAATCAGGAAGATTTCGTGTGTGTGTGTGTGTGTGTGTGTGTGTGTGTGTGTGTGTGTGTGTGTAGAGATTTTACTGGAATAAATTTTTTTTCATTCACAGGTTATTACTATGGTTCTCAGGGGATCCAGATATGTAGGTCTTGGTTTTTTTTTTTTTTAAAGTATCTTAAGAGTACTTTGGATGAGTAGAGTATTTATTGAATAAGTCAATTAATACAGTGTTAGTGGTAAATTGGTCTCTTTTTACAGAAGTGACAGAGATCAAGAGAGGTCCAGTACATTGGTTCTAGACACTGAAAGAGGTAGACTAAAAGAATCTGAACAAGAAAATTTGCCCACGGAGATATGACAAAGTGTTTCTTCTGACATTTCACATAAATTAAAAGATATGATAGATTTTCTTTATATTACCAGCCATAGCAAGCATCGAAAATTATAATTTCTAGCAGAAGATAATCTGGGTATGGATCAGTGCTGAAGCACATACCTTGCATGTGAGGGCCTGGATTTTGTATCTGACACAGAAAAAAATAGGAAGATTCACAGGATATCTAAGAATGAGAATAGGATAAATTGGTGTGTGGTGGGGGCGGAGAGGGGAATCCGTTTTAATATTAAGGAAAGAAGAGCCACAGTGAACGACAAAGAAAGGGAGTGTACCCACAAATACTCTATACCCCACATTGAAAAACAGTGATATGGTTTAAATAATAAAATACTCTTAGGTTTTCATTACATTTTGGAATATACTGTATATAACAGAAGAATCTATGTTGGTTAAAACTTGAACCAAGGTTGACTGATGTAAAAGTTCTTAACCTATAGAAAACGGCACTGCCATACCAGAGAAGGTCAATAATACGTGAACTTTCTTGTGGGCGGGAATGTGGAAGTCCTTCCGAGACAGGCCCTAACCATGCCAGGGCCATATACTTGTATCCAGTTACATTAAATTAATTCATATTGATATATTCTTCTTTCTCCACCACTAACCTAATATGTGAGATGTTTGGGTGTCATAGTTTTGAATAATCATGGAAAACATACTCATCAAGAACAGAATATTTAATCCTCATTTACTCCTTTGCAGAGTCTCACTTTCATACTAAAATAGACTTACTGATTGGCCATTTTCACATCTGAAAATTTGTCTAATTGCAATTGCTACTACGTATTTCTTCATTTCCTTCTAAGTGACTTATCTGATACCTGCCTAAAATTCCGATGTACTAGAAATCTTAATAAATGCTTTCTATTGTAGAACTTCCGTTTGCATCTTGTGTTTTTAATACTGTTATGGGGCTATAAAAGTCATGTTGGAATTGTTGCTTTGTGGCCTCCATGTCTCAAATGGAGTAAGTTCAAGTCTGAGATCTTCAGTCACTGGAGCTGGAAGTCTTGGAGGAAGAAGCAAGGAACTTAAAGTGATTTAGATATCCTAGAGCTTTGGTCCTGGCTCTGATGGAATCTCTGTCCAGGGAAGAAACTGTCACTGTCACTGTCACTGTCCTCCCGTTGTTCATTGATTTGCTCGAGTGGGCGCAGTAACGTCTCCATTGTGAGACTTGTTACTGTGTTTGGCATATTGAATACGTCCCGGGTAGCTTGCCAGGCTTTGCCGTGTGGGCGAGATACTCTCGGTAGCTTGCCAGGCTCTCCGAGAGGGGCAGAGGAATCGAACTCGGGTTGGCCAGGTTGGCGGCATGCAAGGCAAACGCCCTACCTGCAACTGCTGCAACTGCTCACTTTGCTTAGACCAGAGGGAAACTCAAATATGACTCTCCGCCCCCAAACCCTGACCGTTTTGTTTGTTCATAGACACAGTTGTAAAATAAATGGAACCCAAAGGATAGTCTTCCCTAAGACTTAAAATGAGGTGATATGTCTAGAATAGTGTTATCCGAAGTGAGAAGCCATGCCCTTCCCCTGACGATTGCTCGCACACCCATGTGTGTGTGTGTGCGTGTGTGTGTGTGTGCGTGTGTGTGTGTGTGTGTGTGTGTGAGAGAGAGAGAGAGAGAGAGAGAGAGAGAGAGAGAGAGAGAGAGAGAGAGAGAGATGGGGGCAGTTTCAACTGTAGTGGGGGTGTTTGTTTTCTTAAGGCACATTTCCAGGCGTTATGAGTAGATAAATAAGATCCCCGCTCCCTACCCCCGAAAAAGATGCTGTAGGCCAAATAAATTTGGGAACCATGCCCCTCAGCTGAAACCAGTGATGCTTGTGAGTCTTTTGAGAGTGTAGAGAGATTCAAACCATCTTATCTCAAGAGCTCATCTTTGGTGAAGACCAATACCAAATATAGGTGATCCTAACAACGAGAGAGATCTTTGTCTCTCTACAGATGATGGGGTGTTTACCTACTTCTCTTTCACTGTCAAAAAACAAACAAAAACCACAGTTCTGCAGTAACTAGAGCACAACTAATTTATATGGGGTGGGGAAATAATGGAAGAATTTTTTTTCTTATTTGAAGTTTGTTCCCATACAGAGCTTCTCACTTTTTTAAAGAATTGGAATGGGAATGAATTTGTTTATAAGATCAACTTAAATGATCTTTCGAGGGTTTGTAAAAAAAGTGGATACTGTAGCCCATGAGATCGCATATTATTATGAACCATCTATTACTGTTTTCAAAGCTTATTGTTCAACTGTAACTGGCAATGTTTAATATTTGCTATCTTTTGACAGGATAAAATCAAGCTTGAAGTCATTTATAACCCATAAATCAAATCCAGAAAATACATTGTAAAACAAGGACACATTTACTATAAATCTATAAATATGGTGCTTATATTTTATTGAAACTAAAGTTTTAAGGCAAATATATTTGATAATAGAACATTTGAAAGGTATATAAGTGATTCATTATTCATTAAGTAGACATTATAAACCGAGCAGGATTACCTTAATGTCAATTTACTGATACCTATACCAAAGTTACTGCAAAGAAGTAGTCAACGAAGTTTTTAACTAATAGGAAGCAGTTTATAAGAAGTAAGACAAAAATAAAAGAGTTAAAACAGTGACTTGTTATATCAGTTACTTCTTTCCTCTGCATAGTATCTTCCTTTAAAATAGCTTTATGCAGTAACATGAGAACTTTTTTTGTAGTATGTCTGAACTCCAATTTTTCTTTCAAAGAAACAGTTTTGAACTTGTCAATAAAATATATACCATACAAGCAGTAATTTCTTAGAGAATTAGCATAATAGCCCAAAGTATATGTTACAGACATAGGTTCACCAGAGTGTTTAAAGATTATGTGCATGGACATGGATCTGCATCGTGCTTAAGAATCTTCTCTTACCCTCATTTCACATAGATCACTGCTTCCTGATGCATGTGTTAACCTTCCTCCCCAAGGGTGGAGATAAATAAGTTGCCAATGGACTGTGAACATTACTTGAAGGGCAGCAAGAAGCAAACCTGGTTAACTTTGACCATGAGCCAGAAATAGCTAGAAATATTTCACTGATTGAGTTTTAGGTTTTCATAATAAACATTCCTCTCCTTCAAGAATTCACATCCCACACATGATTCTTCCCTATCTTAAACTTGGTGTGTCTTGGCTCTCAAGATGTTGACCTCAAAATGCCTGCGTTTCATGACCAGTGAATACTCCAGTCTATATCTTCAGAATTTTGGCAGATTGGATACAACTGGAGAAACAGCCATCAGTATAGATTGTAAGCCATAATTTGCACACCTTCAATTTTTAAAAAATCATTCCTTAACCTTGATTAAAATTTTCATACCCTACAGCGAGTAATTCAAAATTTCATGATTTTGGTTACTTGGAAGATAAATTTTTTTAAGCACCTAGTAAATTGTGATTTACCACAATAAAACCAGTCTAGTTGGCACCTTTGATATCCAGTCTAGCAGGGTCAGTCAGAAAGAATGAGACAGGGAACTGGAGTAATAGCACTGCAGGTAGAGTGTTTGCCTTGCACGAAGCTGACCCGGGTTCGATTCCCAGCATCCCATATGGTCTCACAAACACCACCAGGCGTAATTCTTGAGTGCAGAGCCAGGAGTAACCCCTGAGCATTGCTGGGTGTGACACAAAAAGAAAAAAAAAGAATGAGACATACTGATCTTGTTCAGGCATCTAGTTGGCTTTGACAGCCCCAAACAAGGGGCTTGGTTGGCCATTCATTGACTACAACTTTAAAAATGTTTAAAACATGCCATATTAACCTATGGTTATAGATTTTTTCCTTTTATAAAATAAAATTATTAGAGTAAGTTAAACTGAGTATTTTTTAAAATTTTTCTTAGTGAAAAACCATGAGGTACAGTTGTAGACTTACAAATTTTTGTGCTTGGGTTTCAATTATACAATGTTCTAGTACCCATCCCTCCACCAGTGCCCATTCTCCACCACCAATGATCCCAGTATACCTCCCAACCCCCTAACCCCCATCCCACATTGCCTCTGTGGCAGGGCATTCCCTTTTGTTCTCTCTCTCCTATTGGGTGTTGTGGTTTGCAAAAGAGGCAATGGGTGGCAACCATGTTCGGTCTATAGTCTACTTTCAGCATGCATCTCCCATCTCCCATTTCCCAACACACTTTACTTGGTGTTCCCTTCTCTATCTGATCTGCCTTTTCCCCTAGGATGGGCATCTGGCCTTCAAGCCATAAAGTGAATCTCCTGGTACTTACCTCGACTATTCTTGGATGTTAGTCTCCTATTTTGTTACTTTATAATCCCCAGATGAATGCAATCTTTCTATGTCTGTCCCTCTGTTTCTGACTCATTTCGCTTTTAGCATGATACTTTCCATGTAGTACCACTTGTATGTAAAATTCATGACTTCATCTTTTCTAACAGCTGCGTAGTATTCCACTGTGTAGATGTACTAAAGTTTCTTTAACCAGTCATCTGTTCTCGGGCACTCAGGTTTTTTCCAGATTCTAGCTATTGTAAGCAGTGCTGCAATGAACCAACAAGTGCAGATGTCACTTCAACTATACTTTTTTGCCTCTTTGGGATATATTCCCAGGAGTGGTATTGCTGAGTCAAATGGGAGCTCAATTTCTAATTTTTTTGAGAATCGTCCATACTGTTTTCCAAAAGGGCTGAACCAGTCAGCATTCCCGCCTGCAGTGAAGGAGAGTCCCTTTCTCACCACATTCGTGCCAACACCAGTTTCCTTTTTTCTTTTGGATGTGGGCCAGTCTCTGTGGTGTGAGATGGTATCTTATTATTGTTTTGATCTTCATCTCCCTGATGATTAGTGATGTAAAGCATTTTCTCACATGCCTTTTTGCCATTCGAATTTCTTCTTTGAGAAAGTTTCTGTTCATTTCATCACCCCATTTTTTTATGGGGTTGGATGTTTTCTACTTGTGGAGTTCAATCAGTGCTTTGTATATCCTTGATACAACCCCTTGTCGGATGGGTATCGGGTGAATATCCTTTCCCATTCTGTAGATTGTCTTTGTATTTCGGTCACTGTTTCTTTTAAGCTGCAGAAGCTTCTTAGTTTAAGATAGTCCCATTTGTCTATCTCTGTTTTCACTTGCTTGGCCAATGGAGTGTTATCTTTGAAGATACCATTAGCTTTAATGTCGTGGAGGGTTTTGCCAACCTTGTCTTCAGTGTACCTTGTGGACTCTGTTCTGATGTTGAGGTCATTAATCCATTTCGATCATAATTTTGTACATGGTGTTAGGTAGAGATCTGATCCCATTTTTATTTTTGCATGTAACCGTCCAGTTTTGCCAGCACAATTTGTTAAAGAGACTTTTCTTGCTCCACTTCACATTTCTTGCTCCCTTATCAAAGATTAGATGATCATATCTTTGGGGGGAGATGTCAGTATATTCAATCCTGTTTCATTGGTCTACAGCTCTGTCTTTGTTCCAGTACCATGCTGTTTTAATTATTACTGCTTTGTAGTAGAGTTTTTTTTATTATTTATTTATTGAATCACTGTGGGAAAAGTTACAAAGCTTTCAGGTTTAGGTCTCAGTCATGCAAATATCAAACACATTTCCCTTTACCAATACTTATTTTTTACCACGAAGAACCCCAATAAAACCCCACCTCCCGCCCCTCCCAATGCCTGTGAGGCAGATGAATTCTAGTTAACACTCTATCTACTTTGACTAGATTCATTGTTTCGATAAAAGATGCACGATTATTATTTAGAGTTTAACCCCCCCCCCCAAATCAGGCATGCTTAAAAAGCATTATGAAATGATTTGCTTTCTACAACTGGGTTCAAGAATTAAATGTTGTCACGTGGCCGCGATTGCAGCCGTGCAGTTTTGGATTTCTGCTATTTTACTTATTAACCTTGGAAGTATTTCTACTGAAATTTAGATAATTAAGAGATTGGTTTCTGTGCTCTGGAGTCGTGGCCGTGCCGGAGAGCCGCTTGTGGGGGGCAACTGGTGACCTCGGTAGGGCATGAGGAATGGGCCGGAACGACCCCCTTCCCATGAGGTTTTAGTCGCTCCCACACCCCTGGCTCATACCTGCTCTCCACAAGGCTCCCATGCGGCCTGTAGTAGAGTTTGAAGTTGGGGAGGTTGATTCCTCCCATTTTCTTTTTCCCAAGAATTGCTTTTTCTCAGGAGTGTTTGCTCCAAATCTTAGAAGAATGTCATGGGTATCATTATTGGGATTGCATCGAATTTGTACAGTGCTTTGTGGAATATTGCCATTTTGACAATGCTAATTCTCCTGGTCCATGAGCAGGGGATATCTTTTCATTTCCTCATGTCCTCTTTTATTTCCTGAAGTAGTGTTTTGTAGTTTTCTTTGTATAGGTCTTTTACGTCCTTAGTTTAGCTGATTCCTAGGTACTTGATTTTATGGGGCACAATTGTGAATGGGATTGTATTTTTCATGTCACTTTCTTCTCTCTCATTATTTGCATATAAGAAAGCCATGGACATTTGGGTATTGATTTTATAGCCTACAATTTTACAATACAAGTCTATTGTTTCTAGGAGTTTCTTGGTAGAGGTTTTAGGGTTCTCTAAATATAGTATCATATCATCTGCAAGTAGTGAGAGCTTAATTTCTTCTTTCCCTATCTGGATGCCCTTAATATCTTTTTCTTGCTTAATCACTATTGCAAGTACTCCCAGTACTATATTGAACAGCAGTGGAGAGAGTGGGCATCCTTGCCTCATCCCTGACCTTAGAGGGAAGGCTCTTAGATTTTTCCCATTGAGAATGATTCTTGCCATAGGATTGTAGTAGATGGCTTTAACTATATTGAGGAAAGTCCCTTCTCTCCCCACTTTGACGAGGGTTTTCCCCATAAACGGGTGCTGGATCTTGTCAAATGCTTTCTCTGCATCCATTCATATGATTATATGGTTTTTATCTTTTATTTTGTTGATATGATGGATTTTGCTGATTGATTTCCGAATGGGCTGGAGCGATAGCACAGCAGGTAGGAGATTTGCCATGCATGCAGCCAACATGGCCGACCCCCCCGAGTTCGATTCCTCTACCCCTCCCAGAGAGTCTGGCAAGCTGCCGAGAGTATCTTGCTCGCATGGCAAAGCCTGACACGCTACCAGTGATGTATTTGATATGCCAAACACAGTAACAAGTCTCACAATGTTACTGGGCCCGCTCGAGCAAATTGATGAACAATGGGAGGACAGTGATAGTGACAGTGGCAGACAGTGATTTTCTAATGTTAAACCTTCTTGCATCCCCAGAATTAATACCAATTGGTCATGGTGTATGATCTTTTTAATGAGTTGTTGAATTCTATTTGTAGTAATTTGTTGGGAATCTTAGCATCCATGTTCATCAGGGATATCGGCCTGTAGTTTTCTTTTCTTGTGGTGTCTGTTTCTTTTTGGTATTAGAGAGATATGGGCTTCATAGAAACTGTTTGGGAGATTTTCTGTTTCTTCAATTTCCTGGAAAATCTTGAGAAGAACTGGTAATAGATCCTCTTTAAATGTTTGGAGACATTCACTAGTGAATCCATCTGGACCCGGGTTTTTGTTTTTGGGAAGACTTTTGATTACAGTTTCAATTTCCTTGATGTTAATAGGACTGTTCAGGTATTCTAGATCTTCTTGATTCAGCCTTGGAAGATTATAAGAATCCATAAATTTATTCATTTTTTCGAGATTCTCTTGTTTCATGGCATACACACTTTCAATGTAGTCTCTGATGATCTTTTTAGTTTATTTTGGTTTCTGTTATGATATCCCCCTTCCCATTTCTCATTTGGTTTATTAGGGTGTTCTCTCTCTCTTTCTTTGTGAGTCTTGCTAGTGATTTATCTATCTTGTTTATTTTCTCGAAGAACCAGCTCTTGGTTTCATTGATCTTTCGGATTGTTTTTGGGGTTTCCATGTCATTGATTTCTGCTCTAAGTTTTATGATCTCTTTCCCTCTGCCTGGTTTGGGCTCCTTTTGTTGGTTCTTTTCTAAGATCTTGAGCTGTGAAGTCAAATTGTTTATATGGGCCCTTTCTTCCTTCCTGAGAAATGCTTGCAGAGCTATAAATTTTCCCCTTAACACGGCTTTAGCTGCATCCGATAGGTTCTGGTAGCTCGTGTCTTCATTCTCATTTGTTTCCAAGTATCTTTTGATTTCGTCCTTGACTTCCTTCCTCACCCACTAATTGTTCAGCATTGAGTTGTTTAATTTCCAGGTGTTTGATTTGGTTTTCCATATCTCTTTGTGATTCACTTCTGTTTTCAGTGCATTGTGGTCTGAAAAGATTGTTGATACTACTTCTATCTTCCTTATTCTATTGAGGTATGTTTTGTGGCCTAGTACGTGGTCTATTTTGGAAAACATCCTGTGTGCACTGGAGAAGAATGTCTATTCTTTCTTTTTGGTGTGTAAAGCCCTGTATAGGTCTATAAGCCCTCTCTCTTCTATTTTATTCTTCAAAGCCAATGTTTTCTTGTTGAGTTTTGTTCTTGTTGATCTATCCAGAGGTGATAAGACAATGTTGAAGTCTCTGCCTACTATTGTGTTGCTACCAGTGTCCTCCTTAAAATCTGTTAGCAGTTGTTTTAAATATTTAGCTGTTCCCTCATTAGGTGCGTATACATTTAAGAGTGTAATTTCTTCCTGTTGTACGTATCCCTTGATGAAGAGAAAATAGCCTTCGCTCTCCCTTCTAATCATTTTCAACCTGAAGTGTATGTTGTCAGATACTAGTATGGCCACACCAGCTTTTTTGAGGGAGTTGTTTTCTTGCAGGATCGTTTTCCATCCTTTAACTTTGTGTCTGTGTTTGCGCTGACTGTTAAGATGAATTTCTTGTAGGCAGCAGAATGTTGGTTTCTGTCTCTGAATCCATTTTGCCACTCTGTGTCTCTTAACTGGTGAATTTAGACCATTGATGTTGAGAGAGATTATTGTTTTGTTAAGTGTCATCTTTCTGTAAGGGTCTGTTGTGCTTGTAGGGTTTGTCTTGTCTTATAGTAGCCCCTTTATTCCTTCTTTTAGGTTTGGTTTTGAGTTTATGAAGTTCCTGAGCTGTTGTTCATCCAGAAAAATAGTGTATCGTTCCTTTGAGTGAGAATTCAGCTGAATAGAATATTCTTGGTGAAGCGTTCATTTCAGTGAGTTTTTTCATTATATCCCACCATTGCCTTCAGGCTTGGAGGATTTCCTCTGATAGGTCTGCTGTGAATCTAAGGGGTGCTCTTTTGTATGTGATTTCCTTCTTTGATGTTGCTGCTTGCAGTATTGTATCTCTATCTGTGGCACTGATCATTCTAACTATGATATATCTTGGGGTGTTTTTGTTAGGGTCTCTTCTAGCTGGCATCCTTTGGGCTCCTTGAATCTGAATGGCTGCATTGTCCAGCTCTGCGAATTTTTCAGCGACAATTTGCTTAACCGTGGCTTTTTCACTGGGATTGTTTCCCTGACCTTCTGATACTCCAATGATTCATATGTTGTTCCTCTTGGAATGATCTCCTAGGACTCTGATTCGCTCTAGAGCTCTTTTGAGGTCTCTTGCCATTGTTTGTTGTTGCCTATAGGCTTTCTGCAGCTGATCTTCCAGCTCACTGATTCTGTCTTCAGCTGTAGCCAGTCTACTGTTGAGGGCACACACTGAGTTTTTTATTTCATCTACTGAATACTTTATTCGTGACACTTCTGTGCATAGCTCTTCAATTTCTGCTCTCATTTCTTCCTGTAATTTCTCGATTGTCTGATTTATTGTTTCTTTCATGTCCTCCTTTAATTTATTGGATAACTGTGTCACTGTTTCATTGAGTACATTGAACATCTTCATTACTTCATAACTGAATTCTTTATCAGAATGGTCCCTTAGGTGAGTAACACCTAATGAGGCTTCTGGACTCTTCATCATCCTCTCCTCGTGGTGGGAATTTGCACTGTTCTTTCATGTTGGTGTGGTGGTATGGAGACTGAGAGTTACATGATATTGCTGGGTATTATTAATTTACCTGTGACTGTGTGAGCAGCCGCTGACCCAAAATTAGGCCACGCCCACTTCTGCAGAGGCCACTTCCATTTCTGAAGAGGCCATGCCCCCTGCAGGTACCTGGCCTGTGTGGGGGTACAACCTGAGGGATGGAGAAATCAGGCGCAGTGTTGGGGACGAACAGGAAGAGGCTCAGGGATGGTGGGTGGCCCAGGGTCCAAGAGGATGCCTGGAGCGCATTGGCAGCAAGAGCAAAGTCCGGGTTAGAGTAAAGACTGACCTGAGGGATGGAGAGATCAGGCACAACATTGGGGACGAACAGGAAGAGAGCTGACTGTTTTTTAAGATACACCTAGAAAATAGGAAGTTTTATTTTTAAAAATTTTATTTATTTGTTTTACTGTATCAACTTTTTTGGAAATTTTTATTCGTGAAACACCATGAGGTACAGGTGTAGACTTACAAATTTTTGTGATTGGGTTTCAGTTATACAATGATCGAATACCCATCCCTCCACCAGTGCCCATTCTCTACCACCAATGATTCTAGTAGCCCTCCCAGCCCCCACATCCCATCCCCCCCCCCTTGTCTGTGTGGCAGGGCATTCCCTTTTGTTCTCTCATTTTGGGTGCTGTGGTTTGCAAAAGAGGCATTGAGTGGCAATCATGTTCTGTTTATAGTCTACTTTCAGCATGCATCTTTCATCCTCCATCCTGGGAGAATCCTCCCAACACCCTTTACTTGGTGTTCCCTTCTCTATTTGAGCTGCCATAGGAAGGAAGATTTATTTGGAAATGAATCCGAAAGAAATTGTGAGGGTTCAAAAATCAGATTTTTCCTACATGTTTTCTACATATTTAGCTGATTATTTGAAAATATGTACATTTTACCAGAATATATAAAAATCAGTCTGTTCCCAGAATATAAATTATGATTTTTTAGTCTTGTTAAAATGATAGATTTCATATATTTTTGTGAGGAAAATTTGGGTATAAAATGATTGGCTTGTTTTCAGTTTTTGGAGGGGGGGTGTTTCATTTTAGTAAGTGTTAGCCTTCTTCAGAATTTTTACTTTTAAACTTTATTTAAAACTTCAATCAAAAGGCCTGGCAAATGTGACCTTCGGAGAGATAGTACAGCAGTGTGGTGTTTGCCTTGAGAACAGATGAGCGGGTTTGATCTCCCCCACCACCAGGAGTGATACTTGAGTGTAGAACCAGGAGTGAGCACTGCCAGGTGAGTCCCCCAAATGAACAACGAGAAGAAAACAAAAGAAAAATGCTTCTTCTAATAACTATTTAAACATGTCAGGCCAAAAAAAGTTTTTAATTTTCTTTGAAATATAAATTTAGTTATTAAAACCAACTTAAAAATACTATTTTATTGCCTTGCTATTTTGCTGATGTTGGAATTATTAAACACAAGTTTCCTATGCTCCTTGATTTTTCACAATTCACTGATGACCTACAAAAGAAAAACAGGATATCCTCTTTCCTTGATTTAGCAACAAAAATAGAAATGATGACTTTCCACAATTGCAGTTCTTAAATTATTACAATAAGAAATTAATATGCACCGCACTGTAGCACTGTTGTCCCGTTGTTCATCAATTTTGCTTGAGCAGGCACCAGTAAAACGTTGTCTTATTAAAGCACTATAATTTACAAAGTGATTCATAATTGAGTTTTAGATGTATAGTGTTCCAGAACTGATGCCATCACCACCAATTCCATCAATTTTCTCAGGCTCCCTCTGCCTCATCCTAACCTCATCCTAACATCTTGACAGATGTTAACTTTGACACCTTCTTAACTTTGGTTAAAAGGTTGATTAATCAAGGTTTAACGTTGGTTAACAAAAGGGAATGCCCTGCCACAGAGGCAGGGTGGGATGGGGGGGGATGTGTGTGGGAGGGATACTGGGATCCGTGGTGGTGGGAAATGGGCGCTGGTGGAGGGATGAGTATTTGATCATTGTATAATCGAAACCCAAGCACAAAAATTTGTAAGTTTACAACTGTACCTCATGGTGTTTCACTAATAAAAATTAATAAAAAAATGAGGGAAAAAAAACTTTGGTTTTTAAAATTTGGGTCTCATAATTTCACCATTGACTCTACAGTTTGGATATTTAATTCTTCTTTAACACCATTGATGCACCTGACACCCCTTGACTGCTGACCGCCCCCCATCCTCCTCCCCCCCCCTCCGGCTCCATTTCTGCTCATCTGTCTCTTCTCCCCCTCCTCTACTTGATTTCTTTTCCTTCTTTCCCTATACTCTGGGCTTAAGGGTGATCTAGACCCCACCCCACCCCCTTAAACCATTTCATTTCCTCATCTAGTCATTCTAAATACCACATATAAGTGAGATCATCCTGTGTTTAATCCTCCTTCTGGTTTACTTCATTTACTGTGGTGTCTTCCAGTTACATCCATGTTTCTGTGAATTGCATGATTTCATCATTTCTTACAGCTGTGTAGTATTATGTGTATATGTATATATATATGCGTGTGTGTATTTGTGTATGTGTCGTATGTATATTTAAACCACATCGTGATGATTCACTTATCTGTTCTTGGACATCTAGGTTGATTTCAATAACTTAGCTATTGTACTAAGTGCTACAATGAATAATGGTGTGCATATGTCCTTCTGAATGAATGTTTTCCTGTGCTGGAGGTGGACCCAGAAGTGGAATTGCTGAGTCATATGACAGCTCAATTCTAAGTTGACTGAGAACCCTTCAGATTGAGGAATACTTTTTTTTTTTCAGATGCATGATGTTAGGATTGGAGGAAGTACTTTTCTGCATCCTCTGGGCTTTACCTCTCAGTTAGGTTACTATTTCTTAGGCAGTGGTGTCGGAAAGATTAATAAAATGTTGGGGATCCAGGAATATAACTTAGTGGTAAGGTGCTTGCCTAGCATGTGTGAGACCCTGGGTTTCATCTCTGGTACCATCAAAAGAAAAAGGTAAAGGTAAAGGCCCTCCCGTTGATCGTCGATTTGCTCGAGCGGGCCCAGTAATGTCTCCATTGGAGACTTTGTTGTCACTGTGTCTGGCATATCGAATACGTCACGGGGAGCTTGCCGGGCTCTCCGAGAGGGGCGGAGGAATCGAACTCGGGTCGGCCATGTTGGCCGCTTGTAAGGCGAACGCCCTACCCGCTGTGCTATCACACCATCAAAAGAAAAAGGAGAGAAAAAAATCTCTTGGCGGGGGGAAAAAAAAGAAGTAAGCTTGTATTGAATGGAAGGAGATTATTTAAAAAATCAGATTCTGATTGACAGTGGTTGAAAAACTATAATAGCATTTTGTTAAAAAAATGGCTAAAATGTGATACATAAAAGTACTGACTTTTCTACATGTGCATTATGTAGTTTATGATGACAGTTTAAATCTTTGTTTTAAAACTGATTTTCAGCATGCTTCTCCTATCCTGGGAGGATCCTCCCAACACCCTTTATTTGGTGCTCCCTTCTCTATCTGAGCTCCCCTTTCCCCTAGTATGTGTGGTTGGCCTCCAAGCCAATGGAGTAAAATTTCTGGTACTAATCTCGGCCATTCTTGGGTGTTAGTCTCCTATTTTGTTACTTTATGTTCCTCAGATGAATGCAGTCTTTCTATGTCTATCCCTTTCTTTCTGAGTCATTTAGCTTAACATGATACTTTCTATGTAGCACCACTTGTATGTAAATTTTGATTGTCAGTTGTCTCTTTTGCAAACCACAACACCCAATAAGAAAGAGAGAACAAAAGGGCACAGAGTATCACTCCCACCCCCCATCTCCCCCATCCCAAATGGGCACTGGTGGAGGGCTGGGTATTCGATCGTTGTATAATTGAAACCCAAGCACAAAAATTTGTAAGTCTACAACTGTACCTCATGGTGTCTCACTAATAAAAATTAAAAAAATTTATGTATCACATTTTAGCATAATTTTAACAAAATGCCATTACAGTTTTTCAGCCACTGTCAATCAGAATCTAATTTTTTAAATAATCTCCTTCTCATTCCAAATGGGATGGGGGAGATGGGGGGTGGGAGGGATACTGGGATCCATGGTGGTAGGAAATGGGCACTGCTGGAGGAATGGGTATTCGACCATTGTATAATTGAAACCCAAGCACAAAAATTTGTAAGTCTACAACTGTACCTCATGATGTCTCACTAATAAAAATTTTAAAAAAGTAAATAAAAATTAAAAAAAATAAAACTGAAAGCTTGTATTAGACTCCAATCCCTTCTTCATTGCCTCTCTCTCACTGTCCTCCACCACACAGTATACACTGGGGAAAGGGGATTAGGAAGAACTTTAGGAAAAACTGGACCTTCCTCTCCTATAACATCTGAGATACAGTATGTGAGGAAAGCTATGATCTTGCTGTAGTTGAAGTAAGTACTTCCATATTAGTAAGACTTCCTTATAAATGTCACTTTGATCCATCACTGACAATCTGGCTCCTATATTGGGAAACAACTTTTATTATTATAAATAATGTCACAAAGAACACAGGCCTATAAGTTTAAGGACAAAGTGAAAAATCATATTCCTAAAGAGGAAGAGTCGTAAATAATTTATCCAAGCTAAACCTAGATTTGCATTTTATGTGTATACATAACGATAATTGTGATCAATAAAAGTCAGGTTCATTATTCTGAAAAAGTGATCTTTGAAAATAAAAATTGTGCTTATTCTTAGGAAAATGTTGCCAAGTCAGTTCCCTTGTATAGCAGAATCTATGTAGAGGACATCTATAATTGAGGGAGATAAAAAATGTATGGAGCAGATTCATAAATATTGAAGAGAGGAAAGGACTAGAAGGAAAAATAAAGGTGAAGCTCTAATGAATGACAATGACTTTGCAATGGATTGACAAATAGCTGAACCAATAGAAAATGTTTCTGGTGTGACAATGGACTCATTTTCTCAGTAAATATCATTTCCTGGTCTCTTTCTTCACTTTCAGATAAAATAACAACCACAAGGACAAATAGTCAAAATTTCAATAATACAGAATGATGCTTTCAAAGTTACAAATTTAGGGTCCTTTTGTCTCATGTGTGAGTGAGTGTGAGTGTGTGTGTGTGTGTGTGTGTGTGAAGCAAGTTAGTTTTTTGTTTTTGTTTATGGTTTTTTAAATTATTTATTTACTTTTTTATTAGTGAAACACCATGAGGTACAGTTGTAGACTTACGAACTTTTGTGCTTGGGTTTCAGTTATACAATGATCAAGTACCATCCCTCCACCACTGCCCATTCCCCACCACCAATGATCCTAGTAGCCCTCCGACCCCCACACCCCATCCCCCCCACCCCACCCCGCCTCTGTGGCAGGGCATTCCCTTTTGCTCACTCTTTCCTTTAGGGTGTTGTAGTTTGCAATAGAAGTATTGAGTGGTTATCGTGTTCGATCTATAGTCTACCTTGAGCATGCATCTCGCATCCTGAGCGAGTCCTCCAAACATCCTTTACTTGATGTTCCCTTCTCTATCTGAGCTACCTTTTCCCCCATCATGTGAGGCCAGCTTCCAAGCCCTGGAGCAGACCGCCTGGTACTTATCTCAACTATTCTTGGGTGTTTGACTCCCATTCTGTTACTTTATATTCCCCAGATGAGTGTAGTCTTTCTATGTCTGTCCCTCTCTTTCTGACTTATTTCACTTAAGCAGCAAGTTAGTTTTTATTGAGCAAAATTTACTTGAGACAGGTAGGGAGAGAAAAGGAGGAAGTACATGTTCCAGAAAGAACACGGACTTCTCCAGAGGACGATTAGCAATAAAAAAAGATACATGGTCAAGGGAGGACCTGGCCATGAAAGAACAAGTATTGATTAGTTCCTGTGGTGAGGTTTAAGTGTCAAGTAGAAAAATCCTCTTTTTTTTTTCTTAATAGGGCTTTGTTAAAAATTACCCCACGGTTCCAACAATGGTAGCAGAAAAGCAGTTTACTCTGGTGAATATCTGATTTATTGATGACATAAGTTAATTCATTTGTTCCTGTTATCCTCGTCAAATTCATGAGAAGTCTGAGGCCTGAAGAGAGAAAAATATTGTTCAAGGTCACCACTATTTGTGGTTGACTTTGAATTTGAACTTGGGCCTAATTTTAACACTTCCAGTCTTTTTTCTTTTCTTTTTGAGTCACACCCGGTGATTCACAGGGGTTACTCCTAGCTTTGCACTCAGGAATTACCTCTGGCGGTGCTCGGAGGACATTATGGGACACTGGGAATCGAACCCTCGTTGGCCACGTGCAAGGCAAAAGCCCTACCTGCTATGCTATTGCTCCAGTCCCCACTTCCAGTCTCTTAATCATGTCTAAATCTATAGTTGATTAGGCACTCATTTAAAAAAAAATTTTTTTTTATTAGTGAAACACCATGAGGTACAGTTGTAGATTTACAATTTTTTGTGCTTGGGTTTGATTATACAATGATCAGATACCCATCCCTCCACCAGTGCCCATTTTCCACCACCATGGATAATATCCCCCCCAACCCCCATCCCCCCATCCCCCCCTGCCTCTGTGGCAGGGCAATCCCCTGTGTTCTCTCTCTCCTTTTGGGTGTTGTGGTCTGCAAAAGAGGCATTGAGTGGCAAACATGTTCAGTCCATAGTCTACTTTCGACATGCATCTCCCCTCCTGGGAGGATCCTCCAAACACCCTTTATTTGGTGTTCCCTTCTCTATCTGAGCTAGGCACTCATTTTTCATTGGGTTCTCATTATAAGTTGTCAGAATTATGTCAATGATTCTTGTGAGGAACAGAACTATCTGTGGGAGACGGAGTAGGTGGCGGCCTCATGAGCACTCAAATCTCCCCTGTCCCAAGGTGTCTTCAGTGAGTGTCCAGAGCATATACGGGCAAGGGAATTTGCCCCCACACTACAGCTGCCAGGCTTTAATGCTTACTATTTAGAAGCCAGAAATATTCAATCAAGGAGGTGCAAGGCTGAGGTGAGATGGATGTTTTTCTCTTATTTTCCCAAATGAGTATTTTTCTCTCTGTCATTCTTCTTTCACACTTCCTTCCGGTCTACTGCTCAGCATCTAACATGGTAATCAGCACACGGGTTCTTCACAAATGCTTGTTGAATTGGTGTAAAGGAGAATTACATTCTTATGCATTTGAATACCCAGGACCAAATTACCCCCTTAGGTGGGCACAGGTGAAGGAGAGCGATTCATTTCTATATCACCACGTCTTGCTCTACTGAACTCACCTATGACATCCCAGAGCTAAAGGAATCTTCGTCCAGAAAGAAGGAAGTTTAAAATGACAAGTTGTTCAATCATCTGAAACAGCATATAAGGGTGATTAAAATAAAAACGGACTGCTTTCCTGTTCATTAAGTCCACCTGCAATCTCTTTTTTTTTCTTGTTTATCTTATCAGGTCTCACAGACTCTTTCTTCCTTCCCTAATTCCGTTCTTGGTAAACCATGCAAATGAAACTGGGTGCCCTATTTCATTCCTTTCTCTTCAGTGGAATGTGGGTTAAAAGTATAAAACATTCCACATACTTTTGGTTTTGGTTACTTTTGATGTTGTTATTGTTGTTGTTTTAAATTTTGTTCACATCTGCCAGTGCTCAGGTCTTATCCTAGTTTTGTTCTCCGGGATCACTCCTGGAGGTACACAGGGGACCATCTGTGGTGTTAGGTTCTGAACTGCAGCAGCTGTGAGCAAGGTAAGCGCCTTAACCCCTTTTAATTATTCCTCTAGCCCTGCAACATATTTGTTATGGTTTTACTTACATATTAGACTAAATCATATAAAATTGCCAATGTTTGATGCCTTGTGGCAGACAAAACTTGGCAGTGTCATATGGTTTTACCTAATATACTTTTAAGTACATAGTTTTATTAATTTATAACAAACAAGTTATTATCATGCAATGTACTTTCCCCATTTAATTAACTAGCTTGGGGTTTTCCCTAAGGCAGCTACAGTTGAAGTTATTGATTTTAACTGCTGTGTTCCATAGTGCTGAACACACCATACTGTAGATTATTTACTTCTTATTCCAAAATGGGCTGTCTTTTTATGATCCATGCAATGATGCTGTGAAATATTTTTTGCATAAAGCGCACAAGAGCAACCATACAGGAATGATTGTTTAAAAAAGTCAAATCAAAATTTTACAAGCTACCCGTGACGTATTTGATATGCCAAACACAGTAACAAGTCTCACAATGTTACTGGGCCCGCTGGAGCAAATCGATGAATAATGGGAGAACAGTGACAATGACAGTGACAGATACTGACACATTTCTCCTTTAAAAAAAATTTTTTTTTTCAATTTGTGTATCCACCAGCAATGCATGAAAAGCCTAGTTTTCCCTGGTGTCCCCATACTAGTATTATTTTCTTTGGCCAAATTCATGAACAAAAAATTTGGAAGCTCTTAGAAATTCTCCGATTATTTAACATCTTTTCCTAAACTTTACTGGTAACTGGTTATTGGCATGAATATGTGTGAATATCCGCTTTGGGGTGGATATGAGTGCAGGGTGCCTGGAACCAGACATGCAAGGCACACGCTCTGCCACTGAGCTACAGCCCTGATCCATGAACCCCTTTGTTCTTTGTTCGTTTCAATATTAGATTGACATTTACTGATATGTAGGAGGGAGGTGTGAGTGTTATGGGTGTTCATCCTTTGTTTTTCAAACAGGCTGCACATATTTTTCTGGCATACTGTTAAAATATGTACTACCCTTATTTCTAATCCTTTCTTTCTATAGAAACCCTTTCTTTCATGTCTTTTGAGATCAGTGGTCTATATCACATAACTTATTTAGCCCAAGATTATAAAAATATATTAAAATGTTTCCCTAATACTTTCATAATTTTGAATTTAGATTTCAATTTTTGATACAGAATGACTCATGTGTAG
This sequence comes from Sorex fumeus, assembly GCF_029834395.1. Taxonomy (NCBI): domain Eukaryota; kingdom Metazoa; phylum Chordata; class Mammalia; order Eulipotyphla; family Soricidae; genus Sorex; species Sorex fumeus. The sequence continues at coordinate 8,858,888 of NW_026606065.1, read as the reverse complement.
TAAGGAATTTTACCCAGATCGATCTAGGTCTTACCCAGATCGATCGAATTATATTTTTTTCTAACTGGCAGGAGAGTCATGTATTCACAATTACCTTTCTACAGACACGAAATGCTTGTTAATAAAAACAAACTCCATAATATATGTCTCTTTGGGTCTTTTATCTGGTTTATTGATCTGTTTTCACTCTGTGTGTCTTAGTGATTTAAATACCGCTTTGTATGTTGCTGTCTTATAGAGCGATCTTCCCATTGGTGCAATTCAAAATTTTGCTAGTACATTTTCATTTCCAGAGGAACTTTAAAACAAGAATGTTAGAACAGAATTCTGTAAAGAACTATTGATATTTTATGTGAATTACTCAAGGGGGAAATTTAGAGAACCATCAAAATCCTCACCTGAATAAATACCCAGTGTTCTATACCATTTCAATTATGCAACAGGTAGGTTTTATTAATCTCATTAGCCAATGAGGAAATGAGGGAGAAATAATTTGTTTATGGCTGCTTGATGAGTAAATAGCTAAACTAAATTTTTAATTATATTTTAGCTTCTGAACTTACTTTTAGTCATTATCACATAATTGGGTTAATACGTACTGGAGTATTAATGTTTCCTCATGGAAAAGGCTAAATTTTATTTTTTTTAAAATTAAGTTTTGTTTGCTTTAAACTTTAAATTTTTTTTTTGTAATTCTAGTGAAATTACAGTTATCCATGATTGGGTTTCAGGCATTCAATATCTCAACACCAATCCCCTCTCTAGTATCCACACCTCCACCAGTGGCTTCAAATCCTGACATCACCAGGCGTGGTGCCCCCAAGCTCCCCAAAGAATAATAGAAGAAAAAGGGGGAGAGATTGGAGGTAAAGGAGGGAGAAAGAGAACAAGGGAGCGAAATCTGTGGTATTTATGTCACTCTGGTTTGGCTGCTGCTGTGATTCTCATTTTGTTGCCACCAAGACCAGCACCCAAATGTCTTTAACACTTATATAACCACAACACCTCCTCTTATCCAAAAAAACAGATGAAATCAATTTGTAAACATTCCTACATGGGAAATCCCAGACAAATCACTCAAATTCTGAAAATTCTCTTACCATCTTCTAAAGTGCAAGTTTGATCAGATGTCTCCCTTGTCCAAAGTTCTACCCCGGCTCTCCCCTGCGTGTAAAGTCCAAATTCCTTAGCACAGGTTCCAAGCCTACCAGAGTCCGCCCACACAAGGTAACTTTCTTGCTCCCTTTCTTACTCTGCCCTCTCCCCATGCCCTGTCTTACTTCTCTGTCTCTGCTCCTGCAGCTGGGACTAGAGACCCCCTTCTTAGGTTTGCCTTTTTTTTTATTAAATTTTTTTAATAGTGAGACATCATGAGGTACAGTTGCAGACTTACACATTTTTGTGCTTGGGTTTCAATTATACAATGATCAAATAACCATCCCTCCACCAGTGCGCATTTCCCACCACCATGGATCCCAGTATCCCTCCCAGCCCCCAGCCCCCACCCCCCATGCCACCCTGTCTCTGTGGCAGGGCATTCCCCTCTGTTCTCTCTCTCCTTTTGGGTGTTGTGGTTTGCAAAAGAGACATTAGGTTTGCATTTTGCTCCATTGTGACCCAGTCTCTTCCTTGGTGATCCCTTCTCTAAACTCACCCTCATATTTGGGGTTCATTGGCCAGACACAGTACTGGACTTCTTGCACAGATGTGTCCTATCTGTCTCCTACCTCCCCCTGGATGTCCAGGAAGATTAAACGCAGGACATTTGCCTATGCTCTAGTTCTTTGCATGTACTAGGGACTTGTGAAAGTAATCATCGGAGGAGTCCAATTCAACAGGTAGCTCTTGCATAACAGAAAGAAAAATGATCTGAGAATCACTGGAGCCTGTTGTGGTTCTGCCATGGACGGGGAGAGTAGGGCCTTTGCTTCTCTCCCTCGGAGTGCATGTGATCCAGGCAGGGAGGGGCCCCACCTTCCAGAGTGCAGTGTTCGTTACTAATCCACAGTACGAAGAATCTGAGACAGATTTAAGACCAGGGCAAAAACGGAATAATTAATAACAGAAAAAGAACAGAGACAAGGGTCCGGATAAATTTCCAAAAAGTCCCTAACATTAGAATCAGTGAGAAGTTCAGAGATTGGTACTTCTTAAAATCAGAAAATCAGCCTGAGTCCTCAAAACTACCCGCACTTTTGACTTTAGACGTACTATCGGTCTTAACACTGAACAAAATTTATACCTTAAAAAATGTTTAGGTCAGGGAGATCATATAGAAAGTCGGGTACTTGCCTTGCGTGCAGCTGAACCAGGTTTAATCATCCTGAGCCCTGCTCGAGTGATTCTAGAGCACAGAACCAAGAAGAAACTCTGAGCACTGCTGGATATGGCAAACAAATAAAAACACCCTGTAATTGCTAAAGTAAAAATGATCACCACCTGCTTCTCATTTCATTGATCAGCATTACCTTCGATCTCCTTTGAAATACTCTCAGTTCAAACCCCAATTCCTACCTCAGATTCAGTGGCTGTGAACTGAGAACCTGTACTTTAACAAGGCCTCTGGATGATTGTGATGCATACCAGATTGTATGTGTTATTGTTCTGGGTGCTAAATTTCTCATCATCTGTGGAGCGATAGCACAGCGGTAGGACGTTTGCCTTGCACGCGGCTGGCCCTGCCGAGCTGAGTTTGATTCCTCTGTCCCTCTCGGAGAGCCGAGCTACCGAGAGTATCTCGCCCGTACGGCAAAACCTGGCAAGATACCCGTGACATATTCAATATGCCAAACACAGTAACAACAAAGTCTCAAAAATGGAGATGTTACTGGGCCCGCTCAAGGAAATCAATGAACAACGGGAGGACAGTGTTTTTGTGTCTATAAACTCATTTCCTAAAGGTACTAAAATGGGTGGCACTCTCTCCAACCCATTATCACTACTTCATAACCCACTCCAAAACAAGCTGATGGCAAGTGTATTTGTCCTCTTCCCACTGACTTCTGCACATGGCTTTGTCCAGTATCCATGTATCATTCAAGTCTTCTCCATCTCTTACAACTGATCAAGGGGATCCCTGCAAATTCCTGGCCCATGGCAAATTTTCCTAGTGTGTAAAGAATAAGTCAACCAAAAAGACAGTGTTGCTGCCAGCCAGAACCATACAGCCAGAGACACAGGATCATCTCTGTGGCTCCAGAGAGAAATGTGAGGCCAGCCAGGAAAAGCAAGCCCAATGCAGGTAAGTTGAAAAAACTGACTCTTTATTTATTTATTTATTTATTTATTTATTTACTTTTTTATTAGTGAAACACCATGAGGTACAGTTGTAGACCTACAAACTTTTGCTTGGGTTTCAGTTATACAATGATCGAGTACCCATCCCTCTACCAGTGCCCATTCTCTACCACCAATGATTCTAGCAGCCCTCCCAGGCCCCACACCCCATCCCCCCCACCCCACCCTGTCTCTGTGGCAGGGCATTCCCTTTTGCTCTCTCTTTTCTTCAGGGTCTTGTTCAAACTGACTCTTTAAACCCAAGAATTCCTTACTTGTGCCTCTAAGGACCATGATCAGGATGCATTCATAGGGTCCTTTAAACTCCTGGCTCTCAGACTTCAGTGAGCATCAGTATCATTCAGAGGAGGACTTGTTTAAGCATGCATGACTGGGTCCAGCCAGGCTCTGCTTTTGGTCATGTAGGTCTGGAGGGGCACAGGTATGGATGATGCTCCTGGTCTAGTGACCATACTTGAAAAACCATTCTTCTATCTCTCAGCCCTGTATTCTTCAGACCAATAAGGGAAGACAACAGGAACCTTTGTCATCCTGAAGACAGAATAGCCTTAGCTGCTGTAAGGGTGTATTTAGTTCTCTTCCCTATTTGCAAACATAATGGCTTTCATCTTAAGAAATCTGACAAAGGTCTAGGCAGATAGTACAGGGGATGGGGTGAATCTGCCTAAACCTAGTTCAACACCCAGCACTACATGGTCACCCGACCATTGCTGCGTGGAACCCTGGTGGCCCCCAAGCACCTCCCATTTGGATGATCCCCCAGCACCACAGGGCTCAAGCCACACCGCATTCTCAGGCTCTGATATTGCATCAATTGGCATTTTGGCCAAAATCACTGGGAGTGGTTCTTAGTCCCTGTGAGTACCTCTTGGGATGACTTTCCCACACCCCTCCCCAAATAAAACTATAGAAAATTATAAGGAGCTACTGAAAACTCCAGGCTTCATGGAGTCAGGAATAGACTGCCTCCTGCCATCTTCCCTGCCTTTCTGGTTTCCGGGTAGCCACGCCCACGAACTGCCTCTGGGCACCATTTAAGCACATTACTGGCCATGATGCAGAGTCTCACAAATGAATCTCAGAAGAGAGCAACATGCTGCAGAGAAGCCTCTGGACCCCAGTTAGTTAAAATTTTAGAATTCCAGGAGCATGTTGGCCCTGCGACATCTCATACTATTAATAACAAGCAAGACAAAATAAATTATTTAGCATCTGCCTGTGGATGCAGGCTTGAGTGATGGTGGGAAGATTTGAAATAATGGTGGTTGGTGGAAACGTGTAATGGTGGTGGGATTGGTGTTGAAATATAGAACGAAATCATTTATTGTGAACAACTTTATGACAATAAAGTTGAAAACTTAAAAAAATTAAAAAGTGAAAAAAAAAGAAAATTATAAGGAGGAAGGAAAGTTCATGTGGAATTCAACATTTGAAATGCTGTTATCGTTTGATGCCTGTGTTTATATATAGGAATAATTACATACTTGCTTTGTGTTGTCTTTTTATTTTTATTCATTTATTTGCACAGAACAGTTTCCACATCATGCAGCATCGTTTTCAGTGATTCATGGATGGTAGTTCATTCCACAAGTGTACTTTATGTTTAAGCAATCCTTCATTTTCAGTGGAAAGATTAAGAAAGGTGCTTTTGCAGAAGGAAAGGGGACAAGGTATGATTGACCTTCAGGTCTCAAATGAGATTTTTAAGGTGTAAGTCATCCAACAAACCAACAGGAGAATAACATCTGCACAGAGGCTTCAGTTTCCGCAGATTCCCACATGAACATGGAACATCTTTTCTTGCCATGAGCTAACCATGTGGCTCCTGTTTGGTTTCATTTTGTTTTATCCTGTTTTGTTTTGTTTTTTTTTTCTTTTTTTATTAGTGAAACACCATGAGGTACAGTTATAGGCTTACAAATTTTGTGCTTGGGTTTCAGTTATACAATGATCAAGTGCCCATCCCTCCACCAGTGCCCGTCATCCATCACCACAGGTCCCAGCATCCCCCCCCACCCCCCATCCCCCCCGTCCCATCCTGCCTCTGTGGCAGGGTATTCCCCCTTGTTCTCTCTCTCTTCTTTTGGGTACTGTGTTTTGCAAGAGAGGCTTTGAGTGGCAATCATGTTTGGTCTATAGACTACTTTTAGCATGCTTCTCCCACCCTGGGAGGGTCCTCACAACACCCTTCATTTGGTGCTCTCTTCTCTATCTGAACTTCTTTTCTCCTAGAACGTGTGGCTGGCCTTCCATTCATGGAGCAAAATTCCTGGTACTAATCTCAGCCATTCCTGGGTGTTAATCTCCCTTTTTGTTGCTTTATGTTCCCCAGATGAATGCAATCTTTCTGTGTCTATCCCGCTCTTTCTGACTCATTTCGCTTAACATGATACTTTCCATGTAGTACCACTTGTATGTAAATTTCATAACTTCATCTTTTCTAACAGCTACATAGTGCTCCATTGTGTAAATGTACCAAAGTTTCTTTAACCAGTCATCTGTTCTTGGGCACTCAGGTTTTTCCAGATTCTGGCTATTGTAAAGAGTGCTGCAATGAACAAACAATTGCAGATGTCACTTCGACTATACCTTTTTGCCTCTCTGGGATATATTCCCAGGAGTGCTATAGCTGGGTCAAATGGCAGATCAAATTCTAATTTTTTGAGAGTCGTCCATACTGTTTTCCAAAAGGGTTGGACCAGCCGGCATTCCCACCAGCAGTGAAGGAGGGTCCCTTTCTCGCCACATCCGCGCCAGCACTGGTTGCTTTTGTTCTTGTGGACGTGGGCCAGTCTCTGTGGTGTGAAATGATATCTCATTGTTGTTTTGATCTGCATCTCTCTGATGATTAGTGATGTAGAGCATTTTCTCATGTGCCTTTTTGCCATTCGAATTTCTTCTTTGCGAAAGTTTCTGTTCATTTCCTCACCCCAGTATTTGATGGGGTTGGGTGATTTCTTCTTGTGGAGTTTAACCAGTACCTTGTATACCCTTGATATCAACCCCTTGTGGGATGTGTACTTGGTGAATATCCTTTCCCATTCTGTAGGCTGTCTTTGTATTTTGGTCACTGTTTCTTTGGAGGTGCAGAAGCTTCTTAGTTTAAGATAGTCCCATTTGTCTATCTCTGTTTTCACTTGCTCGGCCAGTGGCATGACATCTTTGAAGATAACATTAGCTTCAATATCATGGAGAGTTTTGCCGACTTTGTCTTCAATAAACATTATGGATTCTGGTCTGATGTTGAGGTCATAAATCCATTTTGATCTTACTTTTGTGCATAGTGTTAAGCAGAGATCTGAGCCCAATTTTTTGCATGTAGCCGTCCAATTTTGCCAGCACAGTTTATTGAGGAGGCTTTCCCTGCTCCATTTCACTTTTCTTGCCCCCTTATCAAAAATTAGATGATTATATGTTTGGGAGGAAATGTCAGTATATTCAACTCTGTTCCATTGGTCTGCAGCTCTGCTTTTGTTCCAGTACCATGCTGTTTTAATTATTACTGCCTTGTAGTAGAGTTTGAAGTTAGGGAGGTTGATTCCTCCCATTTTCTTTTTCCCAAGAATTGCTTTAGCTATTCGTGGGGGCTTATTGTTCCATATAAATTTCAGGAGTGTTTGCTCCATTTCTTTGAAGAATGTCATGGGTATCCTTATAGGGATTGCATTGAATTTATACAATGCTTTCGGTAGTATTGCCATTTTGATGATGTTGATTCTCCCCATCCATGAACAGGGGATATTTTTCCATTTCCTCATGTCCTCTTTTATTTCCTGAAGTAGCGTTTTGTAGTTTTCTTTGTACAGGTCCTTTACTTCCTTAGTTAAGCTGATTCCTAGATACTTGATTTTCTGGGGCACAATTGTGAATGGGATTGTTTTCTTGATGTCACTTGCTTCTCTTTCACTATTTGCGTATAGGAATGCCATGGATTTTTGGGTATTGATTTTATAGCCTGCCACTTTACTATACAAGCCTATTGTTTCTAGGAGTTTCTTGGTAGAGGTTTTAGGGTTCTCTAAGTATAGTATCATGTCATCTGCGAATAGTGAGAGCTTAATTTCTTCTTTCCCTATCTGAATGCCCTTAATATCTTTTTCTTGCCTAATCGCTATTGCAAGTACTTCCAGTACTATATTGAACAGTAGTGGAGAGAGTGGGCATCCTTGTCTCGTCCCTGACCTTAGGGGGAAGGCTCTCAGTTTTTCCCCATTGAGGATGATGTTTGCTGTAGGTTTGTGGTAGATGGCTTTAACTATATTGAGGAAGGTCCCCTCTATCCGCATTTTGGCAAGGGTTTTCATCATGAATGGGTGCTGGATCTTGTCAAAAGTTTTCTCTGCGTTTATTGATATGATCATATGATTTTTATCTTTTCTTTTGTTGATATGATGGATTATGTTGATTGATTTCCGAATGTTGAACTATCCTTGCATCCCTGGGATGAATCCCACTTGGTCATGATGTATGATCTTTTTGATGAGTTATTGTATTCTATTGGCTAGTATTTTGTTGAGAATCTTCTCATCCGTGTTCATCAGGGATATTGGCCTGTAGTTTTCTTTTCTTGCGGTGTCTTTGTTTCCTTTTGGTATTAGAGAGATATGGGCTTCATAGAAGCTGTTTGGGAGAGTTTCTGTTTTTTCAATTTCTTGGAAAAGCTTGAGAAGAATTGGCAATAGGTTCTCTTTAAATGTTTGGAAAAATTCGCTAGTAATTCCGTCTGGGCCTGGGCTTTTGTTTTTGGGAAGACTTTTGATTACAGTTTCAATTTCCTTGATGTGAATAGGTCTATTCAGGTACTCTATATCTTCTTGATTCAGCTTTGGGAGATGGTAGGAATCCAGGAATTTATCCATTTCTTCCAGGTTCTTGTGTTTCGTGGCATACAGACTTTCAAAGTAGTCTCTGATGATCTCTTGAATTTCTTTAGTTTCTGTTGTGATATCCCCATTCTTATTTCTGATTCGATTTATTAGGGTTCTCTCTCTCTCTGTTTCTTTGTGAGTGTTGCTAGTGGTTTATCTATCTTATTTATTTTCTCGAAGAACCAGCTCTTGGTTTCATTGATCTTTCGGATTGTTTCTTTGTTTTCCATGTCGTTGATTTCTGCTCTAAGTTTTATGATCTCTTTCCTTCTGCCTGATTTAGGCTCTTTCTGTTGATCCTTTTCTAAGGTCTTGAGCTGTGAGGTCAAATTGTTTATGTGCATCGTTTCTATCGACTTAAGATAGGCTTGCAGAGCTATAAATTTTCCCCTTAATACAGCTTTCGCTGCATCCCATAAGTTCTGGTAGTTTGTGTCTTCATTCTCATTTGTTTCCAGGTATCTTTTGATTTCATCCTTGACTTCGTTCCTGACCCACTCATTGTTCAGCATTGAGTTGTTTAATTTCCAGGTGCTTGATTTGGTTCTCCGTGTCTTTGTGTGATTGACTTCTATCCTCAGTGCATCATGGTCTGAAAAGATGGCTGATACTATTTCTATCTTCTTGATTCTGTTGAGGTATGTTTTGTGTCCTAGCACATGGTCTATTTTGGAAAATGTTCCGTGTGCGCTGGAGAAGAATGTGTATTCTTTCTTTTTGGTGTGTAAAGCCCTGTATAAGTCCATAAGCCCTTTCTCTTCTATTACTTCTTTCAAAGCCAATAATTCCTTGCTGGGTTTTGTTTTTGTTGATCTATCCAAAGGTGATAAGGCGATGTTGAAGTCTCCAAGTACTATTGTGTTGGTAGTGATGTCCTCCTTAAAATCTGTTAGCAGTTGTTTTAAATATTTAGCTGTTCCCTCATTAGGTGCGTATACATTTAAGAGTGTGATTTCTTCCTGTTGTACGTATCCCTTGATGAAGAGAAAATAGCCTTCACTGTCCCTTCTAATCTTTTTCAAGGTGAAATTAATGTTGTCGGATACTAGTATGGCCACCCCAGCTTTTTTGAGGGAGTTGTGTGCTTGCAGGATTGTTTTCCATCCTTTGACTTTGAGTCTGTATTTGCTCTGGCTGTTGAGGTGAGTTTCTTGTAGGCAGCAGAATGTTGGGTTTTGTCTCTGTATCCATTTTGCCACTCTGTGTCTCTTAACTGGTGAATTTAGACCGTTGACATTGAGAGAGAGAAAGGTTATGGGGTTTTGTGTCATCTTTCTGTGCGGGTGTGTTGTGGTTGTAGGGTTTGTCTTTTCTTATAGTAGCCCCTTTAGGCCTTGCTTTAGGTTTGGTTTTGAGTCTATGAAGTTCCTGAGCTGCTGTTTATCTATAAAATAGTGTACCGTTCCTTCGATTTTGAGGGAGAGTTTAGCCGGATAGAGTATTCTTGGGGAAGCATTCATTTCCGTGAGTTTTTTGACTATATCTCGCCACTGCCTTCGGGCTTGTAGGGTTTCCTCTGATAGGTCTGCTGTGAATCTAAGGGATGCTCCTTTGTATGTGATTTCCTTCTTTGCTCTTGCTGCTTGCAGTATTGTGTCTCTATTGGCAGTATCGATCATTCTAAGTATGATATGTCTTGGAGTGTTTTTGTTGGGGTCTCTTTTAGCTGGCACCCTTCGGGCTCCTTGAACCTGAATGTCTGCATTGTGCAGCTCTGGGAAGTTTTCAGCAATGATTTGTTTGACGGTGTTTTTTTCGTTGGGATTGTTTCCCTGAGGTTCAGGTAGTCCCATGATTCTAATATTGTTCCTCTTGGAATCATCTGCTAGGACTCTGATTCTCTGTAGAGCCATTTTGAGGTCCCTTGCCACTGTTTGTTGTTGCGTGTTGGCTTGTTGCAGCTGATCTTCCAGCTCACTGATTCTCTCTTCAGCTGCGGTCATTCTATTTTTAAGAGAAGAAACTGAGTTTCTCATTTCATCTATGGAGTCTTTTAATCGTGACATTTCTGCTCTCATTTCTTCTCGTAATTTGTCGATTTTTTCTGTGGTATTACTGGCTGCCTGTCTGACTGTTTCATTGAGTTGATTGAACATCTTGATGACTTCGTATCTGAATTCTATGTCAGAGAGGTCCCTTAGGTGAGCTGTATTGTCGGAATGGTCTAGATTGTTTTCGTTGTTCTCCCCTTGTGTTGGAGATTTTCTTTGTTTCTTCATATTGCTGAGTAGGTTGGGAACTAGATTCCTTGGGGACTAGGTTCCTTAGTATGGGAAGACAACCTGCGGCCGCGTGAACGGCTGCCCGCTGGAAATTAAGCCACGCCCACTTTGAGGTCACGCCCACTTTTGAGGAGGCCACGCCTCTACAGAACCCTGGGTTTGGGATGAGATGGGCGCTGCCGTTAGGAGTGAAGAGGGCAGGGCAGACGCTCAAAACTGCTTCTCTTCAGGCATCTCGGGGGACACCTGGGGTCCTGCAGGGAAAGATGGAGGTCCCAGGGTCACGAGCCGGCAGCTGTGCTGACCTGGATCTAAGTTGAGATGGGCGCTGCCGTCAGGAGTGAAGAGGGCAGGGAAGACCTTGTTTTGTTTTATAATTGGGGAACTTGCAACCATTCTACTTGAACACTTAAGAAGAAACAACAGAGAAAGGGCTACTTTCTTTCTTTCTTTTTTTTCTTTCTTTCTTTCTTTCTTTCTTTCTTTTTAAAATTTTTATTAGAGAAACACCTTGAGGTACAGTTGTAGACTTAACAAGTTTTTGTGCTTGGGTTTCAGTTATAAAATGATCAAGTACCCATCCCTCCACCAGTGCCCATTTCCCACCACCACGGATCCCAGTATCCCTCCCACCCCACCGTTCCCCCATCCCACCCTGCCTTGTAGCAGGGCATTCCCTTTTGTTGTCTCTCTCCTTTTGGGTGCTGTGGTTTGCAAAAGAAGCATTGAGTGGCTATCATGTTTGGTCTGTAGTCTACTTCAGCATGCATCTCCCATCCTGGGAGGATCCTCCCAACACCGAAAGGGCCAATATCTAAGATATATAAAGTATTGGTAGAACTTTACAAGGAAAAAAGAAATTCAACCCCATCAAAAATGGGAAGAGATAAACATGCTCAAATAAGAATGGCCAAGAGGCATTTGAAAAAATGCAAATCAAAACAATGAGATACCACCTCATACCACAGAGACTGGCACACATTAAAAAGAGCAAGAACTATCACATCAAAAAGAAAACCTTAGGGGCTGGAGCAATAGCACAGCGGGGAGGGTGTTTGCCTTGCACGCGGCAGACCTGGGTTCAATTCCCAGTATCCCATATGGTCCCCTGAGCACTGCCGGGGGTGATTCCTGAGTGCAGAACCAGGAGTAACCCCTGTTCATCGCCAGGTGTGACCCAAAAAGCAGAACAGAAAAAAGAAAAGAAAACCTTATCAGTAATAGTACTGTAAACAACAGTACAAAAACATCTTACAAAGCACCTCACCTGGGAAGCAAACTATGGGGTGGGGGGTAGGTCTCAGTCATGTGCTAGGCAAGTGCCTCAATTTTTATTGCTGCAACTCCCCTGACCCCATTTTTATTTTGAAACCTCATAGAGTTCTCAATAAGCCAGTTTCTGATATGAATCTTCAAGCCAAAAGCATAGTTGCTCTGCTAAATTTACCGACCACAGAAATTCTGTGCATAGGTCCTATGAGGAGAATTGTTGGTGGGCAAGAATTCTTGTGAGTTACTGCCTGGGTCTGGCACTCTGTTCAGTGGAGAAAGTCAGGGAGGCTGTCAGGCAGGCCAGCCCTGGAGATAGTCGGTTCTTGAAACCACTTTTATCTCCCATCAATGCCAAGCCTTTCCAAGAAGTTGTTTTCTCTGAGACTGGAGAAACTCTTGTGGCCAATCAGATCTGGCTCAGGTAGAATGCCTATTTCTGCCTCAGTTTCCCAAGCTGGCTGTGTTATGGGATCCTTGCCAATACTTAGGAAAGCATTTAACTTTTGAAAAAAAAATTTTATTAGTGACAAACCAAGAGGTAAAGTTGTAGACTTACAAATTTTTGTGTTTGGGTTTCAATTCTACAATGATCAAATACCCATCCCTCCAGCAGTGCCCATTTCCCACCACCACAAATCCCAGTATCCCTCCCACCTCCCATCCCTCCCATCCCACCCTGCCATGTGGCAGGGCATTCCCTTTTGTTCTCTCTCTCCTTTTGGGTGCTGTGGTTTGCAAAAGAGGCATTGAGTGGCAATCTTGTTCGGTCTAGAGTCTACTTTCAGCAAGCATTTAACTTTCTAAGCACAGGTGATTCTGCCTGGGTCTGTCAGCAACTTTGCACTCGAGCCTGTGGTCTTGAGAACAGAATTCAGGTTGGGGCAGTTAGTGTTCCAAATCCCTTTTACTGCAGTGGAACAATAGATTTGCCTTGTAAAGTCAACTAAATAGGCACATGGGTCTGTCTGCTTGAGAGGACTGCACCACGCATGACAATGAGATGAGTTTCTCAGTAAAATGAACGTTCTATTTTACTATAATTTCCTTCAGTAAAGCCAGGCATGGTCTAAAAGGCTTCTTAAATGTTGAGATATGGTCCCACATGGGGTTGCTTCACTGTAAGTGGAGAAAGTGAAAATTTTACAAATGTACCTTAAAATATGTTTCTTTATGATTTACTATTAATCAATCTTTATGATTTACTATTAGTGTGTGACTTGTATATTTTACATATGTATGTACCTAGGATTGTGTAAAATTTCTTGACTCAGAAGGGATTGGGAATGGAAAAGTTTTTTTTTTTAAGCCAACTTATTTTATTTATATTTTTTCTTTTTTGGGTCACACCCAGCAATGCTCAGGGGTTACTCCTGGCTTTGTACTCAGAAATTATTCCTGGCAGTGCTTGGGGGACCATACGGGATGCCGGGGATCGAACCTGGGTTGGCCGCGTGCAAGGCAAACACCTTACCCGCTGTGCTGTTCTATCACTCTGACCCAAGAGAATGGAAAAGTTTTAGCCCTGGTCTTTGCAACAGTAAAATCAAATAGAACACTATCAGGTAGTGGTAGAAAAATAAATTTATCCAAATTTGAGGACCATGAATTAGATAAATTTTAGAAACAAATGTACCTTGAATTATATAATATTTCCCCCTATTATTGATTCAGCATCAATCCACAGAGAATACAGATCACGAGCTCATTCTTTGCTGCTTTGTATTTCTTCCGGTAGGTTAAGACATTTGTTCCAACTGTCTCTTCGAAAGTCTTCAGCATTAAGAATTTCAGATCGCAGAATTTTTAGATTTAAATTTTGTCATTTAATACATATCATTTCATATTTCAGATGGAAACTTGGGGCATTAATTTTCTCTTTGCAGATGGAGAAGCGCCAACTGCAAAGCTGAAGGTTTGCTAAGTCTGGCTCTATCCTTGCTCTTACAAACTGTAGTTCTGAGAAAAAGGAGCCTCGAGGGGGCGCTGTTTGACTATGGCATGAAAGGTCACTCTAATCCACTAGAAGCCTGAACAAAAGAAACTCATTTTTTGCAGCATATATTTGAAGCATCCACACTGCCTTTATACTAGCTTGGAAGTATTTTCCCCAAGCATGTTGGTGACGCCCTGTACCTATCGAATGTTGATTGAGGGACACCTACAACGCTGAATTTAGACAAAGACTGATAACTGCATGGCAGCTGACTCTGGGGGAGGAAATGGAGAAGAGAAGAGACTGACTTGGTGATACATGAAAATTTGACTAGTAAACTTCTACAGCAAAGTTTTCTTTGTTTTTTTGGGTTTTTTTTCTTTTTGCTTTTTTTGGGTCACACCCGGCGATGCACAGGAGTTACTCCTGGTTCATTTACTCAGGAGTTACTCCTGGCGGTGCTTGGGGGGACCATATGGGATGCTGGGAATCGAACCCGGGTCGGCTGCGTGCAAGGCAAACGCCCTACTCGCTGTGCTATTGCTCCAGCCCCAGCAAAGTTTTCTTTGATTATCCTTTCCTTTGTCATCTCCAAGGCCTATCTTGGAAGGATGGATTCACACATAAAAAGCCTTTGATACACCCACAAGAGATTTACACAAAGCAAGGTAGCCCGAACTTTTTCCTCTCTTGTTCCTGAACTAGTCAATGTTAATCTTCCATACATTATGGGAGCGACAAACTAAAATGCTCTGTTCTGAACAACATGGTCTGTTTGTTGGAAAGAAGAAAAGAATAGAGATGTTGCATTAGTTAGAATGAGAACACTTAAATCACTTAAATGTTGTTTTCTTAAAATGTGTAAATGTGAGGAGTGGGGGAGCAGGAGATCTCCCCCCCACCTTGGTTGGCCTGGCAGGAGTCCACCCTGGGGTCCCCTGCTGGCATCCAGGGGCAGGGCGTGCGGGAGAGCCCCTTCGTGTTGGCCAGGGAGGGACCTTTCCCGGGGCTCCCCTGCTGGCGTCCACAAGGGGAGGGGTTGCAGGAGAGGCCCCTAGTGTAGGCCAGGCAAGGGTCTCCTGGGGTCCCCTGCAGTTTGAACAGAAGTGTTCCCCCTGACTCCCCAAACAGGGTCTATTGTGGGGAAGGGGAGAACCATTGTCCTTTAGAGGGTGTGCGTCGGGCACGGAGGGGTTGACCGTGGGGTCCCCTGCTTGCGCTGCTTGCTGGGACCCCTGCTAGAGCCCACAAGGGGAGTGCAGGAGAGCCCCCTTGTGTTGGCCAGACAGGGGTTCCCTGCTGGCGTCAAGGGGGGAGGAGGAAGGGTGTGATTTGGAAAGAGTCCCCTCCTGTCAGCCAGGCAGGGCCAGTCCCCCGCTGGTGTCCACGAAGGGCTGGAGGCGGGAGAGCCCCCTCATATCGACCAGCAAAGGTCCCCCTGAGGTCCCCTGATGGTGTCCAGGAGGGGAGTGCGGGAGAGCCCCCTCGTGTGAGGGCCCCACTGGGTCCCCTGCAGGCGTCCAGGAGGAGGGATGGAGAGCGTGTGTGTCAGGGATGGGTCCCCCATGGCGTGTGAATTGTGTGCAAATGTGAGAAAGTGAAGTTTTCATCATTGGTATGTAGACTCATAGGCTTAGTTTTCTGGGTTGACTTAGTTTTCTGGATTTATTTAAATCCAGTCTAGATAAATAATAATTAATGGGTATTAGTGAGAAGTTTCTCTAAGAGTTGGGGCCATATCCAACAGATACCTAGCACGGTCTGAGCATTCTCCGAAGCTGTCTTTTTTATTACCCCTTTCCAATCCTGATTCTTATTTCCCCTCTTCAAATTGGTGGTCCCCTACTTTCATGCTCCAGACCCCCATTTACTCCATTTTTACTCCGTGGTTTCTTTGGAATATCTTGGGAGCCCCCAAAATACTACTATAGCACCAGATGGCAAATTCTGCTTGAGGGTCATCACAATAATTGATCGATGACTCAGTGTTTTCTCCTTCACCAGCATGTGCAGTTCCCCTGTAGAGCAAATTTCACCATCTCTCTGGGGACGCCGCCCAGGGCCTTAGCTTAGTGTCAATAGCTACTAATCCATTCCTGGTGGGAAATGCTCATGTCTGTCCTAAAACCCAGAGTTCTGGGCCAAGTTCTTAATTTTCCTGTGTAGATTCTGGCTATTCTCTGAGCATTCATATGATCCCATTTTTAGGTTCTGACCTCATTGTGACCTCAGGGATCATCAGGACCTTAAACTTCCATGCTTTTCCAGAAGGGCAAGAATGGACGTTTGTGATTGTGCAGGGTTATTCTGCATTTGAGTCAGTGATAGACACTTGAAATTTGTTCTCTTCAAAGGGAATGCCCTGCCACAGAGGCAGAGTGGGATGGGGGGGATGGGGTGTGGGCGGGATACTGGGATCAGTGGTGGTGGAGAATGGGCACTGGTGGAGGGATGGGCATTTGATCATTGTATAATTGAAACCCAAGCACAAAAATTTCTAAGTCTACAACTGTACCTGATATGTCTCACTAATAAAAAAAAAAAGAAATTTGTTCTCTTCGTCAACATTAACAACTTTATGAAGTAATTATTCCTAATTTAATTTCATAGGTTAAAAAAATGGAAGCTCAATTTTGGCTATTTTTGTGACCTAAAATTAACTTTCTGCTGCTTTCTTATAAAACCACATCATGATATTGGTTTTCAAAAGGGGGGTTTCTATAATATGCTTCAGGCTCAAAAGGTCCATAGAGGCTGAGAGAAAGAGAATGGCAGACAAGGTCATACCAACAGCCTCATTATATACTTAGGTATTATTCATTTGGGTACCAGACTTCTGCCAATGCTTTTTCCCTGAACAAGGGCTCTTCCAACTGCGCAAAACAAAACAAAACAAAACAAAACACCATTATTGCCACCATTACTTTCAAAAGCAGAATGTTTCACTGTAGAAAGCACGGCGCAACGATGCATGGCACCACAAGTTGTTTCTGTTGTTCAAATGTGATGTGGCATTAGAACACGGCTAGAAGTAAATGAGTTTTGCCATATGGTTCTTGAATATCTTTGTGTGTGTGTGTGTGTGTGTGTGTATTTATATATCTATATATAGATGCTCATTGCTTTTGGTTGGGGGCACACTTGGAGGATTAGGGCATATGATAAAGTTGCTCCTGGAGGTGCTCAGAGCACCATGCAGTGCCCGGAGCAAGCACAGGCCTCCCGCATGCAAATGAAGCACTTAGCCCGTTGAGCTGTCTCTCTCGCCCTGGAAGCACATTTTCTGCACCACTTTCTCCCCTGGAGTTGTTTATATAATGCCTTTGGTAAGCATTTCAAATTTCCTGAAACATTCCTAACTGGTTTAACTGAGGAAGTTTTGTTTCTAAGTGCAACGTCAAGGAAAAGAAAAGTTAGATGAAAGTCAATGGCATGCAGGAAATATTTGGAGGCATTTTTCTGTGAAAGTTAAAAAATAAGGCAGCAGTCATCAAGGAGATAGCTACCATAGGTCTCTGATGACCCAAGACTGACCTCCTCAGGCTCCTGTTTCTGCCCCTACGTGCACTCATGCTTATTGGCCTGAAAACAAGACTCTTCCTCTCTGCCAGATCTCTGAGATCCTCAGGTCTGCATGTCAGCAAGTTTAGTTCATGTGCTTTCCATTCCCTTATCCAAAGCCTGTCTCGGGACTCCACCCTGTCTTCTCGGGACTATTAGTGGATTGCCTTTCTTTCTTCTTTTCTTTTCTTTTCTTTTCTTTTCTTTTCTTTTCTTTTCTTTTCTCTTTCTTTCTTTCTTTCTTTCTTTCTTTCTTTCTTTCTTTCTTTCTTTCTTTCTTTCTTTTTTGCTTTTTGGGTCATACCCGGCAAGGCACAGGGGTTACTTCTGGCTCGACACTCAGGAATTACTCCTGGCAGTGCTCAGGGGACCATATAGGATGCTGGGAATCGAACCTGTGTCTACCGCATGCAAGGCAAATGCCCTACCTCCAGCCCCTGATTGCCTTTCTGTCATATCATTTCAACATTTACACATGCGCTGTCAGCAAACCGACTCGGTGGGCACGGAATGAAGCATCTCCTCTGGTGGGGTCCCATCGTTGGGTAAAATTTCAGCTGTTCCGTTTCAACGTAGAGGGACTGATTGATTACAGCCACAGCTGACAAATTTTAATACAGTGAAACCTAACGCACGCTAGGTGGCGCTCGATAGTAAGAGACACAGGACCAGAGCCAGGGATGCAATGTTAGGAGCCCCAGTAAGTAATGGTCTCCTTAAAATTCCTGGTGTGCTGCTCAGCATTGTGGAAGAAAACTCTGCCTGGAAGGAGTTCGAGGGGTCGCAGAAGCAGCCCCAGGGGGCTTGGTAGAGTCATCATTATTCTATGATTACAGCGGCAGATCAGACAGATGGGGGAAAGGCCTGAAGGGTATACGTGTGTGTGTGTGTGTGTGTGTGTGTGTGTGGACGAGGGGGGCATCATTCCTTTGTCTGGGCATTAGAGTGACACAACCTGCATATTCCAGTCATCCACCAGCACAGTTTTGGGGCTTCTAAGAATGGTTTTAAATTGTAGCACTGTAGCACTGTCCCATTGTTCATCGATTTGCTCGAGTGGGCACCAGTAATGTCTCCATTGTGGGACTTGTTGTTACTGTGTTTGGCATATCAAATACACCATGGGGAGCTTGCCAGTCTCTGCCATGTGGGCAGGATACTCTCGGTATTTGCTGAGCTCTCTGAGAGGGGCGAAGGAATCGAACCCTGGTCGGCCACCAGGGTGCAAGGCAAACGCCCTACCCGCTGCATAAATATCCCTACTCTATTCACTGTCAATGGTGCTCAGCTCTATACCCACAGATCGAAAGATAGAACTTGATGTATTTTTATGAATATTCATCTTCAAAGTTAATATTCATGAAAGCAAAGGCACCTCACACCCCAGAACTCTGATCAGTCTCACTGTTCAAGTGAGGAGTCTCACTGTTCCCGATTGGGGAGTCTACCTACTTTTAAGGTGCTACTTGGTGCTTAGGGCTGAGAATTAAAGTCTGGGGGAATAAACGTGGTCTTCCACTGAGTGTTCACTGGGGTATCCTGTAGCGACCCCCCCCCCCTCCTTCCAAGAAGTCCTGGCCTGCTCATTCCCCAAATCCTGAACACATTCTGGATTGTTTGCTGCAGACAATGGTCCTGAGGACCACACTGCCAGTGGTCAGCATCGAGGAAAAGCACCTTGTCCAGAAGACTGGGTTTCCTGCAACGGTCTGTGACCTAGAAAATGCAGCCCAGCAGGGCTAGGTTTGGATTCCCCTGGCCCCTTTCATTAAATGCGCTATTTAAACACAGTGATCACTCATGTCCCCGCAGCTCAGATATAATATAAGTCTCCTGCTCCAGGTTACCCACTAAATACAGGAAGACTGTTACCCAGCCCACTGGCACATAATTCCAGAACAATTGATGCAATACTATGACATAACGAAATTAAAGTCTACTTCTAAGTTCACGTTTCATTGTTATTTTATTATTAGCTCCAAAATGTTTTGCTTAAACATTTTGCTAAGGGGTAGGATTAGCCTAAGAATAATTATTCAATGATTAATAGCACACGGCATAGAACTGCACACATTTGCTCTGGAAAAGTTAACGATATGGGGTTGTTTTTTCTTTCACACAATATGAGAAAGTTAGGTTTTCATTTCCGTTCCCCCCCTTCTCGAGAACAACGGCTACCCCTATTTATAGTAGGTTCTCAGTCATTCCTTCTTGTGAGAGGATGTGTGACTTCCCATACAAATCTTGTCCTGGATCGGAACTGGTTGAAGAGTTGTTTCGGCTTAGCCGTTATTTGGAGGTACCAAAGGGAGGAATATGGGGGTACTAGGGCCTAACTGTGCTAGGGTTACTGATGAAAGACATGCTCTGATACGGGGGGCTGTAAAGCTGACCCCATGGTTGAACTAAAGGCCTGGGAGCTCATGAAGGACCCTGGGAGCATCTTACAAAAGTGCCTGGGAGCTTTGCAAAGCTCTGCTTGGGTGTGGAAAATGGATAACAGCATGAAACTCAGAGAGCAGTGAGAAGCCACCCAACGGCTTACAGGAAGTGGGTATGAACAGAAAATCCTGAGTGATGTCATTGGAGAGGGCAGAGGGTAGTAGCAGTGTCACCCAGAAACAGGACCAGGGATCCAGAGATGTGGGTGGACAAGGCGAAGATCCCTGTGACTACCCTGGCTTGAGAGGCCAGTGAGGCATAGAAAAGGGGTATGTGGAACCTTGGGATGTTTAGATCTGGTATATGTATTTTTTTGCTTCGTAAAAAATATAACAAAATATGTAAGAACTTGTACTCGGTGAGAGTAGAACTTAACGATTCATTTAGGAGGAATTAAACTGAAGTGGATTGCTACTTTTTCTAACTAGACTAAATAGACTGTCCACCCAGTCTATTTCGTCTATGTAGGGTTTAGGGTTTTAGGGTTGCAAAGGATGCCTTTTCATAGAGATGTGTAGGGAGCACAGCAAACTGCCTTTGAATCCCAGTGACAGACTTGGGAATTGTGTGATGTGATTAACCCAAGTTAATCAGGCTTCTCTGAAAGATAGGTTCTTCTGCAGTATGATGGGGGAAATAATGGCTGCTTGGCCTGGGATGTTTATTAAGGTTAAAGATAGTTTAATCATGCCGCATGGAGAGAGAGTACAGCGCGTTCGTGTTGGCCTTGCACGCGACTGGCCTCAGTTTGATGCCCAGCATCCTGTATAATCCCCCAAATACCACCAGGAGTGATTTCTGAGTGCAGAGCCAGGAGTAAGTCTTGAGAACCTCGAGGTGTGGCCCTCCCCCAAAAACAACAACAAAAAGATGATCATAGCTGACTGGAGATGGCTGAGTCGAGGCCTCGTAAGCTGGAACCCTGGGTTTAGTCCCCAGCACTGCATGTTTCCCCCTGTTGGGGGATAGATAGATCAGGTATACTTAGAATGTACCTAGAATGGGTTCCCTTAAGTTCAGTTTCTGCCACTTCCAGTGATCACTTGTGTGTGGCCAAGGTGTCCCAGCATTGCCTGCGAAGAAATAATAGCTGTCAGTCTTTTTGTTGCCCTTATTTTGATGACTGACATCTACCACCTTCTCAGGGCCGGTGACTACACAGGCGTCTTTCAAATGATACACTCTCCAGATAAGAAGCATGTGTTGATCCGCATTCTGGCTGGGAGCACTCCGGATGCCAGGCTGTAATTAGTGTCAATGTTCCCCAGCCTTCAGTCTGCCCGTTCTGAAGGAAGTCTCTGAGAATCTCAAGAGAGAATAAGTTATTTGTGATCGTGCATGTTTTGAAACCTTCAACCTGCACAACTAACTGGCATGAAAGCTGTCTGTGCTTCTGAAGAATTTTCATAGCTGCCTGAATGAAAGAAGGCTCACGCTGCCGGGCAGAGAGCGACCTAGAATACTGAGCAATGGTGATTGATTCAGGTTTTCAGTTGATAAATCACAGATAGCTTTAGCGTTGGTTCACACTTTATAGATCACGGATTCATTTACTCAGAGTTTTCCAAAGGTGAGTGGCAGACCGCAGGAAGTCAAAACAGTATCTTCTCCAAGACAGCTGCATCTCTGTGGATAGTATTAGAATTAATTGGTAGCTGACCCTCATTTTGAGGATACATGTCCAGGAATTCAGATATTGACGGAATGTGGAAGGATTCTGACTTAGAATCGCATGAGGGGGCCAGATTGACAATGAACAGGTAATGCATTTGTGCACAGCTGAGCCAGGTTCAACCCCTGGGTACCCCATATGGTCCCCTAAGCCCCCAGGAGTGATCTTTGAACACAGAGCTCAGGAACAAGCCCCGAAGATCATGTGGGGTAGCACTGTAGCACTGTCCTCCTGTTGTTCATCGATTTGCTCGAGCAGGCCCAGTAACGTCTCCATTGTGAGATTTGTTGTTACTGTGTTTGGCATATTGAATACGTCACGGGTAGCTTGCCAGGTTTTGCCATGTGGGCGAGATACTCTCAGTAGCTTGCCGGGCTCTCTGAGAAGGGCAGACGAATCAAACCTGGGTCGGCCAGGTGCAGGGCAAACGCCCTATTGCTGATCTATAAATTCAAAAACTGGTTATATTGTGGGGTAGCACCCCCCAAACAAAAATCAAGGAGTTCATGTGAAAAGTGTCAGATTCTCTCTTCTCTGGTGCTCAAAATCTTTAGTGGAAAAGTCTCCCCTCCACCCCACCCAGCATAATTGCCGCAAACTATATTTTTTTAAACCCTGGAATTTGGCCAAAAGAAAAGTAAAAGATCTTTTTATTTTGTTTTAATTATAGTTTTAAATTTTGCAAACGGAACTAAGTAACTGGTCTGTCTAGGATTTGCCTATAAATATAGTACAATTGAAGTTCACCACAGAAACATTAAATCCTCTGGTCAAGACCACCATCGAACGCCCCTCAGCTTGGCTAACCCTCTGACAGGCTTCACAGAACTCTGGGTACCTGCCTTCCCATTTCGGAGTGCATTTCTCTTAGAAAACTTGTAACTGTCCCTTCTTTCTGTCCCTTTGAAAGTCAAATCTTGAAAGCTTCTTGCCAGTATTAAAGCTCTGGCTCTTTCTCAGGACTGGTAGCGAATCACCAGGAAAGATGATCTTTTCTCCGGGATTTGCGGGAGATCAGAGCCTTGCTTTGAACTGCCAGCCTTAGCTGGACAGGGCAAGTTCATTTTCTCATTTCCCATCTCCTCCCAACTTCACTGAAACCTGGCTTTTGTCACACCCCGAGTGTCTTTTACAAGATTTTCGAAACTTTGCCAAGATTTTCAGCCTCTGAGTTATCTACGTGGATAACTAGGTCCTCGATATCTGTGTCCCCATTGGCTATTTGCTCAGAGCTGCTGATCAGACACTCCCCGGCCTCTCATTCCCCGGCTTTTGCAGTCTTGTGGCTTCTGTGACATAATCCTCTCCTGGTTGCCCTCCCTCTCTTTGGCGCCTTTACTGAGAGTTCCTCTAGTTTCTCATTAAGTCTTGGCGGTTCTCAGAGTTCCCTTCCCAGTCACATTTCCATTTCTCCTCCTTCAGCTACAAGTTGCCTTAAGCCTTTTGAAACGTCTTTGGATTCCAGTTTCCCCCAAATTGTACTTCTAGCTCTGGCCTTGGCCCTGACCTCCAGACACCTACTTGATGAACTAGATCAGTCAACTTTCTCTTCATTTCCTGAAAAATGGGTCTCCCTCTAAAGTCTTTTTGGAATCATTTTATAATCATCTGATATATTATTAATTTTTTCATTACCGTTCATCACTTGAACTTAAAAATTAATCTTTGTATGCTTTGTACATCCCTGTATATGTATACTACATACCTGTATATATAGATACATATAGGTAGCTACATATTTTTTGCTAAATTATTTTCAAGCTGGAGCTGTTTTATGAAAAATAAACTATATACTTCTACCTTATAATCTTGAGAACATTGTGAAGACCACATAATAGCATGAAGACTTGGACTTTTACAACAAGTTTTGAAATTTCACCTTAAAAGCCATGAGAAAAATAGAAGTAGAACACCACAGTAGAGGCAAACAGAGGGACAGTTAGTGTTAAATGCACTGATATTGCCTTGATTTCCCTTTCTTCTTGACTGAGCACTCTCTACTTCTAACTTGACACCCAACATCGCTACCACGGTAGAATAAGTGCAGAAATGTCTACTTCTTCCTGTCCTTTCTAAAACCATCCTCTTATGCCCTAATGATGCACAATATTGCCATCTGTCAGGAAGCCTGCTATGACATCACCTCACTCTGGATTAGTAATTGTTGATTTTCCCTTGTAAGGGGGTTGGACTTGCTGCACTTGGCTTCTGGTGACCATAGGAGGCCGTGAGCCTGGGCTGAAAGACAAACTGAGTACATGCTCTGCACGCATAAGTCAGGTTTGATCCCTGGCACCACCTGACTCACCGAGCATCCCTGGGAGCAATTCCTAGAGGAGAGACAGAACACCTCCAGGTGTGGTTCCCCTCTCTAAAGAATAGTGCCTGGCCCATGGTAATA
Organism: Sorex fumeus; assembly: GCF_029834395.1. Lineage (NCBI taxonomy): Eukaryota > Metazoa > Chordata > Mammalia > Eulipotyphla > Soricidae > Sorex > Sorex fumeus. Next base: position 8,835,220 of record NW_026606065.1, on the reverse strand, counting down.
ATCCTCTATGTTCACTGAATGTAAGAATAAACAGATTGATGATGAGTACATTTTCATTTAATCATACAATTTTTTTTTTTGTAACAGCAAAGATAAGAGCCAGAGAGAATAGAGACTGGGAAGTCTTTGATGGTTTAAGAAAAAATCAACATTTGGAAACAAGGACAAGAAGAATTGGCCAAAGGATCTTTAGTGTCACACTAGAGCACAACCAGTGCCACCTGGCACACACAGATAATTCCCTGCGTGTCAGTATATGAGCTTAGAAAGGTTTTCACATTCTAAGATGGTTATAAAAGCACCCCCATAATGTCCTTAAAAAATCGCTTCTCCCTTCTTCTGTGCTGCTTTGATGACCAAGGTCACACGTTTAGATGTGGTGCTCACATAGTTTCCACACTTATTTATGTGTGCTGGAGACTGTACACTTTGTTGTGGTGCCAAGAATTTCAAGCAGCAGAAGATTGCACTTAGCTTGTGGGGGAATCAGAGACCAAATTGAGGTCTCATGCCTGCAAAAGATACCTGCAAAAGAGAGCTTTACCACGAGGTTTCCCTGTACACCAGTGGTCTTAATTTTCCTTACAGCTCATAAAGCCTAAGGCATCTGGCCCTTTAAGAACAACTTTGCTGACCTCCAGAGAACCTTGTTTGATTTACCATTTACTATTGATTCTGGCATCTTACAACTCCATAGACTCAGAAGCTAATGGATAGAAAATGGAAGACACAATGTATTGAGCTGAATCTTATCATACTCCTTTGTTTCCTGGCTATTCAAATTCAGTATTTCCATGTCCTCTTTAAACCAGATTTATCATCCACACAATCCCCTTATTCAAGAGTTACAGAAAGCTTGATATATGCGCACAGTCTTGATAGATGTCCACAGTTATTTGCACGACAGTGATGCTTTTCACCAGTCTAAGTTGGGCAAGCGAGAAGGCTGGGTAGGACCAAAGACTTCGGGATCGTTGATCCCGAGACATGAGACCCTCCTGTGTTCATGGTCCTAGTTCTGATTTCCTGTTTAACTCAAGAAGATGGAAAGGAGAGCCAAAAGGGGTATGACATCCAGTAATTCAGTTTTTATAATTATTAGTTGAGGGTCTCATGTGGTACTCTGAGATTAGGTCACTTACTGGGGGTGGGTAGGGGGAGCACAGGGCTTCATGGATCCAATTCAGTGCTTCTCCCCTGAAACACTATACCCCTACCTCTCAGTAATTCAGAATTGTTGTTTGGCCACCCTGGGTGGGGGAAGGTTAAATTTCTAGGATGCAATTACTTTTTTTTTTTTTTTTTTGCTTTTTGGGTCACACCCGGCAATGCACAGGGGTTACTCCTGGCTCTGCACTCAGGAATTACTCCAGGCAGTGCTTGGGGGACCATATGGGATGCTGGGAATTGAACCCGGGTCGGCCACATGCAAGGCAAACGCCCTACCCACTGTGCTATCTCTCCAGTCCCAAATTAGATTTTTAAATTTTTTCTTTTTGGGTCACACCCAGTGATGCTCAGGGATTATTCCTGGATCTGCACTCAGAAAGTATTTCTGGCGGTGCTTGGGGGACCATATGGGATGCTGGGGATCGAACCCAGGTCAATCACTTGCAAGGCAAACACCCTACCTGCTGTGCTATCACTCCAGCCCCGCAATTACTCATTTTCCCAGGATCCTTTCCTGGGCTTCTCTTCCATAGACAAAGTGAAGCATGGGATATGGGATTTTCAGCAACTGGCCTCTTTTTCCCTTAGGAGCTTTCTCCTTTAAATTATTTCTCATGGAGAGTTTTCTCAGCAGATTATACCAGCACCCAGGAGTCAAGCAAATACAATATGGAGCCAGAAGTTTGCTAAGCAACTTTCCTGATTCAGGGAATCAGAATCCTGCAGATCTCCTGAAAATCACTCTGGGGAAAGGCAGTGGTGTCTCCAGGCCAAGCCACTGACACTGGGCAGGACCATGCCAAACCCTGAAACCAGGCGTTGTGTAACTTAGAATTTGAGTCCTTGTTCTCCAGGAACTTGAAGTAATTATCTTCACTCAGGGTCAAGGGACCTGCGAGGCAGCAAGGCGCATTGCTTCTACTGTTTGGTTGTACTCAGAGGATATTTCCATCAGCACGCCTGTCAATCACCATGACAGCTTATACTCTAATATACACCTAAAAGAAAATCTGGACCAGTCAGTCATACTGGAAAACTAGGAACAAAATACAAAATAGCTGTCATATTGCTAAACAGTTTTTAAAAAACCAAACAAACCAGTAAAACGATTGAAAAATAATTGGCACATTTTCCCTTCAAAAAACAGTCTAGACACATGGACCAAGGAGAGAGAATAAGGGCTAAGGTACTTATCTTGCATGCAGCAACCCGGGATCAACCCCCCTACAACATATAGTCTCCAAGCATTGCCAGAAATTAACCCCTGACCACTGCTGGGCTTAGCCTCTCCAAACGGAAAAAACCCTCAAATCTAGAGACCTGTTTCTTCTGTAATCAAACTAGTAATTTTGTACACACTTTTCTAAGCTTAAATTGTACAAGAGAAAAGGTGCTAGAAACATTTTACTGTTACACACATTTTCCTTTAAGGGCAGCATTTCAAATTCCTTATCAGAGAAATTTTATAAGATGTGCAGATTTATTGGAGTAAGAAATGAACTTGCTTGGAAAAAATGGTTTCTGAGATTTGGTCTTGTCTAATCCGGGATGGGAGCCAGGCTGTACGCAGGGAGGAGAATGAGCACTGCGTGATGGCAGAGTTGGGGCTGGAGGTGTTGAGGAATATGGTGTCTGACTGGGTCGCAGACTATCCTTGGTAGTCACCCTACCCCAGTATGGGCCCACATGGCCAGTGTCCTGATTTTTTAACAGCTGGTACTGACCATTATCTCCTTAACTGAACTCTGTTCAGGCTTCCCTGAACTATTGAACTTAATGTACATTTGGGGAACTTCCACATTAGTCTCTTCATCGTCCAATATTTTTGGAGGGTGTGTGCATACCCAAGGGTGCTCAGGAATTACCCCTAACTCTGTGCTTTGAGTCACTCCTGGTGACGCTTGGGGGACCTTAGGCAGGTGCTGGGGATTGAACTGGGTTTGGCAAGGTGCAAGGCAAGTTCCTTAAGCACTGGACTATTTGTCTGACCTTCATTGTCGAATTTTAGCAAGAATATTGTTTGGTTGGTGTTGGAATACAAGGAGCTTAGGTTTATCAGGTTACACCCATCACAGTGCTCCCGAGTCACTCCCATTCCTTTGTTTGTCTCTAACCACTTCTTTGTTCTCTTTTCTGCAACCCGTTAGTCAGCTTTTCCCCTAATCAGAATGTGTTAATTTGTAAGGTCAGATAAGACACTGAACTTGTATTGTAAGTTAATATTGCCTTTCTCTTCTCCTCATGTCTTTTGAATAGTTTACTTAAATGCAATGTCCTTTTTGTATAGATATAGGAAGACAATTAATATTATGCTTTGTAACTTAGGATTTAATTGGCTTTGAACATTATTCACTCCTGGGCATCTGCTTTCCCAACTTAAGCCTCAGTTGCCCTCACTTCCTAGCGCTCTCAAAAGCAGGGTTCTGACGTGGGACTAGATGGAACCAGGGCAAGCAGGTAAGCTATGTGCTACCCGGGCATCGAGATGGGCCAGGCCAAAGTGCCACAATTCTTAACTATAAGTTAGGAGTTTGATCACAGACAAATGCTGTCATGATCCGAAAGTAACAGCGAGACTAGGACCCTGCTAGGGATAGGAAAGACTATGTGGCCTGAGCACTGCAGTCTGAGATCGAGATGGCCCTAGGAGAGCAATTCTATAAGCTTAAAGTATTTCTTACTGTGGCCATACAAAATGATTTATATTATGTGTGCTTCTATGTTGGTTGGACAAGGAGAAGAGAAACACACCCAGGGGATTCCGCTCTAGGGTGGGTAGATCTGCTAAATGAGAATCTGTCCTAGATCTAAGCGGCTTTCCCGTGTCTCCTGACTAGTTTGGATGAGGCTGAACATTTCTCCCCTTCAAACTGCCTTCAGAAAATAATTTCAGTGTATTGTAAGAGGCAGTTTCTCTTTTCTCACAGAAATCTCAGGTGCTAGCCATGCCTGATCTTTGGGATGTAGATTCCCAGCTCTAGCCAGGCTAGTCTTTGGGATGCAAAGCTCAGATACTTGTCTTTGGGATGAAGTTTCCAAGCTCTACCAGACTGGTCTTTGGGATGCAAATCCAAGTGCTTGTAGCTTGTGGAAGGTTTCAGTCTTGGTTTTGTATCTTCTTTCTGGGGGGACTAAAATTACTGGCCGGTAGATGTAAAGAAACAATGTATGTTTTGCCGCCTCAATGTTCTTTCTGTAACTCCTTTTGATGACATCACTGTATTGCGCCCTTTAGAGGTACCATGATCTATATAAGGAGATTTTCTGGGCTCTCTGGGGGAATAGTGCTTTAGAGAACCTGGGGTGATGTGCTGAGAGAACCGAAGAGACAGGTCTGAGAGAATGGGGACACAGGCTGGGAGAATTTAAGGAACGTGTGCTTGAGAGATCCTGGGCCCTCCGTGACATAAGTTTCTTCCTTGTAATAAACTGCAACTAAGACCAACCAGCCTGGCCCTCGTTTCCTTCCTTCGCCTGCCCATCGCCATCGACCTCCCTGGAGAGGGGAAAACGGTGTGAGACTACCGAACGTGGGCGGTGGGAGAGATAGGCCGCTGCCATCCCTTTGCCGTTTCTTTTTTGTGTTTACACAAGTTGGCTTAGCTAGATTTTCCCTTCTTCCAATTCTGATCGTGTTAAATAGCTAGCCAGTTTCTTCCACTATTGCTCTTGCCCCATGAGATGGATGATCAAGCTGACTTGCCTTAAGTAAGACTCCATTTAAAGTTAGCCAGAGTCTCCTCTTTTTTTTATTTTTTAAATTTCTTTATTCCAAAGGCTTTTTTTTTTTTTTAGTGAGTCACCGTGAGGTACAGTTACAGGTTTATAAACGTTCGTACTTGCGTTTCAGTCATATAATGATCGAGTACCCATCCCTCCATCAGTGCCCATTTCCCATCACCAATGGTTCCAGTATCCCTCCTACCACCCCCACCCCGTCCCCTCCACCCTACCCCACCTCTGTGGCAGGGCATTCCCTCTTGCTCTCTTCTCTCTCTCTTTGGGTGTTGTGGTTTGCAATAGAGGTATTAAGTGGCCATCATGTTTGGTCTATAGTCTACTTTCAGCCTGCATCTCCCATCCCGAGCGGACCCTCCTAGCACCCTTTACTTGGTGGTCCCTTCTCTATCTGAGCTGCCTTTTCCCTTAGCATGTGAGGCCTGCTTCTAAGCTGTGGAGTGATCCTTCTAGTACTTATCTCTCAGAGTCCCCTCTTATCCTCGATGTTCTTAGTAATTTTCTTTTCCCTAGCTCTCATCCTGCCACTTGGATAGAAATTCTCACTTGCCCATGCTGCATTTGAAGTTGAGTCTAGTCTTTCTCTCCCACTGCGTAGCCCCACTGCAGTGGTCCCAGCTGGAATAGTCTTTTATGTTCCCTTTAACAAGTGCCTTTCTTGAACTGGCCTGATGTCTTCCTGGCTGCTGCAGTCAATCAGCACAGGCAGACTCTGTCTGCACAAGACTAGCCCAGAGGGGCTAGAATTCATTACATTAATATCTAACCCAACATTCTGTCTTATGGTCTGGGTCCAGATTTCAATGAAATGGGATTTAAAGCGAAACTCAGTGCTTTCAGTAGGCAGGGGGAGTAGGTCATTTCTTAGTGACCTCCAGACTCAGAATCTTAGCTAAGTCTGGCATAATAGAAAACGCTTGTTTAGAAGACGCCATGACTGAACCAAAAAGGAGAATCTTTGATCCCAGCATCTCTTAAGACCTACCTCCCTCTTTGGCCGCATTGCAAATTCATTTGTGTGGCACTGATGTTGGTGCACGACCCTATTATATGGTGGTAGATGAATGCTTGTTTTGGATTAAGAGTAGAAGACTCTCAGTGCTGGAGCAATAGCACAGGGGGTAGGGCTTTTGCCTTGCATGCGGCTGACCCAGGTTCGTTTCCCAGCATCCCATATGGTCCCCCGAGCACCGCCAGGGGTCATTCCTGAGTGCAAAGCCAGGAGTAACCCCTGAGCAACGCCGGGTGTGACCCAAAAAGCAAAAAAAAAAAAAAAGAGAGAGAGAGAGAGTAGAAGACTCTCAACGTGTGATCAGCAAGTGTTGGCTGGGAGCACGTTTGAATCTACCCTTTGCCTCTGGGGAATAATTTAATTTGAATCTATTGCTGTGAGTGAGAGTGTGAATACCCAACTCCACTCCTTCTGTCTTCCCATCCTTCTTCCTTTCCTATTTCTGTTTATTAAAGGGAAGACTTTTTCAAGTTACACTGACACTTCTCGCTGTAAATAGGAATCTTTCCAACATTAGGTCTATTCACTGAAACTTGCATTGGAAAGTCATAAAGCTTGTGGCTTATTTTTAATTTTTCTTTTTTCTTTTTTTGCTTTTTTGCTTTTTTGGGTCACACCCGGCGATGCACAGGAGTTACTCCTGGTTCATGCACTCAGAAATCTCTCCTTGCAGTGCTCGGGGGACCATATGGGATGCTGGGAATCGAACCTGGGTCTGCCGCGTGCAAGGCAAATGCCCTACCTGCTGTGCGATTGCTCCAGCCCCTTATTTTTAACTTTTCTAAAATTTTATTTGGTCTTTTAGTTCTGCAGCTGTCCAACCCCTTTGGTTCAGGTATTGCCCACGTCATCGGCAGCTTCTTCCCAGCCATTTCCTGGCAGACTTCTCTCATTCATTCATTCATTCTGTGAATTTTCACTGAATTAAGCATCCACATTTTCTCACTGTCAGCAAGAAATCGAGGAAGGAAATGTTCTTGAGTTTTGAGTACTCTCTGGCTGGGGCTGGGAGGTGGGGCATGCTGGGGTGATAACGTACAGGACTGCGTACATGCCTTGTATGCATGAACCCCACATTCTGCAACGTAATGAACCTGCCCAGCACCACTGCAATGGGTTTGGGGGTTCCAGCACCTCCGGCCCCTTGCCCTGGGTCAGGCCCTTGCTAATAGCCTGGCTCTTGTGGGGAGGGCTTCTTTCCAAGCACTGCTGGGCAGGTTGCATCCTCCAGAGGCAGAAATTGGGCGATCATGCTACCTCACAGTACACCAGGTAGTCTGGAGTCACTTTTTGGCCCTCAGCATAAATTCAGCTCCAGTAAGAGCTGGAACTGATGTTTGCTTCATGGCCTGGTGGCTGCCATCTGGCTTCTGAGAGGGAGAGCTGGCTAGCAGAGTTTGTCAGAGGAAATTAGTGAAAATCATTTCAGTTCCAATCCCACATGAAATAACTTCTCATGGTCACACCCACCAACTGGCCCCCTGGCGCCGTGTAATCCCATCAGTGGCCAACACTCTGAGACTATAAAAACCAGCTCCTGGAGGAGAAGAGCGCAGTCTTCTGCCCCCGCGCCTGGCTATTCCTCGCCGGGGCCCCTTGGAGGGGAGCGGGTTGAGCTTTCCTCCCTGCCCTGGCCAGGGCCCCGGCAGCCGAAGACCTCCAGGACCAGCCACCAACATGCTGAGACCACTCTCCGCACACCTGAAGGTACCAGCAGAGGGACAAAGCCACGTGGGTTCCGGGGCCGAGATCTCCAAGCCTACTCGGATTGGAGTCGAGCATCCTCCACCCAGATCCTCCAAATTCCAGTAGGCGGGGGTCACACCCACCAACTGGCCCCCTGGCGCCGTGTAATCCCATCAGCGGCCAACACTCTGAGACTATAAAAACCAGCTCCCGGAACCTTATCATGACATCTTATCATGACATCTCATTCCTACTTTGACAAACTGGCAGGCTACCGAATGTAGCCTGCCCACAGGGCAGAGTCTGGCAAACTCCCCGTGGCGTACCCAATATGCCAAATACCAGTAACAATGATGGGTCTCATTCTCCTAAAGAGCCTTGAATATAACCTCAGGGTCAGGATGAAGGAGATGTTACTGGGGCCTGCTCGAGGCAATCGATGAATAACAGGATGATCTGTGATCTGTGATCTGGTACTTTGCTATTGTCACTGGGCCCCCATGCAGTTGATATATTATTCCCCACTAATAATAGTAGATGATACTATGGCTATTAGTATATGTTAAATAGAGCAAATGTTATGTTAGTGGATGCTCACTATTCTGTGTGGAAATTAAATCTGCTGTTAGCACACAGGAGTCCCTGCGTCACTCTGCTCTTTCTTTCCACAGGAGTCTCCTCAGACACTGCTGGCATTGACTACTAGCTGCCTGCCTGTTTTTGGTGCCTATGTTGAGAAATCTGTCCCCTTACAAAATGTGGTTTGCCCTGCTCAGTGTAATAGCCTACATTTACCTTTCTATTATTGTATGGGTCTTTAAAAAGACTGTCGGGGCTGGAGAGATAGCACAGCGGGTAGGGCGTTTGCCTTGCACGCAGCTGACCCATGTTCAATTCCCAGCATCCCATATGGTCCCCTGAGCACAGCCAGGGGTTATTCTTGAGTGCAGAGCCAGGAGTAACCCCTGTGCATCGCCGGGTATGACCCTAAAAGACAAAAAAAGAAAAAAAAAGACTGTCAATTCCTCTAAGAAGGAAGAGGAAAAGTTGGGTTCTCATTCTGAAGCGGGTGGGTAGACAACTGGGATGGGGGGATGGGGCTGGAGTGTGGATCAAATAAATTGTTCTCTGGCACCAACCTAAAGGCATGAAGTCTGGAAACTTATTTCAATGCAGAAACAAAGGTCTCTGGACCCTCTGAGAGAAAAAAACTCTAACAGAAAAAAAAAATCAGACTGTAATAAGAATATGAAAGAAGACTACCAAAAGTTCCAGAATCTTCCCCTTGATAGCACAGGGGCACTGAGTCTTTTTTTTTTTTTTTTGGCTTTTGGGTTATACCTGGTGATGCACAGGGGTTACTCCTGGCTCATGCACTCAGGAATTACTCCTGGCAGTGCTCAGAGGACCATATGAGATGCTGGGAATCGAACCTGGGTCGGCTGCAAGCAGGGCAAATGCCCTACCCCGCTCTAGCGCTGCATCAGATTCTTATCTGCATAGAAAATCCCAAGTCTGGGCAGTTTGGGAAAAATCCCTATAAAATGAATGTTGCTGAGGCAAGCAGGGTACATTCCCCAGTATTGGAATTTGCTGGCATCTCAACTTTGGGTGCACTCTTTATTCTTTTCCCTTGTAGAGAGTTTCTCTCCGCCTCTCTCTGTGTTTCATATTTCCTGAAAAAGGTATTTTTTTACCTCCCTATTTGTCTCCTTCTTGGAAGAATCGTATTTTTACAATGATCCCTTGCTCCAGCCTTGAGGTCATAACTCTGAGCACTGGGTGGTGGGGACAAGTTCCCTGCTGTGAACCTCAGGTGCAGTTTGATGGCTGTCCAAGGAGGCTAGTAGGACAGCAGTATCCACACGGTGCAGGACCTTATAGCTGATTGCCTCAGTCTACATTCTCCCAGGTCCTTCCCGCTGTGGATGGAAATGGGTCGGACAGGAAAGTGGTAGCATGTACTCTCTCTCTCCTCATTTCAGTAAAGGTACCAATAACTTTTGGGGAGACAGCCAGAAGTTACCTGACAACACCTCCAAGTATGATCACGATCATCCTGTTGTTCGTCAATTGCCTCGAGCAGGCACCAGTAATGTCTCCTTCGTCCTAGCCCTGAGATTTTAAAAAGTGCCATATTCAAGGCTCTTTCAGGGCTAGGAGAATGAGACCCATCATTGTTATTGGTATTTGGTATATTGGGTACGCCACGGGGAGTCTGCCAGACTCTGCTGTGTGGGCAGGTTACATTCGGTAGCCTGCCAGGTTGTCCACAAGTAAGAATGAGATAATAAGATGTCGTGCAGCTGCGAATGTGGCCACGCGCTTCTGGGAGCTGGGTTTTGTACTCTCTGGGTCTTGGCCGTTGATGGGATTACACAGCGCCAGGGGGTCAGTTGGTTGGGTGGGTGTGACCACTGCCTACTGGAAGATGGAGGATCTGGGTGGAGGATCCTCAGCCCTGATCCAAGCAGGCTTGGAGATCTCAGTCCCAGGACCCGCATGCCTGTGTTCCTCTGCCGGTACCTTCATGCGTGTGGAGAGTGGTCTCAGCATGGTGGTGGCTGGTTCTGGAGGTCTTCGGCTGCTGGAGCTCTGCTCGGGGTGGGGAGGGAAACTCAACCCACCCCCCTCGAAGGGGTCCCGGCAAGGGCAGCCAGGTGCAGGGGCAGGAGATGGCGCTGTTCTCTTCCGGGAGCTTGGTTTTGTAGTCTCGGGGTCTTGGCTCCAAGTACACCTTGCTATTTCTCCCTCTATACGCGCCTGTTTTCTTTTCAATTAATTAAAGAACTTGGTCTCCTGGTCCTCACTGGCAGGGGCTCCCAGGCTCCTTTTCGGTTCTCAGGCAGTTTTCAGAGGAAAAGGCAGTTTCTTAATAGCTTTTAGGAGGTCTTTGATTTTCCAGGGGATCCAAAGGGTTTTCTCAGCTGACCTGGTTCAGAGGTAAACAGGGCCAGGCTCGGTGCCTGAGGGTGCTCAGTCTTTTTTAATGATCCTGTTTACTAAGGCAGGAGGTAATTTTCTTACAGTTCTGCTCAAAGATAAGTGTGCAGCAGAGCCTTATTGTTTTGCATTTTGCCCAAGGCCTCTCCTGCCTTCATTGTGAGTCCTCAAAAAGCCAGAGAGCCTGTTCAAGATTCACTTCACTAATTCATAGTCAATTAGGAGGCTTTGTTTTGAACTTGACCTGGAGGTGGTTGTTGGCTATAAATTTAGAGCCTCCCGCTTCATCAGCCCCTCTCCACTCCAGAGAATTAAACAGCCTCCTTCAATTGGTAGCAGAAATTTGAAACGAACCCAATTTGGGTATAGCTGGCCTCAATAGAATGTATACTGTGCTTTATTAAGAGAACAAACTTTTGCTTTTTCTTTATTATGTAGCTTTGAGCTAAGCCCCCAAATGTTCTCTTCTCATTTAACTCTTCCTTATTTTAATCTGCTCTTGGAAGCTGATCTAGAGAGGATTTATCAACCAGAGCTACCTATGGCCTGTCAGTGCAAAGATATTCTAAGGGAGCCATAGGTGAAAATCACATAAATGGGGGCCCTGGCATGGGTGGCAACAGGTAAGACTGGGCTGGCCACTGGAAGGAGGCAAGTAAGTAGGGTCTTATGATTAGAAAAGGCTGTGAAACACTGGTCTCGAATGTATACAAGGGGAAAACATTTTTCTTTGATGATGGTTAAGTGGCTTTCCCTCCAAGTTTGGAGTTGGTCCACTTTATCATGTGAGGCAGAATCCACTTTAAGACCAAAACTCAGCAGGCCTAAGTTTCAGTTTCCCCTATCAGAAAGTCCTGACTTCTCAGACAACAATAGCATCCAGCTCTAGCTAGGGTCCAAGTCTCGTCCAAACATGATGGAGTCTTGACAAGGACCCCTACTCCAAATCACAAGCAGTTTATATAGGGTTCAGCGTTAAGAGCAGCTTATATACTGGTCTATTTTTAGCATTGGCCTTATTACAATGGTGGTCAGCAATTAGGCATTGGTTAGCAGCAGTTTCTAAGGAGGGTGCAGTGACCCTTCATGACGGGCCAGACCCAACTACCCAATTCCTTATCTTGGCAAATGACTCAGCTGGGAGTTTACCAGAAACTGCAAGTCCTGCTTTGGGGAAACAGAAACTGAGGTCTAGTTGGGACTTACTGTTAGCTGCAGCCTGTCATGGCTGCTAAGAGGCATGCTTTTTGGGGCCTCACAGTATCTGGTTTGGTCAATGTGCGAGCGAAACTTCCTTCCCAGAACATCACTGTATCACTGTCCTCCCATTGTTCATCGATTTGCTCGAGCGGGCCCAGTAACGTCTCCATCATGAGACTTGTTGTTACTGTGTTTGGCATATCAATGCGTCAGAGTTAGCTTGCTAGGTTTTGCCGTGTGGGCGAAATACTCTCGGTAGCTTGCCAGGCTCTCCGAGAGGGGCAGAGGAATAGAACCTGGCTCGTCAGGGCCGGCTGTGCGCAAGGCAAACGCCCTACCACTGTGCTATCGCTCCAGCCCTCCCAGAACATAAGAATCATAAATTGTAAGTATGAGGGGGTGATTCTGTTCATTAACTGACTGCAACGTGGCTTTTTAAACTTCTCTTGGTAAAAACAGGAGCTCCACCACTGATTTTCATCCCTGACCCTTAGGAGTTTTTTTCAGGTAAGAATCTCTCAGGAGATGGGTACTCAATCATCGTATGACTGAAATGCAAGCACAAAAGTTTGTAAGTCTGTAACTGTATCTCATGGTGATTCACTAATAAAAAATTAAATAAAAAAAAGAAAAGAATCCCTCAGGATGTCACAGGTCACCGAGAAAATGCTTTTGACTTCTAGACAAATGTAAATTAGCTTGGTTGTGAGTTAGATAAAAAACAAATCTTTTATGCACAGCAAAAGTTTGAACATTAAAGGGAAAAGAACTCTCTCAGGCTGTGAAGTAAGAAGTTTGCTTATTTGGATTTTTCTTTCTGTTTTTGGCCTTCACCTGATGGTGCTCAGGGATTACTCTTTATTCAGTGCTCAGAGAGTTACCCCTGCTGATGCTCAGGAGGTTATGTGGTATCAGGGATTTAACATGAGTCTTCTGCATGAAAAGCATGTACTGCATCTTACTGACTCCCTTATTTGCTTCTTTTTAAAATTTTCTTCTAATGTAGGAAAAGTTAATAACTGCCTCTCTTAGGAAACTTTTTCTGTTACGTGAACCATAGCTTTAAGCTGATTTTCCAAGTGTGATTTTAATTTTTCTAGTCTCAAACTGAACTGCATGTTTAAACGAGTAAACAGGGACAAAGGAAATCTATGATTTCCTTGCTTTTATTCTTTTACCTGGTTCAACGTTGAGAGAGTAGCTGTCTATTTCCAAATCTAGTTGTTGGGATCCAAGAAAATGAAGACCTCGTGTCTTGTGCTGGCGCTAGCGTCGAGTGAACAGAGACAGCTCAGGACAGGATAGTAAGTTTATTAGAGGCTCAGCGTTGAGGACCCCCAAGTCAGAAGAGAAAGAGACCTGGAGCCCCATTTGCTGAGAGGGTCTCTCTTTTATCCTCTAAAGGTGGGCAACCGTGTATGTACATTTTTAGTGAAATAGGAGATAGAGGTAATTGACAAAAAACAATTAATGCATCTTTCCCGCAGAGTATGGGCTTCAGGCGCTCAAAGGGGAAACAGTTGGGGTCAGTCTATCTTGCCCACTTGGTGTGCTCTTCAGGTGTCGTTTCTCGTGTGCTCCCATAAATCTGTCCAGTACTGTATGGGCCCAGTATACTCCCAGAAATCCGGTGGGCTCTTAACTCCATTTAATTGGGGTCATAGAAGGAATGCTTCTCTCTCTCTCTCTTTTTTTTTTTTTTTGCTTTTTGGGTCACACCTGGAGATGCACAGGGGTTACTCCTGGTTCATATACTCAAGTACTACTCCTGGCAGTGCTTGGGGGACCATGTGGGATGCTGAGAATTGAACTCAGGTCAGCCGCGTGCAAGGCGAACGCCCTACCTGCTGTGCTATCGCTCCAGCCCCAGGAATGCTTCTCTCTCTTTTTTTTTAATTTAAAAAATTTTTTTTATTAAAAAATTTTTTAATAGTGAGGCATCGTGAGGTACAGTTGCAGACTTACACATTTTTGTGCTTGGGTTTCAATTATACAATGATCAAATACTATCCCTCCACCAGTGCCCATTTCCCACCATCACGGATCCCAGTATCCCTCCCACCTCCCATCCCCCCATCCCACCCTGTCTCTGTGGCAGGGCATTCCCCTCTGTTCTCTCTCTCCTTTTGGGTGTTGTGGTTTGCAAAAGAAACATTGAGTGGCAATCATGTTTGGTCTATAGTCTACTTTCAGCATGCTTCTTCCATCCTGGGAGGATCCTTTATTTGGTGTTCCCCTCTTTATCTGAGCTCCCTTTTCCCCTAGTATGTGTGGTTGGCCTCCAAGTCATGGAGTAAAATTCCTGGTACTAATCTTGGCCAGGGAATGCTTCTCTTAATATGAGACTAACACTAAGGACAGTAGAGATAAAGGCCAGGAAGATATCACACCATGGTTTGGAAGTTGGCCCCACGTGCTGGGGGAGAAGGCAGTTAGGATGGAGAGGGGACCACTAAATTAAACAATGATTGGAGGGATTGCCCAGGTTGGGAGATATGTGCTGAAAGTCAACCAAGGACCCAACCTCTTAGTACATGTATTGCAAATCACAATGCCCAGAATTGGAGAGAGAGTTAGGAAGACGGTACCTGCCACAGAGGCAGGGAGTGGGGTAGGGTAGGGATGACGGGTGGTACCCTCGGCACAATGGTGGTGAAAAGAGGGCACTGATGGAGAGATGGGTGCTTAAGCATTGTTCGAACAAAAAGCAATCATACAAGTATCTCACGGCGATCCAATAAAACTTGTTTAATTAAAAAATAAATAAAAGGAATGCTTCTCTCTCTCTTCTCTTGTTTAATTTAGGGGTCAGTTTCAGTTTTGCAGTCCCTATCACATTTTCTTAATTTTTGTTACCGTTTCCTAATTCTCATTACATACAGTTTCTTATCTGTCGCTACACACGCACAGCCTGGGTGAGGTTATATGGCACCAACTTATCAAATCTCATTTTGCTGTTCACGATCACACTCCAATTTCTGAAGCCCAGTATTTCAAGTTGCTTCAATCCTATACGATTGGATTGTCGATAAGGACTCACTGCAAAAATAAACCGTGTTTACTCGTAACTGTGTTCTATAGCTGTTAATTCTATTTATTCTCACTTTTCATTAATTGAAGCATACGTTTCAGTTCCTTTTTAATGATTTTTGTTCTTTTGTCTGGAGTTGGCATGAAATCAGACTCTACCAATTTAAAGATTTATTTACAGTGATTATGTCTCACAGTTCCACCTTTCTATGTATGTATTGAGATGGATGGGCAGTGAAAATGGATGAGAATTTCTTCATGATAATTTGTGAGGATTTTTAAAATCTCATATAAAAACTACCAACAAAACAAATGCCAACTTGCTATTTAAAAAAGAAATACAAGTAACTAAAAACATATTCCAAGGTATTTCAGCAGACTAACTTGTGTAAATAGAATATCTATGTGGAACCAATCAATTTGTAATGAACAAATGAAATAAGAAACAGGTTAAATGTCAGTTTGTCTGTGTTTGTATGCACATTATGTTTCATAGATAAAGCAATGCATTGCCATGGAAATAGCAGGAATTATAATCAGGAGACTTGGGCGTTAGTCCAGGAACTGGAATTTTCCCTGACCAGCTCTGTGATCATCACACAACCACTTAGTTGCTCTGTTGCCTTCCCAGAGTCCTGACCTGACTTGAGAGGGAAAAGAAGAAATGGTTTCCCAAGAACCCTTTCCAAAGTGTCGTTTAATCACTTCAAAAGCAGACCCCAGGCCAAGGGGCTTCAGGTTCCACATCTGTTATTGGTGAACCAGGGTTAGTCTTGAGTTCATTTTTCCATAAATCTTTGCCTTATTCCTGGCCCTAAGAGTGAACCCCTCAGTTAGGCCCGAATCATAAGCCCAGAGCACACACAGAGGCAAATCCTCATCTGAGACTTGAACCAAGGCTGCTTTTCCTTTGTCCCTGCCCTCAGTCACCAGAATTTTGTTTCTAACTGCATCCTTTCCTCTCACTCTGGTATATGGTCCTCTCCAGGCTGTTATGAAAATAGAAATTTTATATAAATGTGGACATTCTCTTTCAAATTATTCTTTATTGATTTTCCTTGCTTATGTTGGGCTTATTCTTTGCATCTTGACCTTCATGGTTTTGTCCTCTGAAATCTCCTGTCTTCATCCTGTGTGCAAACAACTAGTTGTTGTCTCACAAATTCTTTTTCCTCTTCGTCCCAGGATAGAGGCTGCCTCGTTCAAGCCCTCAGCTGGGCTAGAGGCCTTCCTTGCAGCTGTGCTGCCAATTCCCACCAATAGAATGTGAGTGGAAGAGATATTTCGACTTTTGTTCACTCACTTAGGAAATTGCTTGTTCTGGAGTTTCTCTCTTTCTCATGAAGGAAAACAGATATTTCAGTGACTGAAATTTGTATGGAAGAAGAAGCACCCTTGGTTTGGCAGTTACAATGCAGAAAGAATGTGGGTTTCTAGTTGAAACAGTAGGGCGGAACTGTCCAATTTACCAAATGAAAGAGAAATAAGTGTATTGTAGCTGAGTTACTCTAGTTGATCTCCTCATTATGAAAGCACGATACACATCCTACTGAAAAAAAAACCATGACCTAGGTGCATGGGTGCATGGGGACTCTGTTTTTCTTAACAGCTGTATAGTATTCCATTGTATAGATGTACTATAGTTTCTTTATCCGGTCATCTGTTCTTGGGCACTCAGGTTATTTCTAGATTCTGGCTATTGTGAATACTGCTGCAACACACAGAAGAGCAGATAATGTTTCTGCTGTGTGTTTTTGGGCCCCCAGAATATATTCCCAGAAATGACATTGCAGGGTCAAATGGGAGGTCAATTTTTTCTAGGAATGTCCATATTGTTTTCCTAAAGTATGGACCAGTTGGCATTCTCACCAGCAATGAGTGAGAGAGTTCCTTTTCTACCAGCATTCACACCAGTGCTGGTTGTTCTTGTTCTTTTGGATATGTGCCTTTCTTTGTGGTGTGAGATGATATCTCACCAATATTTCTTATTGCTTTGTTTCTTTTAGACATAGAGCAAGAAAATAAAAGTGTGCATCTGGGGGTGGGGAATATGCCATAAATTATAAGTCTTTTAAATAACCTCACTTTCTTTGTTAGGCATCAGAGATGACAAACCTCTTTCTTTTTTATTTTTGTTTTTGTTTTTAAAACTTAAGGGCAAATTAAAAAGGATACATTTCACCTGAACTCTAGCCCTCATCTATGCTCAATAATTTTAGTTTTGAACCTTTTATCAAATGCCTGAGAAAAAAACTGTGGCATAGCAATTTAGAAAAATTCACTTATATTGTTTTTAAATTCCCTGTTTTGTGCTGAGTGACTATGCACCATTCTCAGAAAAGCAAAATTAGGAAGAATTAATTCTTTTTTTTATTTGATTTTTTTTATTAGTGAAACACCATGAAGTACAGTTGTAGACTTACAAATTTTTGTTCTTGGGTTTCAGTTATACAATGATCGAGTACCCATCCCTCCACC
Source organism: Sorex fumeus (assembly GCF_029834395.1). Taxonomy (NCBI): domain Eukaryota; kingdom Metazoa; phylum Chordata; class Mammalia; order Eulipotyphla; family Soricidae; genus Sorex; species Sorex fumeus. The sequence continues at coordinate 8,817,963 of NW_026606065.1, read as the reverse complement.
AGTGCCCATTCTCCACCACCAATGATCCTAGTAGCCCTCCCACCCACCCCAACCCCCCACCCCACTCTGCTTCTGTGGCAGGGCATTCCCTTTTGCTCACTCTTTCCTTCAGGGTCTTTTAGTTTGCAGTAAAGCTATTGAGTGGCCATTGTGTTAGGTCTACAGTCTACTTTCAGCACGCATCTCTCATCCTGAGCGAGTCCTCCAAACATCCTTTACTTGGTGTTCCCTTCTCTATCTGAGCTGCCTTTTCCCCCAGCATGTGCTGCTGGCTTCCAAGCCCTGGAGCAGACCTCCTGGTACTTATCTCAACTATTCTTGGGTGTTCAACTCCGATTCTGTTACTTTATCTTCCCCAGATGAGTGTAGGCTTTCTATATCTGTCCCTCTCTTTCTGGCTCATTTCACTTAGCATGATACTTTCCATATAGAACCACTTGTTTGTAGATTTCATGACTTCATCTTTTCTAACAGCTGCATAATATTCCATTGTGTAGATGTACCAAAGTTGGAAGAACTAATTCTTTTCCATCTTTTTCTTGTTTTTGTTTTTTAATGCAAGTAATCAAACCCAAGGCCTCACACATGTGAAGTGTGTGCTTTACCACCGAACCTCATTCTCAGCCCTGCATGATGTATCCTAGAATAGATATTAAGGACAAATCAGTTCCCAGAAGCTGCCCTATGTGCTCACCACAGAACTCACTGGCCTTTTAGATCTGAATTTATCTCAAATGAGTTAGTTGAATGCTTTCAACTAAGCTCTCTCAGAAGCTTGTCTCTTCTGACATGCTTTGCTTAAGATATCTGATGATTTTATTATAAAGTAACAATAAAAAGTGAGAGAAGAGACACACAAAGGCCTGCACAAGTTATACACTCACCAGCTGTATGAATCGTTGCTCCAGAACTCAGAGCTTTTGTTGAATAAGTTGTTGGATAATGGCATGTTAATGATATGCGGACTGAAGCTCTCCAGCCCTGGCTGTGAAAATCACAGAACAAGTGGTGAAGTACTGCAAAGGTGGGCACAGGAGAGCTATTCTCCAAGAAACCATCTGAAGTGGGAGTAAATCTACTGAAGCTGCTATCTCAGAGGAGGCAGAACTGGAAAATAGATCCATTTCACCAATGTCTCGGTCACCAAACATAATCCACTGTCCTCTGAACATGTAGGCAAATGTGAAGTTTCTGGAACTGATTGGCTGAGGGTAGACTAGTCATCTCTGGGGATGGTTAGCCATTGTGGTTAGTCCTGTCTGGTTAATGGACATTATATCTGTGTCACTTTGATCAGTCAAGGGGAGGATGTTTGAACTAAAAAGTTGAATTTCTGGAAAGGAGGTTAAGCCTGTGGAGACCAGGGCCTACCTGTAGAGGAAGCTCTTGATGGCAGTTCACTATGTTCACATATGTAAAATAAAATGGAAAGTAGAAAAGAAAATTTATATGTAGAATCATCTTTCTGTATCAGTTTTCTTCTGTTTTGTTTTTCTTGTTGTTGTTTATGGGTCACGTTGACAGTGCTCTACGGTTACTCCTGGTGTGGTGCTCAGAATCACTCCTGGAAGTTTTTAAATTTTTTTGGTTTTGTTTGGATCACACCTGGCAATGCACAAGGACTACTCCTGGCTTTGCACTCAGGAATTAATCCTGGCAGTGTTCCAGGGACCATATGGGATGCTGGGAATCAAACTTGGGTCGGCTGTGTGCAAGGCAAACACCCTACCCGCTGTACTATGACCCCAGCCCCACTCCTGGAAATATTGGGAGACAGTATAGAGCTGGGAATTGAATCCAGGGTTCTTGCATGCAAAGACATATGTTTCAGTCTTTTGAGTCACGTCTTCATGTGATGAGCCAGAGGTCTCCATCTTGGCTTTGTGAACCTGGACATTCCTCACAAGCACATGGCATCCCACACGCATCCTTGGATGATGCAACCTGGCTAGCCCCTCTGTAAATCTTCACTCCTTATACAGTTATCTTGACTGTCCGTCCACTGCCCATTAGCCACGATCAGTCTATTCTGTTTCGCACGTGTGCCACCTTAAGGTATATAAGTGCCTTGCAGACAATAAAGCTCATCGCATGTTCCCCATCCAAGACGTGCATCCATTCCTTCTCATTCAGGAGCTCCCTCGCCCAGGATATCTCTCATAGTTGGAGTTCTGCAAGTCGGGATCCCGCAGCACCCCAAGCACCCCATGTCTCCCCACATCTTCAGCTCATGTACCTATTTTTAAATGTATCCTTTAAATACCATCAAGAATTAGTAAAGAGAGGGTAGGTAGCCCTGGGCTCAACCTAGTGATTGTTGATGATGATGATAAAAAAAAGGCCCTCCCGTTGATCATCGATTTGCTCGAGCGGGCCCAGTAACGTCTCCATTGGAGACTTTGTTGTTACTGTGTTCGGCATATCGAATACGTCAGGGGAGCTTGCCAGGCTCTGCCCTGCGGGCGAGAGACTCTCGGTAGCTTGCCGGGCTCTCCGAGAGGGGCGGAGGAATCGAACTCGGGTCGGCCATGTTGGCTGCGTGCAAGGCAAACGCTCTACCGCTGTGACCACCATTTCATTCAGTCCAATAATTTGGGATATGTGGAACTAAAAGAGAACACAAGTTACCTAGTTTCTGGAATTATTGCCAGCACACTTAGGAACCAGGTGGCAAAAACTGACTAGATCACCAGGTGATGTTGAAGCAATACGACAATGGCAGAGATTTGGATTCTACATATTATTACCTGAAAATCTTATCAAATTAGCAGGGCATTATGACCCCAATTATAATTTATTTTGTATTATGCAAACCTTTTTAGTAAGATTTTTTATTCTAATTATTGAATTTGATAGTTTAACCAATTATAATTTAGATCATACGTTTTGAAACTGAATAAGATGATGAATTACATACCAACTCACAAAATTGCATTATGAATTCAGATAAAGTGAAATTTAAACATCATGTTGACTATACAAATTGCTAAATATTGGTGACGTCTAAAGGTTTACATCCAGTTATTTCCACCACCACTTTGCATTGCATTCTGGGATGTACACATTGAATTGCTGAAGTTCATGTCCTGATTGGTGCAGAATTAAAATCAATAAGTATTTATGAACTAAGAAATTGGTAATGTAAAATTTTCAGATTGGTGGGTTTAAAAAGTTCCCATAAATCTAAATCCAGAGTCACTGACAATATTTAAGGCATTAGGTAAATCAAAAAACTGGGAGGTTTTTGTGATTACTTCAGTGGCATTTTGGCAAATATGTGAGAAAGCCGCGTTGAAATCCAAATGCTAAGCATGATGAATGAACTGTCTGGAGGCAGATAGAATCTTTGGACTCTCAGTGAGCTAATTTACTAGAGAGCGATCACCCAAACGGAGACTCCAAGTGATAAACAGCTCTGAAAGGTGGAATCATATTAGTTTTATTAGTTTCTTAAAATAAAACTTGCCTCTTGGTGAATTTTATCTAGATTTCAGGGTAGTATCTTCCTTTTTCTCACCCCAGCAGGGTCTCTAGGTGTGTCAATCCACAATTTACACAACCGTCAGCAATGATGTTTTATAATATCCAAAATCTCTCTGGATAAACACTTGTATTTTTATTCAAATCTCTGTGGCGATAGACTGATGATCTGAGTCCTCCCAGGTTCATTCATATATTGAAGCTTGAATCATGAATTTAATGGGACAGTGTTAGGAGTGGGGTCATTGGGATGAATTAGTCCTATGCATGGAGCCTTTGTGAATTAGATTAATGTCTTCCTAAGAACAAATAAGAGGTAAATGATTTTTCTGCCATGTGAAGATAATAGTATCACGGTAGCACTGTAGTGCTGTCCTCCCTTTGTTCATCAATCTGTTCGAGCGGGCATCAGTAATGTCTCACAACAAATTGTGAGACTACTTGTTACTGCTTTTGGCATATCGAATATGTCGCGGGAAGCTTGCCAGGCTTTGCTGTGCAGGCGAGATACTCTTGGTAGCATGCCGGGCTCTAAGAAAGTAAAATTCTGGAAGCCAGAATGATGGTCTTCACCAGGAACTGAATCCACCAGCAGTCTCTTGGGTTTTCAGACTGTGATTAACTAAATGTTTGTTTTTTAAGCAGCTCAGTTTCTGAAATTTTGTTTGCACACCTTAGATAACTAAAATGTCCATGCAAAAATCTAGAATGAGTAAATTGTAGGACTTCAAGTGTTACGAATGACTTGGTTTACTTCATTGTGCCGTGGGGAAACACAGTTGAATCTGTTCCTAGCGTGCCATCAGAGTACTCCTCCAGATGGCAAGTGTCAGGTAAGAAGCACAATGACTGATGTCTTCATTCTGCTTGTGGGCCAGCATCTCATTACCTGTACATTCTCACTGTATAGATTTTTGTCAGATTAAACTAGTTTTCTGTGTTATGTCACTGACCAATAAAAATGAGTTTCTAGGGGATGGAGAGAGGAGCAGTCAGGGCTACATACCAGTACCCAAATTTGGTACCCAAATTTGAACTTAAAACTAAGGTCCCTTGAGTTCAGCCAGGTGTAACCATGGAGGACCCTAGTACCATTGGGCTGAACAGCAGATTGTGGCCCCTGAACTTCCTGAGCACTGTGTGGGGAACACCCCCCCAAATCAAATGAATTTCTATTTTCATTTGACATTAACAGAAACATCACTAATTATTAGCATTTATAACAAACCAAGCCAAGTTGTTTCACTGATAGAATAGCTGTCTATTAAATTGTAGGGTTGCTCGTTAAAAATACAGGATTTCACTGGACCATACTTGTACTAAAAATTATTTTTTGTTTATCTAAAATTCACATTTAACCGGGGCTCTTCTGGTTTCCTTCTGCAAATCTAAGTGATTCTTCATGAGTTCTGGGATGGTTTCAGGGTGGGATTGACCATCCCACCAAAACAGGATTAGAGACCTGAGAATTCCAGTTCTTGCTCCCATTCTCTAAGAAAAAAAAAATAAAAGAGAGAGACTGAAGATTGACTTAATAATCCATCAAGCCTATGAAGCCTGCAGGAAAATTCGTAGGCTGGGGCTGGGAAACACACACACACACACACACACACACACACACACACACACACATACACACACACATTTTCTCTCTGTCTCTACCTCCCTCTCTCTCACACACACACATATTCTATCCCTCCCTCTCTCTCTCCCTCCCCCCTCCCCCCCCCTCTCTCTCTCACACACACACACACGCACGCACACACACACTATGAGAGAGGTACATGCCGAATCCCCAAGGACAGAAACTCTTGCATTTGGAACCTCTCCAGACCTCTCATCTTATGCATCTTTTTACCTTTATTTGTAGCATTATTACACTCTTTATACTACATTTGTAAATGAAAGTGCTTCCTGAGCACTATAAGCATGTATAGCAAATTATGAAAAATTTTTTATATTCCATATGGACTATGGGAACCTTTAGTTTATTTTTCATTAGAAATGTCTTTCAGTAAAATCACTCGTATTTAAGCATGTTTTGGCACACTTATCTAGAGCCATTATGACTGTGGTGAGACTAACACACCAACTCTTAACATTGTTACTAGTTAGGTTTTGTGACGAAAGCACCTGAAATTGATTCAGCAAATTTTCAGTATTACAATATTTTGAGCCATCGCCGTCATGCTATCCATTAGATATTGAGACTTACTCATCCTACATAACTGCAACTTTTATTTTCCCTATCCTCCGTCCCTAGTGCCTATTTTTTGCTTCTACGTATTTTTTGCTTCTACGTATGTTGACATTTTTAGATTTCACATTTAAGAAATATCATGAAACTTTTGCTTTCCATATCTGTCTTATTACAGCTAGCATTTTGCTTTGTTTGTTTTATTGATAATAATCAACTGGTGACATCTCATTGTGTTTTTGGTATTTTGTATTTTGTATTTCCTTGGTGAGATCTCAGCCCCGGGTCCTGCACACCTGGGTTCCTCTTCTGGTTCCTCGTCCAAGCATGTGGAGAGTGGTCTCAGCATGGCTTTGGCTGGGTCCCGGAGGCCTTCAGCTGTTGGGGCTCTGCTCGGGGCAGAGAGGGAAACGCAACCCACCCTCCTCCAAGGGGCCCAGGTGAGGACCAGGCCTATAGGCGGGTATGATACTCTCAGTAGCCTGCTGGGTTCTTTGAGAGTGAGAACCAGAGAATAAGAGGTCATCTTCTTACTTCTGGGAGAGCCCAGCAAGCTACCGAGAGTATCCCACCCGCACGGCAGAGCCTGACAAGCTACCCATGGCGTACTCGATATGTCAAAAACAGTAACAGTGAATGGTCCTCATTCCCCTGACCTTGAAGGAGCCCCCAATAGGTCATCGGGCTACACTTGCACGTGATAGGGACGAATGGAGACATTACTGGGCCCACTCAAGCAAATTGAAGAACAACGGGATGATAGCATGATAGTGATTTCCTTGGAGATTAGTCATGTAGAAGCACCTTTTCGTATACCTTTGGTCAGTTGCATATACCAAGTAGAAAAATGTTTATACATTTCCTCTGCTCGTTTTTTTTTTTTGGTTGTGGAGGTGCTCCTAAGTGATGCTCAGGAGTTTTAGGGGCTACGGTGCTATGCTGTCCATTCAGTTCAGTGCAAGAGCCAGAGGGTGTAATGGTGCAGTGCAGGTCTTGCAGTGCTCGGGGTACCTGGACCACCTGTGCTGTGCTGTGGGCTCTCAGGGCTGCGGTAAATGATACTCAGGGGATCATGTGGTGCCAAGTTGGATGTTTACTAAACACACACCCTAATTGCTGATTGCTGCACTATATTCTGGCTTTTTTCTTTTTTTTTTTGCTTTTTTGGGTCACGCCTGGTGATGCACAGGGGTTTACTCCTGGTTTTGTACTCAGGAATTACTCCTGGCAGTGCTCAGGGGACCATATGGAATGCTAGGACTTGAACCTGGGTCAGCCGCACACAAGGCAAATGCCCTAAAGCTGTGCTATCGCTCCAGCTCCCCTCCCCCCAATTCTGTTTGGGACCACATTCTGTGGCTTACTCCTGTTTCTGTGTTCAGGGATCATGCCTGGCAGGTTTGGGGACCATATTGGGTAACAGGAATCAAACCAGGGTCAGCCACATACAAGGCAAATGCTGGAACTGCTGTACAATTGCTCCTCCCTGTCAATTCTTAGTGGGTAAGTTTAAGGGCTCAGCGAAAACAGAATGAGAATGCTATTTGAATTGTCCAAAGAGGAATCCAAAGAGCTATGCTTGGAACATCACACTTCACTTAAGTGAGGGGAGGAATCTGGAGTTCCGACCTTTGTCGACGATCAAGAATCCGGGACGCTGTCTCGTTTGCCAAGGCATCGAAAATCAGATGGGCCGGACACATAATGTGATTTGGAGACGAGAGCTGGTACCGACTAGATTCCACGGGACGTCAAAAGGATGCGTGGCCGCCCACCTATGAGATGATCACACTTCTTCGTCAAAACCCTGAACAAAGGCTTTGAGGCTCTTCATGTTCCTGGAGTGAGCAGATGCCATTGGACTACACTAGCACACAACAGGGACGAAGGGAGACGTTACTGGCGCTTGCTCCAGCAAATCGAGGATCAACAGGATGACAAGTGATACAAGTGAAGTTTTTTTGTTTTGGTGTTATTCAGTTGTTTGAGTTCATTATATATTTTGGATATTAGATATTCCAGAAATAAATCTAAATCTCCATTCTCTAGCTTGCCTTTTAATATTTATTATTATCATTTTTATTGTTTCCTTGCCCTGTAGAAACTTTTTAGTTTGATACTGTTGTACGTCTGGATGTTTGTTTTGCTTGAGTTTGGGATGTCATACCCTCAAATTAATAATTAAGGATATTTCACACTATTTTCTTCTCATGCTTTTATATATTTAGGGCTTATATTCAACTTTTTAAAGCTAAGTAATTTCATAAGTTATTTCTAAAGATGACTCTTTAAATATCATTGACAAAGAATGATCTGTCTTATTGACAATGGAAACAAAGAACATGAGAACTGGTCTTTAGTAGGAAACATGCCATTGGGTGGGGGCTAGGGGTTAGGATAGGGAGGGGGCAAGGTCTATGGTGGAGGATCCTCTTCAAGTGAGAAGAGGACGAGGTACTTAAGGGTGATAGTGTTATATATAAAACCCTATCAGTAACAGTACTGTAAACCATAGGATCAAAACTCAGCCTCCTGCCACCTCCCTGCCACCCCCTCCCCCCCAAAAAAAGCAAAACCAAAAAATACCTATTGTAAAGGAAGACTGGGAAGGAAGAAAGGGAAACATTACTGATGGAAGAAAGTGGACACAGGTGATGGGATCAGTGTTGAAACACTGTTATGTCTGAAACCCAATCATGAATAACTTTGTGATTTCAGTGAGCGAAAAAATAAGGAGACAAGGGGTCTTATTTTATACTTTTGTAATCTTTCTCCATTACCACATTTTGTAAAACGATTATGTTCATGCTTCCCCTTTCATTCATTTCATTTCATCATCCTGTTAATCGTCGATTGCCTCGAGCAGGCCCCAGTAATGTCTCTTTCATCCTAGCCCTGAGATTATATTCAAGGCTCTTTAGGAGAATGAGACCCATCATTGTTACTGGTATTTGGCATATTTGGTACGCCACGGGGAGTTTGCCAGACTCTGCCCTGTGGGCAGGCTACATTCGATAGCTTGCAAGTTTGTCCAAAGTAGGAATGAGATAATAAGAAGTCATAAAAAGATGTCCTGATATGATGTCGCGCGGCCGCAAATGGTTCAAGGAACTGGATTTTATATTTTACATTTTATATTTTTATATGGCATATAATTCTGGGCTTATTTTCAGTATTGTGGATTTGCATATTTTTAATATTTTATTACCTTAAAACCATTATGGATTTTATTCTTTTTGATGTTCAGATTGTCCCATCTTTATTTTCTTAGAACCCTGTCTAGTTGGCAGCTCTTTGCCACACTTTATTATTTTTTCCCATTTTTATTGAGGTACCAATAGAACTTTCTTGGGTAATATTTTTTGGAAAAAATCATTAGGAGTATTATAAATTACTCAATAAATTTTCATTTTTACTTGCAGTGTGTATATCATTAGCAATATTGTAAATTACTCAAAATAAATGTTAAAAATAGTTTATTGAGTAATTCACAATACTGTTAGGGATACTTTCATGTTTACAGTGTTCCAACATGACACTCATCACTAGAGTTCCCAGTTTCATCATCCTGCATACATCCCACACTCCCTTATATACATTTCTCTCCCACCACTCCCTAAACTCAGTTCTATAGACTAATTCTCCAGTTTGCTTGTCTGTGGCTATATTTTCTCCTTCTTTATTATACCCATTATTTTATTCATCAGAGTTTCTTCCTTGTACTGGTCCTTTTTTTCTTTTTGTTTCACAAAATTCTTCTTATTTTTTTTTTTGTTTAACTTCCAAGAGTTTTTTCCCCCACTTCTGCTTGTGATTAATTTTCATTTTTCAAAGTATTATGGTCCGAGAGGATAGTTGACACAATTTATATCTTCTTTATTTTATGGAGATATATTTTGTGACCCAGCACATGGTTATCTTGGAGAATGTCACATGTGCATTGTATGTAATAATGTGTACTCAACTTTTGGGTGGATGAGTTTGTTATACATGTTTGTTAGTCCAATATCTTCTATTTTTTCCTTCAAAGACAGTGTTTCCTTACTGAAATTTTGCCTAGTTGACATATCCAGCAGGGATTGAAGAATGTTAAAGTCTCCTACTATTATGTTGCTCTCATTATCTTCTTTCAGTTCTATTAGTTGCTTTAAATTTTGATGGTCCATCATTAGGTACATATGTTTAGGAGAGTGAGTACTTATTGGATTGATGTCTTGATGAATGATAAATGACTGCATTTGGGATGGGAGGCATGATTAAAATTAGGTTGGAAGAAATTACTATTTATTTGATACCTATTCCATTCTAGAAACTGTGCAGGAAATATTTTAAAAATTCCTCATTTATTCTAAGTCTCTTTGTAAGCTTCCAATTGATTATACACCTTGCACTTGCTCCTGTGTATTGAGTTTTTAAATTTTTCTGTCTAGCTTTGTCTTTTTAAGTGATTAAAGTGGGTAATTAAGAGACGTAACTCAAGACTACAAAGGAGAGTGTTCCTGCTCTCAGCACAGTCATTAGGACCTGATATTGTGAAATTGTAATTCTACCAGTCTCTAAATCTGGCTTTTATCAGCATACCACAAAGAATCTGATTCTTGGCATTAATAACAGTAGTTATTAAAATATATATATCTTTCTTAGGGGCTGGAATGATAGTAAAGTGCATAAGGCAGTTGTCTTGCAGACAGTTGACCTGCGATTGATCCCTGTCACCCCTTTTATTTGCCACAAGCTGCACCCGGAGTGATCCCTGAGTGCAAAACCAAGAGTAAGCTCTGAGAACAGCCACGTGTAGCTCCCCCAAAAGCAAAATGTATATGTCTTTCTAATATCATGGTAATACATAATAATTTACATATTATATACTGAATGGTTTTATCAATGCTTAGATCTCTGGTGAAAACGTTAGATAGCAACCTGGTATATACTATATACTGATATACACAAAATTTTATGAAACTGATTGTTGAGTTTATATTTATGGCTGAAAGAAGATGAAAAGTGACTAGAAGGAAGGCCTTAGTGACAGGTTTAGATTATATCAAGACATGGATTTCAATATTGGTTCTGCTATCTTGAATTGCACTTATCTAACCTAGTTTTCAGTAAGTAACTCTATGTACCCCTTCCCAACCCAGTCAATTCAGTATTCCCTTTTTCTAGGAAATAGTTTGTAATGCTCTATCATCTTTGAAAGAGCTTAATTAAGACAATAAGTCAGATTGTATAGCTGAATGGGGGAGCACATGCCTTGAAAATATGACACCTGGATTCCATTTCCAGCTCCAGTGAAACCACACTAACCATGTTAACTCACTGTTCAAACTGTAATATAAAGAAGAAACAAAGAAAAATCATTTATAATCATTTAAATCTTTCAAAAGTCTTTTGATACTGTTAGGTGTGATAAAGAAGTTAGATGTTTGAACTTATATGTAAACATCTACAAATACCTTTATGGACTCTCTAGCTACAAAGGCAGGTTCACTTACTATATTTGCAGCACAGATACCGTAGTCACTACTGCCATAAGATATTTGGGTGATTTTCTGAAATGGTGGGTATCAGTGCAGTTCAAACACAGAACGAGAATCACCCCTTATTTTTCACCTAAGGTGCATTTCTAAAAAACTCAGTTTAACATTTTTTATAAAATACACTCTACAAATTACATATATATGTATATATATATATATATATATATATATATATATATATATATGAATGAAGTATCTGGAAAAAGTGTGAAAGACTTAAATATCCTCTCTGGTGCATCTTCTAGGTTATCTGATTTTAAGAGGTCTGTCTTTTATTTTTGTTTTGTAATACAAAAATAAGAGGATTGTCTTTTATTTTGCAATGTTAGTTGTAGTACAGTCATAGTAATGCAAATTATTCTTGTCAAAAAAAGCAAAGGAATATATTCATAATTATTTTCCTATGGATAATGACTAGTTTTATGTTATTCTGATTATTTCCTTATTTCTAACTGCTGTTTTGTCTTGTTTGAATTCTCATTCAAACTGTTCATAACATCTTCCTTCCTTCCTCAATACCTGGTGACTTATAAGGTCTAATCTTTCCCTTATGTTAATTTTATAATAATACATATTGCCCTCTAATAAGTTTTTTTGCTTTATTAGGAGTTAAGACCTAGAATTAAAAATTTACTGGATTTTTTTCCCCTCCACATGCAAAATTCTTATTGGAAGAAGATGAATTATTGGTTGTGTATATTATCCTGCCTCTCTCTCCCCACCAAATAGTAGCAGAATCCTTCCTTACGTGGTGGTACAGGAGGGACCAGATTGGATGTCAGGGATCAAACCCACAGGGCCTGGGTCAGGTGCATGCAAGATCTTGACCGGCTGTACTATTACTCCAGCCTCAACTCTCACCAATTTTTTTTCTTTTTGGTCACACCCAGCGATGCACAGGAGTTACTCCTGGTTCATGCACTCAGGAATTACTCCTGGCAGTGCTCGGGGGACCATATGGGTTGCTGGGAATCGAACCCAGGGCGGCCGCGTGCAAGGCAACCGCCCTACCCGCTGTGCTATCGCTCCAGCCCCAACTCTCACCAATTTTTAAGACATGCAGAGAGATAGCACAGCGGGTAGGGCGGTTGCCTTGCACGCAGCCAACACGGCCGACCGGAGTTCGATTCCTCTGCCCCTCTTGGAGAGCCCAGCAAGCTACTGAGAGTGTCTGGCTGGCACAACAAAGCCTGGCAAGCTCCCCGTGATGTATTCAATATGCCAAACACAGTACCAACAAAGTGTTCACGATGAAGATGTTACTGGGCCCACTCGAGAAAATGGATGCACAATGGGAGGACAGTGACAGTGTCCGACAGAACAGTATCACCTCATTCAGAATTAGTGCTGACAATGTTAAACTTCAACTTTACTAGAAAATATTTAAGATTAAGACTGACTCTGGACTGGAGTAATAGCACAGCAGGTAGGGCGTTTGCCTTGCATGCTGCCGACCAGGGTTTGATTCCCAGCATCCCATATGATCCCCTGAGCACTGCCAGGAGTAATTCCTGAGTGAAGAGCAAGGAGTAACCCCTGTGTGTTGCCGGGTGTGACCCAAAAAGCAACAAACAAACAAACAAACAAAAAGACTGACTCTGCCCCAACCCACTCTCCCTAATTTTATTGCAATGAACCCTTTCAATACTGAGAAACTGAAACAACAAGGAATCATCTTTTTGTTATCTCATAATTATTCAAAGACTCACAGACAGCTCCTTATTTATCAGTATCTAGATAGCCCTAGTTCACTTCTTTTCTTTGAGACATTCATCATTTATGAATGTTTGCCCTATTGCAATAGTCTCACTAAAATATGTACTTACTTGTATGCATAGCACATTTTATGTTACACACTAGTCTAAGCTATCAGTTTTTAAAATAATTTTTATGTATTAATTCATTCTCAAAATCAGTCATACCCCAAATATTGATTGAACATATAAAATATAGCAACATAAATGGTACTTTTGATCAATTGCTAGAAATGCATTTGTTGATATTGCAAAGGTATATTGAATTAAGATAAAAAATTGAAGCATCAAACTCAGAGAAGAGAAAATTTTTTCAGTTATTCCAGTAATCATTTTTACAGATAATTAGTGGAATCATTATTTAGTAGTTAGTATCTTGCTATTTTTTCTAACATTGAGCTTTCGATATTATTCAAGAAAACAAAAAAATGTAAAAAGTACCAGGCTTAAGATATTTGAACATTTAATTAGTTCCACTTTTACTTCTCTCATCTATTCATTTAATGATTACTTACTACAAAGTGTCTTGTGCCAGACATTTTTCTAGGCCGTAATAACTGCTCTCATTTTTTGGATTAGTTGGTATTTATCAGACAGAGTTCAAAGCATTGCTTAATTATCACTTAATCACTTAACTTCCCGTTAGTCGTCGATTTGCTCGAGCGGGCGCCAGTAACGTCTCCATTTGTCCCTGTCGCGTGCTAGTGTAGCCCAATGGCATCTCTTCGCTCCGGGAACATGGAGGGCCTCAAACCGATCGTTCATGACCTTGACAAAGAAGTCTGACCATCTGGTAGGTGGGCGGCCACGCGGTCTCTTGACATCCCGTGGAATCCAATCAGTAACAGCTCTAGTCCAACGGTCGTCTTTAAATCTCATTACGTGACCAGTCCATCTGATTTTCGACAACTTGGCAAATGAGACAGCGTCCCTGATCCTTGATCGTCGACGGATGTCAGAACTCCGGATTCGTTCTCTCATTTGAGTGAAACGTGATATTCCAAGCATAGCTCTTTCTATTCTTCTTTGGGAGACCTGAATGGCGTTCTCATCTTGTTTGCGTAGGGCCCAGGTCTCTGAGGCATATGTTAATGCAGGAAGAACAGTGGAATCAAAGAGATGTGCCCGGAGCCGGAGGTTCTTCGTCCTCTTAGCTATTTCTTCGACGTTCTTGAAGGCGTTCCAAGCCGCTCTCTTCCTCCTGCGCAGCTCGGGTGCCAGGTCATTTGTCATGTTGACCTCTCGACCTAGGTAGACATAGCTGTTGCATTCGGAGATGGTCGTTCCATTGAGAGCGAATGGGGCGTCAGGAACAAGGCTGTTTCTCATAAACATTGTCTTCGTAAGATTCAGCTGTAGTCCTACCTTTCCACACTCACGGTCAAAGTCGGCCAGCATTTGTGCCGCTTGGCTGATGTTTGGTGTTATTAAAACAATGTCATCAGCAAAGCGGAGGTGGTGTAGTTGCCGACCATCTATCTTCACTCCCATTCCTTCCCATTCCAGTCGTCGCATGATGTTCTCGAGGGTGGCACTGAAGAGTTTCGGTGAAATGGTATCACCCTGCCGCACCCCTCTCTTGACATCAACGATCACTTCTTTGTAGAATGGTGAGATCCTGGTAGTGAATCCGCAATACAGCTCACGGAGGATCCTGATGTATTGGGCTTGAATGCCCTGATTGGCTAGGGCTTCAATGACCGCTTCCGTCTCAACAGAATCAAAGGCCTTCTTTAAATCATTCATTGCTTAATTATTTTAGAACAAAACCTTGCAAGAAATCCATGAGACAAGTATTATGACCATTTCATAGATGGAAAATTGAAGCACAGAGAGACCACAAAACTTGCTCTCAGCTGTAAGTAGGTGGGCTGTGGTTTAGACATGCCTGGGCAAAACACGTGGTCTGAATGTTAGAGGTGATCCGAACAGATTTCACCCTCTTCAGGAAATTTTCAGTCTGCAAGCAGTACAAGCTTCAAGTGAGGATACCTTAGGGTGCTTTGGGAGGTATAAAAGGGAGAAATAACTTTCATCAACAGCTAGTTCTGCTTTAATAAACGTAAAGAAATGTGTAAAAGGGTTGAGGATTTGTGTGTTTTAGGGGAAGAAACTATGGTCAAACTGGATTGTTGTGGGGAGCTCTTCACAGGGTCTGAGGATAATACAGTGGGAAGGGCACTTGTCTTGCACATACAAACTCAGGTTTGATCCCCAGTACCTCATATGTTCCCTAAGTCCTGCCAGGAGTGATCCCTGAGTGCAGAACCAGGAGTAAGCCCTGAGCACTGCAGAGTGTGGCCCCAAACCCAGGAAAAAAACATGGTCTTTTAACATTGCATCTGCAGAATAATTCTATAACTTTCGTTTGAAGAGGCCTATGAAAAAGAAGGGTCTCGCATGCTGCAAACTCATTATAAAATGAAGACAAAGTTACGCTGCTCTTATGAGATTGGACACTTAAAACTATTGGAAATCAATGTGTCAACATGGTACTAAATGGATTAAACAGATGTAATATTGTTAAACTGGATATACTACTTCTACAATTTTAACAATGTCTCTTTTATTATCTGACCCACAGTAAGTGGGTAGATTGCATACTATTATAAGTAAAGTAATGGACATTTGTTTTTTCTTTCTTTTTGACACCTTCAGTATATTTTTAAATGCTACATAATATAACATAAAGCAATAATTTTTATTTGTGTAAGTTCAGAAAGTCAGTCTTTTCTCTTTGTGATAGGGCCTGTTCCTAATACAGATGGAAAATCTCAAGAGTCATTTATGGGATCCCGAATTCCTTTTTCAGGGAAACAGAGTTTAAAGGGATCAGTTTTTCTGACAAGAGCAGATTCAAAATTAGTAGTTAATTATTCCTAGTGTCCTGCAAACTATAGAGAGATCCTAAAGGCTCAAGGAAGAACTAGAAACATCCCTGATATGGGAAACAAGGTCTTTTCAGATCTGTGACAGCATCTGCCTGGGCTTTGTTCTTGTTGTCAAGGGAAATCACTGGAAACCAGGATCTCTCCCAACCCTGGAGTGGGATGGGATAGACACCTGCTTACCAGGCCACTCCTATGAGACGAGAAGCCCCAGGTCATCACTAGCTCACTCTGCTGACCTGATCTTAACATCTTTGTGTTGGCCAAACCTGTGTACCCTGAAGAGCCAGGTAAAATATAAAGGCCTTTATTAATATGAGTTAGGGCCGGAGCAATACAGTAGGGTGTTTGCCTTATATCTGGAAATATCTGGCATCCCATATGGTCCCCAAACACTACCAGGAATAATTCCTGAGTACAAAACCAGGAGTAACCCCTGATCATTGCCAAGTGTAGCCCCCTAACCAAAAAAAAGTAATATGAGTTAGATGCTTTATCCTTAACCAGTCTCCAGTACCTCTCAGTAATAATGGGGAAACCAAATAGATAATTTCTTTTCTTTTTTTAAAAATTTTTATTAGTGAAACATCATGAGGTACAGTTGTAGATTTACAAATTTTTGTGCTTGGGTTTCAATTATACAATGATCAAACACCATCCCTCCACCAGTGCCCATTTTTCACCACCACAGGTCCCAGTGTCCCTCCCACCCCCCATCCCCCCTCATCCCACCCTGCCTCTGTGGCACGGCATTCCCCTTTGTTCTCTCTCTCCTTTTGGGTGTTGTGGTTTGCAAAAGAGGCATTGAATGGCAATCATGTTTGGTCTATAGTCTACTTTCAGCATGCTTCTCCCATCCTGGGAGGATCCTCCCAACACCCTTTATTTGGTGCTCCCTTCTCTATCTGAGCTCCCTTTTCCCCTAGCATGTGTAACTGGCCTCCAAGCCATGGAGCAAAACTCCTGGTACTAATCTCAGCCACTTTTGGGTGTTAGTCTCCGATTTTGTTACTTTATGTTCCCCAGATGAATGCAATCTTTCTATGTCTATCCCTCTCTTTCTGACTCACCAAATAGCTAATTTTTAAACATTGCTTTATTTATGCAAAATAACTACCCAAGTTAATTAAAAGCAAACTGTTTGGTAAAGTAATGGAGAGAAAACTATGTTTCATTTTAGAGGGTTTTGTGTTTTCACTGTCCTTGAACTATTTTGAAATACCATAGATTATAAAAAATTGATAGTAATGGAAATAATTCTATTGATAGAAATGCAAGGAAATTTTGTCTGACTGGGAAGTCATTGATTTCTTTTCTACGGAAAACGTGATTCCAAATGTATATATTATGGATTAAGACCATTTTCATATATTTTCACATTTGTGTCAGCATTCTTGATTATATCAGGGGTTGACAAGCTTTTTCTTAAAAGGATCAAATAGTAAATATTTTATGCCTGGAGCGATAGCACAGCGGTAGGGCGTTCGCCTTACAAGCGGCCAACATGACCGACCCAAGTTCGATTCCTCCACCCCTCTCGGAGAGCCCGGCAAGCTACCGAGAGTATTCGATATGCCAGACACAGTAACAACAAAGTCTCCAATGGAGACGTTACTGGGCCCGCTCGAGCAAATCGACGATCAACGGGAGGGCCTTTACCTTTTAGATAGGCCATATGGTCTCTATCAAATTATTCCACCACAGTTCTAGAGTTCTAAAATAAACATAGTAAACTAACAGGCATGACTATGCTCCAGTAAGCCTTATTTATGCATTATTCAATTGGTAAAATTGAATTTCATATGCGTGTCACATCACAAAATAGAGTATTTTTTCCAAGCACTTAGAAATGAAAAATCCTTGACTTGCTTATGTTGGTGCTAGATATCAACCCCTTGTCTTATACATGTGATGCTACGTCTCCATGATCTACCTTCTATTTCATTTTCTGTTCCTCTGTGCTTTAAACCAATTGGAAAATCTTATTTGTTCTTTCATAAAGAGCTTACCATATGTCCATTTGTGAACAAGAGCTTTACTTTTATCCCCTAAAATTAATTTTTTTAAACACTCGTTAAAGGCAATTTATAGAATTCAGTTGAGGTATTTGGAAAACACAATCAAGAGGTTGAGAGCTTCTCTGAACTGAGTGAGTGCTAGAATCTTGGGAAATTTTTAGAACTGTATGGGTTCTTGGGCCTTCAGCAAAGGAAGTGAGTTAGTTCCTCAACCATGCTACATTGTACATTTGGAAAGCTTTTTAGGCGATTCTGAGTACAGTGTAGATTAAACCAGTACATTTGAAGTTGTGGTAGCACTGTAGCACTGTCCTCCCATTGTCCATCGATTTGCTTGAGCAGGCACCAGTAACATCTCCATTGTGACGTTATTTGATATGTTTTTGGCATATCGAATACGCCATGGGGAGCTTGCAGGCTCTGCCGTATGGGCGGGATACTCTTGGTAGCTTACCAGGCTATCTGAGAGGGACAGAGGAATTGTACCTAGGTTGACAGCGTGCAAAGCAAATGCCCTACCTGCTGTGCAAGAAAACCTTCTTGGTATGGCAAATAAAAGTTGTTGCTTAAAGATAAACAATACATATTAAGTAATTCATAGTACTCCTGTGATACTAACAATGCTATATAAAATTCTTCTAAAGTATAATAAAAAATCTTTTACATGTAATTATTCAAAAGATAAGATTATTAAATAATTTATTACAATTTCTTTTGTAAATTTGAAAACTAAGATATTATAAAAGAGTTAAGTGTAAATTTAATTTGTTGTAACCGTCTCTCAATGCCATAAAAAACTTAAGATGTACTTTAGGCCTAGCAGGGCTCGTGACAAACTGAAGTGTTATAATTTTCCATTCTATCTCATAATGCTCTCAGCTTTTGAAAGGCAAGTCTTAGAATACCTATTTTTAAGAAGGTACTCTAAATTCTTCACATCTCTGTTTTAAGTGACTTCATGGTATATTCGCTCATTATGATGGCTTAGCTACAAAATGCAGGTAATTTTATTCCTATCGCTTGTAAGTACTTCCATATATTTTATACAAAGGATCCCTCTAAGGTTTTAATAACCATTACAAAAGTATTACTCTGCATATAAATTTGCAATTTATTTTTTTACACCAATCCCAAACTTTTCCCATGATTCGATTGAATATCAGTTACTTGTCAAGACAATAGGCGCAAACTTTCCTTTGGCTTTTAGTCTCTCTATCTGCACAGTCCTCCCTCTCTCCCCCTATCCCATCCCCTTCCAAGTATTGTCTGTATCTAATCCTTCTACCTTATTCTCTTTTTTTTTCCCAAGTTTTAGACTTTATTAAAACCTAATATGTGTTAAGGCAGATAATGTTATTAATAGGGGTTGATTTTTTTTTTATTTATTTCTTTATTGTCTCTGAGTCTTGGATTTTATAGTCTCTGAGTCTTGGCCGCTGATGGGATTACACGGCGCCAGGGGGCCAGGTGGTGGGTGTGACCCCCGCCTACTGGAATTTGGAGGATCTGGGTGGAAGATGCTCGACTCCAATTCGAGTAGGCTTGGAGGTCTCGGCCCCGGAACCCGCGTAGCTTTGTCCCTCTGCCAGTACCTTCAGGTGTGCGGAGAGTGGTCTCAGCATGGTGGTGGCTGGTCCTGGAGGTCTCCGGCTGCCGTAGCCCTGGCCGGGGCATATTCTTAGAAGTTGTACTGCTGGATCATATGGAAGCTGACTTCTAGCTTTTTGAGAAATGCTCATGCTGTTTTCAAAAAAGTCTGGGCCATTCGGAACTCCCATCAACAATGAAAAGTCTTTTTCTCCCCACATCCTCTCTGCAGCCCCTTGGAGGGGAGCGGGTTGAGCTTTCCTCCCCGCCCCGGCCAGGGCTACGGCAGCCGGAGACCTCCAGGACCAGCCACCACCATGCTGAGACCACTCTCCGCACACCTGAAGGTACTGGCAGAGGGACAAAGCCACGCAGGTTCCGGGGCCGAGACCTCCAAGCCTACTCGAATTGGAGTCGAGCATCTTCCACCCAGATCCTCCAAATTCCAGTAGGCGGGGGTCACACCCACCACCTGGCCCCCTGGCGCCGTGTAATCCCATCAGCGGCCAAGACTCAGAGACTATAAAATCCAGATCCCGGAACCGCGCGGCCGCATTTGCGGCCGCGTGACACCTTATCAGAACTTTTCTTTATGACATCTTATTATCTCATTCCTACTTTGGACAAACTTGCAGGCTTTCGAATGTAGCCTGCCCACAGGGCAGAGTCTGGCAAACTCCCCGTGGCCTACCAAATATGCCAAATACCAGTAACAATGATGGGTCTCATTCTCCTAAAGAGCCGTGAATATAATCTCAGGGCTAGGATGAAAGAGACGTTACTGGGGCCTGCTCGAGGCAATCGACGATTAACAGGATGATGAAATGAAAAAATGAAAAAAATTTCTTTATTGAATCCCTGTGGGAAAGGTTACAAAGCTTTCAGGTTTAGGTCTCAGTCATGCAAATATCAAACACATTTCCCTTTACCAATACTTATTTTTTACCATGAAGAACCCCAATAAAACCCCACCCCCCACCCCTCCCAGTCCCTGTGGGGCAGATGAATTCTAGTTAACACTCTATCTGTTTTGATTAGATTCATTGTTTCAATAAAAGATTCACCACTATTATTTAGAGTTTACCCGTCCCCCCCCCCCCCCGCCCCAAATCAGACATGCTGAAAAAGCATTGTGAAGTGATTTGCTTTCTACAGCTGGGTTCAAGAATTAAATGTTGGTTTTGGATTTAGGCTATTTTACTTATTGACCCTGGAAGTATTTCTACTGAAAGTCAGATAGTTAAGAAATTGGTTTCTGTGCTCTGGAGTCATGGCTGTACTGGAGAGCCGCTAGTGGGGGGCTGTGTAAACTCACACAAGATAGGGGGCATGGCACCCACACGGCAGCGGCTCTATCTCTCCCGCCACCCGCGTTCGGTAGTCTCACCCTTCTACCACCCCGGAGAGGTCGATGGCAATGGTCAGGCGGAGGAAGGAACGAGGGCCAGGCTGGTAGGTATTAGTCGTAGTTTATTCTGATCCTCTCCTCATCTCTCCTTCTGTCTCTGCCCCCATTATTCCTCCCCCAGCTACTTCATTCTCCTTCTCCATTCCCCTTCATCCTCCTTCTCTGGAGTCTGGGTTCTGATCCTCTCTGAACTCTCTTCTTCCTTCTGCCCCGCCCGCTCCTCCAGTACAGTTAAATCCTCTCTCCATGAGGAATTGGGGGAACAAATACACATAGGTGCGGTCACAATCAATAGGGGTAGAGATCAACAGGGGTAGAAATCTTAGCCTCAGGGAAGACCGCTCCTAGGACAGATCCTTCCTCAGCAGGAGGACCCACCCTAGAGCAGAATTCCATGGGCGTGCCTCTCCTCTCCTTGTCCGACAAGCATAAGAATATAATATAAATCATTTTGTATGGATACAGTAAGAAATATCTTAAACTTATAGAATTGCTCTCCTAGGGCCATCTCGATCTCAGACTACGGTGCTCAGGCCAGATAGTCTTTCCCACCCCTAGCAGGATCCTAGTCTTGTCGTTACCTTTGGATCATGACAGCATTTGTCTATGATCAAACTCTTAACAGTTAAGAATCGTGGCACTTTGGCCTGGCCCATTTTGCTGCCAGGGTAGCTCACTGCTTGCCCTGGGTCCATTCAGTCCCTCGTCGGGACCCTGCTTTTGGGGTGTTAGGAACTAAGGGCAACTGAGGCTAAGTCGAGAAAGCAGATGTCCGGGAGTGAATAATATTCAAGGCCAATCAAATCCTAAGTTACAAAGCACAATGTTAACGGTCTTCCTCTATCTATACAAAAAGGATATTACCTTAAGGTAAACTATTCATAAGGCATAGGGAGAGGAGAAAGGCAATATTTCACTCATAAATATAAAATCATAGATTTCTGGGAAACTGATCTTACAAATTAACAAAGTCTGATTAAGGGGAAAGCTGATTAACTGGGTGGGAAGGAGAGCATAGGGAAGACTATTTACATGTTTACATGTAAACACAATGGAAGTGGAAGTGCTTCAGGAGCACTGTGATGGGTGTAACCAGATTGATGGGTGTAACCAGATTAATGGGTGTAACCAGATAAAGCCTAAGCTTCTTGAAGGACAGAGCAATGTTACCTAACAGGGGGCAACTGGTGGCCTCGGTAGGGCGTGAAGGGCGGACCGAAACGGCCCCCTTCCCATGAGGTTTTAGTCGCCCCCACTCCCCCGGCTCATACCTGCTGTCCACAAGGCTCCCATGCGGCCGCCATCTTTCTTTCCAGAGAGGAGAAGGCGACTGGGGCAACACCCTTTCCCCTCCGGACAGACCTGCTACCTGATTCTCTTACATTTCCATGCAGTAGAATTTATTGACTGCACCAGGGAATCTTAGCATCTAAGACTATGAATTTTATGCTTTCGCCATCTTTCCTTTTAATGGGTCCAGATATATTTTCATTGCTGGGATATCTTGCTATTGCTCTCTCTTTTTTTTCTATGCTTATTGATTATTTCATTTTTGTCTGCTAACATCACTTTGAGAAAGACAAATTAGGCATTGTTATCTTTTGTAGAAGGCATTTGAGGCAAAGCAAAATTAAAAGTTCCTCTTAAAATTAACAAGGACAGGCTCGGTATGGAAGCTCAGCTTTCTTTATATATCCATTTTATTTCCACAAAAAATGTAAAAGTAATTATTGATGTTTCCTCTTTGTCAGGGATTTATTTATTTATCCAGGTATGGAGCTTCCATTCATTCATCAAAAATTACTGAATATCTACTATTTGCTACTAGTTGTAAGGTACTGAGGCAGTTGCAATGAACAAATAAAACACATCATTCTCTGCTTCAGTGTTTATAGTAATTGAAATTGTGGCAAATGCACCAATTTATCAAGTTACTTCAGCGTATGTTATCTTTCCTAAAGGTCACATTAAAATTATGAAGTGCTGTCATTCCTAGTGCCAATAAAGAAACTGAAGCTTAGAAAGATTTAATAAACTCTTAATAAAGTATCGGTCACGAGGCACTTTAAGAGGCTTGTTATGGGATACTGTAGTCATGGTATCAAAGAACAACACGTTGTGAGAAGTTGTCCGGCAAGCAGGTGGAAGGTGTGGACATCTAGTACAGGGGCACTCCTGAATCATTGTGAATTTCAGTAATTTGAAGCATAGAACAATGACCCTGCCTATCAGTGACTCGGGGTTAACAAACGTGATAAAAATATAAAAGGGCAGCTTTTCACTTTTCGGTAATAAATGTCTGAACCACTTAAATTCTACTTTTTTGGAGGGGAGGGGTATGATACACCTGGCTGTGCTTAAGATGTACTCTTTGCTCTATGCTCAGGGATTACTCCTGGTGGTTCTGAAGGACCTGTATGATGCTGGGAATCAAACCTGGGTCAGCTGCCTGCATATAGAACTACCCATCATATACGGAGATTATGCTATATCTCCGGTCCCTTTTGTATTATATTTTCCATGTGATTTAATTGTTTTCAAGAGTCAGGAGAGGTGGGTCTACTGACAGTCTCCCTCCATGCATCCTGCCTCCACCCCAACATCCCCTCCCACTGCAGTTTTACTTAGATGGAGATGAGACACTAAGAATTGAGGAATAGTTAAGCAAGGAATAAGGAATCCAGGGTTACATTTCTACAGTTAAAACTCAGACTGTAGACATTTCTAGTGAAAGAAAATTGCAGGTACGCTTTTTCCAATTGTGGTTCTGACAATTTAGCAAAAGCCTTGTTTATATACCTCATAAAAATCTCACAATAAAAGAGTGATTGTATTTATTAGCAATAAACTTTCTCAGTAGAGCAGCTCCTCTGGTTAAACCCCAGGCCTCAATGAGGCGAGTGCTGAAATTAATGAGCTGAACACAAAACACAAAAAGAAACTAAAGAGTCAAAGTCCTTGTAATAAGAAAAAAAGCAGGCTGAGAAATGAGAATCTAGTTCCATTTTATTGGGGGATTAGCTACTCAGGTCCGCCCCTGGAGAGTAGTTCTTGTCAACTCTGCTGCGTGTCTTTCAAACAAGAATGTTTCAGACACAATCACATACTTGAAATTGTGAAGTTTAAAGAAACTATAATGCAATGTGAGTAAATTAGAATTACAATTTGACTTCATGAATACTAATAGAGGACAAAATGTATTAAATATGTATGAAAGATGAACTCATTCTGACTTAATATATGTCCAACCTTATGAAACACTTATTTTTCAGGAAAGCTTCATTGTAAGTATCATAATATATTTGGAAAAGAAAACATATGGGAAGGCACAGACTTGAAAGAGAGCCGAATGCCCAGAAAGTCAGGAGTAAATCAACATGACTAGGGCATTAGCTAGGTGTGAGAAAAATGAGAGAAAGTCTGGCTATTCCAGCTTGGGCGTGTTCATTGATGATTGTGGTTACAGTTATTGATCCACGGCATACAATCAGTGTTTCTTGTTTTTAAACTAATGGACAGAAGAACAGTGATCCTGTACATTTTATAGGACAGTTCAGATATTAATAAAAAGGCGTGAAAGAGCTTTAGAAGTACTACTACGCAAATTGAGTTTAGTTCTAGCCATCCATTACTGTGGGGCAGTGATTGTTGAAACTGGTTATAGTCCCAAAGGCATCAGAGTCTGTAAGTTTGTTAGGAAGGCAAATTTCTCCCACCCTAGATTCACCCAGTCACACATGCTGGAGGAGAAACTCATCTCTCTGTGTTTAAGCAAGACCTTTAGGGGTCTGGATTCATAAAAATGGTGTGAGAATACCAACAGACAAAAACAAACACTAATACCGATAGATGAGCGTCTCTAGGGGAAAATCAACACAAGAACTACAATGGAAGCAGGTGAAACAGTCCAGTGAATGCCACTGGGGAGGTTGTAAATCTACATTGTTTTTCTACCCTTAACTCCTACTTCGTCCACAGTTGCCTTTTTATTATGTGCTGGAAAGGCTTAGGTCAAGAAGAGATACAGGACCATTTACATTTAATACCAAAAATCTCTGAGGAGTCTTTATAATTATAGGACAGTCATGAAAGCTGTGGCTTTGTTCTCTGAAGAATAGAAATCAATAATGTGATCACACTGAAGTTTCTTTAGAAATCTTCCATTTGACATTTAAGATGCCTTTTATATCAATGAATGTCATTTTGAAGGAAAATGACATTTCTTGGTTCATAGAGATAGAATTTGTTAAAAAACAAATATATGTTATAAAGCAAGTTGGAATTTCCAGGATCTTGTTAATTCAAGCTGATTAACATCTTTCTTTGCTTACTTCTAAATGAAATATAATTCCCCCAAAGGAAGAGAACTGGTGCTAGATTTTAGTGATTTGCCAAGTTACGGTTGTGAAAGATATTTATATTTCAGTCACTTAGATCAATCACTTCCTGCAGCAATGCATCCCATAAATTGGTCCTACGTATATATTTTGACGTTATTTCTAAGCGCTTTGTATTATATAAGCCAAAGGGAATACTTTTGTGCAAAGAAGGAAGGAATAGAAGACACTTAAAGAAATTTCTCTTTTAAAATGATATTTAGAATCTTAAACCTTTTTCTGGAGAATATTTTATTAATTTTAGTTGCAGCTATATCAACTCAGATTTCTAAGCATTACTCATCCCCAAATGATCCACAAAAAGCATTTGAACTGCCTTTAATGAGTTGAATGCTTGGTTAATTTCATGCCCTTGGTATTGACACTTGTACCTAAAATACATTTTATCTGCTTTTATTTTACAGTAGAGTTTGAAGAATTTGCAAGATTTATTAAGAGTAGTGAATTGTATTTGAAGAAATTGCAGCCTAATCACATGTTAACAGTAGGTCATAAAAACATTCGGCTCTAGAGGACATTATAAGTGGACCAAAAGGGAGAATTTATGACATCCTACAGAAGCAGAATGCACAGGGAATATTAACATTAACAAGGAAATCTGAATAATTTAAGTGACAGTTTATTATTTATTATCTGAACAAGAAAATGTATTCAAACTCTCCTTACCTGCAGTGAAAAATGCCTGAGTCATTGCTAACTTTCTGAGCAAATTATCTTACTTTTAATTTGACATTTTCACCATGGCTTAAAAGTAGTTTTGCATCGATGACTGCATCAAATACTTATTTAGGATCCAGGTGTACATCATCATTTATAGATATCCATCTTCTGTTACCTATCATCCATCCATTTATCTATCCATTATCTAGAGTGACCTTGGGTTCGAAGAAAACAAGAAAAATGCATAAAAGTTAATGTAAAAAGGCAGAGTGAGATTATTTCACTTCAAGGGCAGCAAAAATGGCTAACAGTATTAAGAAGCTGTCAGCACTAAATGGGAACTATCCCTGATAATTAGGTTGTTTATTACTTTATCAGAATGGATAGATTTGGGTACACTGGTAAAACAAGCCATTCTGTAGTAACTTTAACATGCCAATAGGAAGAGAGCCTTCTGTTTTTAATGAAGGACAACAAATAAGGTTTTATTTATTTATTTATTTTTTAAAAAGTGATGACCTACATGTTGGGGGTATGGTGCCACCAGCAGGTCAATCTGTACCTGTGAGGCGAGTGCATCAGCAGCCTGATGGCACCGTCAGACTTTCAGATACCTCAAAATTGTTGCTGTGCCTTTGACCAGACCCCAAAAACTTGAGGCAAAGTTTACCAAGAAAGTAAATGGCCAAGAGGTAGGTATGTGAGAGACACACCCACAAACCACCTCCGGCTCAGCTATATAATTGGAGACATGGCCTCTCTGGTTCCTGATTGAACTGCTTAACGGCCATGATCCCAGAGACTCAGAAACGAATCTTGGAACCCAAAGGCTTTTGGCAGAAATGCGTCCTGTTCCTGCAGTAGGTTACTGGGACTGGGCCACTCCAGGTGGGAATAAGTTTCGTGCTTTGGCCTGTTCCTCTTGGCGGCCCAGTGACTGCCATCCTCCAGAGGCCACTGGACAGTCAGGTTTGGGCCTGCAGTCATGAGACACATGGGGTCTCACCAGATGGGGGTGGAACCAGCCCTTTCCTCCCATCCCAGCGAGACCCTGAGTCGCCACCTACAAATGGCCTCTCTGGCTCCTGATCATCTGCTTAATGGCCATGATCCCAGAGTCTTAGAAACAAATCTCGAAACCCAGAGGCTTTTGGTAGAAATGGATCTGGACAGCATACAAGGTGGCTGCTGCCTCAGAGCTTCTTGGAAAGTCAGGTATGAGCCAGTGGTGACGGGGCAACTACAGTCTCATGGGAAGGGGGACAGTACCGGCTCGTCCTTCATGCTCTACTGAGGTCACGAGTTGCCCCCCACAAGCCGCTCTCCGGCAGAGCCATAACACCAGATGAACAGAAACCAATCTCGTAATTATCTGGCTCTTTGCAGAAATCCAAAATCATGCTATCGTGGCTGCATGACATTATATGATTCTCATAACCAGCTATAGAAAACAAAGTATTTCACAAAGTCTTTTCAGCAATTCTGATTGTTGGGGGGGGGGGGGAATTCTGAATAATAATGGTGGATCTTTTGTCGAAATAATGAATGTAATCAATGTAGAGAAGAGTTAAGTGGAAATCATCTGCCTCACAGGCATTTGGGAGGGGTGGGGGGCCGGAGGGGGGTATATTGGGGTTCTTGGTGGTGAAAAATGGGTACTGGTGAAGGGAGAGGTGTTTGATCATTGTATGACCGAGACTTAAACCTGAAAGCTTAATAACTTTTCCCCACAGTGATTAAATAAATAAATATAAGAAGAAAAATAAATAAAACTATGAAAAAAAATGAGGTGGCGTTCATGCCCAATTCAATCATCTAATCAGTGGCTGAATGAAAAGCAGTACTCCTACATAAAAAAAAGAAAAAAAAAGTGATGACTTTCACGTCATTGTGTCACCTATAAGGATCCCCAACATTGGAAATGAAGACATTAATCAGCAAATCTCTTTGATTGATGCTGGTTGAACAATACCCTATAATGTTATTCTGTGTGCCTTATTGCTTTTCAATGATGGAACCTTTTAATCTGGTCTCTGAACTGATTCTAGGTCTGGTTTCCTTCAACAGTTTCTGTTCTTCCCTCTTACTGTTCCAGGGAGGCTGGGATGCTGATTCCTGTAGGCTGCATTTCACGTGATTTGCATTCTGACTGTATCTGACCAATTTGGGCCCATCAGTGGGCAGGCTAAGAGGTCAGGGGGCTGTTTCCTTCTCTCTTTGTGCTTCAACTTGCTGCACTAGCAAGAACTCTCTCTTCTGTGTATCCAGCTCCCACTCAATGGGTCGTCTTGGTTTCCAGTTACTTCAGGAAAGGTGGGTTCTTGGGTTCTGGTATCCATGCCTTTTTTTGTTTTTCTTCTTTCTCCTTCTCTGTCTTCTCTGCTCTGCTCTTCTCTGTCTAAGTAACTTTATTCCTGCATTAAATTTTCTTTCATTGAAGAATAATTTGAATCATTACAAACTAGTGATGCTTAACAGTTCAAACCTAATGTCTGCAATAGTTTCTTTTATTTTGGTTAGATTCTGAATGATTTAATTCAACTAAGAAAGGAAATTTCCCACAATGAAAGCACTTTCAGACACATAGAACTAGCTCAAGAAGTTGTTTATATGCTTTTTGTGTGGTTTGATCCCTGAGCACGACCAGGTGCTGGGATTTATACATGAGTTTTGGTGGGTGGAGCCCCAAAGACATAAGCAAACCCCAAATGCTGTTCCTGCAGAGGGAATGCTGTGGGCAGAGAACACAGGGGCTAATGCATAGTGCTGTCTCACTGGCAGCAGAGAAAGCAGAATCACCTGGCCAGATACATGTACAGGAATCCAAGCGGGGCTTGCTCAGAGGTTTTTAATCAACAGTGTGACTGTTAGGGGAGGTTAACATAGAAAACATATTCCAGATGCTATTGACAAGCATTTGTATTTTAGACAATGCACTGGGAAATTAATACATTTATTTCTCATCCAAAATAATGCGTTAATGTTTTATAACAAATCCTTTAGCCATTTTTGTAAATACCTGCTTATATTGTTATCTGGAATATTTCAATTTCACATTATCGTCCCTGAATTCTTGGTGCTAGATTTCATTATCTATAGTACCAGGTTTCTTGACACAGTTTAGAGAGAAGTTCTGATTTTAGGACACGGTTTTAGCAATAGTTCTGTTTGTATTGAGCCATATAAGATCCCAGGGCAAACGGGAAAAAAATGTGCCCTGTTTTCACTTGTCAAAATATCCTGTCATCTTTTGCCCAGATAGAAAAACTTAATAAAATACTACAAAAGAGAAACACAACTCTGTGACTTCGTTGTTGTTCAGTTTTCTTGTAACTATGTTTACCTCTCATAAGCTTGCCTAATGCTGGGATTCAAGTTCCTGAGGCAGGAATCTGGAACAGATTCTGTCAAATCATAATGCAGGGTGGTGAAACAGACACAACTGACATTTACTTAAAATTTTGATATTTTGTCAGTCATGAAGGTTCTTATATTTGTTTTCATATTAAAAAACTTCTAATTAAATATGATCTTGATGATGTAGTTTCGGGGTTTCCTTTTTAAATATATGCTTAAGGCTGGTGGCTCAGTATATCCTAAACTTGGTTCTGCTCTGATGCTGCATTACATATGTTCAGAATTGTAATTAAGATTAGGTGAAGTGGAAAAGAAAATAGGGAAGAAACAGAAAAACCTGTGTAGATTTTTGAGAAAGGAAGATTCTAAGGAGTTTAGAAAATATATCCCAGTATGCCTGGAGGTGTTAGTAATTATTACAGTCAAATGTAAGGGGGAAAAAAGGGTTCAAGAAATGTTGATGAAATTAGTTTTAAATTGATAGTGGCCACTGGAGACCCAGATGTACATGGGAATCTGCAAAAAGATACTTTATTGTGGCTCAGGAGTACTCCAAGAAACCTTTTAAATTGGGAAAATGACCTTAAAGTTAAGGAGAATGAAACTTGAGATACATATATAACTCATCTTTATTAAGCAAAGTAGAAACCAGTAACAATGAGGACAGATTGACATTATTATTTGGATATTGCTCTAAATGGCATCCTTGACCAAATTGGATTTAATGCCTAACCAGTTTTCATATGGGGAGTTAGAGAGTTTGCAGTGAGTGAGTAAAGAAAATGACACTTCCCTGCAGAGAAATAAATTGAGAAATTCATTAGTTTGCCTGTGAAGGCTGCAAACTTAAAAACGAAAACCAAACAAACACAAGAAGCCTACGAATCAACAAAACATTTTTAAACTACTCTAAACTGGGTTAAACTTCTCCAGAAATCATATTGAAATTTTTTTTTTTAATGCCATGAATGGAACCCACGCCCTTACATATGCATATCTCAAGAATCCTGAACTGAAGCATTTAATGAAGAATTGAATCTCAGGAGAACTGTCTCAAAATTACTATTTAATTTTTTTCTTTTTTCTTTTAAGTCAGTAGGAAGGACACGCGAAGGTGAGTCATGCCAAGTAGCAGGTTCCATTTTCCACAATGAATAACAAGGAAGTCACGACCTAGATGTTGCAGGACTCACTTCCTGAATTCCTTGGTTATGATGGACTTTCTCTTCACGTCATGAGAAGAACACCTTGCTGTGAGTGAAAGAAAAATTCATAGGGGATGCAATATAGTCCAGCCCTCAGCATGGGTTGCCCATAAGTCTTCTCCCTTTCTCATGGCCTGGGAAGATGGTGAGAGTTTTCTTTCTGGACAGTAAAACCTTGTTTATTTTATTTATTTATTTATTTATTTTTTTGCTTTTTGGGTCACACCTGGCGATGCTCAGGGGTTACTCCTGGCTTATGCACTCAGGAGTTGCTCCTGGCGGTGCTTGGGGGACCATATGGGATGCTGGGAATCGAACCTGTGTTGGTCATATTGGCTGCGTGCAAGGCAAATGCCCTACCCGCTGTGCTATCACTCCAGCCCCAAAACCTTGTTCCTTAAGTATTATTTTTCATTCTCATTTCCATGGAGAGTGACTCAAAATATTTAACCCCAGAGAGTGATGTGGGATTATGAATAACATTTGTTAAGAGAGCTAGTACATAGTAGGTGCTCATCATAGTAGGCGTGAGGTCTGGAAAGATCAGCCTGCTTTCTTCAGTTCATCCTGTTTATCTTCTTTCCCTGAGCTCTACAGTAGGTGCCCTTTTCCCATTACTGCTCCTCAAGCAAACATTGCTTTCTAGTTTATCCAGGAAAATGCTCCAGGGATTGCCTGTACTTGGTCAGTGGTTCGGCTCTTCTGACTTTGATTCTCGTCCTTCTGACCCAACAACCTCTCCCTACCGTGTTATTCCCTATGGCTCTGTTTTTGTTCAGTTTCTCTTTTGTTTCCCTCTAGACACCATGAATAAAGATGAAGACTTCCCACATTGAAAAGATCTTTTAAGTATTTCAGGAGTACTTTCTTTCTCTCAGTTTTTGTTTACTTCTTCCTCTCTCCACTACTCAATTCTCCCCCCCATAACATTTTGACCTCCATTTCTTGAATTTTGTAAAGCAAGCATGTACAACTATCTCTGTTTATATTTAACATAAAAATTGTTTAAACTTAAAAGCACTGTAGCACTGTAGCACTGTCCTCCTGTTGTTCATAGATTTGCTCGAGCCGGCACTAGTAACATCTCTATTGTGAAACTTGTTGTTACTGTTTTTGGCATGTTGAATACGCCACATGGAGCTTGCCAGGCTCTGCCATGAAGGCAGAACACTCTTGGTAGCTTGTTGGGCTCCCTGAGAAGGACAGAGGAATCAAACATGGGTTGGCAGCATGCAAGACAAACACCCTACCTGAATTTCTTTATTTCCCTAGAGCCACTCAAAGTTGGAGAAACTGTTCGAAAGATCCCTCAAAAATGTTATAAATATGTAACTCAAGGACCCAATTAGTTATTGAAAATGCTTACGTGAATACACTAACCAATGGGAGACCTGTCATCCCTTCAGAATGAAGGTCAGGTTTGAGAAACTAAATTATGTTTTGTCCCCTAACACCTTTTTTTCTTAAAAAAGATTATTAATAAAAGTAATATGACATTGTAGCATTTGTTTCAGATGCATATCAGTGAAAATCAAATGCAATTCCCTTAGAACATCCACCAACCTAACCTTCCCTTCCTTTCTGTTAATCAGTAATTGCCCAGATAGTGATCAAGTTATATTAGTTTGTTAAATAGGTTATATTGTTTTAGTTTTTGGTTTTTCTCTTTCGCTTAGTTTCTTTTTTTGCTACTCTCTAGTTATGATGAATGAAGATGAATATTTCCCATTCTGAAAAGGTCTTTTAAGTATTTCTGTCGTACTTTCTCTCATTTTCTCTCTATATATCATGAGTCATCCTTCAGGACTATTTCACTTAACATTTTTTTTTTCCGGGTCAGTACTTTTAACTACAGGTGCAAAAGGGTTGAAAATCACTTCTCGGGGTTCGTCTATGTTAATGAAAATTGTAGGATTTAGTTTTCCTTTATAGCAGAATAGTATTCTATCGTACATAAACGACATATTCATTATTTGTTTGTCAGGTTGTTTTCCTGTCCTATTGTAAATAAATGCTGCAATAAACCTGAGCATATTTAGACATCTTTAAATTAGTGGATCTATATTTTCCTAAAAATAGTATTCTAGTAAGTACCCAGAAGTGGGATAACAGGATCACTGGAACTTCTCTTTTTAATTTTTTGAAGAAACTCCATACTGTTTTTCTAATGACCGCACCAATTTACATTTCCATGAACAATAGATGAAGGTTCCTTTCGATCCATATTATCTCCAGTCCTTGTTTCATGACTTGTGTGATAACCCTTCACATTTTGAGTTGATACTTCGTTATTGTTTTGTAACTTCCCTCATAAAAAGAGATTATGGGCATATTGCATGTATCATTGTATATCTTCTTTAGAGAAGTATCAATTTAGATCTTTGTCTATTTAAAAAAACTAAATTGTTTGAAGATACCATTAGCCTCAATATCATGGAGAATTTTGCCGACCTTGTCTTCAATGTATCTTATGGATTTTGGCCTGATGTTGAGATATTTAATCCATTTTGTTCTGACTTTTGTGCATGGTGTTAGGTCGAGGTCTAAGCCCATTTTTTTGCATGTGGTTGTCCAGTTATGCCAGCACCATTTGTTGAAGAGGCTTTCCTTGTTCCACTTTACATTTCTTGCTCCCTTATCAAAGATTAAATGTTCAGACATTTGGGATTGTGTGTACAGATATTCCACCCTGTTCCATTGGTCTGAGGCCCTGCCTTTGTTCCAGTACCATGCTGTTTTAATTATTACCACTTTGTAGTAGAGTTTGAGGTTGGGGAGGGCAATGCCTCCCCACGTCTTTTCCTCAAGAATTGCTTTAGCTATTTGTGGGCATTTGTTGTTCCATATGAATTTCAGGAATGTTTGATCTATTTCTTTGAAGAATTTCATGGGTATCCTTATGGGGATCACATTGAATCTGTATAATGCTTTGGGGAGTATTGCCATTTTGACAATGTTAGTTCTTCCTATCCATGAGCAGGGGATTTGTTTCCATTTCCTTGTGTTCTCTTTTATTTCATGGAGCAGCATTTCGTAGTTTTCATTGTAGAGGTCCTTTACCTCTTTATTTAGGCTTATTCCAAGGTATTTGATTTTCTGGGGCATGATTGTGAACGGGATTGTTTTTTCATGTCACTTTCTTCTGTCTCATTATTTGTGTATAGGAAGGCCATGCATTTTTGGGCATTAATTTGATAGCCTGCGACTTTCCTGTACAAGTCTATTGTTTCTAGGAGTTTCCTGGTAGAGAATTTAGGATTCTCAAGATATAGGATGATATCATATGCAAATAGTGAGAGCTTGATTTCTTCCTTTTCTATCTGAATCCTTTAATGTCTATTCCTTGCCTAATCACTATTGCAAGTACTTCCAGTACTATATTGAACAGAACTCCACTCACCAACCAAGTGGAAACTGATATAAACAAATGGGAAGATCTTAAATTAAGAAACTTCTGCACCTCAAAAGATACAGTGACCAAAATACAGAGACAAGCTACAGAATGGGAAAGGATATTCACCCAATACCCATCTGATAAGGTGTTGATATCAAGGATATACAAAGCACTGGTTGAACTCTACAAGAAGAAAACATCCAACCCCATCAAAAAATGCGGTGATGAAATGAACAAAAAATTTCTCAAAGAAGAAATCCGAATGGCTAAAAGGCACATGAGAAAATCCTCTACATCATTAATCATCAGGGAGATGCAGATCAAAACAGCAATAGAAGTCATTTTACACCACAGAACTGGTGCACATCCAAAAGAACAAAAGCAATCGGTGTTGGCACAGATGTGGTGAGAAAGGAACTTTCCTTTTCTGCTGGTGGGAATGCCAACTGGAACCTTCCTTTTCTGCTGGTGGGAATGCCAACTGGTTCAGCCCTTTTTAAAAACAGTATGGGCAAGTCTCCAAAAATTAGAAATTGAGCTCCCATTTGACCCAGAAATACCACTCTTGGGAATATATCCCGGAGAGGCAAAAAAGTATAGCTGAAATGACATCTGCACATCTATGTCCATTGCTGCAATGTTCACAATAGCCAGAATCTGGAAAAAACCCGAGTGCTCAAGAACAGATGACTGGTTAAAGAAACTTTGGTACATCTACACAATGGAATACTATGCACCTGTTAGAAAAGATAAATTCATAAAATTTACATACAAGTGGTACTATGCGGAAAGTATCATGCTAAGTGAAATAAGTCAGAAAGAGAGGGACAGATATAGAAAGACTGCATTCATCTGAGGAACGAAAAGTAACAAAATAGGAGACTAACACCCAAGAATAGCTGAGATAAGTACCAGGAGATTCACTCCATGGCTTGGAGACCAGCAACACACACTAGGGGAAAGGGCAGCTCGGATAGAGAAGGGAGCACCAAGTAAAGGTGTTGGGAGGATCCTCCCAGGATGGGCGATGCATGCTGAAAGTAGAACTATAGACTGAACATGATTGCCATTCAATTCCTCTCTTGCAAACCACAGGACCCAAAAGGAGAGAGAGAACAAAAGGGAATGCCCTGCCACGAAGGCACGGTGGGATGGGGGGGTGGGTGGGTGGTAGGAGGGATACTGGGATCCGTGATGGTGGAAAATGGGCACTGGTGGAGGGATGGGTACTCGATCATTGTTTAATTGAAACCCAAGCACAAAAATTTGTAAGTCTACAACTGTACTTCATGGCGTTTCACTACTAAAAATTAAAAAAAGACAGTAAAAAAATAAGAGACTAACACCCAAGAATAGTCGAGATAAGTACCAGGAGGTTCACTCCATGGCTTGAAGGCCAGCCGCAGATGCTAGTGGAAAATGCAGTTCAGATAGAGAAGGGAGCACTAAAAAAGGGTGTTGGGAGGATACTCCCCGGATGGGAGGTGCATGCTGAAAGTAGTCTATAGACCAAACATGATTGCCACTCAATGCCTCTTTTGCAAACCACAACAGCCAAAAGGAGAGAGAGAACAAAAGGGAATGCCCTGCCACAGAGGTGGGCTGAGATGGGCGGGATGGGGGGATGGGAGTGATATTGGGATCATTGGTGGTGGAGAATGGGCACTGGTGGAGGGATGGGTACTCGATCATTGTATAACTGAAACCCAAGCACAAAAATTTTAAGTCTACAACTGTAACTCATGGCTTTTCATTAATAATAATAATAAAAAAAAAAAACAAAAAGAAATACCCAAACTAGAAATTCACTTTAATTTTTCTTGTTTTGTAAGGTATAAAAGTATAAGGTATAAAAGTTTCTCTGCCCCTCTCAGAGAGCCTGGCAAGCTACCAAGAGTATTTCTCCCACATGGCAAAGCCTGGCTAGCTACCCATGACTTTTTCGATATGCCAAACACAGTAACAAGTTTCACAATATTACTGAGTTTGCTCAAACCAATTTGATGAACAACTGGAGGATAGTGATAGTGATAGTGAAAAGTATTGTAATACTTCATAATGATGAGCTGCTTTAAAATAAATGAGTGGGCTGGAGCGATAGCACAGCGGGTAGGGCGTTCGCCTTACAAGCGGCCAACATGGCCGACCCGAGTTCGATTCCTCTGCCCCTCTCGGAGAGCCCGGCAAGCTACCGAGAGTATTCGATATGCCAGACACAGTAACAACAAAGTCTCCAATGAGTATCTAGATTTAAAAAAAAAAAACAAACAAAAAAACCCCTGAGTCCTTTATTTTTGTTTTTTGGCCACAGAGTGAGAGCTGCTCTAGGAGGCTCCTGGAGGTACTGGGGATAAGCTTGAGCATGCAAAATATGCGCTCTAGTTCTTTGAGCCATCTTCCTGTTTCCCTCCCATTTTATTGTTTGTTTTTTATAAACTCTTTATATATTTTGGATATTAACCTCGTCTTGGTAAATAATGTGCAAATGTACTTCCCTATTCAGTTATATATCTTTTTAGTTTGGTGCACGGTTTTTGCACTGTGTAAATACAAGTTTTTAACTATGCAGAATATTTTTAGTCTCATGCAGAATCATTTGTTTATTTTTGATTTTGTTTTTATCTGCAGTTGAAGATGTGTTCTCAAATGTGTTTCTAAGATTGATTTTTGGAACACAAATTTTCTTCCCTATGTTTTCTATGTATTTTATGGTTTTGGGTCTTGCATCCAAGTTTCTAATACAGTTTGAATTAAATTTTGTCTATGGTGTTAGGTAGTGGTTTGAGTTTCTTTTGTATGCAATCGTCTGTTTTCCCACCTCTATCTCTTGTATATATTTTTTTCCACTGTATTTCACTTCTTTGGTTCACATTTATTTCAAGACATCTTATTTCTTTTGATGTGATTGTATATGGCATTGTTTTCCTGATATTACTTTCTTGTAGTTCAATATTTTGTTGTAAAATGAAACAAATTTTTATGTATTTTATGGCTGGAGCGATAGCACAGCGGTAGGGCATTTGCCTTGCACGCAGCCAACATGGCCGACCCGAGTTCGATTCCTCCGCCCCTCTCGGAGAGCCCGGCAAGCTGCCAAGAGTATCTCGCCCGCACGGCAGAGCCTGGCAAGCTCCCCGTGACGTATTCGATATGCCAGACACAAAGTCTCCAATGGAGACGTTACTGGGCCTGCTCGAGCAAATCGATGATCAATGGGAGGGCTTTTACCTTTACCTTTACCTTTATGGCAAGCTACTTTTTGTTGTATTTTTTATATCAAAGGTTTTAATTGGTTTCTTTAAAAATTTATGTTTATTATTATGTCATCAGCAAATAATGGCAATTTTTTTTTGATTTTTGGGTCACACCCAGCTATGCACAGGGGTTACTACTGGCTCTGCACTCAGGAATTATTCCTGGCAGTGCTCAGGGGACCATATGGGATGCTGGGAATCGAACCCGGGTCGGCTGCATGCAAAGCAAACACCCTACCCACTGTGCTATCACTCCAGCCCCCAATAGTGTTGATTTTACTTCATCATTTTCAGTATGGGTTAATTTTATATTCTTTTATAGGGGATTTTGAGGGGTGGACTAGCAGTCTTAGGGCATACTCCTGGCTTGTGCTCAGGGATTACTCCTGGCAGGGCTCAGGGGATCGTTTCGGGTTTGCGGAATGGAGCCCAGGTCAGTGATGTACAAGGCAAGAGCTCTATCTGCTTTACAATCCAGCCCTACTTTTATATCCTTTTAAATAAAAATGCTCTTATCTTCTAACAGCATATTGAAATGCCTGAGAAACTGCTTAATGGACAGCATGAATGGTTTGTGTGTGGAAGGCCCGTGTTTGATTTACAGCACTGCATGGCCCCCAAAACATTGAGCTTGGAGCACTCTCTGAGCACTGCCAGGTTTGGGAACCCTCCTAAAATAATAAATAAACTGAAACTGTGGTAGAAGTGGATATCCTTGCTTTGATCCTGATATTGGAGGAAAAAATTTCAGGTTTTCTCTATTGAGAATGATGTCGGCTGTAGGTTCACTATATATGATTTTATGACATTGAGGTACATCTCTTCTACATCCAATTTCCTTGAGTATTTTTTGTCATAAAAGGATGTTGAATCTTGTCAAATGCTTTTTCTGTGTCTATTGAGATAACTTGATTCTCCACTTCCTTTGGTTAATGTAGTATATTAAGGATATGCATACGCTGATTCAATTTTTCATCTTTGGAATACATCTCAGACAAACTTTCCTAAATTAGATTTGTATTAAGTCAGATCAAGGTGGATTAAAGACCTCAACAAAAGACCTGAATCCATAAGATACATAGAGGAAAATGTAGGCAGAAGCCCCCATTACATTGACGCTAAAAGCATCTTTAAGGATGAAACACCACTGACCAAGCAAGTGGAAACAAACATAAACAAATGGTATTACATTAAACTAAGAAGCTTCTGCACCTCAAAAGAAACAGTGACCAAAATACAGAGAAAGTCCATGGAATGAGAAAGAATATTTACCCAATACCCATCTGATAAGGGATTAATATCCAGGATATACAAGACGCTAGTAGAATTGTACAATAAAAAAAAGCCTCCAGCCCCATCAAAAAATGGGGACATTAAATGAACAGAAGCTTCCTCAAAAAAAAAATACAAATGGCCAAAAAGCTCATGAAAAAATGCTCTACATTGCTAATCATCAGGGAGATGCAAATCAAAACAATAATGAGTTATCATTTCACACCACAGAGACTGGCACACATTCAAAAGATCAAAAGCAACCAGTGCTGGCGTGGATGTGGGGAGAAAGGGATGCTCTTTCACTGTTGGTGGGAATGCCAACTACTCTAACCTTTTTTGGAAAACAATATGGGCATTCCTTCAAAAACTAGAAGGAATATGACCCTGCAATACAACTTCTGGGAATATATCCCGAGGGTGCAAAAAAGCACAGTGGAATGACTTCTCCATCTGTGTGTTCATTGCAGCACTGTTCACAATAGCCAGTATCTGGAAACAACCCGAGTGCCCAAGAACAGACAACTGGTTAAAGAAAGTTTGGTACATCTACATAATGGAATACTATGCAACTGTTAAGAGAAATGAAATCATGAAATTTGTTTATAAGTGGATGGTCATGGACAGTATTATGCTAAGTGAAATGAGTCAGAAAGAGAGGGACAGACATAGAAGGACTGCACTTATTTGTGGAGTATATGACAACATAATATGAGGTTGACACCTAGGGACAGTAGATACATGGGACAGGAAGACTGCTCCTTAGCTGGAAGCCTGCCGCATGAGCAAAGGGGAGAAGGCAGCTGGAACAGAGAAGGGATCACTAAGAAAATGATGGTCTGAGGAACCGGTTGGGATAGGAGATGTGTACTGAAAGTAGATAATGGACTAAACATGATAACTTCTCAGTATATGCATTGCAAACCATCACGGTCACGGTCATGGTCCTCCCGTTGTTCGTGGTTTTGCTCGAGCAGGCCCAGTAACGTCTCCATCATGAGACTTGTTGTTACTGTGTTTGCATATCGAGTACATCACGGATAGCTTGCCAGGCTCTGCCGTGATTGCAAACCATAATGCCCAAAAGTAGAGAGAGAGTATGGGGGAAATTGTCTGTCATAAATGCAGGGGGAGGGTTGGGAAGGGGGATTATACTGGGGACATTCATGGTGGAAAATGTGCACATGGAGGGGTGGATGTTTGATCATTGTTTGACTGAAACTCAAACGTGAAAGCTTTGTAACTGTATCTTATGGTGATTCAATAATAAAAAAAGAAAAACAAAACAAAAACTAGATTTGTATTATTCTCCTTTATTTCCTGAAAATTCAGAAAAAAATATTTTTTTCTCTTATTGTACTTTCAGGAGACTTCAACTTCTTGAAATCATTCCTTCCTTATTCTCACTTTACTCTGTTAGGCCATCTTCCTTCTCTTCAGTCTAGCTGTGTGCTTTCCTATATGTTTTATTTAATACCTCTGATTGTCACTAATTTCTGTTTTTTTACCTAAGAAAATTTTAATAGTTATTTACTATAAAATATTTTTATGAATAGTTTTAGTATTTTATACCTAAATTTAAATTCTTACATTGTTGCCTGTTTCATAT
The DNA here is from genome assembly GCF_029834395.1 of Sorex fumeus. Classification (NCBI taxonomy): domain Eukaryota; kingdom Metazoa; phylum Chordata; class Mammalia; order Eulipotyphla; family Soricidae; genus Sorex; species Sorex fumeus. The sequence continues at coordinate 8,777,943 of NW_026606065.1, read as the reverse complement.
GCATAGAATTTTTATTTTAATTAAACCACTGTGAGATACATAGTTACAAAGTTGTTCATGATTGAGTTTTGATCATGCAATGTTACAACACCTGTCCCTTCACTAGTATATATTTCCCACGACCAATATCCCAGTTTTCCTCCTTCCATCCCCTCACCCCAATTCTGCCTTTATGGAAGGCACTTCTCTCTCTCTCTCTCTCTCTCTCTCTCTCTCTCTCTCTCTCTCCCTTTCTCTCTCTCTTTCTCTCTCTTTCCTTTGTAGTTTTATAGTTTGCAGTACAAGCACTGAAAAGTTATCATGTATATCCCTTTACCTACTTTCAGCATTCAATTCTTGTCCAGAGCGATCATTTCCATCTATCATCATCATAGTGGACCCTTCTCTATATTAGCTTCCGTCTTCCCTACACTTGTGGCAAGCTCCCAACCGTGCATCTGTAGATCTTAAAGAAAGAAATGGAAAGTACACTATAGTCCACTGTGAACTTAATCTTTCCATCTGTGCCTGTTGAACAATCATGCTACAATACTGGTATTATTATGATCAAGAGTCCTTTACCATGAAATTTTAATTTGTCCCTTAATCTCAGCCCTGGTAATATCACAGACATATGTGACAGGACATTCCTATCGCTGGAACAAATTGCACTTGTGACAGTGCTATAATTCCTCCAATGTTTTCCCATGAATTGTCACCTAAATTTCCTTCATCGTTTCATTTTTTTCTGCAAACTTTCTCAATTCTCTGCATGTCATAACTAAGTGACATGTTTTTAAGATAAGATTTCTGTCAAACTTGTCATAATCACTTCATTTTGAAAGCATTTAAAGCATTTCTTCATGCAGAGATTTTCTTTTTGTCATTAGGGCTATTTTCTCCTGAGTGATGAGCCAGAGCTCAACAGGTTTATTCTAATTGTTTCAGCGGCACAGAGCATGAAAGAAAACAGAATTGAGTAGGTTTCCAGATCATCTGTGAGGAGGCTTCAGCGCTCCATGGTGTGGACCACGCCTCTCGTTGAGCCAAGAAGCTGCTACCTGCTGGCTGACTTTCTGGCATCGGTGCGGAGCTGGCATTTCAACCAAGTGAATAAGACACAAACACAACTCCTGTAGTGAGTTAGCAGCCTTTCCAAGAGATAAGAAGGGATAGAATGCAGATACTAAATGAAAAGTGAAAAACATAAGAGCTGAAAGCTGAAATTTGCCAAGCCAAAGCAAAAAAAGCCAGTGGGTTGGTGTAATGAAATTTCTAAAGCAGGATATATAGGGAGTTTGAGAATGTATAGCTGTCACTAGTTCTGTAGAATGGAAGTGTTCTTAGAGATAGATTCCAAAGGTAGATCATAGAGAGAACTCTGGAGACCCTAGGATTAATTATACTTACCTATTTATGTGGTACAGCTTCCTCAATTTATTATTCTCTATTCTGGGGTAGGGACAAGTACTTTTGCCACGCCAGCCAGTACTCAGGGGTTAGACCTGTCTCTATACTCAGGAGCAACTCTTGGTGATGCTTGGATGAAAATATGTGGTGCAAAGGATCAAAACAGGGTCAGCTGTATGCATGGCAAGCATCTTACCGCTGTACTATCTCTCTGGCCTTTTGCTGTATTTATTAATCCTTTCATTTTTCATCGGAAAAATACTAAACATTGCCAATAATGAATATGTACCAAGCTTTCTCTTTTTGCGAACGCTAGCCAATAATTGGGGTATATGTGATAACATGTGACCAAGACTCAAGAACTTTGAATGTTGACATCTCCTAAAATGCTCTCAGCATTCCCTTAAGTATAAAGTGAGAGCAACAAGGCAATGTTTGAATGTCTGAGAGGCCTGGCTAATGCACAATGCTCATGAACCAGACCAGCCTTTCCTCCTGAGCCCACTCAGGGTTTCAGAGTTCTTCACTATGGTTTTCCATTTAAATACCACTTAAATCTTTTCATTTCACTTCTGTTCCTCCCTTCTTCTATCAACAAGTTCCAGCTATCACTATTTTTAGCACTGGGTTATTGTCATTTTTTTTTGTTGCTAGGGAGAGGGTTTGGGTCACATATGGGGGTGCTCAGATGTGACCCCTTGGCGTACTCAGGGAACCATACATAGTACTGGGAATCAAACTGAGATTAGTTGCTCATTGTTTTAAATCTCTGCTCTAGCATGGGTTATTGTTAAAATTCTTCTACTTGTTAGCTGAGTCAGAAATAGTCAGAAAGATCTATTTAAATTTAGAATTGATATGTCATTTCCTCGATTAAAATCCTTCAATATTTTTTTTATATCACATAAATGAGTGCAGTCGTTCTATATCTGTCCCTCTCCTTCTGACTCATTTTACTCTGCATGATTCTTGAAAAACTAAAAATAGTATGAGACTAATATCCAAGGCAAGGAAAAATAGGGGCTAAGAGTACTGGTCCATGGTTGGAAGATTGCCGCAAGTATCTGTGGGGCAAAGGGCAGTTAGGGTAGAAAAGGGACCAATAAGACAATAACACAGTTAGAAATGATCACTCTGCACAAGAACTGAGTGTTGAAAGTAAGTAAGGGGATCTACATAATAAACTTTCAATAACTTTATTGCAAACCATAATGCCCAAAGGGGATGGGGGAGAAGGAGAGAGATGGGGAGGTGTGGTGGTGGGGGGGAGAGAGAGAGAGAGAGAGAGAGAGAGAGAGAGAGAGAGAGAGAGAGAGAGAGAGAGAGAGAGAGAGAGAGAGGAGAGAGAGAGACAGCCACAAGGAGGTGGGTTTGGGCAAGAGGGAAACTGGGGACATTAGTGGTGGGGAATGTACACTAGTGAAATGATGGGTCTTGGCACACTATATGACTAAAACCCAGTCATGAACAACTCTATAACTGTGTATCTCAGTGCAGTTCAATTAAAATAAAAATTCCAAATCATAATGTAAACTAGTGAAGGGTTAGGTGTTGGAACATTGTGTGACTGAAACTTAATCACAAATAACTTTGTAGCTGTATATAACACAGTGATTCGATAAAAGGGGAAAATAAAGAAAAATTATTTAATGATCCTTAAAAGATTTTAAACTGCTTGACATTAAGTGCCATTTTTTTTTACTTCATAGCTTGTTTTCAATACTTATGCTCCAGTTACCCTGGATTTCTTCCCATTCTTTCAATAAGAATTCTTTCCTATTCCTTCTTATGCCAGAGGCAGCCACTTCCCCCACTCCAAAGTTCTCTTTACTTCATCTCCCCAATTTTAATTTTGCCTTCTGTCATTCAGGTATCAGTTTAAATAGTACTTTCTTAGAATTAATTGGTAGAATAGATAAATACTGTATATATATCTCTATATAAAAAATTATGTGCTGCTTGTTCACAATAGCCAGAATCTGGAAACAACATAAAGGAGATATATCAAAAAGATATATCAAAAAGATACATATGGATAAAGAAACTATGATATACCTACACAATGGAATACTATACATCTGTTAGAAAAACTGAGGTCATGAAATTTGCCTGTAAATGGATAGACTTGGAGAGTATCATGCTGAGTGAAATGAGTCAGAAGAAGAGGAACAGATAAAGAATGACCACATTTATTTGTGGAATATAAAAAAAAGCAGTATGAAACTAATATTCAAGGCCAGGGAAAATGGGCCAGGAGGACTGGTCAGTGGTTGGTTAATGGTGTGGGAGATGGAGGGCAGTTAAGTTAGAGGAGGATCCATGATGACAACATTAGTTGGAAATGATCACTCTGGACAAGAACTGAGTGTTGAAAGCAGATAAAGGGATCTGTATCTTTCAGCATCTGTATCACAAACCATAATGCCTAAAGTGAGAGACAGAAAGAGAGAGAGAGAAGAGAGGCGCTTGCCTTAGAGATAAACTGGCCCGAGGGGTGGCTTGAAGGGGTTGTAGGGAAACCTGGCACACTTGTGCTGGAAAATTATACTGGAATAGGGATGTGTGTTGGAGCGTTGTACGACTGAAACAATCATGAACAATTTTGTAATCCTCTTTCTCATGGTAATTCAATAAAATAAGTAAATTGTATGCTGTATATTTTGTACATATGTAAATTCAATTTATTTCAAATTTTCACTTATACAATGGAGGCCAAATCTATGTAGCTATGAGTATATGTATATATCCCACCTTTTTTTTTGTTTTTTGTTGAAATTGTTATACATTTTCTAGCACAGCAACTGTGAGCTTCAGTGGTCATAGGGATAATGAAATGAAATGCCTGTTTTTTTTCTTTCCCTGTTTCAGTCCCCCCATTTTTTTTACTGTGTTTTGGAAGGACTTCAACCCATTTTTTCTTTATATCTCAGTATTCTGAAGATTTTATCTAGAGGACTGTAAATGCAAGTCTTGATTTCTTAATCAAGTCCAGGGATCACCTCTGGAACAAACTCCTTGTAATTCTTCTCAGTGTTTCAATATAGACTCAAACTGTAATAGTCATAAAATCTGCTTTGTTGATCATTTTATCCCTTGGAACTAATCAGCAACAAACATTATCTTAATATTTGTTAAATAAATTAATGAGCATAATATCCCAGAAAACTGTACAATTGAATTCAGTAAATTCAATTGAGATCTTTTTACTCTGTGCTTTTCTGGTGTGTTTAAAGTTTGTTTAGATTTACAGCCTAGAGTACTCTGGATTTGCCCTGTGTTGAACCAGTATCCCATCTATAGATGTCCAGAGAAACTATGTAGGACCTTTGGGGAGTGAAATGCACACTAGTTTCATGGAGAGAAAAATAAGAAAATGGGCTTTACATCATATGGAGGAGAAAAAAAATTATCGTTCCTTATGAAAGAGCAAAGAAGAAGAAATGGTGGTTGAGCTTCCAAACTTAAAATCTGAAAGAAAGTATTCTTACCTGGCTTGTATGTTATATCTAGAATCCATGAATCTTAGAGTTGGAAGGACTTTAACCCATTTTTCATTTATCTCTCAGTATTCTGAAGATTTTATCTAGAGGACTGGAAATGCTTTCTTAAATGACATTTTCCTCATGGAAATCTTTTACCAATTCTAAACAATATATTCTTTCTGGGAAATATTACTGTTTGGATCTTGATTTATAATGACAAGGAATAAAAGACAAAAATGTTGACCACAGTGGTTTAACTTTCAGTTAAAATATAATTTTCTCTAAGTCATACTATTATTATTTTATCTAATGTGTAGCAATTGCAATAACATCTTTACCATGTCTTCCTATTTTAAAATTAGGGTATGTGAATCCTTCCTTCCAAGAAAGCTTATTGCATATTCCATTTATTTTGTGTCTACACATTAATCAGTGTGATGTTAGTCGATATATCACATTGTTGCAGCTGATTAAAGTTCTACAGGAGTCTAATTTTCACAAGAGTACTAGCTAATAAAGAATATACTTGTGAACTTGAGAAGTTGTCTTTAGATTCATAGGGAGACTATTTCCTGTGACCAAAACCACTGATAACATCAGTCAGGTGGGCAATGATAACACATAATTATGCAACTCCAATTGCATGCCAGATATTATACTCAGTGTATTAAAGGAGTTTTTTTTTTTAAAGTAAGAACATGCTCTTCTGCTCCAGGAATTTAGACTTGGAAGCATCCCAGATAAGTGTATGAATCATGGTAAATGTTTGAGGGAGATCTGGAATCAGGGAATAGATGGTAATTATGAGTCTTTAAAGGAAGCAGCAAGGGAAAAATTTAAAGAGAAGATGACATGTTATTTGGAACATAAAGTATCAGTATGAGGTTAATAGCATAGAAGAATGGAAAGCTTTTGCAGGCATGATAAAAAATAAGTTGTGCAAAGATACAAAAGTACAAATACAAGTGACATTTTTTGCCATGGTAAGTGGAATGACCAAAGTAAACACAGACCATAGCTTCTGGAGCATTGAATTAGTTTTCTCTCACTTCTGAGTTAGTGGGGCAAAAGAAGTAGTTATTTCTACCACCAATTCTTAGGTATGATTTTTTTTCATTTCATCATTTCATTTCATCATCCTGTTAATCGTCGATTGCCTCGAGCAGGCCCCAGTAACGTCTCTTTCATCCTAGCCCTGAGATTATATTCACGGCTCTTTAGGAGAATGAGACCCATCATTGTTACTGGTATTTGGCATATTTGGTACGCCACGGGGAGTTTGCCAGACTCTGCCCTGTGGGCAGGCTACATTCGGATAGCCTGCAAGTTTGTCCAAAGTAGGAATGAGGTAGTAAGATGTCATAATAAGATGGTTCCGGGAGCTGGTTTTTATAGTCTCTGAGTCTTGGCCGCTGATGGGATTACACGGCGCCAGGGGGCCAGTTGGAGGGTGTGACCCCCGCCTACTGGAATTTGGAGGATCTGGGTGGAGGATGCTCGGCCCCAATCCGAGTAGGCTTGGAGATCTCGGCCCCGGAACCCACATGGCTTTGTCCCTCTGCCGGTACCTTCAGGTGTGCGGAGAGTGGTCTCAGCATGGTGGTGGCTGGTCCCGGGACCATGCTGAGACCACTCTCCGCACACATGAAGGTACTGGCAGAGGGACAATGCCACGCGGGTTCCGGGGCCGAGACCTCCAAGCCTACTCGAATTGGAGTCGAGCATCTTCCACCCAGATCCTCCAAATTCCAGTAGGCGGGGGTCACACCCACCACCTGGCCCCCTGGCGCCGTGTAATCCCATCAGCGGCCAAGACTCAGAGACTATAAAATCCAGATCCCGGACGAGAAAAGTGCAGTCTCTGCCCCCGTGCCTGGGTGTTCCTTCCCGGAGTCCCTTGGAGGGGAGCGGGTTGAGCTTTCCTCCCCACCCCGACCAGGGCTACGGCAGCCGAAGGTATGATAGCAATTCGTTTAATTTCTTCTATAATTCACAAGCTTAATATATTTTATTAAAAATGATCTTCTGTCTTTGTTGGGGTTCGAGGAAGGATATCTGGAAGTGCTTTGGGCTTTCTCTTGATTCAGTGCTTGGGAGTTGATTCTAAAGTTGCTCAGTTAACCATGCAGTGCTGGGGATTGAATTTGAGCTCCTGCATGCAAAGCTTGTACTCTAATACTTTATACTGTCCCCCTGGCACCAAGGCCTTACATCTAATTTTCTTAGTTTTTGCTTTTTGGGCCACACCCAGCAATGCTCACAGGTTATTTCTTGTTTTGCACTCAGGAATTACTCTTGCCGGTGCTCAGGGTATCGTATGGATGCTGGGGATTAAGCCCAGGTGGGCTCCATGGAAGGTAAGTGCCCTACCTGCTGTACGGCTCAAGCCCCTTACATCTTAAATGGAGTGTCTAGCAAGTAAGGAAGTCTTGAAAGGAGAACACTAAAGAGCTGCTTGTTTGATTGGCCACGTGATCATTCTCTTGAGAAATGCATTACCACCTACACACCAAAACTAAACAGAGAATCATTTTGTCCTAATGATTTCAATACTATTTTGAATAAGCTGATTAATGAGCATATTAGAGGCCAGCAAGAATGTTGAGCTTCTTTTATGTATTTGTGACTTTTATTTTAATGAAAAAGGAGGGATTTTTAACAGATAATGGGCTCTGAAAGAATGGCTTTATGTTATCTACCCTAAAATATTTTAATAATAAAAGGCCTAAGAATTTTGTATAAGACACAAATTCATTTGGTGTTCTAAAGGCATATTTTCCAAGTTCCTTATCTCAGGAGATTAACTACTAAATTAAACTACTTAAGCTGAGTTATTTTGATGAGTGCTTTACTGAGATTTTAATGGCTTGGTGGGCGTTTGGTGACACTAACCTTAAAAATTTTCCAGACTACAATTACCTCAGCAATACCATAGTGCAGAACTTTGGAATCCTAGTAGTCATTTTTCCTGTGCATATGAGACCAAGAACTCTTTTCTGAAGAAGGGAAGTCTTGTTCTTGATCTCTTGTTGAGAATGCCCCCCTCACTCCCCAAAACTTATCTCTATGAATGGTGTGTCTTTATCAGGAGTGTTTTCAATAATGGTATTTATCTTTCATTACCATATGTTGTTCTATCCCTAACTGGTCTGATTACAAAATCATATGTATTTGACCTTCATTGGCAACAAGAGCATAGTTACACTTTAGGTCCTATTCGCAAATATTGAGCTTGGTGATAAATAATTAGCAAAACCTCAGTTATGAGTTACTATTTTTATTTATGGAGAATTGACTGAAAATTTTTTAGTATAGGTCTTTCTTCTAGCTAGTCTAAATTCAGTTCTTAAGCTATTCAGAATCAAGCTCTAAGAGGTGGGCTATGAAATTTTCGTATTTCCATTGAGGGCCTTGAAGGAACACCTGACCCTGATTTTACACAGTGGAAAGGTTGATGTAGATAGGACATGGTTCAACACAATCCTGAATGTCCTTATTATGAGGATCCGTGGGAGAATTCTTTTCTCCTAAGCAGTTACTATGCTGGAAGCATATAGATATTAAATTACCTAATTGTGTTTTCCTCATTGCACAATCTGCTAAGAAACTCAGAGCCAAAAGGATAAGCCAGCTAAGCAAAGAACAGTATGTATATTTTGTATATGATTTGTATATTATTTTTCTATGACCATATAAATTAAAATATATGTGTGAAATACAATATTAAATTATAATCCGATAACTGTGAATTAGTAAATTCATAGTGTTGTGCAACCACTGCTTTATAGAGTTACAAAATACTTCTATACTTCTATTACTACAAAGAAGTAATCTGATTTATCTATTTATTTATTTTAAGTTGTTCATGATTAGATTTATCATACAGTAGTTCAACACCCATCCCTCCACTAGTGTGCATTTCCCAGTACCAATATCCCCAAGTTCCCTCAAATCACCCCCCTCTCCCCCAGCTGCCTCATTGACAGGTGCTTTTCTCTCTCTCTCTCTCTCTCTCTCTCTCTCTCTCTCTCTCTCTCTCTCTCTGTCTCTCTCTCTCCTTTTGGGCGTTGTAGTTTGCAATGTTGATACTGAAAGGTTATCAAGAATATCCCTTTACCTAATTTTAACACTCAGTTCTTGTCCAGCATGATCATTCCCAGTTATTATTGTCATACTGGCCTCTTCTCTGTCTATCTTACCCTCAGTCCCATACATGTAGTTAGATCCAACCAATGACCAGCTCTCTAACCCCTGTTTTCCCAGGCCATGGATATTAATCTTCTAATATATACCACAATTTATATACCACAAATGAATGCAGTCATTCTATATTTGTCCCTCTCCTTCTGAATCATTTCACTCAGTATGATACTAGCCAAGTCCATCCATTTATAGACAAATTTCATGACTTCATTTATCCTAACAGCTGCACAGTCTTCCATTCTGTAGATGTGCCATAGTTTCTTGATTCATTCGTCTGTTCTTGGGTACTCAGGTTGTTTCCAGATTCTGGCTATAGTGAATAGTGCTGCAGTGAACTTAGGAGTGCAGATGGTATTTCTGTTGTGTTTTTGGGCCCCCAGGGTATATTCCCAGGAATGGTATTGCTGGGTCAAATGGGAGTTCAATTTTCAGTTTTTTGAAAAATGTCCATATTGTTTTCCAAAAAGGCTTGATCAGTCGGCGTTCCCACCAACAATGAAGGAGAGTCCCTTTCTCCACACATCTATGCCAATACTGGTTACTTTTGTTCTTTTGGATGGATGCGTGTCAGTCTCTGTGTTGTGAAATGATATCTCACTGTTGTTTTGATCTGCATCTCCCTGATGATTAGTGATAAAGAACATTTTTTTCACGTGCTTTTTGGCCATTCAAATTTCTTCTCTGAGAAAGTTTCTGTTCATTTTATCGCCCAATTTTCTTATGGAATTGTATTTTTTCTTGTAGAGTTCAACTAGTGCCTTGTATATCTTTGATATTAACCCCTTATCTGAAGGGTATTGGGTGAATATCCTTTCCCATTCCATAGGCTCTCTTGGTATCCTGGTCACTGATTCTTTTGAGGTGCAGAAACTTCTTAGTTTAAGATAGTCCCATTTTTTTAAAATCTCTGTTTCTACTTTGTTGGTCAGTGGCATGTCATCTTTGAAGATCCCTATAGTTTCAATGTCGTGGAGGGTTTTGCCAACCTTTTCTTCAATGGATTCTTTATGGATTCTGGTTTGATGTTGAGGTCTTTAATCCATTTTAATCTGATTTTTGTACATGGTGTTAAGTAGAAGTCTGATCCCAGTTTTTTGCACACAGCCGTCCAGTTTTGCCAGCACCACTTGTTAAAGAGGCTTTCCTTGCTTCACTTCATATTTCTTGCTCCCTTATCAAAGATTAAATGATGATATATTTGAGGGTGTGTGTAAGGATATTCAATCTAATTTATTTTTATTTATCTATTTTACCATTAAAAATTCTTTAATATAAAATTATATTGTATTTTACATATGTCTATAAGACATCATTATTTTAAATAAGAATTGACTTTAATAAAGTATTAAAAATATGGTAGTACAGCCCAGTAGAAGAGAAGGAAGGATATTGTTGGGGGATATAAGAAGCAAGGAGGAAGCATTTTGTGGAAGGATTTTGTGGAAGCATTTTGTGGAAGAAGGAACTTCAAGAAGGGTCAGACTGGTTAAGAGCCACAGGCCAGAAATGTCAGGTAAGAGGAAGCTAAGCATGAACCTATTAAATTGATTCACCAGGAAGTCATCTGTGAGTTTGTGTGAAAATTGTGCCAGTATAACAAGTCTCACAGTAGAGATGTTACTGGTGCCCACTTGAGCAAATAGATGAACAATGGGAGGACAGTGCTACAGTACTACAGTAATATGTGGCTAGAGGTGGAACCTTCTGGTGATTAGGAGATGCTAAACACTGAAGACCTTCAAATTGACTCCATAGTGAAACAAAGAGGGAAGAGATTGAGGTCTGAGAAAGTTTGGATAGGTGTGTTTCAAAGGATGGAGTGGTATAAGTCAAATGCAATAGGTAGAAAAAAGCATAATTTTAGGTCCTAGTCTACCTTTTGTAACCAGCTCTGATAGGACCTTGAGCAAGGCATTTCATTTCTCCAGTGTTTTTTTCTTTTAATCTGTGAAACAAGAGATTAACCAGATGATGTCTAAGATAATCAAAACAGTAAAGTATTGTGAACATATAATCATATTGTTGGCTCCTTGCCTTATGTCTTTGGGATATCTTAGATCAGTGATTCATAACCAAGGGTCATATAGGCCCATTGTTGGTCCCCAGGATATTCCAAGGGGGTCAAGGTGAAAATTACACAAATGGAGGGACCAAACTGTAGAATATGATGCTATACAGGAAGGGACCAACCTAAGAAGGGGGCCATGATTGGAAAAAGATTGAGATACACTGGTTTAGACAGATCTTTAGGCACTTCTTAATGCTTAGAGGTCAATAGGGTCTTGATGATTTTGGACTGGGGAGCTGTCCTATTCATTTGAACATTAGTTCAACCTTAAACTTTCCTGATTTGAATGACCTATCTATTTCTTTCCTAACTAGTTTATTAGCTGAGGAAATCTGTTTGGGTTGTGTAAGGGGAATCCAAATGTCTGGGCTCTGCTTGATAACTTATACTGGAAAACTATACTGGAAAGAGAATGCTGACTTCATCTACATTTATTCTTGGTGCAAAGTGATCTCCAGAGGTTCATGAAATATAACACAGGAGGGACAGGAAAAACAGAAGTGAAGAAATGAACTCTGTAAAACTTACATTAAAACAATTGAGTCTAAGAATTCATACTCATTAGTCTCTTAGAATGAGGAAAACCCAGTACTGTGCAATCACCAACTCAGTTAAATGAATAGACCCCACATCCAAGGATTAGTCTTCCTCTAGTGCTCTGCTAATCTTTTGGAAGTATAAAGCTGTGACAAAGATTTCTGATTGCTGGTTCTTCTCCTCTATTATTTCACAAGGGACTCCTTCACTTTCAATTTTTTTTTTAGAACCAAAAGACAGGAGGTCACTTGCAGTGAGCCACATGTCTTCATGCTCTTTCCTAAAGATGGCCATAAGTCACACCTCTGTGGAACTTAAAGTGTAGACAGAAGAAGACAAAATCCACCTCTTCATTACATGCATTATTATAAAGGCAAAAGTGTAAGTTTCGACAACTCTTTAGGACAGTTTCAATCTTTTTCCGAAGAGGCTCAACTGTACCTCATGGTGTCTCACTAATAAAAAAAAAAGTATCTTACTTTAGACCCCTGAAATGGTTCCAGGGCTCAGGAAGTGCCCAGGCAAAGTGGAAGACCATAAGCTTATCCCACTGTTGGGCATGGACCGAGGTCATCCTTATAGTCCCAGGGTCTGGGGTTCCTTGCTAGGGGAAAAAACACAGTCCTATTTCAAAACTACTTTTGGTGTTTATAAGAAATGTCAAATAAAGAAGCATGAACAGGGGTTAGGTTTAGTTTGAAGAACTGCTGACTGAATCAATTAGCTATATATATATTTTTTTCAAGTTTAGATTTTTATGAAAAAGTATTGTCAGGAGTTGCTTGTATTGGCCATGTTTTGGGCAGTCTTTCAAATAAAGTCATGTCAATCAGCAAGACAGATGAATTCCCTTTCTTCTCTAATTTCCTTTAGAAATCTTTTAAATAGTGTTGCAGATTATCTTGAAAATCCAATGGTACAATAGTATGTGCCAATCAAAGCCTCAGTTATTTATTTTTTTTGAAGGGGTATGGGGTGCAGTGGGAGTGGAGGGACAAATCCAGTAGTACTGGAGGCTACTCTTTACTTTGTGCTCCAGGGTAGTTTCTGGATTTTTGGGAACTATGCAAAACTTGAGCTGATCCTGTTTAGGTAGCTCTTCCAAAGCTTCAGTACTTTTATTTTTTAATTTTTTAATTTTAATTTTTTAAATTTTGTAAAGTAGTTCAAAATATTTGATTACAATTAATATTCAATCACTAATCTTGCCACCATTATACTTTCCTACCACCATATTTCAGATGTTTCCATTCTAAAACCCCAACCTCTGCCCCAAAGAAGAACCAAAATAATTTATTTTATATTTTTTGCTATGAAAAACCACTGAAAATGATACAAAAAATTTCCTTTAGAGGAAAGAGTGTGAAGTTTGTTAAATTTCACCAAGGGGCCATTAAACCTTACTATAAGAGATCACTAATATGTGAAAGGTTGAACTTTGTGTGCATATATTTATATATGTATGTATGTATATATATATATGCATATGTGTGTGCATCTGCAAAAAAATATTTCCCTCTGACTGGTTGCCTCTTACTTTGAGCCCCATCAGATGTGCTGTGGTATTCTTGGAGTGTGAGTAGGGTGTGGCAGTCTCCTGCCCCCGCGCCTGACTGTCCTCGCCGCCAGGCCCCTTGGAGGGGAGCGGGTTGAGTTTTCCTCCCTGCCCCGACCAGGGCTCCAGCAGCCGAAGACCTCCAGGACCAGCCACCACCATGCTGAGACCACTCTCCGCACACATGAAGGTACTGACAGAGGGACACAGCCACGCGGGTTCCGGGGCCGAGATCTCCAAGCCTACTCGGATTTGGGCAGAGCATCCTCCACCCAGATCCTCCAAATTCCAGTAGGCGGGGGTCACACCCACCAACTGGCCCCCTGGCGCCGTGTAATCCCATCAGCGGCCAAGACTCAGAGACTATAAAAACCAGCTCCCGGAACCGCGCGGCCGCGACATCTTATTATGACATCTTATTATCTCTTTCTTACTTTGGACAACCTGGCAGGCTACCGATTGTAGCCTGCCCACATGGCAGAGTCTGGCAAACTCCCCGTGGCGTACCCAATATGCCAAATACCAGTAACAATGATGGGTCTCATTCTCCTAAAGAGCCTTGAATATAATCTCAGGACTAGGATGAAGGAGACGTTACTGGGGCCTGCTCGAGGCAATCGACGATTAACAGGATGATTTGTGATTTGTGATTTTGTGAGTAGGGTGTGTGGAATGAAGTGTCACATGGTCCAGGAATAGATTCACTTGTGGGTGAGGTTGGCCCAAGCAATAATTTTCAGTTCTTAAGGTTATTCTCTCTCTCTCTCTCTCTCTCTCTCTCTCTCTTTTCAAGTTATTGTTTTTTTAATTGTTTAATTTTTATTAGTGAAACACCATGAGGTACAGTTGTAGACTTACAAATTTTTGTGCTTGGGTTTCAATTATACAATGATCAAATACCCATCCCTCCACCAGTGCCCATTTCCCACCACCATGGATCCCAGTATCCCTCCCACCTCTCATGCCCCCCCATCCCACCCTGCCTCTGTGGCAGGGCATTCCCTTTTGTTCTCTCTCTCCTTTGGGGTGTTGTGGTTTGTAAAAGAGGCATTGAGTGGCAATAATCAAGTTATTCTTTAATTAAAAGAAGGTATTCTATATGCAATGGTATTTTCTTGTATTTTTTTAAAAAATAAAACATTGATACACATGAGAGAAGTGTAAGTAGTGAATGCTTAACTATGATCACATTTACTAATTCAATAACTTACAAAATATCATATATATCCTGATACCAGGCTTTATGTTTTTAATTTGTGCCATAAATCTGTACAGAGGGGAGCAGAAGCGTTTTAAAGGATACAGAACTGATAATATATATTGTATTCAGTTCTTTGAGCCACAATAATCAGAGTTTAAACTTCATTGTTTCCCTAGTCAATTATGGGCTCCAAACTGGATTCTTATTATTGAGCTTTCAGGCATAATGACCCGTTCCCAATTCCAACTGACTTTGGAACGAAGGAATAAATTAGTTTCTCTGCTTTATTTCTGACTTAGGTTGGCTTTGTGCAGAAGTTAGTTTTCATAGGGAATTTCACATCACTAATGACATTTAAGAAATTAAGTTAATGTATACTTTCATCATTTTAATGTGATTTTGTTTTTCTAATTTGATTTTGAGATTTATAATTTGTGTCTGCTGATCAAATCATTGCTTGTCTCCTTATCTTCCATAGTGACTTTGATTTGAGTTTTTAATCCCAGTAGGCACATTTAAATGAGACACCATTTAAAAATGTCATTAGTTTATCCTGTGTCTCTGTGTAAAAATTGTTGATAAAAGATCATCACATTCATTAATGGGGGAAAATATACCCTATTTCAGAGCAAAAGAAACATGAATTATCCACCTCTTTTTTCTTTGACACTCATTTATTTATACATGATGTGAACATTCAAGAGAGAAAGAATTTTTATGAAATTTATACAGGCATTCAATGTACTGCTTTTTATGCAAAATATTTCTGCTTACATGTTGATTTGCAGCTTTGAAAAATAGCATAAAAGATACCATTAGATTATTTTTTCCAAAAACTGCCATTAGATTTTGAATAGAAATTGTGAAAATTGTATGAATCTAGGTACTAAACTTCATTAAACATGTCTAATGAAGATTTGAGTCTCAGTTCAAAGATTATAGGTATTTTGGTCTTAAACTCTTTGAGTTCTTTTTATTTCTTCCCAAAAGGAAACAAATATTTACTCATGCATCTTATATTTGGGGTAGTGTTGGTGTCAGGGCATTTTTAGAAAAGTGATTTGCAAATGTATTTCTCATCTTTTGAATAGCATTATATGATTATTCTATTCCTGAAGGCAATTTATCTGAGACTGACCCCTGGAACTGGTGTTTTGTTGACTGATTGTTTTCCCATTGCTTTAATCAGTAAGCTTTGAGGGAATGAATAACAGGATTCAAATGAAAAAAGTTGCAAGAAAAGCCAACACCTGTTTACTGAATGGGTGTTCTGCACCAGACATTTTGCATACATTCCCATTTAATCTTTATGGCAACACAATCCCCTATTACAGTTAAGGGAATGCACAGAGTAAAGCAATGCTGGCAATTGGATCGTGGCAGAACCATGATTCAGGCCCTACCTAGCCAGATCTTTAGCCTGAGTTCATTTCACCGTGCCACCATCTGCTCGTGACTGATAAAGGCCATTTGGTTGCCAAGCTGACAAAAGATTTGTCAAAAACTTGACAAATTGGGCTGGTGAGATTGTAAAGTAAAGTAAAGGCCCTCCCGTTGATCATCGATTTGCTCAAGAGGGCCCAGTAACGCCTCCATTGGAGACTTTGTTGTTACTGTGTCTGGCATATCAAATACATCACAGGTAGCTTGCCAGGCCCTGCCGTGCAGGCGAGATACTCTCGGTAGCTTGCCGGGCTCTCCGAGAGGGGCGGAGGAATCGAACTCGGGTCGGCCATGTTGGCTGCGTGCAAGGCAAACGCCCTACCGCTGTGCTATCGCTCCAGCCAGGTGAGATAGTAGAGCAGGTAAAGTGCTTGCCTTGCACACAGCCAACCTTGCACGAACCTGATCCTCAGCCCTGACAGTGATCCTTGAGCACAGAGCCAAGAGCAAACCCTGAGCACAGCTGGGTGTGGTCCCCAAACAAAACACCAAAAACAAAGCCGAAAACTTGAAATATCTTCAGGTACATCATATATGAATGTAGTTTAAAGCTATGTTCCGTTTTCTCATTTTATTATAAATAATAATTGCTGACAAAGAAACTCAACACATGGGGTGGAATATGGAATGAAAGTTGGCCTGGACTTTGAACTCATGTGACTTTCATCCCTTGATGTAACCTGATTGAAATAGACAATGGTACAACTCTCCTTCTGTGGGCCAAAGGAGAAACTCCACCTACCTCTTTGGGGCTTCTTGGTGTGGGCAGACATGTCCATCTGTATGAGCTACTTCAGCCTCTCTCGGTCTTTTATCTGCAGTAGTTTTTAGTCCAGGAATCTCCAAGAGAGGCTTTTCTAGAGGGATTTCTCGAGGAAAGACTAATTTTGTGAAGTTCAAAGTAATTTTAGGGGATATGGTGCTGCCAACAGGACAGCCTGTACCTATGGGGTGAGTACATCAGCAACCTGATGGTGCCTTCAGGCTTCCTGATACCCCAAAATTGCCACTGTGCATTTGGCCAGAACCAACAACTTGGGGCCAAGTTTACCACAAAATTAAATGGCCAGAAGTTAGGTAGGTGAGAGCCACGCCCACAAACCACCTCTGGCTCAGCTATGTAAGCTCATTTATTGGCCTTATTTCAGAGACCCTAGGTTTTACTGTGGACTAGAGCTGTTATCGACTGGATTCCACAGGTCATCAAAAGGATGCGTGGCTGCCCACCTGGTCAGACTTCTTCGTCAAAACCCTGTACAAACCGTTTGAGGCTCCTTGTGTTCATGGAGTGAGCAGATACCATTGGGCTACACTAGCACGTGACAGGGACAAATGGACACGTTACTGGCGCCCACTCGAGCAAATCGAAGATCAACCAGATGACAAGTGATACAAGTGATTCCAGAGACCCATAAATCTCGAAAGACATCAAAAGCTGCAGTTAATCTCATGCATGGTTGAATAGACTGGGGTAAATTGGAGGGGGGGGTGGGGTAGTCTAATGTCTGCCCAAGCAGAGTCCCTGGCAGCTGCTTGCTTCCACAATCAAAAATCGCTGCCTTACCACTGGCCTGACTCCACTATTTCAGGATGGACCTCATCAAGATATAATCTGCTGAAAATTCGGGTATGTGGGTTTTGTGACCAAAATGAACTTTCCAGAATTTCTAGGGGTTGGGATGGGCTACCTCTCCCCATCTCCCTGTACTTCTGGAAGCCTTGGCAATCATATCCACACCTCAAAGCTTCCACGCAATTGAAAAGCTACTCCAGCTTTTATCCCAATAAAAATACTGAATGCCCTGATCAAGGGCTGGAGCGATTCCACAGTGGGTAGGGCATTTGCCTTGCATGCAGTCCACACGATCGACCCAAGTTCAATTCCTCCACCCCTCTTAGAGAGCCCGGCAAGCTACTGAGAGTATCTCACCCACCTGGCAAAGCCTGGCAAGCTTGTGACATGTTCGATATACCAAACACAGTAACAAGTCTCACAATGTTACTGGGACCGCTCAAGCAAATTGATGAACAATGGGAGGACAGTGACCATGACAGTGACCCTGAACAAACACCATGACCTCTGGAAAAGGAGAGAGCAATCAAGAAAGGAAAGCAAGAAGGGGGTGGAGTGTGGACTGTTGGGAAAATGGTGGTAGGGAAACAGGGGACATTGGTGGTGGGAAATGCACACTGGTGGAGGAATGGGTGCTGGATCATTGTATGAAAGAAACCCAATTATGAACATCTTTGTAATGGTCTATCTCATGGATTTAAAAAATTAAAAATTTTTAAAAAACATGATGTGGAGTTCATGCCCAATTCAATCAGCTTAATCAATGGCTGAATAAATAGCAGTACTCCTGCATTTTAAAAAAAAGTAATTTTATTGAAATATAACTGCCATGAAACACACTGTACACGTTGAAGGTGTGTATGCATTCAGCTAAGTATAATACTACAGATGTGAGGGACTGAAGTCATTGTCTAGTCATAGTAAGCACGGTTATTGCTGCTGATGGTATATCTAGGCACCTTTGTAACCCTTTTCTCGCATGTATCTGTCTTGCAGTCTGCAAGGGACTATATTTTCAGGTCAAAAAATAATCTGTAAGTAGACTTTCCTATACAAATCATTGGTAATCCACATGGTGCAAAGTGAAATGAGAATTTCCCTGAATGTATATGAAAAAAGGTGTGAGCCCTCCCATATCCTCTGCCTACAAAATCTTACCTAGCATTATATAAAACATAAAACCTAAAATACCACTAATATTTAGTAAAAGTAGGCGTGATATGTTAACTGTGTGGCCTGTATAACATTGTTCCTGGGAAAGGAGCTTCAAGGTGCCCTTCTGCTTGGGGTGCATGCTACCTTTTGGGCACTGGTGGAGGGATGGGTATTCGATCATTGTATAACTGAAACCCAAGCACAAATATTTGTAAGTCTACAACTGTACCACATGGTGTTTCACTAATAAAAATAAAATAAAATAAAATGAATTAATAAAAGAATAAAAGCTGCTTTAAACTAATAGTGAAAGCTGTTTATGCTTTTTACCCTTTGGGATATGGTAAAGACTATTCCTTGAATTTCTTTCACTTAGAGAGAACAGAAACTAATGAAGCTCTGTTAGTAACAGTCAATGGAATATTTTTAAAAAGTGGGGGTGGGGCAGGCAGGTAATCTCATCTGTTCTCTGTCACTATAAATAAATTTTTGAGTTAAACATAAATAAAATGATGATATATTTCTTTCACGGTCATTGTGTTTTTCATTCAACATCATTGTTTTGAGATAAATTAAATCTATATATTCTAATAGTTCATTTCTTTGCCTATTGATATATATCATGCTGCTTCCAGTTATTGGTCATTATCAATTAAGTTCTTATGAACATTTGTGGGTGACTCTTTTTTTAAATTTTTTTTTTTGAATTTTTTATTTTTTTAAATTTTTTTTAATTTTATTTTTTTAAATTTATTTATTTATTTATTGAATCACCATGGGAAAGGTTACAAAGCTTTCAGGTTTAGGTCTCAGTCATGCAAATATCAAGCACATTTCCCTTTACCAAAACTTATTTTTTACCATGAAAAACCCCAAACCCCACCCCCCACCCCTCCCAGTCCCTGTGGGGCAGATGAATTCTAGTTAACACTCTATCTGCTTTGATTAGATTCATTGTTTCAATAAAAGATTCATCACTATTATTTAGAGTTTACCCACCCCCCCCCCCCCCCCCCGAATCAGACATGCTGACAAAGCATTGTGAAGTGATTTGCTTTCTACAGCTGGGTTCAAGAATTATATGTTGGTTTTGGATTTCTGCTATTTTACTTATTGACCCTGGAAGTATTTCTACTGAAAGTCAGATAGTTAAGAAATTGGTTTCTGTGCTCTGGAGTCGTGGCCGTGCTGGAGAGCCGCTATTGGGGGGCAACTGGTGGCCTCGGTAGGGCGTGAAGGGCGGACTGACACGCCCCCCTTCTCATGAGGTTTTAGTCGCCCTCAGTCCCCCGGCTCATACCTGCTGTCCACAAGGCTCCCATGCGGCCGCCATCTTTCTTTCCAGAGAGGAGAAGGCGACTGGGGCAACACCCTTTCCCCTCCAGACAGACCTGATGGCCTGGATCAACGCATAGTCCATTCACTTTTCTGCTCCAAGCTGCCGGGTTCTGCATTAAGTCCTTGTGCTTCTGGGGCCGTGGCCATGCTGGAGAGCTGCTCGCGGGGGGCAACTGGTGACCTCGGTAGGGCGTGAAGGACGGACCGGAACGCCCCCCTTCCCATGAGGTTTTAGTCGCCCTCACTCCCCCGGCTCATACCTGCTGTCCACAAGGCTCCCATGCGGCCGCCATCTTTCTTTCCAGAGGGAGGAGGGTGGAAGGGACCAACACCCTTTCCCCTCCGGGCAGACATGATGGCCTGGATTAACGCATAGTCCGTTCACTTTTCTGCTCCAAGCTGTCGGGTTCTGCATTAAGTCCTTGTGCTTCTGGGGCCGTGGCCGTGCTGGAGAGCCGCTCGCGGGGGGCAACTGGTGACCTCGTTAGGGCGTGAAGGATGGACCAGAACGCCCCCCTTCCCATGAGGTTTTAGTCGCCCCCACACCCTTGGCTCATACCTGCTGTCCACAAGGCTCCCATGTGGCCTCCATCTTTCTTTCCAGAGAGCAGAGGGCGAATGGGGCAACACCCTTTCCCCTCCGGACAGTCATGATGGCCTGGATTAACGCATAGCCCGTTCACTTTTCTGCTCCAAGCTGCTGGGTTCTGCATTGAGTCCTTGTGTTTCTGGGGCTGTGGCCGTGCTCCAAACTTAACTATGATTTTCAGAGAGAAACGTTGGTTCATTTACTTCCCATGGATCACTTTGTATATAGAGAGATGTCGTGCGGCCGCGTGAGCGGCCGCGAGGTTTTGAGGAAAAGTCCTAGTTCCCGCATACTCGAGCTGTGGTTGTAGAGGCTTCTGGTCACCGGGGTTCCATCTGGGGGAGGCGGGATGCGGTACCTACCCCATCTGGGGCTTCCCGATGATCTCGGCTCTTTTTGGAACCTGTTTTTTTTTTTTTCTCTTTCTTCGGGATCTGTGGATCCCGCCCTCCATGTTGTTCTTCTCTTCAGCTGAATGCTCTCTTTTTTTAAATTTTTAATTTTTTTTTTTTATTGAATCACTGTGGGAAAGGTTACAAAGCTTTCAGGTTTAGGTCTCGGTCATGCAAATATCAAACACATTTCCCTTTACCAATACTTATTTTTTACCATGAAGAACCCCAATAAAACCCCACCCCCCACCCCTCCCAGTCCCTGTGAGGCAGATGAATTCTAGTTAACACTCTATCTGCTTTGATTAGATTCATTGTTTCATTAAAAGATTCACCACTATTATTTAGAGTTTACCCCCCCCCCCCCCAAATCAGACATGCTGAAAAAGCATTGTGAAGTGATTTGCTTTCTACAGCTGGGTTCAAGAATTAAATGTTGGTTTTGGATTTCTGCTATTTTACTTATTGACCCTGGAAGTATTTCTACTGAAAGTCAGATAGTTAAGAAATTGGTTTCTGTGCTCTGGAGTTGTGGCCGTGCTGGAGAGCCTCTCGTGGGGGACAACTGGTGGCCTCGGTAGGGCGTGAAGGGCGGACCGAAATGCCCCCCTTCCCATGAGGTTTTAGTCGCCCCCACACCCCCGGCTCATACCTGCTGTCCATAAGGCTCCCATGTGGCCGCCATCTTTCTTTCCAGAGGGAGGAGGGTTGAAGGGACCAACACCCTTTCCCCTCCGGGCAGACATGATGGCCTGGATTAACGCATAGTCCGTTCACTTTTCTGCTCTAAGCTGCTGGGTTCTGCATTAAGTCCTTTTGCTTCTGGGGATGTGGCCATGCTGGAGAGCCGCTCGTGGGGGGCAACTGGTGACCTCGTTAGGGCGTGAAGGATGGACTGGAACGCCCCCCTTCCCATGAGGTTTTAGTCGCCCCCACACCCCCGGCTCATACCTGCTGTCCACAAGGCTCCACTTGCGGCCGCCATCTTTCTTTCCAGAGAGGAGAGGGCGAAATTGGAATATTTTTAAAAAGTGGGGGTGGGACAGGCAGGTAATCTCATCTGTTCTCTGTCACTATAAATAAATTTTTTGAGTTAAACATAAATAAGATGATGATATATTTCTTTCACGGTCATTGTGTTTTTCATTCAACATCGTTGTTTTGAGATAAATTAAATCTATATATTCTAATAGTTCATTTCTTTGCCTATTGATATATATCATGCTGCTTCCAGTTATTGGTCATTATCAATTAAGTTCCTATGAAGATTTGTGGGTGACTCTTAAGCAAGAATATGCTCTCCAACTAGAGTGAATCATTGTTAACAATTTCTCAGATTGGTGTTAAGAGACAAAGCCAGACTTTAAGTAAAATTTTCATGTCCATCATTCTAATTGGGTTAATAGTAGTAGTCCTGGTCTTGGGGAAAAGTCTCAGAGGTTGAGCACATGCATTCTGGGTATGAGATGCTGGGCTGGGTGTCTGGCACAGTAAAACAAAATAAATAAAAAGATGAAATAACTAATTCCCTATTGTATTGAGAGTTGAGTGTGTCACTGATAGAAAGTTCTTGTCATCAATGTGTAGTTTGGCTTTTATATAAATGAACAAAAGAAGGACAGTGTCAGAAGATACACTGGCTTTTAGGATCCAACCCCACAAGAAAGCAATTTCCTTTCCAATAATTTTGCAATATTTTGAGGATTGTTAACTAATGATGACAAGTTTTCACACTCAAGCACATTATATTCAGGGGCAAGCATTTTTTTTCCTGGGAGACTGTCTTAATTACATACTGAATTATTTCAAAAATTGATCAAGTCTGTAATTTCTGGCAGAAATAGTAATAAATCTTACAGAGATAATACATAGAAAAGATACAGCTTCAAGGTATATATCTTTAAGATTTTCATCTTGCAAAACTTCATCACCTACCTCCTTGATTTTATTCTGAAATATGCTTTCAAAAATTAGTTTTTCAGTTTTAAGGGAGGGAAGAATGCCCATTTGCACATTCATCAAGGAAGCGCTTTCATTTTCTTCAGCTTCAAATTTAAAAATTGTTCTTTAACATTAGTGACTAGTCAGACGATCTTGACATCTATGCAGGAAATTCCATCAGCTTTTATTTCTCTCTCATCCATCTAATTGCACACGGGATATATGCAGCATTATCTTGTAATTAAGACAAATAAATCTGCTTTGGCAAATATTAAGGGTTTTACCTTTTATAACTTTCACTTTTCAGTGTTGAATTTCTCTAAAGTTATACCGGAGGATCCTGATTCTTCTGAAAAAATAAATTTAGTGTCCCTCTGCCTTGAAATTATTTTTGAGAGTGGGTGGAGTCCGTGCTTGTAGCATCTTGTTCTAGAACATTAGGGTAAAGAAATCAGAAAGGACCTGCTTTCCCATTTTGCAAATCCTCCTTGGGGCATATAATCTCAGCAGACAATTGTCCAGTGAGTCATTAAGAAAACATTATGATCTTAGTTATATATATTTTAAATAATGATAACGATAATGAGATGAAAGCATTCTTGCCCCTAGTCCCAAACTCACATGAGGATGGTGAGATTCTGATGCATATAGTCCTGTTAGTGGGTAAGTGTTGAGGACATAATCAAACACTCTTTTAGCATAGCATTTTTTTACTCTTTTATTTGAAAATTATTTTTTTCCTGGTAATACACTATCCAGACATCAAAATGATGCAGCATTTGTATTTTGTAAGTCTTACTTTGATCCTTGACCCTAACTCCCCCTTTCCTTTGAATTCTCCTGCATAAAGAGCCCTTTTACCAGTTTCACCTATCTTCCTTGGGCCCACCTAATATGTTGAAATGATGATGACACTTAGCATTTAATAAGACGCTCGGCAATCAGAAACTAAAGCAACTAATTGCAACTATTTTTTGATCTGTCTCTACTGAGACATTTTCCTAAGAGGTTCGTTTTAAACATTGCCAAGGACAAACAGATGAGCTCTCCGCAGAAAGCATCGTTTCTGACTCCATAGGGAAGAAGGAATCCAGTTCCTGTGTTGCCCCTTAAATATCACCTAGAGTCATGTTCTAATTAGACGAGTTCTTTATCTGAAATGTATTCAGTTTTCAGTATTTAGCTGAGCTAAACAATCAGGGGAAAGGAACCTTATAATCCTCATGATATTGCTTTTAAAACAGGATAGAAAGAAAGTCATTTAAAACCTGAGAAGAGTCAAATTCGCTTACTTACCTAAATCCTAACACACAGATTTCTTTGAATCCCGAAAGTGTTTTGAATACTTTTTGCATCTGCAGAAAGAAAGGATTTATGAAATACTTTTTGGTTCTATTGGGTCAGGTCTTGCCTAAGTGAAATGCCTGAACGTTTTTTGAGGAAATGAGAAAAGAAAATGGAAACTGTGGCATCACTCAAGGTCCAATTCTTTGTTCTCAGCTATTTCTGAACCCCAGAGGAAAGAGTTGTGCTTTTTATTTAAAAGCTGTAATTGAGTGGTTCTGACCTGCTTTAATGATTACTTTACCTAGAGTATGAAATAGCTTTAAGATGGTACTTGGAAGAAACCTTTTTCCCCCTATAATGCCTGTATTTATATATACAGGGACTGCAATTTCTGAATTGAATTCTATGTTTTAGAAAATATCCATAATGTCAAAGGAATTATTAAAGTAAAAATGGCTTCTGCACTTAAAATTGTAAAAGCAGTCTGTAAACGCTTAGGTTAGCTCTAAGATTTATGTGGAATCCACAGTAAAGTTTTTAATTAAGCTAACCTTGCTAATGAGGCAGAATGATAGGATATTTTACAGTTGTATAGTCAATTACTCCCCAACACGCTAACAGCCTGACTTTGCCTCATTTTCTCCTAGCAAAGAGGGTTTTCTCCAGGCCACTGTCTCTCAGCTCTTTCAAATCCAGTGGCATTTCCATTTCCCCTCTGTAGTTGTTTAATGCTGGTCCTCTTTCCCACTGACCTGTCCACTGTCTCAACTTCTTTACCCTATTTCTGCGATCACTCTTCACTTTATTTATTTATTTTTAATTTATTTATTCATTGAATCGCTATGGGAAAAGTTACAAAGCTTTCAGGTTTAGGTATCGGTCATGCAAATATCAAACACATTTCCCTTTACCAATACTTATTTTTCACCACGAAGAACCCCAATAAAGCCCCACCCCTCACCCTTCCCAATGCCCGTGAGGCAGATGAATTCTAGTTAACACTCTATCTGCTTTGACTAGATTCATTGTTTCGATAAAAGATGCACCATTATTATTTAGAGTTTGCCTCCCCAAATCAGACATGCTGAAAAAGCATTGTGAAATAATTTGCTTTCTACAGCTGGGTTCAAGAATTAAATGATGTCGGCCGCGCGGTTTTGGATTTCTGCTATTTTACTTATTAACCCTGGAAGTATTTCTACTGAGAGTCAGATAATTAAGAGATTGGTGTCTGTGCTCTGGAGCCATGGCCGTGCTGGAGAGCAGCTCATGGGGGGCAACTGGTGACCTCCCATGAGGTTTTGGTCGCCCCTTCACCACCGGCTCATACCTGGCTTTCCACATGGCTCCCAGGCGGCTGCCATCCTTCTTTCCAGGGGGGAGAAGGCGGAAGGGCTCACTCTTCACTTTAAATATAAAGATTCTGCATGTTTTCACCTCAGTCTCTTAATGCCACTTTTCTTACAGTTATTCAGTAACTTTAGGCAATGTGCTAGATTCTGGGGGCACATCACCACATGGATGCACAGGACCAGCCCCAAACAACTCCAACAAAGCCTGGGGGAAGTAAGACCAAGAGGAAGAAAGGGAAAGTGAGGTGAAAGCGATGTTGAAAAAGTGGGCAGGGACTGGGTCCTTTTATTCCTTCTCTGGTTCTAATCCTCCCTGCCTCCTATTGAAGGATCTCATTTTCTTTCATGGCTTAATAACCACCTAAGACACTAGGAATTTTCCACATAAATATTCCAGCATTTTGCCTTATTTAAGTCATTCCTGTTCTCTTGAATTTGCTTTCCCTCATGCATGCTCTCTTTCGGTGAACTCTCTATCACCTGGCCTCAGTGAAGGTCATGATACATGTCCCCTTTCAGCAAAGATAGCCCTGGAACCTCAACCACCTTTCCTCTGTGCTCCTTAAGTTCAATCACTCTTGGTTCCAGTCTCACATGACTTGACTTTCCACCTCATTGTTTTTTTTTCCCAAGGCAGATACATCCTCCACCCCTTACCCTCTTGTACTGCTGAAATGTTTTTCTGGGAGTGTGTGGTGAGAGGAAAGAGAAATTTGGTGGGGAGCTATGTCAGGGAGATGTCTACACTTGATTATAAATTTTTTTCTAAGTAAATCATTCTATATTTGTTAGGGGGTTGCTTTTTGGGCCACACCTGGCTATGCTCCGGGGTGACTACTGGCTCTGCACTTAAGCCACTTGGGAACTAGATGGGATTCCTGTGGCTGCTGAATCAAAGCAAGCTTTCTATCTGCTGAACCATGGCTCCAGTCCCAGGTAAATCATTCTATATTTGTTGATCTTTACTAGAAAACTAGTAGAGATCAACAAATGGTGGGCGACACTGCTTACAGTATAAGGTTCATTTCTTTAGAATGGCGTTTATAACCCTTAACAATTTGATCCTTCTACTCCGTGAGGACCTTTACCCCCTGCACTTTCAATTATTATTAGCTTCTTGGCCAATTTTGTATTTTCTTTTTTTAATTTTTAATTTTTAAATTTTTATTAGTGAGACACCATGAGGTACAGTTGTAGACTTACAAATTTTTGTGCTTGCGTTTCGATTATACAATGATCAAATACCCATCCCTCCACCAGTGCCCATTTCCCACCACCATGGATCCCAGTATCCCTCCCACTCCCCAACCCCCATCCCACCCTGCCTCTGTGGCAGGGCATTCCCTTTTGTTCTCTCTCTCCTTTTGGGTGTTGTGGTTTGCAAAAGAAAGATTGAGTGGCAATCATGTTTGGTCTAGAGTCTACTTTCAGCATGCTTCTCCCGTCCTGGGAGGATCCTCCCAACACCCTTTATTTGGTGCTCCCTTCTCTATCTGAGCTCCCCTTTCCCCTACCATGTGAGGCTGGACTCCAATCCCCAATTCTCTTCATATATATATGTATATATATATTTAACCCAAGATACAATATCTTATACTTTTGTTCATTGAGTGTTCCTTCTTTGTCTTTCACAGACTACTCAAATCACTTCCCTACTAAAGCATTTGGGGAGCTTCATATCATATCAATCTCCATTTGTTCTTGTTTTTTTTTTTTTTTTTTTTTTTTTTTGCTTTTTGGGTCACATCCAGAAATGCACAAGGGTTACTCCTGGCTCATGCACTCAGGAATTCCTCCTGGTGGTGCTCGGGGGACCATATGCGATGCTGGAAACCGAACCCAGTTTGGTCACGAACAAGGAAAATGCCCTACCTGCTGTTCTATCACTCCACCCTCCTCCCCCATTTGTTCTTCTCCCTAGAGTTTAATATTTGATGTATCATGTACAGGCTGGGAGATGCATGGTTTTCCCTTACTAAGATAATGTTCCTGGGATTCAGGGACCATGCCATATTTATTTATCTTGATTTTCCTCCAGAGAGCTAGAAAATTGCTGTCACATAATAGAAACTCATAAAATTTTGTTTACATGAATTGAGTGTTTCTTTAATCTCTGAACACAACAGCATGTTGCTCTCTTGTCACCGTATCTCAGATTAATTCTGGGTTTATCTTGTCTACGTCAGGGACTGCAGAGAGATGCACAGAAGCCCCCAGGTTATTTATACTGGACTTTAGCATGTATTATGGAGTTTTTTTAAAAACCTATATGATGAATTTTCTGTCTATATAATAGTTTCTTATGTCACGGTCAGCCAGTCATGGTCCTCCCGTTGTTCATCGATTTGCTCGAGCGGGCCCAGTAACGTCTCCATCGTGAGACTTGTTACTGTGTTTGTCATATCGAATACGTCATGGGGAGCTTGCCAGGCTCTGCCTTGCGGGCGAGATACTCTCGGTAGCTTGCCAGGCTCTCCGAGAGGGGCGGAGGAATCGAACTCGGGTCAGCCATGTTGGCTGCGTGCAAGGCAAGCACCCTACCCACTGTGCTATGATGGTTCGAGACCCAAAGTTTCTTATGTGAATATTAAAAATATTTTTTATTTTATCCATGTATAATAAACTATAGCCATGAGTGCCATATAGTTTTTAAGCAATGAGGAGATAACTCTGCAGATCTGAGTCTAAACATTAGTTTTGCTATTGTAGTTTGGGTGAAAAAAAATAAACATTTAGTTTTGCTCCTTTCTAGTGGCAAGGACTCTTGAATTTATAGCTTAATGTTTCTGACTTTTCTTCTCCTTATCCAAAACGCAGCAGCAAATACCTATGTCCTATGGTTGCTGTAAGGAATAACCAGTAAAACAAGTGCCTGATATCCAGTGAGTAGAGCAGCAGAGTTTTTTTTATTTGTTTGCTTATTCTCTAGTTCTCCACTGGATTACCAGGAGCTTACTTGCCTTACTTTTCTATTACTCCCTCAAGGACCACAAAACATGGAGATTTGCCAGGGCCTACGAAATCTTCAGTCAGTTGTTTCTGAAAGGTTCAGTAGGGGAAAGGGTAGGATTTAAGTCCTCATTAAGTATCAAAATCAGGGAGGATGATAAGTTTCTGTGCCTCCGTCCTCAATCTACCACTAGTTTTGCAGAGGAGAGCTAGGAAGTTAGGCTCTGCACAACTGGTCTTTGTGGTGGGGACAGATAGGAAAGGGTGTGTACAGGCTTCAGGTCTGCTCTGACCTCCATTGGCATAAAGCATGGGGTCACAAGATATTTGTTGTACCTGAAACAGTCCCTGAGACTGTTTAAGTGTAATATTCTACGCCTGACTTGCCCCCCTTTGTCTGGGATAATAGCAGAGATGCTGTTATATATAGCATGGAGGACTGTAGCTCCACAAGGGTAGCCCGAAGTATCGCTGGGGAGGGCCGTCTCCCCTCCAGGGGTGCACTGGCACAGTGGTTTGAGTGGAAGGCATTTATTGCTTGTGTCTCTGCCCTCTTTGTGAACCTGTCTGTGATTGATTGGAAATCAGCTTTGCTTGGGAGGGTGCAAAAGGCATCAAGGGAAGAGATGACAGACGCCTCCAGTTAATTCTGCTAAATAATCTTCTGGGGACCTTCTAATCATGGAGTACTAACCGCGAAATTGCTAATTAAGTGCCCAGTTAATGTTATTAATAATACTAAGTATACAGGGGCCTTCCCGATAGTGCTGGAATATATGTTAACAGGGCTATAAAAGACAGCCGTGTTGAATTCTCATGAGTGTTTGCACAGGATAAAGCATTCAGACAACAGCTAAGCATTTCTTTTGACATTTATATTAAATTACTCATTAGGTTTATTGTAGAAATCAAATGACTGCAAAGCACTGCTCATCAGTTCCTGATTAAGCCTGAATGGCTGAATTCATGCCAGAACTGGGCTGTGGTGGGGTTATCTGATGGCAAGCTGGGAGGGGGTAAGGGCTGCTCGGGAGCATGGAAGGGGAACAGATGATAACACAGAGGGACTGCACCCTACAGCAACCAGTGCAAGTGCCGTATATGACGGTGCAGGTGGACTCGGGGGACTTATTTGACGAACTCTGGAACAGGATGGAGCAAGACTTACTCTTCTTCTTCTTCTTTTTTTATTAGTGAGACACCATGAGGTACAGTTGTAGACTTACAAATTTTTGTGCTTGGGTTTCAATTATACAATGATCAAATACCCATCCCTCCACCAGCACCCATCCTCCACCACCACGGGTCCCAGCATCCCCCCCCCCCCCATACCCCCATCCCACCCTGCCTCTGTGGTAGGGCATTCCCTTTTGTTCTCTCTCTCCTTTTGGGTGCTGTGGTTTGCAAAAGAGGCATTGAGTGGCAATCATGTTTGGTCTATTTAGTCTACTTTCAGCATGCTTCTAAACCTGAGTGCCCGAGAACAGATGACTGGTTAAAGAAACATTGGTACATCTACACAATGGAGTACTATGCAGCAGTTAGAAAATATGAAGTCATGAAATTTACATACAAGTGGTACTACATGGAAAGCATCATGTTAAGCGAAATGAGCCATAAAGAGAGGGATAGACATAGAAAGACTTACTCTTCTTAACTGTAGATTTTTAGAAGCTAGGATGGGCATGGCCATTTAATGAGGATGCAGAAATCCTCTTCCCATAAATATTTATTTGGGAAGTGTTGGAAGCATAGCATAATCATTAAAATCAGGGGCTCGGGTGTCAGGCTGCTTATGTATGAGTCTTGACTTTGCTGGTAAATAGGTGTGACCTGTTGGCATATTAATTAGTCCTTTTGTGACTCAGTCTTTCTATTTGTTAAAAAAAAAGAGAAATAGAATAGCTTAATTTACAGGATAATATAAAATCTTCAATGAGTTAATACATGTAAGGCATCGAGAAAAGTGCTAGCTATTATATCTATACACGTTTAGATCTGGAGAGATTTTTTTTAATTTTTATTTTTATTAGTGAGACATAATGAGGTACAGTTGTAGACTTACAAATTTTTGTGCTTGGGTTTCAATTATACAATGATCAAATACCCATTCCTCCACCAGTGCCCATTTCCCACCACCACGGATCCCAGTATCCCTCCCACCCCCCATCACCCCCATCCCACTCTGCCTCTGTGGCAGGGCATTCCCTCTTGTTTTCTTGGAGAGATATTTTTGAGGTCGTATTTCTTTTTTTTTTCTTTTTGGGTCACACCCAGCAATGCACAGGGGTTACTCCTGGCTATGTGCTCAGGAATCACCCCTGGCTGTGCTCAGGGGACCATATGGGATGCTGGAATTGAACCCGGGTTGGCCACATGCAAGGCAAATGCCCTACCCGCTGTGCTATTGCTCCAGCCCTGCAGTCGTATTTCTTATATACTACATTGGAAATCTAAGGTCAGGGAAATGATATCCAAATTTCCACAAGTAATTCTAAACAATAAAAAGACTAGAAATCAAATAGAAATCAAGTGTAATTTGTTGCATCATTCTATATCAGGTTGTTTTAGGTGATTAGAAAACTTACAACAGGTCTGCTAAAGAGAGCTTATGGCCAATTAAGCTTATGGCCAATTTGGAAGATTCTGATTAGACTCAGGATTTTCTAGAAAAATCCATTTGAAAGAACAAATAGAAAAAGTGGAATTATTTTAAAATTCGTTTTATTTAATAATCCGTGTCTAAGTACTTCTCTGCTTCATAAACATCTCATGCTGATGCCTTCCTTTTGAAGTTTATAGAAATGATTCTTTACATTTTGTTGACTGAATGCTGATCTGAGGAGAGAGGAGAGTTTCAGAGTTTTGAAAGCTTTAGTGTTAATCTCTTCAACTGAGAGAAAAGAAACATTACATTCCCTAAGTATTAGAAGGGCAGGGCCTGTTCGTTTTCTACCAGTGCTGAGAAAGATGCTTGGCATCCAGGATGCCTATAAGTATAATTCATGGTTATGTAATCTTGTGATGGTCTCAATTTTTGCTTTGACAGTCACTGACTAGTTAACTATATTTTAAACTGTTAGTTAGTATGGAAGGTCGGGAAGAGTAAAGAAACAGTTTCTGTCTTCAAGAGAGAAGCTATGGCTTAGTAGTGGTGAGGGTACCATCAGGAGGGAGGAATGGAACAAAGATGATAGACTTGTAACTAAACAATCTCCCAGGATGAACAGTGTGTGACAACAATGGACACCAGGTATTACCAGAGAAGAGGCACTAGGGAACCTTCCATAACGATTTGTCTTAGGAAGGGCATTTAGACAGAGGTGAATACGGAAAGGTTCTAGGTGAGAAAAGTTGGGAGAGAGAAGCCATCATCAATAGTATTGTGAACCACAAAAATCTCAATCAATTTTAAAAAAGATTGGAATACAGTTTGCATTTCTGAAAAGTAGAGGGCAAAGACGGGGAATGGTAAATGAGATGAAGCTGGAAATAAAAACAGAGGTCTTAGCATATGATTTAGATGACACACTCAGCATAATCATTGCGATTTATCCTGTAGGGAATAAAGAGCTCTTTAAGGACAGGCAGAGATCATGATAGTCGGTTATAGAAGGGACAAGGTGGCCAGTTCCTCAGTTTAATGATAGAGAACAAGGTTAACACAACTGTCCTTCATTTAATGTCATGAAAAATGTCAAATCTTTAAATTGCATTTAACTGGAAAGTAGAAACAATATATAACACAAAGTATTATGGATTAAAGATTTATATTTCAACCAATTGTATTCCCAAGTTGATGCTTATGTGGACTTAGACCCACATAAAAACTGCTTAGTGGTATTCATTTGAAGGAAAATTTAAGAACTAATATTACAAAAAAACCCCAACAAAACAAACATTATTGGCTTTTTTTTTCCTTTTTGGGTCATACCTGGCGATGCACAGGGGTTACTCCTGGCTCTGCACTCAGGAGTTACTCCCGACGGTGCTCAGGGAACCATATGGGATGCTGGGAATCGAACCCAGGTTGGCCACGTGCAAGGCAAACTCCCTACCCGCTGTGCTATCTCTCCAACCCATTGGCTTTTAAGAATGAAAATACTGGACTTGTGAGGTCCTGATTTGACCCCTCAGCACTGGCAGGTGTGATCCCTAAGCACTGCAACAATAAGAAGAATGGGAAACCAGAATAGAAAACTTTCTTGGACATACACAGGTTTCAGTATTTTGGGATTATCATACCTTTTTTCTCTTTAATATTGTAAAGGTAACAACTAGCAATAAAAGGTTGGAACTGTAAGCCAAAATGGTTTCCAAAATGTTTCAGCTTGGAAACCAGTCTCATGCTGAGGGAAAAGGCAACTCATAGAGAAGGGAACACCAAGTAAAGGATGTTGGGAGAACCCATTCGGGTTGAAAGATACATGTCGAAGATAGACTATAGACCGAACACGATGGCCGCTCAATACCTCTATTGCAAACCTCAACACCCCAAAGGAGAGAGAATAAAAGGGAATGTCCTGCCGCTGAGGCAGGGTGGGGTGGTGGGGGATGGGGTGGGGGTGGTGGGAGGGATGCTGGGAACATTGGTGGAGGAGAATGGGCACTGGTGGGGGATGGGTAAATGACCATTGTATTACTAATGCAAACACAAAAGTTAACTGTACCCCATGGTGATTCAGTAATAAAAAAATACTTAAAAAAAAAGAAAAAATTAAAAAATGGTTTATGTTCATTAGGTTCCCAGATTTTGTTAGTTGTGATTTGGAACTTGGTTGTGTTCATTGAATTTACTCACCATGAGTTGATTTTTCTGGTAACTTTTGGTAACAAAGGGACTGGCAGTCAGTAAATTTTGCCCTGAACTTCTGTTTTGCCAGAGAAATACTCAACTCCACCTTCTCTGTTTGGCCCTCAAGAACGTCAATGAATTCTATTTCTTTTTCCTGAGTTAGAAAAAGGGTTACTATTAGAAAGTGCCATGAGCAAGTGATTCTGTTATATAATGTATATTGATGTTTCAAGAAATAGATTATGAAAGTCAAGTGCTTTTAGGATAAAATTCATATTAACTGGAAGTGGACTCTGAAGAATAAAGTTTCCAATAAATTAACTACTTAGAGGATGGATACTGGAACATTATATAACTGAAACTCAATCATGAAGAGCCTTATAACTGTGTATCAATTAAAAAACACCTTAAAAGAAGATAAACTTAACTACTTAGAGTCCTTAATAACGCAAGCATCTTCTAAAAGCATTTACACATACACATGCATGCATGCTCACCATCTATTGCTGTGTTACCATTATCTAACTTCACAAATATACTTGGATGGGAATTGGGACAGATAAAATAAACTATGAATATTGGAATATTATTTAATATATTTTAGAGAATAATCCATGCCTGTTTAATAATAACAAATGACATAAATTTATAATAACCAGTTAGAAAACACTGTAAAGTTAAGAGGGGATTTTGATACTCCTTTCAGAAGTAGCAGCATGCTTTTATCCCCTTAAAATGTTGCTAAAAATAGAAGCAATAATTCTGAATACACATATATATATATATAGATACTCTGTTGTTTTTAATCTCTGGTATTGGATCAATGGAGTTCTTCCTGAACTCACACATAGGCTCTCAGGGCAGAATCAGTCTGGAACTGAGTTTCAAGCTTGAGGTTTTATAGGTTGTCAGCCTTCTGTGTTTTGCACAGCCTTATCAAAAGAATAAAACATGTATCTGTGGAAAGCTGATTGACCTGGACAATGTATATAGTCTCTTACTGTGAAAATAGAGTTGTGGAAGCTGACAGAATTTAACAACCAATGGAAAATGCGAAAGATGTATTTGCATGGTAGCTGAAATAGTTTCTCGTGTTTGATGACTTACCATTTTCCAAGAGTAGTAGGTAGCAGCATATCATCTATGTGTAATATGGCATAGAGAGGATGCGGATTCATACTTACACGGACTCTGATGTTTAACTAAAATATGTTCATTAATTCATCTTAAAAAGTACAGTGTCTGTATGGCGTCTTTATGGATAGACCATGGTAGTTAGGACTAATAGTTATAGTATGACAAAAGGTAAAGTTCTCTGGAAATTTACTATTTCTTATTCAGTTGAAGACCTATGGGACCCAGTCACAGCCATGCTGAGACCACTCTCCACACACTAGGACAGCCTCACGCATGAAGGAGCTGGCAGAGGAACCCAGGTGTGCGGGATCTCCAAGCTTGCTCGGTTCAGGACTGAGCCTCCTCCACCCAGATCCCCCATCTTCCAGTAGCTCGACAGTTTCACCCACCGACTGCCATGTAACCCCATCAATGGCCAAGATCCAGAGGCGATAAAACCAAGCTCCCAGAAGCGCGACCTCTTATTGTCTAGTTCTCACTCTCAGAGAACCCAGAAGGCTACCGAGAGTATCCTGCCCGCATATGTGTCTGACTGGGAACACCTGTAAAGGTGATTAGAGGTTGCCCCCAAAGCCTCCCATCCCTCTCAGAGATCCCAGCAAGCTATGGAGAGTATTCCGCCCGCACAGCAGAGCCTGGCAAGCTACCTGTGACGTACTCGATATACCAAAAACAGTAACAATGATGGTCCTCATTCCCCTGACCCTGAAAGAGCCCCCAAAATGCCATCATGCTACAGTAGCACATGACAGGGATGAATGGAGGCATTACTGGTGCCCACTCGAGCAAATCGATGAACAACGAGGTGATAGTGATAGTGATAGTGATTCTTTTTGTTTAATTTTTGAAGTTCTGGGAATTGAACTCAGGGCTTTATACCCACATACAAGGCAAATGCTCTACCACTGAGCTGCATCCTGAAATCTAGAAATTTAGCATTTTCTTAAGACAGGATTGAATTTCATATTAAACATTTAAGTAAATTCTCTGGATAAACTAGTGAGAAGTCACCTAGTTTTCTTTCAAACTACAAAATTAATTTTCTAGACCCCCCTAACAACACCCTCAGTGACCCCCTAATTACCTATAGAATAAAATTCAGAATTTCTCCTCTCAAGTTTCCATAGACTGATACTAATATGAATAATTTCAGTCTGTCTTACTTCCCATCTGATCACCAGCCTATTCTCTTCACTATTGCCGTGACTTATGAACATCTCTTATGCTGAAACCCTGAGCTAGAGACCCATCTCACTGCCGTCTATGTCCGCTTCCGGCAGGAACACATAACCACATCCATTTGTTCATGAAATACAATTTTAAATAAGTTACTGACAAGGTTCCTATTTCACTATCTTTTTTGAGTCTTTAGAGATAGTACAAAGGGTTAGGGCACAGGTGTTGCATGTACTAGATCTTAGTTAGGTGATTCCTATTACCATACGCCCCTCAGAACTACTGGGTGTTGACCTGGTGACCCCTTGAGCACTGATGGATGTTCAAGGGATCCTTAGTACTCAGGACCTGAGCACCACTGCATTCTCAGATCCTTTCTGAGTGAAAGCCCAAGTTAGCTGAGAATTACCAGGTCCCATAAGCACTGCTTGGGTAGATACCCCCACTTTAAAAATTATATAGTAGTCTCTGACCAACTAGATTAAAATTTTGCCTCTCCAAAATCTTGTGGCATCAAACAGCATTGAAATTACTCAATTAATACCTGTTATACTCATCTAGAGTCTTTTTCTGTTAACCTTGTGTCACCACATATAATCTCTGAATCTATACTTCTTATACTTTATAGAATCTTCCAAAACAAAAATTGTGAATCTATTCATGCACAGAACCCTCAGTGGATATATATAAGCAGAGATCACATTCTTTCAAAACTGTGGCAGCCTATCATTTTGTCCCAGTCTAGATATTTGTCATCTTCAGTTATAGCAATTAAACAAGTACGTTTTTCTTTTCATTATAAATTCTTTGAAGGAAGAATCTGTTGTGTTTATCTTTGAATCCAGAGAGCTTAGTCCAATGCATGCAGCATCCGTTGGTTTAAAGAAAATGTTTGTTGAATGAATGAACAAGCATACATGCAGGTATTAAAAAGATATTAAAGTGAAGGGACAGTGAATGGAATGAAACGTTCAGGGAATATTGACTGTAGAAGAAGGGGCTTAGATTTGGAAGGTGATGGGATATGGACAATGTTAGAAAGGAAAGAGGGATGACTAAAGTGGTCTTAGAATTTTTATGGTGACTATATTTAATCTTAATATTCCCCCCTTCGACATTTTCATCTTTTGAAAGAAGAGCATTGAGCAAGATAAGCCATTTAAATTCCATGTTCATTGCAGTAGTCAGACAAAATCTGAAGTCATCTGCTGGCTAAAGAAACTCTGGTACATTTACACACTGGAGTACTATGTAGCTGTTAGAAAAGATGAAGTCATGAAATTTACATACAAGTGGTACTACATGGAAAGTATCATGTTAAGCAAAATGAGTCAGAAAGAGAGGGTCAGACATAGAAAGATTGCATTCATCTGGGGAATATAAAGTAACAAAATAGGAGACTAACACCCAAGAGTGGCCGAGATTAGTACCAGGAGTTTTGCTCCACGGCTTGGAGGCCAGCTGCACACTCTAGGGGAAAAGGCAGCTCAGATAGAGAAGGGAGCACCAAATAAAAGGTGTTGGGAGGATTCTCCCAGGATGGGAGAAGCATGCTGAAAGTAGACTCTAGACCAAACATGATTGCCACCCATTGCCTCTTTTGCAAACCACAGCACCTGAAAGGAGAGAGAGAGAACAAAAGGGAATGCCCTGCCACAGAGGCAGGGTGGGGTGGGGGTATGGGGGATGAGAGGGATGCTGGGACCCGTGGTGGTGGAGGAATGGGTACTTGATCATTGTATAACTGAAACCCAAGTACAAAAATTTGTAAGTCTACAACTGTACCTCATGGTGTTTCATTAATAAAAATTAAAAAAAAAATCTGTAGTCATCTGGCCTAAAGATCCAAGAGAATGACCAGCAGAGTTCTTGTCTCAGATATCTTTATGCAGGCCTGTTGAGAAGAAGCCCCTGTTTTTCTGTGCAGCTTTGACTTGTATCTTGGATAGAGGCTTGGGAAGGGCAAAGAGCTTGAGAGTCTCTCAGACCACCTGGAAGGTGGATGAATGTCAATGTTAGTATGATCCAGATTCTGACTGTCACCCTTATATTACTGCCCCCTTTTGCACTGCTCCCTCCTTCTGCTGCACCCCCCATTGCCACTCAGAAGGAAAGAGGATGGTAATGTTTACCTATACATTGAATCCAAACTTATTTTTTTGGTGGAGGGGTGGGGGTTTAAAAAATTCTTTTTAAATGAACAATAAATTCTGCAGCATAACTTTTATCCTACATAGTCATAGTTAATTCAAATAGAGAGGGTCAATGCTTCTTTTTGCCGCAAACATACTACTTATTTTCTGCCATTTGGCATATAAAATTTCAGTCTTTTCAATACTTATTTTGATCTAATTATGGTGGGCATGACTGAGAACAAAGCCAATATCCTGTTGTCAACAAGATATACGTTGGTGGAGAAAAAAGTCACTAATTGGTAGATTTATTTATTCATTCAATTCATTCATTCTAATGGCTGAGGAACTGAGACTCTATATAGGCTTCAATTAGGTATATAATGTTTTTGTAGAAAATGGGCCTCTTCCTTTCTTCTTTATTAAGAGAGTTTATTATTAAGCTGATTATTATAATTCCTCCTACTGTTATCCTAGGTTTCAATCTATTTTTATTTCCTAAAGCCAAAGAAAAAGTGAGACTACTGACTAGAATAAAGTTATTGTAAAAATTATAGCATAATGCTGTTAAATGACTTGTTCATAAAATATGTTTTCCTATTTTATTAATCAACACACACACGTAAAAAGTGAAATTTTTACTCTTGTAGACATTTCAGTATCATTGAAGAGAGTGTCAGCTGGTGTGTGTGTGTGTGTAGAGCTTGAGAGACACTGGCAACATCTGTGGAAATTAAAAAAATTACAGGAACAAAAATGAGATGTGAATTTATATTAGAACAAGATTAAAATCTTAAGATTTTTCCATCATTCTTGAATTTATAGGCATTGCATTCATTTTGTACTCATTTTCCCCGCTCAAGATCACAAAACTAAGTTCTTGGGCAAGTGTAACTCTAACTCTTAAACCAAGTGATACTCTTAATGTTCTTATACTTCCTTTGACCAACTCAGGTTTCTAGTTGCCACCCTGGATGTGCTGAACGATCTTGCCTGATGAGCTATGGTCAATTATTCTCCTTATGCATATACAATATGCATAGAGAGGTATCTGTCTGCCATTTGAAATTACAATTGCCTTCACATTGTAGGATAATGAATAATTTAATTTTACATTTATTCATTTTATATTTTCCAAATTTTATACAACATCCTTAAATGATTTTTATAAGATTAGATATATGTCCTTTTTGAGAAAGTACATTGTAAATGCTGTCAACTTTAAGAACTGCATTTTTCAGTCCTGAGAAATAGTACTGCTGGTAGGGTATTTGCCTTGCATATGTCCGATCTGGCTTTGATCTCTAGCATCCCATATGGTCCCCTGATTACTTCCAGGAATAACTCCTGAGTCCAGAGCCCAGAGTAAGCCTTGAATACTGCTGGGTGTGAACTAAAAACCAAAAGAACAACAGCATACAAAACCCCCAAACACCTGTTATTTTTCAGGGGTTTCCCAAGTTGTGTTCAGGAGGTCCAGGACCCCACGAGTGATTCTGGCCAACTGGATCAGAGGTTCAATGCTATGGCCTTGTGATGAGATGCTGCTCAGGTTTTGCAGTGCCAGGGATTACCTGGATTACACTGAAAGTGCTGAGAACTTCTAAGGCTATACCTGGCAGAGTTTAAGGGTGCCACAGGCCCACATCTGGTGATGCTATGGTAGATATAGTGCCAGAGATCAAACCCCTAAGCATGCAGTCTACCGAATTGTTCTTTTTCTTTTTAGTTTTTGGGCCATGTCTAGTTCACTCAGATTTTATTCCTCACTCTGTGTTCAGGTATAACTCCTGGGGGTGTTTGGGTAAGCGTGTATGGTACTGGGGAGCAAACGCAGGTCAGTCATGTGTAAGGGGAGTGCCTATTTCTTGTACTATTGTTACGTACCAAGATTGTCCTTTAGAGGGTCATAGAGAGAGTGATCTCTCTTATATAGGGAATATAAAGAAACCTAGTCTGGGAATAAACATAGTATGGGAATAACAAATGTCCAATGGCAACTGAATCTGAAAACTGGTCTTCTGTTGGAAACTTGAGAATGGGAAGTTGCAGGAGACACGGACACTGGGACAGTAGTGGGTGAAAGTGATAAATGGTGTGGTGTGGTACTGGAATGTTTCATGTATGAAACATCACTGATAATAGTTTTGTAGGCCACAATGCCTAAAGGTTTAACAAAAAGAAAAAAGAAAAAATTTCCCTTAAATTGCATACTTTTATGATTTGAATTGAGGTTCAGGAATGTAATAAGAAGATAGAAGCTTACTTAAGAAAATAATGGGGTTTCATCTGATTTTGCTAATATCTTTTAAGTATTTCATCTGTTCTAATAGTAGAGAAAAAGAAAGAAAGGACGCTCTAAGTTTGTCTGGCATGAGCTCTGACAAATCAGAATGGATGTTGGTTCACCCAGGTTAAATGCAAACTCAAACAACAGTGGCTTTTAGAAATAGCTATTTTTGTTTGTGGTTGTTATATGCTTAAATATTTTTATTATTTAGTAAGCATCATTACATAAAATTGTAATTTAGACATCTTTTTCTTTTATCACTTGTAGATCTTTGTTTATAGTAAGAGCTCCTTCCTCTAATAAAGTTGGGGCCTTTTACTTATAAAAAATAACCAACTGGAAAAGACATGAAAGTCTTGGCTATTGCGTTGGTGACAAGTTAATGGCCCACTTCATACAGGACTCCTTGGATGTTATTTCCTCATCTTCACTCTTAGCTTGATTCTACCACTAAACTGTCAATTTGCACCTTCACCAGAGAGTTACAATTTCAGAAGCTGGTTCAAGGAGTTATACTCGCTTTTATTTTAAAGTCATTTAAAACTGGTAGACATATGGGCTAATTAGAGAAAAAAAATTCTGTTCTGCCCACTTGGAAATGTTTAAAACTAATTAATGTAAAATATAATAATGTTATATTATTCTATAATATTAAATATTTATAACAATAAAATTATTGTAAAAGACTGCTTCTCCCCCTTTTCCTTTTTTTTGAATTTTTGGTAACCACAGCTATTGGGAAATGCTTTTTTCTTACAAAGAGGGCAGGCACAGGAGAAGATAAAATGATTTCATTTCTTTTTCTGGTGTTTTTAATCCAAAGAACCAATCAATACCTGTCTTCTGAGCAATTTAATAATCTAGTACTAGGACTTTTCCTGAGTTATATTGTCTTGGCAATACTTTTTCAAATTTTGCAAAAATGTGATTAGACATAGCAAGTATTATTATATATTATACATAGATGAGGATTTTTTTTTTCAGTATTGAGACATTGGGTGGAGAAATAGAAAACCTTTCCCAAATGAGATATCTTAACTGAAACTTGGTAAAGGGGATCTAGTCTACTAACAGGGTAAAAATATAGCCACTTGTATACTTTGAAACTTCAAGCACAGTGATGAACTCCCAAACTCAAATGTTGCAGGCAGTCTTATGGAATCCTGAATATTAGTCATTATTGGCTTAACAAGTTTCAGTTGCCCTAAGGTTGGTCTTAATTCCTAGCACCCCAAAATATGGGTTGCAATAAAGGCCCCCGATGGACTGCGCACAGGCTTTGTGCCACTAGGGCTCTAAAAAGGAGATAAGGGCAATTATCTTTAAGAGATAGACCCTGATCAGAATAAAATGGTGCTTATGTGTTCTCCAAGATCTAGAAGGATCTATTGGGGTTAGGCGAACTAAAATAGACTCATCTGAGACCTACAGTTAAAAATGATGATCAAATAAATACTTATTGGGAAGAGTCACCTTGCACTAATTTAACTAAATCTAAAGTTACAAACAAGTTACTGTTTTATTTTTTTTACTGAGTTTATGCAAAAGAACTGCCACTTTTATTAAGTAAAAACAATCTGTTCTATTCCTTGTAAAGGTGGAGAGAATATCATGCTTCATTTCAGAGACATGCTGCTTTGTATAAAAACCAAATTCTAGCCCCATGGATAAAATAAAATTAAAACTTTATCAAGTTGTAGAAATCGGGTAAGGATAACCACAGCTCTTGAGGCTAAGACCATCCCTGAGCCAAGAAGGGTGAGAGGGTGGAGCAGTTACCTGGCACAAGAGACAGAAGGTTCTACCCGAAGGACTGCTTGACAGGAGTTCGGCAGAGGCGAAAGGAGAAGATTAGCCCTGAACTCTATAGGCTGTTGTGAAGAGAGTATTACATGGTTCACCTTATACTCCTCCTTCTGATCTCCTGCTGCCCACTGAATTACTCTAATTAGAAGTTAAAGGGCGAGGAATGCCAAGAATCAGTTCCTATAGCTCAGTTCTCTGTGCACAAAACAGTTGTGGAAGCATGCATAGCACATAGCACACATTCTGAAGGGCAAAAGAAAAGATGTGGAAATGCCTTGAAAAACCATGGAATAGAACTTAATGTGAAAGAAAAGAACTCTTTCAGATTTATTAATCCTGCAGCCGTTATACAAATTAGGAGGGAGAAGAGGTTAGAAGCAGGAAGATCTGTTATGGAGATTAGATTTGACATTTTTCACAGTGGAAATTAATAAGATCCGGGACCAGGTTGTTAGCAAAGGCAAGAGAAATGAAGGAAAAGATGTGAAAAGCATTATAAAAAATTGTTAATAATTCAGACAGTCAAACCCTTATTTTTATAGTATTATTATATTCAGATTTAGATTTATAAATATTATGTTTTCTAAATATTATATTTAATTTGTGAATTTTGGGTCTAGAAAAAAATCTCATTTATCTAATCATTTTATCAAATGGATTTTCCCCCTTTTTACATTTTGATTTTCTTAATTGACATTCAATTCTTGTTAAGGATCTAGCTCATTGCTTCAGTAATTTAGCTTGAGAAATACTAACACTACAGAATACCAAATAAGAATTCAAAATTCATGTTGCTCTCGAATACATATTTTCTTGATTAAAATAATAGTTTATTTTACATTATAAAAATCAAACAATTATATTTTCTCTATAGCTTACAAATAAAAATAAATAATAGATAACATCATGTAGTAAGGAAAACAGTTTTATCTGCAAACATCTTTCTCAGTTAGAGGGTTAAGTCATTCCCCTTCTATACACTCATTTATCTTCAGCACACTATGTGCATAAATTGTTAGAAAAACCTACACAGATCTTGGTGACTGACATAATATCATAAAGGTACAATAGCTCAGTCTCATTTCATTATATTACCTTTTTAAAAGTCAAGAGCAGGCAGCACTCTATTTTGGGGACTTACCTCTCAGGCAAGATTCTTGGTTTTATTCTCTGCAGAAAGATAAAAAGTAATTTTACCAGGAGATAACGCCAACCGACGAACTAGTTTATTTTTGTCCCCTTTCCCTTTAACTTTACTTTACCTGTCTGTATGAAGCAACTTTGCAAAAATGAAATTCCTGTCGGCTCTAGCAGTTATCTCCAAGTCTTTCTTAAACCAACCCTCATGCAGTTCTCAAGGGATGGAAGTTGGAGACTTTGGAGTGCTTTGGGCGCCTTTTCAAACATACAAAATTTCTTAGGCTCACCTGCTGAAGAAGTTCCAGGTGCTCCTGGGAGTTGCTGAAGTTTTTCCTCACTGTCAAAGAGGTAGAAAGTTCCCTGCTGGCAGATGCTGATCCAGTCCCGGTATTCACCTGTGTTAGGGATACGATCCAGAAAGATCTGATAGGCTTCCCACACTGCCTCCTGACACACTGCAGTGTAGCCCATTAGGAGTAGGAAATGGTCACATCTTAGAAAGGTCTTCTTTTCCCAACATAGCACGATATTAAAAGATGGAATTTCTTCAATGTCTTATATTGACATACTAGTCTATAAACATTTTATTTTATTTTATTTTTGCTTTTTGAGTCACACCTGGCGATGCTCAGGGTCACTCCTGGCTCTCCACTCAGGAGTCATTCCTGGCGATGCTCAGGGAACCATATGGGATTCTGGGAATTGAACCCGGGTCGGCCACGTGCAAGGCAAATGCCCTACCTGCTGTGCTATATTGCTCCAGCCCCTAGAAACATTTTTTAAAAATTTTTTAAAGAGTCTATAAACATTTGCTGAGTGCTATGCTTCGAATAAAAATTAAGGAAAGAAGATAGAAAATGTGTGTGTGTGTGTGTGTGTGTGTGTGTGTGTGTGTGTGTGTGTGTAAGACTTCAACTTGAAACCTCAGTTATGTATAACCTTTAAAATATAAGACCAATTAGCGGTTACCACAAAGGAAGGGAAATAAAGGATGGGAAAATGATGTAAAAGGGGACAAATGTATGGTGGATAGAATCTTATAGAGGTGAACTTACTACTATTATTCAATGTACTTCCTCCCTCCCCTCGCAAACATAACAGCTCATAATAAAGTGGTTTTTGGTTGGAAAATGGCGCCAAGACTGAAGATCAGTGTGGCCAGACAAGGCTGAGCGGAATAGAGAGGCTGATGACAGAACAATGAGGAGAAAAATGTAGATTGTGTAGGGACTTAGAGGTCAGTGGTCTTCAAGGACCTTGATCTATCTAGATGCTTTCCAAAGACTAAACATTCATCCAAAGAGTTTTTTCTTTTTCTTTTTTTTGAAAAAGAACTTTGCTCAAATCACACGTTTCTTTTATATTTTCCTATTGGCCATCAAGCTTGTCCTATTAACCCATCCCTCCTTGTAGCCTAAGGATCTGGAGTTGTCATACTAAGGGAAATATAGTAATTAAGTTAAGAAACAGAGTGGGCTTGATAGTGAGTAACACATATTTTTGCAACTAGCATCGTTTTTGATTCTTTGCTTTCAACAAATTAGGAGCCCAAATGGAGTCAACAGCTGATAGATCATTAAAACTAATGATGACAGATCATGATGTGAGTGTCAGCACATAATGTTAAGGAACTTAAAGAATAAGGATATTACTGTAACAAAATTCCATCTGTTCCCATTTACAAATTTATATAACATGTTCTTAGCATTAAGTAAAAATAAGTAGAATAGGCATAGAACTTATGCTAAGTTCTGACTCATTTTAGCAATACATATTACAAACAATAAGCAATGATTTATTATTAAATATATAAAAATAATGGAGAAATAGCATTAAAATTTGCCCGTGTTTATAGAGCAGAGTCTTGAACCCTACATTCCTTCACTAAAACCACCTCTTT
Organism: Sorex fumeus; assembly: GCF_029834395.1. NCBI lineage: Eukaryota > Metazoa > Chordata > Mammalia > Eulipotyphla > Soricidae > Sorex > Sorex fumeus. The sequence goes on along the minus strand of NW_026606065.1, from coordinate 8,733,113 downwards.
ACAAAACCTTATTCCTAATTTCATATTTTTAAACATTTATGCTTACAAACCTGAATCTGATCTGAAGATTTGCAGTGAAAATCTCTTGTCAGATTGGTAGCACTGTAGCACTGTCCTCCCATTGTTCATCGATTTGCTCGAGCGGGCACCAGTAATGTCTCCACTGTGAGAATTGTTGTTACTATTTTTGGCATATTGTATATGCTACGGGAAAATTGGTACTAATATTTTTCCTGTTAATTATATATTAAACAATTATAAACATAATTGAACTAAAGTAAATTTTATTTTCAAATATAGCCTACAGTAATAGGCACTGTAGCACTGTCCTCCCATTGTTCATCAATTTGCTCAAGCAGGCACAGTAATAGGAAATCACTTGATCACTTGACACTTGACATCTTGTTACTCATCGATTTGCTCGAGTGGGCACCAGTAATGTCTCCATTTGTCCCTGTCGCATGCTAGTGTAGCCCAATGGTGTCTGCTCATTCTAGGAACACGAACGCCTCAAACCGATTATTCAGGGTCTTGACGAAGAAGTCTGACCGTCTTGTAGGTGGGCAGCCACACGATCCTTTGACGTCCCACGGAATCCAGTTGGTAACGGATGATAATAGAAAATATGCTTCAAAATTAATTTTGATTTATATACATATTTTTGTTACAGAGAAGTTTTTAAAACAACCAATAGATTTTCAAGTAGATATAAATGATGTTAAGATAAGATTCTGAGTGGGAAGTGCAATGGAAATGTGGATGTGTGCAGAAAAAGTAGCCACGTGACAGTTTTCTACTGTTGAAAATAATTTGTTCATGTGGTTGTTAAGAATATTTGATGATAAGACTGGGAGGCTGTGGTCGATTTAATCACATACAAAAGAGTGCTCTCGTTCATGCTTTATTTTTATCATCACTATTTACAACTCAACAAAAATGACATCTGATCCAATTATTTAAAGTCACGATGAAAAACTTGAGACAGTAACTGAAAAGAACACAAGCTAAAAACCTTATGAGATGAAGTAAGAACACAGTGCCCCATGACTTAAGTCATTAACAATGATAGCTTGCTAATTTTTACCTGGAGAAGCATGAGGAAGAGGCTGTGGAATTGCAGCTGACATCATCTGACTTTTGGAAGAAACTCTTCTACTGTCTTGCTAAGAAAAGAGAGTTGTGGGAGGAACAAGGAGAAAGACCCATTAAAAGGCTCTTACTCCTATGCTTTTCCTCCCTTATTTCCCACTTTGCCCAAGCCTGCATTTATCTGCTTTCTCTTTTAAGAGAAACTAGCATGGTTTAATATTTTTAAATTATAACCTTTAAAATATAAGGCAAAGAAAATTCCAGAGAAGCAGAATCTTCTGTCATTTATCAGTAGCTTGGCAAAACCGTCGGAGTCAAGAACTTTGAGTTCTTGAAACACTCAAACACACTTCCCCTACCGTCTCAACTGTACCATTGAGTCTCCACATGTGGGAAAATAACAAGGTCAATACCCTTCCAGCATCCTGGAGAGCTAAGGACACCTGTGTTTGTGTCCATCACTTCTCACCTGCTGGGCCAGGGTCAGAGGTTAATGTCCCCTTCGTCAATCATCATACGGTATTTTTATTTTTATCTTTAGTTAAGAATCTATGGCCATCCAAAGTAAGAACTAGGACTTGGGTGTTTTTAGATTTGTCCAAGCCCTTGGAGCTGTGGTTCCAGTCCGAGTAAACAAGCTGTCCTTGCTCTCCTTTTTGCTTTCCTACACATTGTCTTTGGAGATGTTATTTTGATTTTTCATTCCCCTCCATTGTACCTGTTAGTTTAGTTCAAAATTCATTGATGTGCTGGAAAGACAACATTAAATAAAATCAGATGCCTTGGACTCAGTGTTGATCCCTCTCTTGGATGCCGAGGGTGGCACCTCAGGAGTTCTTGATGTCATGGTTTGTTTGCTGGCGGGACACACACTCATGAAAAGCATTTGAGCTCTGATTGTCTTCCTTTTATTTCAGCCCAATCTAAGACTTTTTCCAGTGCCCTTTCCTCTCTGCTCTTTCTCCCCCTTCAGGGACACAGAAGGTTTTTGTTCCCATTAAATCTTATTTTTCACAAAGGTTCTAGGAGAACTTTCTCCTTGGGGTACATATGGCAGATGCTACTGAAAGTGTTTTCTCTCTGATGTATTGTAGTTTATAAGCCTCTACGTGATGAGGAAGGAACATGGGCCAGTCTATTCTCTTTAAACTTGTGGACAGATAGTTTATTGTGTTTTGCTTCACAGATGCTCTAATATCATTCCTACCGATGGCTTCCAGGGAGTTTCCCACAAACTAAAAGACCTGAAATCTTTTTATCATTACACCACAGGAGCACCAGCCCATGATCCACTGGAAAGGTCTGTCTATCCCTATCCAGGCTGCAGCAAAACAACCTTTGCAAGATGAAGGGTGAAAGATTGAGTGGAGTGTGAAAACTTCTTAAAGCTGGATCTCCCTGATGCTTTCAGTCTTTTGTTCTATACCATCCTGCACTACGTCTGCTGGGAGTGATGAAACACGGTGTCTAGAGGAATCTGAGTTTTGTCTCCCAATCATCCCAAGGTTGCTGACCAGTCCCTCAAAACTAACCACAGAACCTCAGTGTTTTTGTTGAAGGTTGTATCCTGAGGTGTTTTACTACTCTGGAAAAACTCTCAGGCAACTCCTGCTCACCCAGCCTCCAGAATAATTATTCATGTTGAATGGATTAAGTTAGAACAATGGTATGTGAAATGCACTCAGAGAACCGGGGCTGGGAATCAGATGGGGGGTCTTAACTCTGTTCTTTACCAAAGCAGTCCTGACTAAGAATGTCACTTCACTTTTTTTTTTCTTTGATCACTTCCGATGTTTCCTATGCCAGAGCTCCTAGAACTTTACCTGACATGGGAATTACTTTGCGATTTTACTTAAATGCAGATTACAAGAGCAAGTGCTATACGAGATCTGAATACTTGCCTTTTTAAAAAAAATTTTTATTAGTGAAACACCATGAGGTACTGTTGTAGATTTATAATTTTTTTGTGCTTGGGTTTCAATCATACAATGATCAAACACCCATTCCTTCACCAGTGTCCCCCTTCACTGCTGGTGGGAATGCTGACTGGTTCAGCCATTCTGGAAAACAGTATGGACGATTCTCAAAAAATTAGAAATTGAGCTCCCATTTGACTCAGCAATACCACTCCTGGGAATATATCCCAGCGAGGCAAAAAAGTATAGTCGAAGTGACATCTGCACTTGTTTGTTCATTGTAGCACTTTTTTTTTTATTAGTGAAACACCATGAGGCACAGTTGTAGATTTACAAATTTTTGTGCTTGCGTTTCGATTATACAATGATCAAATACCCATCCCTCCCCCAGTGCCCATTTTCCACCACCACGGGTCCCAGTATCCCTCCCACCCCCCATCCACCCCATCCCACCCTGCCTCTGTGGCAGGGCATTCCCTTTTGTGTTCCCTCTCCTTTTGAGTGTTGTGGTCTGCAAAAGAGGCATTGAGTGGCAATCATGTTCGGTCGGTCCATAGTCTACTTTCAACAGGCATCTCCCATCCTGGGAGGATCCTCCAAACACCCTTTATTTGGTGCTCCCTTCTCTATCTGAGTGCAGCACTCTTTACAATAGCCAGAACCTGGAAAAAACCTGAGTGCCTGGGAACAGATGACTGGTTAAAGAAACTTTGATACATGCCTTTTTAACAGGCCCCTGAGTGATGGTGAAACTGCTGGTCTATGGACAACATTTCCAGTTGCTGGAACTAGGTTTCTATCATTCATCTCAAAATCATACATTACTGTATAATCACTTAATCACTTAACTTCCCGTTAGTCGTCGATTTGCTCAAGCGGGCGCCAGTAACGTCTCCATTTGTCCCTGTCGCGTGCTAGTGTAGCCCAATGGCATCTCTTCGCTCCGGGAACATGGAGGGCCTCAAACCGATCGTTCATGACCTTGACAAAGAAGTCTGACCATCTGGTAGGTGGGCGGCCACGCGGTCTCTTGAATATTTGGGTTTGAATAAAGAGAAGAAGCAGAATAGAGAACAGCGAAGGAAGAAAGAAAATGAGAGAGATGAACTTGGGGGGGTGCCTGGTTAGAAAAAAACTTAATTTTTCTTTATTTGTCTAGAAGTGCAGGGTTCAATCAGGGAAACTATCAGAAACAAACTCGCCTCTTTTACATCCGTGTTTTGAAATGAGCATGTTTCTGATTCTACCACAGAGCTTCGGATATTTTTTCTTGCGTTTCTTTAAGCTCTGGGAAATGAAATAGCTCAATACTCCATTCGATTTGGGGAATGTGGGAGTTTTCTCCCTGAAGGTTGAAAGATGTCAACACATAATTTTGTAAAAGCAGCTATGAGAACAATAAGCGGGTTACTCTGTCAAAAGAACACCACTTTGTAGCTGAGTCCCATTTCTTGTTTCTCTGTGAACCAATTTGTTAGACTTAAGAAACTCAAGCTGATGAATAGTAAAATTTTATTTCACCCAGGGGCATCTATAAAGATAATGGACTGTCATTGCCTGTGGGAAGGAAAAACAGTGGTTTGTTTCATCTACCCATGGAGGAATAAGAGGCAAACCTAATCAAGAGCAAAATGCTAAGAATAAAATTCAGAGCCAAACTGTGTTTTCAACAATAGTCTAGAAATACCTGCCACAAATTCTGTATGTGAATGTAGTAAAGACTAAGAAGTAACAAGAAAAAGCTGGCCGTAGTCGTATTCATTGTGATGCCTATATTCTAAGGTCTTCAGTGTAAAAACATTGAAGATTTGACCAATGTAATTATCTGACCAGTGTGTAGACACATCGGCAGTGAAAAGTTTGCACATATCACTATTTTTTCTTGGGATTTGCAATGGCTTCTTAACTTTTTTTGTTTGGCTTTTTGGGTCGCACCGGCGGTGCACAGGGATTACTCCTGGCATGCACTCAGGAATTACCCCTGGCGGTGCTTAGGGGACCATATGGGATGCTGGGAATCGAACCCGGGTCAGTCGCGTGCAAGGCAAACGCCCTACCCGCTGTGCTATCACTCCAGCCCTGCTTCTTAACTTTTGTATTTATCAACAAGCATGTACTGAGAAACTTATATACAGAAGTACTATGCTAGGAGCTTGGGATATTAAAAGATATTTCAAGATATGGGCTTGATTTTCTCTAACTAGAGACTGTCTCCTAGACTCAGTACTTGGCATCTCTTTGTGGATATGAATTCTCAAAGAAAGCAAATATCTCTTTACTTACACATAAAGTCAGACTTTGATATTGTGAATTATGCCTCAAAAACCCAGAAAAAACTTCCCGGAGAAAGTCAACATTTGCTCATCATATGTATATAAATAACTATGTTGTCTACAGTATGTTAGTATCAGGAAATGGCTTGTAATAATGTGAGAGATCTCACGAGTTAGATTCAAAATCTAGTTAACTAGGGGTTGGAATCCAGCAGAGTGACCATTCTCTTTGCTATAGAAGCAAACATATAATGTGACCCAGTTCAAAATTAACTCTCAACTCTTCAACTTTTATAGGTAATTGAGGTTAGGTTTCAGCTAGACAAAATTTATCACACTATTTGAAGCTACCTGGGGAAGTTTAATGTGGTTTTGTCATTGCCGTACTTTGTTTAAAGAGGAAACCATGGGAACTTTTTCACTCCTGGCAAGTGAATGACAAGGACAGTCACTGATGGCTGTGGTGTGACTGAAGTTCCCAGTGGTTTCCAGGAATGTGAAAATCCTGTGATGTTGTCTTGCAGTTGAAACTACCCTGTTACTCTGCTGGAAATCACAGTAAGTGTGTCGCAAATCCCAGGAGGAGTTCTGTATATCTTGTTAACCTCAGTTAATCTACAATTTCTCTGCACTCAGATGTAACTCTAGGTTTCTACGCTTCAGAAGATTTTGCTGAGCCAGTAATAAACAACTTAACCTTATCAAGAAGGGAGAGAGGGTCTAGCTTGTATGTTGATTTGATAAAAAAAGAAACACATTATAAATAGTTTGCACAAATTCCTGATGATGCAGTTATTCTGTGCCTCTTCATATAACATTAAAATTCACTATTGGACTTCAGCAAAAGTAAAGCAGGTGAAATCAGATGCCCACAATTTCAGCATGACAAATTATATGCTTTAATGGACCTAAGCTCCTCGGGACAATATTTTAAACCTAAGACGATATATCTCTTTACCATAAGGTGGATTGTTTATTCATTGTTATGTTAGATTAGTTGGCTAGATTTTTGCAGTTCTTGGGACGGAATAAGAGATTCTAGGATTTTTGTGATGAAAATAGCTTGTGAATGAATGGAGGGCATAGAGTGAAAAAAATGAGACTGTACAGATTTCTACTCTTCCCTTACCTCTCAATCTCTTATAAGGCTGAATACTGACAAAATTTGTTTCATGGATTGCTGAGGACAGACTTTAAACCCTGCTGGGAAAAAAAAATCAGATCTTTTTATTCAATGGTTTGTCAAATGGAATACTCGTTTTGTGCTGGAAATTTTGCTTAGTTTTGCAGGATTTTCAGTTGTTTCACTTCTTAGGGCATTGTTTATGTCTTTAGTTTCAGAATGGTATATTTTAGTAGTGCTATCTGTAAAAGAAAGATTGATTTCCCAGTGAATAGGCACACTTATATGAAATATGTGGATGGAATACACCAAAATTTGAATCTCCTGGTTTATGTAAGTTACACAGCTGCCAAGTGTTATATTGCAATGACGAGGCATTTTCAGAGATAAGTAAATAGTATAATGAGCTGATCAAGGATATTTTTTGAAAAACCAATGTCTCAATCTTGCTCCATGAACTGCCAAATATTGAAACCATTTCCCACACATCTCTCTAAAAATCACTCCCCACTTAGCACTCAAGTCTCCCCAGAGATGCCTTTTTTGATAGATATTATAATTCAGGCAGGGAATGATATAGCTTTGCGGTACCCAGAGGTGTACTCTTGAGGAAGTAAGTAGAGTGCTTCTAAAACCTAGGGGGAAATATGCAATCAAACAACCTTCCTCTTTATTAGCACTAGGATTTCTGTGCGGGTCGGGCTCAGAGGGTAACCATTTGGTTAAAAGTGAATTGGGGCAAGGACGTGTGAGAATTGCATTTCCAGAACTAGCTTAAGGGCCGGTGAGAGGAAGAAGGGTGAAGGAAGGGCGAAGAGTGGAAGTTGACAAAGGTTCAATTCCCAAAGTCCTTTCATCTTCGTGGCTCTCCAGTGACTGCTAGAATTTGCTCTACATTTCATCTTTAAAGCTTTAGATTTTATTGTTATTTTTTCATGGGGTTACCAAAGCAGTGCTAGGATGGGAAGCAGGAGTTACTCTGAGTGATTCTATGCTCAGCAGTGACCCTGACCAACTGTGCTCAGCCTGGCAGTGTAGATGCTTGGGGCAACCAGGACCCACTGTTGGTGCTTGTATGGGGAGGAATAGAGTTCCCTGTGATGCTGGGGTTGGAGCTCAGGGTCTTATATAAATCAGGCATGTTCTCTAATTGAGTTAACACCCTGACCCTGAACTTTATTTTTTGTTTTTTAGTTTTTATTTTTTTTACATTAAGAAAGTCCCTTTTATGAAGTCATGAAATTTACGTACAAGTGTTACTACATGGAAAGTATCATGCTAAGTGAAATGGGTCAGAAAGAGAGGGACAGACATAGAAAGATTGCATTCATCTGGGGAACATATAGTAACAAAATAGGAGACTAACACCCAAGTGAGGTCGAGATTAGTACCATGAGGTTTGCTCTATGGCTTGGAGGCCAGCTACACATGCTAGGGGAAAAGGCAGCTAGGCAGCTCAGATAGAGAAGGGAGCACCAAATAAAGGGTGTTGGGAGGATCCTCCCAGGACGGGAAATGCATGATGAGAGTAGACTATAGTCCAAACATGATTGCCATTCAATGCATCTTTTGCAAACCACAACACCCAAAAGGAGAGAGAGAACAAAAGGGAATGCCCTGCCACAGTGGTAGAGTGGGATGGGGGGGTGGGGGTGGGAGGGATACTGGGACTGGCGGTGGTGGAGAATGGGCACTGGTGGAGGGATGGGTATTTGATCATTGTATAACTGAAACCCAAGCACAAAAATTTGTAAGTCTACAACTGTTCCTCATGATGTTTCACTAATAACAACAACAAAAAAAAGAGTCAAAAAAAAGAAAGTCCCTTTTATTATGAGTTTATAAAAATTTTTTTTGTGATGAATGGGTATTGACTTTTTTCCTTTCCTTTGTTGTTGTGTGGTGACAATTGATCAAGGTTCTCTTGCTCACATACACTTAGTTACAGTGCTCGCTGGGGGTCATACACTTGGTAACCATGCTCCCACTCTTGGTTGTGATGCTGACCAGAGAGATAACACACTGTTAATAGTATCAGGGACTATTTTAAAATAATTATTTATTCTAAATCCAAATAACAGTGCTACTGAGATCATACTCAGTAATACAGGGCCATGTTGCAATAAATCTCGTGGTCTCATACATGCGAGTCAAATGTTTTGTCACTGAACCACAATCCTGAGAGCCAAATATTTTACTTTATTATTCAGTGGGTGATGTTGGGCCTCACCTGACTGTGCTCATAGCTTATCCTGGCTTTGTACTCCGAGATAATGATCTTTATTTTTAACCCTCTAGGCCTTTTATAATAAGGCACATTCACTAAGCTATTTATTTTTCTTTATATTTTGTTTTGGGGCCACATGTAGCATTTCTCTGAGCTTTCTCCTAACTCTGCACTCAGGGATTATTCCTGGAGGAGCTTGGACATGGGGGGCCATACATGGTACAAGGAAATCAACCATATTTCTGCTGGCCAAGAACCTAACCTTTTGTTCTGACTTTCTGATCCTTTAATTTGAAATTTTTAATGTGCATTATATCATTATCACAAAAATCTACTGTAGTGATGAAATAGATACAATTTTTCTCAGTTCGCCAGGTTGTTGAGTATTGAGGCTTGTGTGTCAGAGCCCGTTAACAATGTGGGTGAGCCTTGATTCTTCCACCCTCTATCTCTCCTTTGGCCATGTTTCCACTTAAGAACGATGCTATTTGTGGACAATCAGGACCACTCATTATGGCCCTTAAGGAACCATAGGCCTGTAGCTTATATAGCTTTATACTCTCATTTCACTCGAGAAGCTTTCAAATTCCTATCTTCAGAAAGTAGGTATAAACAAGGGAATCAAGAAGAAATTCAAGCAGGCTGGTTGCAGGGCAACTCACATCTTGCTGCAAAGAATTGAAGTTCCTCCTTTATTCTGGGAGGATGGAGAGAATTCTGGTGGAAATACAAATTCTGTGTTACTTCTGGCACCTCAGAGTATTCTATTGGTCTAAAGCAATGAAAAAAAATTTTTAAATGGTGTACAATGTGTTTATTTCTTACATCGATGTATTGAAATACAGTTAACACTGTAGTTTTGGCTAACACCAAAACTTTGTACCAAATCAACATTATTATTACTTTTATAAATAGGTCTTGACAGGCTAGATACTCTTTTTTTTTAATTTTTAAATTTTATTTTCATAAGGGGCTGGAGTGATAGCACAGCGGTAGGGCGTTTGCCTTGTGTGAAGCCAGCCTGACTGATGCGGGTTTGATTCCTCCGCCCCTCTCGGAGAGCCTGCAAGCTACGAGAGTATTCAATATGCCAAACACAGTAACAAGAAGTCTCACAATGGAGATGTTACTGGGCCTGCTTGAGCAAATCGATGAACAACGGGAGGACAGTGTTTTTTTTTGTTGTTGTTTGTATTTTCATAAGGCTGGAATGATAGCACAGCAGGTAGGGTGTTTGCCTTGCATGTGGCTGACCCGGCCGACCTGAATTCGATTCCTCTGCCCCTCTTGGAGAGCCCAGCAAGCTACCTAGACTTTCTTACCCATATGTCAAAGCCTGGCAAGCTACCCATGACGTATTTGATACGCCAAACACAGTAACAACATGTCTCACAATGGAGACGTTACTAGGCCTGCTCAAGCAAATTGATGAACAATGGGAGGACAGTGTTTCTTAAGGATGTTCACATTAATTTATACATTCAATATTTCAATACCAAACCCACCACTATTACACCTTCCCACCATCATTATTTTGAATTTTCCCACCACTGTTCTAGCCTGCCTGCCATAAGCAGATAGCAGATGATTTATTTGCTATTGCTATTGCTTATTTACTATTGCTTATTATGAATATCATGAGAGGAACTTGAATTCTAATAATGTAAATAATGCAAATGAGCGATAGCACAGCGGTAGGGCGTTCGCCTTACAAGCGGCCAACATGGCCGACCCAAGTTCAATTCCTCTGCCCCTCTTGGAGAGCCCGGCAAGCTACCGCGAGAGTATCTCTCCCGCATGGCACAGCCTGGCAAGCTCCCCGTGACGTATTCGATATGCCAAACACAGTAACAACAAAGTCTCCAATGGAGACATTACTGGACCCTCTCGAGTAAATCAACGATCAACGGGAGGGCCTTTACCTTTACCTTTACCTTTAATGTAAATGATTGGGGTCTGGAGACATCTCTGTAGGAAGCTAATCTATTTTGAGAGCGATTTCTGAGTCTCTGAATCAAGAGGCGCACTTAAATATGGCCTGGAGGCAGTTCATGGGCATGACAGCCAGGATCTTGAGGGGACAGGGAGATGGGAGAGGACAAACTGTCCCCGCTGCTGCCTTGTGGCCTGGCGTATTCAGTTCCTGCTCCCAAGTACTTGGGTTTTTCTTCTGAAGTTTGTGGCCACCAGGCGTTCATCTGGAATGGGCGGTGGGGGGTCACCCGCTCCATCTGAGATGCTCTGTGAAATTGGCTTGGAAGGGGGTCTGGAGAAATCTCTTGTGAGCTGGTGTCACTGCTGAGTCTCTCAAGCAATGAAAAATTAGGAATACCAAAGATGGAAGAAAGCTTAAAAATTAGTAGGCTTATCTAGTCATATACTGAAACAATAGACCATCATCTCTGAATAGAACATGGGCATGAGCACTTTGGAAGGTCTTCAGATGATTCTAACATGCAGGTCACTGTCACTGTCCTCCCGTTGTTCATTGATTTGCTCGAGCGGGCCCAGTAATGTCTCCATTTTTTTGAGACTTGTTGTTACTGTGTTTGGCATATCGAATATGTCACGGGGAGCTTGCCAGGCTTTGCCATGCGGGTGAAATACTCTCGGTAGCTTGCCGGGCTCTCCGAGAGGGGCAGAGGAATTGAACCCAGTTTGGCCAGGCAGGCAGCTTGCAAGGTAAAAGCCCTACTGCTATGCTATCACTCCAGCCCAACATGCAGGTAGAGTTGGGGGCAAAAAAAAGCCAAAAAGGAAATGGTTGATCCACTTTCTAAGGAAGATTGGAGGGTGTATGGTGCTGCCCACAGGTCAACCTGTACCTGTGGGGTGAGAGCATCAGCAGCCTGATGGCGCCTTCAGACTTCCAGATACCCCCAAACTGCTGCTGTGCCTTTGGCCAGACCCCAACAACTTGGGGTCAAGTTTACCAAGAAATTAAATGGCCAAATGTTACATATGTGGGAGCCACACCTACAAACCTTCTCCAGCTAAACTATATTGGCTCTTTTATTGGACTTATTTTATGACTCATATATCTTGAAAGAGATCAAAAGATGTGGTTAGGGCCGGTAGCATGGAGGCAAGTGAGAATCTGTGACTGAGATCTCCAAGCCTGCTTTCATGGGGATTGGGGCTTCCTTCCCCCAGGTTCCCAGGTTTCCAGTAGCTTGGCCGTCACACCCACAAACTTCCCCTGGCGTCATCCAATCTCATCAATGGCCAAGGCCCAGAGACTATAAACTAAAGCTTCCAGAAGAGAATGACACAGAATTTCCTGAACATTATGTAGTATCTATCCATAACAAGCAATACAAAACAAATCATCTACCATTGCCTTTTCGGCAGGTTTGAGTGGCGGTGGGATTAGTGTTGAAATATTGAATGTAACCAAAGTAGAGAGAGAGAGTATGGGGGAAATTTTCTGCCACACAGACAGGGGAAGGGGTGGAACAGGGCAGGGGATGGTGGGGAATACTGGGGATTTTGGTGGTGGAAAATGTGCACTGGTGAAGGGATACGTGTTTGAAAATTGTATGACCGAAGCTCAAATATGAAAGCTTTGTAACTGTATCTCACGGTGAATCAATAAAAAGGGGGAAAATAAGAATAAAATAATAAAATAAAATTAACATTCTGAATAAAAGTTATGTGGAGTTCACAACCAATTCAATCAGCTTAATCAATGGCTAAATAAATAGCAGTACTCCTACATTATATACAAGAAGGAAGATTGAACTTGCATGAAAACAGCAGCAATCTTTAATATAAGGAATATTGGGAAAATGCTAGACATGAGAACACAAGTGACCAAAATTTTATTTGATAACCTCAACGGTTGTGTATTTCAAGTGAGCCTCACTGATCTGCAGAACAATGAAGTTGCTTTTAGGAAATTCAAGCTAATTGTGGCCCCCTGGCGCCGTGTAATCCCATCAGCGGCCAAGACTCAGAGACTTTAAAATCCAGAACCCGGACGAGAACAGTGCAGTCTCTGCCCCCGCGCCTGGGTGTTCCTTCCCGGAGTCCCTTGGAGGGGAGCGGGTTGAGCGTTCCTCCCCGCCCCGGCCAGGGCTACGGCAGCCGGAGACCTCCAGGACCAGCCACCACCATGCTGAGACCACTCTCCGCACACCTGAAGGTACTGGCAGAGGGACAAAGCCACGCGGGTTCCGGGGCCGAGACCTCCAAGCCTACTCGAATTGGAGTCGAGCATCTTCCACCCAGATCCTCCAAATTCCAGTAGGCGGGGGTAACACCCACCACCTGGCCCCCTGGCGCCGTGTAATCCCATCAGCGGCCAAGACTCAGAGACTTTAAAATCCAGAACCCGGACGAGAACAGTGCAGTCTCTGCCCCCGCGCCTGGGTGTTCCTTCCCGGAGTCCCTTGGAGGGGAGCGGGTTGAGCGTTCCTCCCCGCCCCGGCCAGGGCTACGGCAGCCGGAGACCTCCAGGACCAGCCACCACCATGCTGAGACCACTCTCCGCACACCTGAAGGTACTGGCAGAGGGACAAAGCCACGCGGGTTCCGGGGCCGAGACCTCCAAGCCTACTCGAATTGGAGTCGAGCATCTTCCACCCAGATCCTCCAAATTCCAGTAGGCGGGGGTAACACCCACCACCTGGCCCCCTGGCGCCGTGTAATCCCATCAGCGGCCAAGACTCAGAGACTTTAAAATCCAGAACCCGGACGAGAACAGTGCAGTCTCTGCCCCCGCGCCTGGGTGTTCCTTCCCGGAGTCCCTTGGAGGGGAGCGGGTTGAGCGTTCCTCCCCGCCCCGGCCAGGGCTACGGCAGCCGGAGACCTCCAGGACCAGCCACCACCATGCTGAGACCACTCTCCGCACACCTGAAGGTACTGGCAGAGGGACAAAGCCACGCGGGTTCCGGGGCTGAGACCTCCAAGCCTACTCGAATTGGAGTCGAGCATCTTCCACCCAGATCCTCCAAATTCCAAGACTCAGAGACTTTAAAATCCAGAACCCGGAACCGCGCGGCCGCATTCGCGGCCGCGCGACATCTTAACAGAACTTTTTTTTATGACATCTTATTGTCTTATTCCTTCTTTGGACAAACTTGCAGGCTATCGAATGTAGCCTGCCCACAGGGCAGAGTCTGGCAAACTCCCCGTGGCATACCAAATATGCCAAATACCAGTAACAATGATGGGTCTCATTCTCCTAAATAGCCTTGAATATAATCTCAGGGCAAGGATGAAAGAGACGTTACTGGGGCCTGCTCGAGGCAATCGACGAATTACAGGATGATGAAATGAAATGAAATGAAATGTGGACAATGTACAGAGCAAAAACTGTCTGGCAATTTTTTGTACCACAGATCTCACCCATGACAAAAGGTGCTCCCTGGGTCAAAAATGACCACAATGGTAGATGGTGTTTATGTCAAGACTCCTTCCTGATGGTTATTTTCTTTTCTATTTCGTGTTGGTTTTACTAAGACACAACAATCTGATTAGGAAGACCTCTTAAGAACTCTTAGATTCATCACCAGCAAGTCTGCCAGTTTTGGAAGATGATGGAAACCATGACCCAAGAAAAGCAGACAAATGAAAGGTCGATAAATTGATTCTGGACCGTACTGAGAATCACAAAGAAAAATCCTGCAGTCTATTTACACACTCCGATATTTTTGTTAGAAAAGGAAAGATGCTGAAGAAGCTCGTTTTTTTAAAGTTTTATTAGTGAAACACCATGAGGTACAGTTGTAGACTTACAAATTTTTTGTGCTTGGGTTTCAGTTATACAACGATCAAGTACCGATGCCTCCATCCTCCACCACCACTGGTCCCAGCATCCCTCCCACTCCCCATCCCCCCATCCTACACTGCCTCTGTGGCAGGGCATTCCCTTCTGTTCTCTCTCTCCTTTTGGGTGCCATGGTTTGCAAAAGAGGCATTGAGTGGCAATCATGTTCAGTCTATAGTCTACTTTCAGCATAAGCTCAAGTTTTAATTGGAAAAGCTCATGAAACTTTATGGTGAAGGTAGTATTTTTGGGAAAGTTACTGGAAATAAGACAGACGCTAAAGTTAAATGAGGTGATATGCATGAGCCACCAGTGCCAGGATCTATTTAAAATTCAGACTTGGTGACAAAGGTTTAAAAAAATATGGTGCCACACCTGGTGGTGCTCAGGGCTTACTCCTAGCTCTGCACTCAGGGATCACTCCTGGTGGGGCTTAGGGGGAACATATGAGGTACCAGGAATCCTGAGTTGGCTCTGTGAAAGGCAAGCACCCTACCTACTGTACTATTATTCTGGCCACCAAAAAGTTTTATCTGTGAGAAAAAAAAAAGGATCAAGTCAACCAATCTCAAACTGGATTAAGTAATAAAGAAGTTGTTAATTCAGCCGGAACCTAAATGTATGGAATGTTTGGTAAAAATGGAACTCTGGCTACATCCTCCTGCCATCCCCTTCCCTCCCCTCCCCTTCCTTTCTCTTAAGTGTGGCTTAGTTAAAGCCTGTGCTTAGACCAACTCTAGATGCCAAGAGTTATGTCAAAACTGTTGGTTTGAGCTGAGTGGTCACAGGGCAGGTGGCTGGGATTGCCCAGAGTAGCCTTTCCTAACAGTGGAGGTAGAGTTTACTTTCTGAATCAGTTTGGGTTCATGTCTCGTAAAATAAACGGTGTCATTGAACACTGGAGCAAAGTGCACAATGGGGTTTTGAACTAGTTAAGCAGTCATTGCTGCCTCCTAAAGTTAGTTAAAATGGAAATCTTAGTTTAGAAATGTTAAGTGTTTAATAATCCTTTCAGACGCAGGTTTCAATGTGTTAAGCCACAGTAAGATGTTTTATATTTTTATTGTTACTAATAATGAAAGAAGAAATATGCATCACTGGATAATTTTATGCCTGTTTGGTGTGGTAAACACAGCCCATACTTAGGAAACTGGCACCTACCATACAATACTACCTTCTTTTGATAATGCCTGTCCCCAATGTGTGTGTGTGTTTGTGGGTGGGTGGGGGGTCCAAGGGAGGGAACCTGTCATTGTGCTGCTGTTCTTGCTGCCACTTTGCCTCTGTCTTTAGTTCGTGGAGGTCTATCCCATTTTTATCATTTTCTGTTATGCTCCAGTACAATTTTCTGAATAATTTAATCTGGGATTAGTATTTGTCCTTGCTGTAGGAACAGTGTCCCTGGCCAAGAATTTTACCCACTTAAAACCCTCTGGGAAATATGAATAACACTTTATTCATATCTAGATTCATTCATATAGATTTGCTTAATCTGGGCCTTTGAATTTTATCCTCTCATGGTGGAGCGGCTGTGCGACATCCCTCATAAGACACTAAATACCCATCTTACGGAATTGTCGTACCATATTTGATAGGGTTCAAATATGGTAACACCTACGAGGGCGATTAGAGGTCGCCCCAAAAGCCTCTATCCCTCTCGGAAAGACTGGCAAGCTACCGACAGTATTCCGCCCTCACGGAAGAGCCTGGCAAGCTATCCGTTGTGTATTCGATATGCCAAAACCAGTAACTACAATGGGTCTCATTCACCTGACCCTGAAGGCTTCACCAACATGGCAGCACTGAGAAGGATGAGAAAGGAGAGGCCGACAAAATCTCAAGGCCGACCTAGGCTGCTACAACGAAGGAAGAAAAAAATGATCGTCTGTACTTTTAATGCACGTACGCTAGCATCAGATGCATCCATCGAGGACCTGATGGTACAAGCGCAAATGATCAAGTACGACATCATTGGTCTGACCGAGACAAGAAGGCACGAATCTCACCATGCCGTTTTCGACACTGGAGAAGAATTGTTCCTTGGAACATACGATAAAAGAGGTGTCGGAGGTGTTGGTGTCCTTGTCAACACAAACTTGGCCAGGAGCATTGATTCATTCAATGCCTAACAACCCGAATCAGACATTTACATTTGAATAGATGTGGCTCACTGCCTGCAGTTTCTATCTTCGTTGTCTACGCACCAACATCTCATTATGATGAAAGAGAAATCAAGAAGTTCTACATGGAGCTGGAGAAGTTCTATAAAGAAGACCACACCTTCTACAAGATCATTGTGGGTGATTTTAATGCCAAGATAGGACCAAGAAGATCAGCTGAAGAACTTCACATCGGGACCCATGGTCTAGAATGGAAGGAACAGGGTGAGAGACTGTCTGAGTTTATCATGTCGACCAAGACCATCCATGGTAACTCAGTTCCAGAAGGCAGAATCTAAACGTTGGACACGGGAGTCTCTTGGTGGACGATTCCACAACAAAATAGACCACATCATATTCAATCGATGGTTTTGCCTGACCGATGTTGCTGTTGTCCCAAAATTCCAAACGGGATCGGACCACCGCCTCCTTCTTGCAAAATTCTACTTCACAGAGCGGGGAGAAAGGGCTGCAAAGTTTTAAAAGAGAACTCCCAGAACGACCACCAACTGGGAACTCTTTGGCACTATTGCGGCAACATGGGGAGGTGCCATTGTTGACAACATTGACGAGGAATGATGCCACTGTTGACAACATCAACTGGTTCAGCACCTCCATGATTGTGCGAGGAATGCCAAGAGAGAGATAGTCACAAAAAAATGTTTGTCTTCGAAAACTCTTGAGCTTATTCGCCAGCGTAGTTTGGCGCATGCCTCAGGCAACTGCAAGCGAACGTCCGAGCTCACAAAGCAGTGCAGAGATGCGATCAAGGAAGACCTCAAAGAGAGAAGAGCAGAAGTGCTGGTAGAAGCGGCAGAAGCCGGGAAAAGTTTTCATAACGCCCGCCTGTCCTTCGCCAACTACAAGACCAAGATGACTGCCCTCCAACGTCCTGATGGATCCATCACATCCTCCAGAACGGCAATGGAGAAGATTATCCATGACTTCCACTCAAATCTCTTCGATAGCCATGTCCACTTGCCGACATACCAAATTCCACAGGATGGATATGTCGTTCCCAACGTTCTCCCTTCCAAAATCCGACACGCCATTTCGTCAGTAAAGAAACAAACAGCACCCGGCCCAGACAAGGTCAGACTTGAACACCTGAAGAACCTGCCGTCAGTACTCATCAATACACTGGCTTGGCTCTTCACTTGCTACCTGTCTGAATGCAAGATTCCGTCCCAATGGAAAATCAGCAGGACTGTACTACTATACAAGTAGGGAGACATCCAGGACATTGGCAACTATTGCCCAATCTGCCTATTGTCTGTCATCTACAGGTTGTACACTTGAGTCATCCTAAATAGGATTGGCAGAACACTAGATGAAGGACAACCATGCGAGCAAGCCAGGTTCCACAAAGGATTCAGCACCATCGACCATATCCACACGATAACCAAGCTCATTGAGGTCTCTCGGGAGTTCAAGATGTTGCTCTGTTTAACGTTCATTGATTTAAAGAAGGCCTTTGATTCTGTTGAGACGGAAGCGGTCATTGAAGCCCTAGCCAATCCAGGCATTCAAGCCCAATACATCAAGATCCTCCATGAGTTGTATTGCGGATTCACTACCAGGATCTCACCATTCTACAAAGAAGTGATCGTTGATGTCAAGAGAGGGGTGCAGCAGGGTGATACCATTTCACCGAAACTCTTCAGTGCCACCCTCGAGAACATCATGCGACGACTGGAATGGGAAGGAATGGGAGTGAAGATAGATGGTCGGCAACTACACCACCTCCGCTTTGCTGATGACATTGTTTTAATAACAGCAAACATCAGCCAAGCGGCACAAATGCTGGCCGACTTTGACCGTGAGTGTGGAAAGGTAGGACTACAACTGAATCTTACGAAGACAATGTTTATGAGAAACAGCCTCGTTTCTGATGCCCCATTCGCTCTCAACAGAACGACCATCTCCGAATGCAACAGCTATGTGTACCTAGGTTGAGAAGTCAACATGACAAATGACCTGGCACCTGAGCTGCGCAGGAGGAAGAGAGCGGCTTGGAACGCCTTCAAGAACGTCAAAGAAATAGCTAAGAGGATGAAGAACCTCCGGCTCCGGGCACATCTCTTTGATTCCACTGTTCTTCCTGCATTAACATATGCCTCAGAGACCTGGGCCCTACGCAAACAGGATGAGAACGCTATTCAGGTCTCCCAAAGAAGAATTGAAAGAGCTATGCTTGTAATATCACGTTTCACTCAAATGAGAGAAAGAATCCGGAGTTCCGACATCCATTGACGATCAAGAATCAGGGACGCTGTCTCGTTTGCCAAGGTGTCAAAACTCAGATGGGCTGGTCACGTAATGAGATTTAAAGACGACCACTGGACTAGAGCTGTTACTGACTGGATTCCACGGGATGTCAAAAGACCGCATAGCCTCCCACCTACCAGATGGTCAGACTTCTTCATGAAGATCATGAACGATCGGTTTGAGGCTCTTCATGTTCCCAAAGCGAACAGATGCCATTGGGCTACACTGGCACGCGACAGGGACAAATGGAGACGTTACTGGCGCCCACTCGAGCAAATCGACTACTAACGGGAACTTAAGTGATTAAGTGATTAAGTGATGGTAGAGACTGAGAAGGGGTGACATAGTCCTAGTTATATCCTATGTTCCTGCTGGAGGAAATCCATGGCAAATATTCTGCAAACGGCTGCTTCCTGTTTCCAGGAAATACCATTTTCAATTCACTAAATGCTTGGCTCCTTTTAGCCATTCTTTACTTCGAGTTGAAAATTATCTACTTATAACTTCCGCACATTAGTTCTGTTTCTTCCATTTATATAGAAAAGACCAAAGTTACTGATATTTTCTTAGATAATTCCTTTGATTTTCCCTATGCTCAGCGCCTCTCTACTTTAAACTTTCTATGTTTCCCTTTATCACATGAATAGAAATGTTTTAGCCTGTGATTGTGCACCTCACACAGAGCCAATCACAGGGAAGCCCTTGTGATTATTCATTAAGAAAGTTATCAGGATCTTTCATCTGTACTTTCTCACTAAGTCATTTTAGAGAAGAAGTGAGTAAGATCTCTGAGAAGAGGTACTTAGCATTACCTAAATGCTAAATGGACATTTATAGGACAGGACAAGGACATTTATAAAGCATGGCATGCTAGCATGTCCAAATCTTTTACAAGGATTTTAAATAAACAACAACAACAACAACAAAAGAGATATTGTATGTTACTCATTTCAATGAGGTAAAAAGAGCAGATATTTATTAGAGCTAATGAAAGTGCTCTTGAGTACAGCAATTAGATCACAGTAGATGTTGTCTGTCAGTACTGCAAGGGAATACCCTGACACAGAGGCAGGGTGGGATGGGGGCATGGGGAGTGGGAGGGATACTGGGACTGGTGGTGGTGGAAAATGGCACTGGTGGAGAGATGGGTGTTTGATTGTTGTATAATTGAAACCCAAACACAAAAATTTGTAAATCTACAACTGTACCTCATGGTGTTTCACTAATAAAAATTACAAAAAAAGGAAAATAAATTTAAGGAGGACCATCAAAAAATTATACTATTCATATTGAACTGAACTTTAAAGTTTCTTTGAATTCATTTTTATTCAGTATGTTTAATTTCTATAAATATTTGGAAAGAGTAAATGTTTTTTTTTTTTCCCCTTTATTTTATTTTATTTTTTTTTAAAGTTGTAGATTTACAATTTTTTGTGCTTTGGTTTCAATTATACAATGATCAGATACCCATCCCTCCACCAGTGCCCATTTTCCACCACCATGGATAATATCCCTCCCACCCCCATCCCCCCATCCCCCCTGTCTCTGTGGCAGGGCAATCCCCTGTGTTCTCTCTCTCCTTTTGGGTGTTGTGGTCTGCAAAAGAGGCATTGTGTGGCAAACATGTTCAGTCCATAGTCTACTTTCGACATGCATCTCCCCTCCTGGGAGGATCCTCCAAACATCCTTTATTTGGTGCTCCCTTCTCTATCTGGACAGCCCTTTCCTCTAGGATACCCGGCTGGCCTCTAAGTTATGGAGTAATCCTCCTGGTGCTGATCTCAGCTATTCTTGGGTATTAATCTCATACTTTGTTACTTTATATCCCCCAGATGAATGCAATCTTTCTATGTCTATCCCTCTCTTTCTGACTCATTTCGCTTAGCATGATACTTTCCATATTGTACCACTTGTATGTAAATTTCATGACTTCATCTTTTCTAAGAGCTACATAGTACTCCATTGTGTAGATGTACCAAAGTTTCTTTAACCAGTCATCTGTTCTTGGGCATTCAGGTTTCTTCCAGTTTCTGGCTATTGTAAAGAGTGCTGCAATGAACAAACAAGTGCAGATGTCACTTCGACTATACATTTTTGCCTCTCTGGGATATATTCCCAGGAGTGGTATTGCTGGGTCAAATGGGAGCTCAATTTCTAATTTTTTGAGAATCGTCCATACTGTTTTCCAGAAGGGCTGAACCAGTGGACATTCCCACCAACAGTGAAGGAGTGTCCCTTTCTCGCCACATCCACGCCAGCATCGGTTGCTTTTGTTCTTTTGAATGTGGGCCAGTCTCTGAGGTGTGAGATGGTATCTCATTGTGGTTTTGATCTGCATCTCCCTGATGATTAATGATGTAGAGCATTTTCTCATGTGCTTTTTTGCCATTCGGATTTCTTCTTTGAGAAAGTTTCTGTTCATTTCATTGCCCCATTTTTGGATGGGGTTGGATGTTTTCTTCTTGTGGAGTTTAACCAGTATTTTGTATATCCTGGATATCAACCCCTTGTCAGATGTGTATTCAGTGAATATCCTTTCCCATTCTGTAGACTGTCTTTGTATTTTGGTCACTGTTTCTTTGGAGGTGCAGAAGCTTCTTAGTTTAAGATAGTCCCATTTATCTATCTCTGTTTTCACTTGCTCGGCCAGTGGCGTGGCATCTTTGAAGATACCATTAGCTTCAATGTCATGGAGGGGTTTGCCAACTTTATCTTCAATGTACCTTATGGTTTCTGGTCTGATGTTGAGGTCTTTAATCCATTTTGATCTTACTTTTGTACATGGTGTTAGGCAGAGTTCTGAGCCTATTTTTTTGCATGTAGCCGTCCAGTGATGCCAACACAATTTATTAAAGAGGCTTTCCTTACTCCACTTCACATTACTTGCACCTTTATCAAAGATTAGATGAGCATATGATTGAGGAGAGATGTCAGTGTATTCAACCCTGTTCCATTGGTCTGCAGTTCTGCCTTTGTTCCAGTACCATGCTGTTTTAATTATTACTGCTTTGTAGTACAGTTTGAAGTTCGGGAGGTTGATTCCTCCCATTTTCTTTTTCCCAAGAATTGCTTTAGCTATTCGTGGGGGCTTGTTGTTCCATATAAATTTCAAGAGTGTTTGCTCCATTTCTTTGAAGAATGTCATGGGTATCCTTATAGGGATTGCATTGAATTTATACAATGCTTTCGGTAGTATTGCCATTTTGACAATGTTAAGTCTCCCGACCCATGAGCAGGGGATATCTTTCCATTTCCTCATGTCCTCTTTTATTTCCTGAAGTAGCGTTTTGTAGTTTTCTTTGTACAGGTCCTTTACTTCCTTAGTTAAGCTGAATCCTAGGTACTTGATTTTCTGGGGCACAATTGTGAATGGGATTGTTTTTTTCATGTTGCTTTCTTCTCTCTCACTGTTTGCGTATAGGAAAGCCATGGACTTTTGGGTATTGATTTTATAACCTGCAACTTTACTATACGAGTCTATTGTTTCTAGGAGTTTTTTGGTGGAAGTTATTGGGTTCTCTAAGTAGAGTATCATATCATCTGCGAATAGTGAGAGCTTGATTTCTTCCTTTCCTACCTGAATGCCCTTAATATCTTTTTCCTGCCTAATCGCTATTGCAAGTACTTCCAGTACTATATTGAACAGCAGTGGAGAGAGTGGGCATCCCTGTCTCGTCCCTGATCTTAGAGGGAAGGCTCTCAGTTTTTCCCCATTGAGGATGATGCTTGCTGTAGGCTTGTGGTAGATGGCTTTAATTATGTTGAGGAAGGTCCCCTCTATACCCATTTTGGCTAGGGTTTTCATCATAAAGGGGTGCTGGATCTTATCAAATGCTTTCTCTGCATCTATTGATATGATCATATGCTTTTTATCTTTTCTTTTGTTGATATGGTGGATTATGTTGATTGATTTCCGAATGTTAAACCATCCTTGCATCCCTGGGATGAATCCTACTTGGTCATGGTGTATGATCTTTTTAATGAGTAGTTGGATTCTATTTGCTAGTAGTTTGTTGAGGATCTTTGCATCTGTGTTCATCAGGGATATCGGCCTGTAATTCTCTTTCTTTGTGGTATCTCTGTCTGCTTTTGGTATCAGTGTGATATTTGCTTCGTAGAAACTGTTTGGAAGTGTTTTTGATATTTCAATTTTGTGGAAAAGCTTAAAGAGCATTGGGAGTAAGTCCTGGAAAGAGTAAATGTTTAAGAGGCATGAATTGATAGTTGAAATATATAAAAGGTGGTTCTTAAATATCTGCTTTTTAATACAAGTTTAAACATTCTTCTGAGGCAAAAATATTCTTTTATGATGGTAAAATAATTTGAGTAAAATCATACGATGATGAATTGGCCACCACTGGTAACTGTCTGTGGATGGAGTTCAAAGTTATATAGAGGAGGCTGAAGTGATTTCAAAATAAACTTATCTTTTTAAGAACACAAACAAAAATTTCATTAAATGCTATGAATTTGAATGAAAATGCAAGGATACTATATTATGCTGTAGATTAAGCACTAGGAAAGCTCCCCTTAAACTCTGGGATATAATCATATCACTGAATGTAACAAACACTACCCAGAAAACAAAGACAATGTGAGAATACAGTTGAATATTCAAAACTTTTAATACAGATGAGGAACATCTAATATATGCTACACAATTTAACTTAAATGTTTATTTTTGCGACCATACTCGACAATGTCAGGGGATGACTTCCTGCTGGGTGCCTGGGGGTGGGGAGGGGGGTAGCTCTCAGAGGGGTTTTCAGGTGGAACATGCAGAACTAGGGAGGAGTTCCAGTCTGTAGAATATGTGCTCTAGCCCAGATGGCAACCTGGGCTAATTTCTTTTTCTTTTTTTGCTTTTTGGGTCACACCCAGTGATGCACAGGGGTTACTCCTGGCAGTGCTCAGGGGACCATATGGGATGCTGGGAATTAAACCCGGGTCGGCCGCATGCAAGGCAAATGCTCTACCCGCAGTGCTATTGCTCCAGCCCCAACCTGGGCTAATTTCAGGCTCTAACTCTGAAAGAGAGAAATACTAGTAACACTTCGTATATCACGCAAACCTTTTAATCTATGTTAGCAACATCAACTGGACACTGGACACTGAGTCTGTGATTTATCTGTTCTTTAAGCTGAACATGCTTGATCTTTCTGGGTCCTATGTGTCTTGGAAAAAAATCACTGGGAAATAGGAAAGAATCATGCCTCCCTTACAGTGTTTCTGTGATATTAAATGCATCACTGCTCGCGCAGCACCTACAATAGTACCTGACACAGGATAAATACTCAGAAAGAACTCCTTTCTCTGATTATCCATGATCTCATTTCCTGGTTTCACTTTTCCCTCCTAATATCAGATTGCGTCCCAGGTTCCAGGCACACTGCACCTGGCCTAGGTCTCCTGTGCTTCATATTGTCATGTGCATGCTTGTCTGTTTGTTCCTCATGTGGGAGGATCTTTCTCTTCTCAGTTGAGCAACTCCTCCTCTTCAAGGACCAGCTTCTAAGCCTTTCCTCCAAAGCTTTCTTCAATCCCACACACTGAATGCATCCATCACCTCTGCCTAATCTGCAACTAGGGCTCATACTTGTATTCATATTTACTGATTTACCATGAACTGTTTACTGTGTCAGTCCCAGGATGGTAGTGAGTGGTAATTAGATCAACATATATCTCACCCAGTGTATCTGTTAATATATCGACTTGAGACTGAAAATATTTTAGTATTATAAGCTTGCGCTCTTCTCAAGTCACCTTGGTGCTTGCTTGCTTAGTGCAATGTTTTGATTTATGACAGTTATACAATACATATTCATTAGTGACTTAATGAAAAATTCTCATGGAGCTAGTAATGGATATTTAACAATATGTGTATGAGTTAGAATTATTATTTAAAAACTCTTGGACCATAAACAATATTTCACATGTCTTATCTTGCTACATTATTGCTAATTCCCTTTAAAATTTCTTCTCTCTACAGTGCCTATGTCAGAGGCTTTGGATATGGTCACCTCTTTAGTTTATGGCTTTTATTCTTTTTCAGGTTTTTTTTTAATTTGTGGCTACATACTGGATTTTTATATAAGCCTTGAAATTTTTTATTATTTCTACATAACCCCCCTTCACAAAAGCAGTCTCTTTTGATCTCCTCTTTCTTTTTAGTGAATGTCCTTTTTTGTATTTATATGCACAGCAAAATTTTTTGAAGGAACTCTATTTTTTCCTTAAAAAATGTAAGGCACTGTATGAGTGAAGATTCTTATACCACTAAAAAGCTATTGCTATTTCTTTTCTTTCACTTTTTATTCTTTTTATATTTATCTATTTTTTTCTGTGTCAATATTTGCAAGTTGTTCAGAAATCCTACTATATTCAGCATATTAATGTGACAATTTACCAGAAGGTGTTGCTATTTAACCTGTAATATAAGGAAAACTGAGCCCTGGAAAATATACCTCAGTGGTCGTGTTTGTGAGAAATTCACATTTTGAGTATTGGCATCTGTTTCTGGGAATGGTGCTGAGGGTAGGGAGCAAAACAAAGCCCTTGATCAAGGGCTGAGACTTAGCATGGGGTGTTGGGGAGGAAATACTTTCATTAGGCCGATATGTTCTCATGAAAGGTCTGACAGATGGAATATCTTTAGGTGAGCAGGAGGAGAGGCAACATATTCTGGCATAATAAAGAGAATGGTTGACAAAGAAGGCTTAAATTGGGCTTCTGTTGTT
This sequence comes from Sorex fumeus, assembly GCF_029834395.1. Lineage (NCBI taxonomy): Eukaryota > Metazoa > Chordata > Mammalia > Eulipotyphla > Soricidae > Sorex > Sorex fumeus. Next base: position 8,707,551 of record NW_026606065.1, on the reverse strand, counting down.
ATCTATTTTTATAAAATTTTAGCCACTTTATCCTGGAGCTGACTCAGGTTCTATAAACCAGTATAATTATTCACAAGTTTGGAAATGTCCCATTATGTCCCATTATATTTTCACAAAGGAAAATTTGTGAAAACAGATACTCAATTAAAACAGTGTTTTTTTGTTTTTTTGTTTTTTACTTCAAAGTGCTCACTATTTATTTATTTATTTTTTCCTTAAATTTTTATTAGTGAAAACCATGAGGTACAGTTGTAGACTTACAAATTTTTGTGCTTGGGTTTTAGTTATACAATGATTGAATACCCATCTCTCCTCCAGTGCCCATTCCCCACCACCACCAGTCCCAATATCCCTCCCACCCCCATCCCCCCATCCCACTCGACCTCTGTGGCAGAGCATTACCTTTTGTTCTCTTTCCTTTCGAGTGCAAAAGAGACATTGAGTGACAATCTTGTTCGATCTATGGTCTACTCTCATCACGCATCTCCCATCCTGAGAGGAACCTCCCAACACCCTTTATTTGGTGCTCCCTTCTCTATCTGAGCTGCCTTTTCCCCTAGCATGTGCGCTGTCCTCAAAGCCATGGAGTAATCCTCCTGGTACTTATCTTGGCTATTCTTGGGTGTTAGTCTCCTACTTTGTTACTTTATGTTACCCAGATGAATGCAATCTTTCTATGTCTGTCCCTCTCTCTCTGACTCATTTCGCTTAGCATGATACTTTCCATGTAGTACCACTTGTATGTAAATTTCATGACTTCATCCTTTCTGACAGCTACATAGTATTCCATTGTGTAGATGTACCAAAGCTTCTTTAACCAGTCATCTGTTCTTGGGCACTCAGGTTTTTTCCAGATTCTGGCTATTGTAAACAGTGCTGTAATGAACAGACAACTGTAGATGTCATTTCAACTATACTTTTTTGCCTCTCTGGGGTGTATTCCCAGGAATGGAATTGCTGGTTCAAATGGGAGCTCAATTTCTAGTTTTTTGAGAATCGTCCATACTGTTTTCCAGAAGGGCTGAACCAGTCGGCATTCCCACCAGCAGAGAAGGAGGGTCCCTTTCTCGCCACATCTGTGCCAGCACCGGTTGCTTTTGTTCTTTTGGATGTGGGCCAGTCTCTGCGGTGTGAAATGATATCTCATTGTTGTTTTGATCTGCATCTCCCTGATGATTAATGATGTAGAGCATTTTCTCATGTGTCTTTTAGCCATTCGGATTTCATCTTTGATGAAATTTCTGTTCATTTCGTTGCCCTATTTTCTGATAGGGTTGGATGTAAAAAAGTGTTTTATCCTAAGAAAAAGTCAAACTTGGTCAAAATCAGAAGTGGAAGTTCTTATATAATAGATATTTCCACCTTTTATATTTGTTTATAAATTACGTTCTGGTTGTCTATCTTTATTAACTAATGTGAAAGCTAGGTCTGCAGTAAAAACTTTTATCCCTTTAGATTGTAGGTAGGTGACCATGAGGCTCCTGAGTTAGCATCTTGCACGTTATTGTAGACTTTATCACCTCCATGCCATCTACTGAAAAATTAATTTTACCATTCTCTAACAAAGCTTCTTATAGGTAACGTAAAGTCTCCATGGTTCAGCTTTGCCCATGAATTAGTCTATTTCATAATTATGTATTTGAGTGGATTTTGCAAATCTGTTTAAACCATTCTTCAACAAAATTTTTCTCTAGAGGAGTAGTTCCTAGTCTTCTAGCCATGTAGGTTTGCAACATAGGATTACTGCTTACAGAGAGACAAAAACAGACAGTAGGAAAGGGAGATTTAGCTGCCGTGAAAACCACAGCCACTGTATAGGCACTTAGCAAACCCATTATGTTTTCCTAAGGGAAAGAGCCTCCCTGTCTTAATGAATGAATCAACAGGAGTAGATACCAAACTTACTGGAATTTTCACAGAACAAAAATCTCCATTTGAAGAATAGATCTCCATAGAGAGAAAGTGGATAACAATTTAAGGGCCAAATCAATGACTGAAAGTTTTCAAAAGCAATAATTTAATCTTTCATAAACTTTCCTGACCTTACCGGAAGAGAGCAAGAGTTTTATGGCCTCTATACATAAGTTCTATTTGTTAGAGAGCTCATATATACTGGTCTCTCCCCTACATTAATAGAAATTCTCAATTACACACCTGAAAAACTTTCTCTGAAGAACAAAGGCCACTAATGGTACATTATACTTAACATACCTGAATATGTCTCAATAAACTATGCTAGTAATATGGAATACTCTGGTGAATGGTGTTCCAGAAAATTCCAGAGATTTTAAGCACATTAAAAGTTTTCTACATGATCACAAGTTTTCTCCACATTGCTTTTCCACATGCCTTCTAACATAAAGGTCCTAATAAACTTTCAGAACACCAGTCTGGGACTGTGGCTTGAGGGTTGTTAAAGCATGATAGAATGTATGATAACTGAAGATTAAATAAATTAAGGAAATTTTTAGTGGTCTTCTCTAAGTATAAAGTTTATAGTCTCATAATAGCATTCAGACTGTCAGGAATTTCTGGAGGTGGATGTCGCACAATTTTGTTCTCCAAAGCTTTTGAAATTTGGATGCTATGTCATTCTTATTTTCATCCCTAACTTGCAACACCTCTTCCTACTAAGAATGAAAATAAGTACTCTTTCTCTCAAAGACTTAGAGCAGTTGTGCAATTTTTCTTCTCATTGTTAAAACCAGATTTGGCCCTTACATTTGATATGTCAGATAGAAAGGGCTAAGGTACTTGTAATCCATCAAGAGATATAAAGGTTAATAATTCTGATTTTCTATTTTATAGACATACACATGCATTGTAACCCTCTCCTACCCCCTCAATGAAAAGAATGGTGGAATGAATCAATGGAAAAGAATAGCTTATAGGTGAGACACTGAGAAGAACAAAATACATTTCTTACAGATGTATATAGCTTGGTGAGCAGCTGGAACAGAGCTGAAGGGAAAAGATTCTTTCTCTTTTTTCTCTTTTACTGTCTAAGTCCTCATTTTCTTCTGGTTTCCTGAAAATGTGTTTTCTAGAAAAGAACATGTAAGTTTTAGCCTAACAACCTGTTGTATACGATAATGTAGATGAATACCAAAGACATAAGGTGATTCAAAGAGCTAAATCATATAAGAATATACAGCATGCTATAATTTGTCTAAGAATTACAAACTGGGGGGCTAGAGAGAGGCCCCCAAACAAAAGCAAACAATAAAAAAGAGGCTAACAAACTAAGAAGTCCGTTAGAGAAAGCATGTATAGGTAGAAACAATAAATAATTAATGAAAAGAGATCCGAGCAGGCATATAGAGACTTAGATACCATGAAAGTTTTTATCTAATCTAGGATGAGAACATTTTATTATTACTATAACTATGATTGTGTGATCTTGGCGTCTATTTCTTAAGATATCCACAGAAAGCAATGATATTGGCCCCTGGCAGATATCCAAAGAGTCTTCGCAAGTAAAACTAGAAAAGAAAGTGGAGACCAGATCATAAGGACCCTTAAGGAAATTATTAAACTTTGTTCTGAAGACAAAATGGAGACATCTTGGCCTTTCTTTTCTTTCCTTTTCTGGTTTTCAAGCAGAGTGTTAGCAGTGTAACAAAGTTATTAAAGTTCAAGAAGTAAAGAAACATTTCTGAGATTGTGTTCAGTGAGGAAATTCTGAACCTGAAAGGAATCTTTCATGTATTGACCCATGGAAACGAGAATGAAATGGTGAAGTTGGGTTGCAGAAGTGTTTGTGTGTGGACACTGCAATGCTGTGGTGTACTGAGACAGACTCTGAGAACAGAGATCCTCTGCCCATAACCCCCGCCTCCAATCCCCCTACCCCCATCCCATCAACTCAGCAGTCACGCCCATAAACCTCCCCTGGTTGGTGCCAGATAATCTCCTTATCAGCCACCATCCAGATGACACGTCCTTGTCTCCTGGAAGGGAGCAACATGACGCTTGCCATAACCACGCCACTGGACGCCGAGCCAGGCTGTTTCACTCAGGGCACCCTGGAGGGGGCGAGTGAGACCCCTCCCCACCCTAAAAGACCCAGCCCTGGCAGCCGAAAAGCTCCAGAATCCAACCGCTGCCCTGATCACTGTCGTTCTCCATATGCTCAGGCCGAATCTCACCCACGAGTGAACTTTTTCCTGGACCATGCACCTGCATTCATGGCTGCGTGACACTTCATAGGACACATCCTACCCATACTCCAAGAGTACCACAACATATTTGATGGGATTCGAAGCGGGAGGCAACCAACCTTAGAGGAAAATATTGTATTATTTTGGTTCTGCTTCGGGACAGGGATTAGGATTTGGGATGGGAACACCAGAAATATGATGGTGGGAAGGTGTAATGGTGGTGGGATTGGTGTTTGAATATGAAATATAATCAAATATTGTGAAATACTTTATAAAATAAAAAAATTAAAAAGAGACAAAAGTGAGATGACAAAAGAGATAGTTCTTAAATATTTATTCACATGTTATTTGAGCAAATTTTGTGACAAATTAGGAAAAAGATTAGATGCCTCTAAAATCCTGACTTTCAGTCAGAATAAAGGAATAGATACAGAATTATCTCTCTCTCTTCTGGGTCCTAACAACGCACACTAAGAGAGATTCAAAGAGCCAAAAGCAAGAGAACTAGAAAATTGATCCATAGTGCCTAGGTTGTAGAGGGCAGGGAGGAGGAGGAATGGGAGGGGAACTGGGGTCCCTGGTAGAAGGAAGTGGGGGCCCTGGTAAAAGGTAAGAGGTGTGGTTTTGAAATAATGTATACATAAAACTACCCTTAACAGTATTATAAATCACAATCACTCAAAAAAGAGTAATCCTGACTTTAGAGAAATATATATAAGAGGATACCAGGAAATGAGATAGAATGTTGGAAGCATAGTAGTTTATGTGAAAAAGCCAGTCCTAATAGTATTATGAAGAACAAGGTGGTCATAGTTCCTACCCTCATGAATATGTATTAGAGTAATAGCAATTATTAGAATAGCAATATGTATTAGAATATTCATGAGTTTTCAAAAACACATGTTCTTATAACCTATATATTATGAACTGCTTCATTAATAATAGAAAAGTGAAACAACTTAATGAAGGGAATATATTTTTTAAATAAAGCAAGCATATATTTTATTTCTTTATATTTCATTCCCAATTCTATCAAAATAACAAGGAAAATATTCATGGGAAATTCTTGATGAAGGTTTTAATTTGGGTTACAAGTTTCTTTTTCTAAGCATCACGTGTGAATAAGTTGACAGAAGATACATAGCTAGAGAATATGAATTTTAAAATATTTATTTAAAAATGTTAGATCCAGGAGCTGGAGAGAGACTATAGCAGGTGAGTCTCTTGACTAGAATATAACTGACCTGAGTTTAGTCACTGAACAGCAAGCCAGGAGTCAACCCTAAACATCATTAGTATATTAGAAACTCATTATTGGAATTGTCACTGGAATATCATAGTTTTAAAAAAATTTTATTGAATCACTGTGAGATTCAGTTACAGGCTTTCATGTTTGAGTTTCAGTCATACAATGATCAAACACCCATCCCTCCACCAGTGCACATTCCCCACCACCAATATCCCTGGTATACCACCTGTTTCCCACCCATCCCCTGCCTCCATGACAGACAATTTCCACCATAATCTCTCTCTTCTATTGGGCATTATGGTTTGCAATAATGATACCGAGAGATTATCGTGTTTGGTCCTTTATCTACTTTCAGCACACACTTCCCATTCCGAACGATTCCTTCAACTGTCATTGTCTTCTAATGAAGGGAATAGTTATAGATTCTATCAGCCCTATTAAATAATGAGACAATTTTGTATAGAAATATGACTTAATTTAAAAATGAGATTAAAATAAATCCCCAGGTAGCAAATAATGTAATGATCCACATAGCAAACCTTTCTAGAAGAGTAATATATCATGTTTCTCAAAACAACTACAGTAGACTCATGTAGATAATACTAACAGTTTTCCCAGCTTGAATTCTATACCTAGACAAATTAAATCAAAATTTTCAAAGCTAGAGTCCTAGCATTACTGATTTTGCCAACACTGATAACCGTTTCATGAACATCTTTAAGCATGAAAAGTAAAGTCATTTTGAAAGAAGATTGCCAGAGGAAGGTCTTTGGGGAATTGAGTTAATGGAATTAAAATCATAGGTACATGGGAACATCATTAGCTAAGTTATAAACTCTTTTTTTTATGACAAGAGAAAATGAGAAGATTTTGATAAAGACTAAAATATACCTTGAAATGAAGAAAGAGATGTCAATTGAAATTAAATGTCTTTGATCTCAATCATTAGTTATCTTTGGTACTAGCATTTTGTGGGCATATTTGTGCTACATACCTAAGAGTATCATGACTGTTACACCACTTAGCTTTGTTATAACACTATGAGGCAGATACTGCTTTCCTATTCTCATTTTACAGAAGAGAAATTAGAAGATGAAGATACATATGAGGACAAGTGATTTGTTAAGCTCACATAGTGAATGACAGCTATCTTGTGCATCTAGATTCAATAATACACGCACTTCTGTGCAAGCCTTAAAACCTTTCTCTTAACTGAAATACTGTGTGGAAATGAGAGACTCTAGCTATGAACTTGAGGAAATAGGGTTTGGAAATTGTTCTGGGGAACAAAAAGAATCAGTGATGAGTTTGTCTGTGGAAGAACTAGAAGGGAAAAACTATGGTTAGAGTTCTTACATTTGTTCCATATATGTGTACTCTGCTTATTTATGATTCTCTGATAACACAACAATATGAAAAGAGTGGAAAACATGAAAGTTAAATCAATTACAGTGAGATTGACCGCAAATGGAGCAGTAGGAGAGGGCAGAGATCCAAGACCTAGAATTGGTATAAGGGACTCTGGACTCCAGAAGGACTGAAGAATCTGAGAAACTGGAAGATGCTGAAATAGTGGGTTATTTTCATGAGAGTAGACATCAGAATAGTAGGAGATAGAAAGAGAAATTATTGAAAAGAGGTTCTTTAGAATTGTTTTCTCCCGGAATAAGGAATTGTTGCAGACTTTGAGGCAAAATTTAGTATTTGGGTATGAGGTATTTTTTGGTTCAGAAGTGCCTTTTTCACTGTGTCAAATAAATCTTTTAGGCCAGGTACTATCTTCAATACAACACAATCTTAAATAAAGAGATGTCCCACTAAATTTAGATTTTAATTGGTAGGCATTTAAATGACACCATGGATAAATGGCGGAGGAGTTAAACATTTTAGAGGAGTTAAAAATGTTGTATTTCTTTGAGAAATTTAAAGACTCATGAAAAAATACTCTACATCATTAATCATCAGGGAGATGAAGATCAAAACAACAATGAGATATCATCTCACACCACAGAGACTGGCCCACATCCAAAAGAACAAAAGCAACCAGTGTTGGCGTGAATGTGGCAAGAAAGGACCCTCCTTCACTGCTGGTGGGAATTCCAAATGGTTCAGCCCTTTTGGAAAACAGTATGGACAATTCTCCAAAAATTAGAAATTGAGCTTCCATTTGATCCAGCAATACCACTCCTGGGAATATATCCCAGAGAGGCAAAAAAGTATAGTCGAAGTGACATTTGCACTTGTTTATTCATTGCAGCACTCTTTACAATAGCCAGAATCTGGACGAAACCTGAATGCCCAAGAACAGATGACTGGTTAAAGAAACTTTGGTACATCTACACAATGGAGTACTATGTAGCTGTTAGAAAAGATGAAGTCATGAAATTTACATACAAGTGGTACAATATGGAAAGTATCATGCTAAGCAAAATGAGTCAGAAAGAGAGGGATAGACATAGAAAGATTGCATTCATCTGGGGAACACAAAGTAACAAAATAAGAGACTGACATCCAAGAATAGCCGAGATAGGTACCAGGAGATTTACTCCATGGCTTGGAGGCCAGCTGCACATGCTAGGGGAAAAGGCAGCTCAGATAGAGAAGGGAGCACCAAATAAAGGATATTGGGAGGATCCTCCCAGGATGGGAGAAGCATGCTGAAAGTAGTCTATAGACTGAACATGACTGCCACTCAATGCCTCTTTTGCAAACCACAACACCCAAAAGGAGAGAGAGAACAGAGGGGAATGCCCTGCCACAGAGGCAGGGGGAGATATGGGGGATGGGGGGTGGGAGGGATACTGGGATCAGTGGTGGTGGAGAATTGGCACTGGTGGAGGGATGGGTACCGGATCATTGTATAACTGGAACCCAAGCACAAAAATCTGTAAGTCTACAACTGTACGTCATGGTATTTCACTAATAAAAATTAAAACAACAAGAACAAGAACAAGAACAACAACAACAAAAAAAAAAAACAAAAAAAAAGAGAATGGTTTCAAAACAAAAAAAAGTTACATTTCATTTTAAATGAGGAAATGAGTAGACTATTAAAATTGGTGATTTCATTTAGGATACACTTGAAGGATAAGATTGGCTATCCTGAGATCAAATATGCAAAACTGTTAGAAAAAACCTAAACTCAACAGTCAATCTGGCTTTATTAGCAGATGAAAGCTAGCTTTTAATTAAAAGTAATTATTCTGAATTACTTTCATGTATGTTATTTTGGACTGCATTAGTGAATTAAATAAATGAAAGATAGAACTAGATAAAGCTCAAATCCAAATTTTGGTTCTAACCTTCTTTTGGGGTGGGGGATATTTCTCAGGGCACTGTATTCAGTGCTGGGGGTAGAGCTAGGGTTGGCTGCTTGTAAGTCAAGAGCCGAACTCCCTGTATTATCTCTCTGGTCTTAACCTTCTTGCCTCAAATTATTTTAAGAACATTGCTTAATATTTTCTACTCTAGAATCCTAACCGGACTTGAGCACGTATTTATTAACTGGTAAAATCTTAATTAAAATTTACTTGCATTTTGTTAAATAAAAAGCACAACTCAAAAAACATATTACACTAAAGGATTGTTAATAAGATTGCCCTGTATAGTATTTTGATCAAGTCTTAATTATAATGATGGGTTAGTAACAGTATTGTTTTCTTTCACGGCTGGGCTTAATTAAATGTAATTTTTGTTCACCACAGGATGCTTAGCCGTACACACTTTATTTTATATTTAAAGCTAAAGTATTCCTTAGGTGGGAATTTAATTCACACATTCCATAAAGTTCATTTTCATTTGTTTTCCTTTAACCATTCTGGGGAACCAGTTATGAAATAGATACAGACTCTGGAGGAGGAGGACCCCAGAGAAGGCTGAATGAAGGAAACAAAGTTGGAATGGACTCAGATGACTTTATAAAGGCTCATGAAGAGACATTGTTTTCTCAAGAATGACTGAAAGTTTATGGGAAAATATTTATTTGCCAAACACAAGCACACACTTAGAAGCAGTTATCACAGTTATATAGCTCTTTCTTATTCTACCCATGACCACTGTGGGCAGAAGAGAGGTGTCCCGTGGGTGTGCATTCACCACACATAATTAGGGATGCATGTAATAGCTAAGACTTGATTGTAGCATTGCCATATATGAATTCTCACTCCCATGAATATGTATGCATGTATAGTTAACCGTATTGACTCTTTGTAGGATGAGATTTTCCATGCATGTTGCCCTGAACTCAGATAAAAATGTCCCCCTTCCTGATGGGCCAGCTCCTTCCTGCCCTACCCAAACCCTGCCAGACTCCACTGCCTCATGGCTGAGTTCCACAGAGATCTTAATTTGCGGTAAATTTCAGATACATTTTCCCTCCTGAAAACTCCAGGCCTTCTCAGAGTCAGGATGGGCAACATCCCCCCAGCTCCTCATGCTTCTGGAAACCTTGGCAGTCACACCTATTTCCCACAGCACCACCATGTAAGCTCATCTGCCAGCCTTGTTCTAGAAACTCATAAGTAAATCTTGAAAGAGGTCAGTTAGCCACAAAAATTTCTTGGGAACCTATTTTCAGCTGAGACCTCCAGGGCAATCTTGGGAGAGGGTTGGGCCAGCTCAAAGTCATGGCAGCTGCAGTCACAACCCCAAACCACCACCATACCCGTAGTCAGACTAGCCCAGTTATATATTCTGGATTTTCTAGAACAATATCTTCAAACTCTACAATACTGACATCCCAGTGGTAGCACACTAGATTGGATGGGAATGGAACATAGAAGCCAATCAATCTTGACCAAAAAAACATTAACACAGAATGCTTAACTTTGCAACAACAGCTTAGTAAATCCTCAGACAGGACTTAACGTCCCTATGGCAAGATGCAACGATTTTCATAAAATTTTCTTCTATGGAAATTTTTTGATCATTCCATTAGCCATTTAGTGGTCACAAGTCATATAAAATAAATTACTGTGGGCCTGCTGCTGGGGCGGTGTTGAGGCGTACTTGGAAAAATAAAGAAAAGAGTGGAAGGAAGATGAGAGTGGGTTAGGTGCTGGAATACTGAATGCCTATAGCAAAACATCATTACTGACTGTAAACCATAGTGATTAAATAAAATGGAAAGAAAAAACCCCAACCTCTTTGCAATTAAAAAAAAATGTTCCTCTTCCTTGTTGGTGCTCTTTTTTATGAAATTGAAATCATGGTGACACTGTCTCTCACTCTGTGAATTCTTGCCTAATGGTGTTGAAAGCTTCCCTTTGGAAGGTTAAAATTCACATTAATGTCTGAGGATGTCCTTTTTTTAAAAAAAAATGCTTTGCAAGATTTGGTATAATCAGTTCTCTCTTCAAAATTGCAAATGTGTTTTATCTATCCTGAAGCAAAAGAAGGTGGTGTGAATAGAGAGCTGTCACCCAGGAACCTGGTTCTTCACTATGTATAGTGATGAGACCAGGACTTCTGATATGTTCAGTACATGTAGTGAATTATAATATAAACCTCAAGAGTAGTGTAAAAGAATAGAGCTTCTTGCTGCCAATAGATTAATTTAAAACAACGTGAAGGTGGTGATTCTGATTGTGACGTAAATGTGTATGTGAACTGAATTACCAGAGAGGATTAGTGTGTACTGGAGTTAATGTCTAAGGTGGTAGCATGGTGAGAATTGAGGACTAACTAAGCCACAAAAGCCACAAAAGGTCATGCCATTGACGTCTAATTAGCTCAGTATACAACAGTTTTAATTGTTGCAGGCAGCATCAGCATAGAAGTGTCAAAAGACAGGACCTGGTTTCCATCCCAAGTTAGTTTATAATCTGATACCGTGTTTGAAGTGTGCTGTCACAGTTTGTCCAATTGGACACAAAGTCTCCAGACTGCAGGGCTTCATGTTTAAGGACATCTTCTCAAGTGTAATTGAATGAAAATAATCTGCCTTAAACCTTTTGAATTCCATCATTCCCACACTGTAGCCCAGGTGAGCAAAGCAGAAGAGGCACAAAGTTAATGTGACTGCCATTAGTTCAGGTATACAAATGAAACCATGTTCTTTGTTAACGAAGCCACACGGGGAAAAATATCTTTCTGGATAATTTCGTAAAATGTGAACATATCCCAGTAGTAAAGTATTAGCAAGAAATGGAGCGTCTTGAAATGCAAATTTCCTGACATTTCACTGCTACTGAAATAATTGCCCTACCATGCTGAACTAATAATAGCTTAGTTAAAGGTTTCATTTAGTCTAACCAGTGCAAAAGGCACATACTCTGGTAAACATTTCCATTTTAGGATGGGTTTTCTCTATTTTTCTCCCACACATAGGGATCTCACAAGCAATTAAATGTAATTATTTATGTGAAATGGAAAGGTAAGAGCATAAAGCAATGCCGTGCCAATCAGATGCAAGTTGCATTCCCCTTATGAAAACTGAAGAAAGGAGTCCTGGTATCTGGATGAAGTAATTGTTCTTTGAACTCTGGAATAGCTTTTGTTCACTAAACACTTTTCAAATGCACGTTCAAAATATCAAGGCCATTTAACTTTTATGTATCTATGGAAAAATTACATTCAGAATCTGCAAGCTTTAAGAAAATCTTTTGAAGTAGTGGTTTGAATCTCTTCCCCTGGGTCTGGGAATTAAAGTCAGTGCTTTATACTCAATCTCTTTTGTTTGTCACTCAACCACATTCCTGGCCTCTGAATCACTTAGTAATCTGTGTTCAGTGAAGTTTTGGGTAAGTTGTAAGCTATTTGGAATCAAATTGCATAAAAATCACTTAAGGGCCTAAGGAATCTTTTGAGAAGTGATTTGGAAGTATAAATCAAATACAAGAAAACATTTATATTACTATGAACCAATAATTTTACTTTTGAAAATCTATACTATGAATCTTAAAAATATACTGAAAGAGGCATATCCACAAATATTTTCACTGAATAGCTCTTAAGAATAACAAAATAAGTAGAACTATCTTGTTTTTGAATATTTAAAGTAATTCTCACACAACCAACTTTGAAAGGAACACTAAGTGTCAGTAGAAAGCTTGTTAGTGATTGCAAAGATACTACAATGGGTAGGGTGCTTGCCTTGCATGTGATCAAGCAGGGTTCAATCACTAGCATCACATATGTAACCTGAGCCCAGCCAGGAGTGATCTCTGAGTGCAGAGCAAAGAATAAGCCCTGATGCCCCAATGGGGGGCAGGTGAGACCCCTCTCCGCCCCAAAGGGCCCAGACCCTGCAGCCAAAAAACCTCCAGAACTCAACTTTTTCAGTGCCCATGGCTGCGTTCCTCATGCTCAGGCCGAGCCTCACCCCTGCGAGTGAATCCGCAGGAAACCCAGGTATGTGGGACTTTGTAACTCAGAACTCTAGGTTCAATGGAACTGAGAATGGGGATCCTCTGACTGTATCCACCTGTTTCCAGCAACTCAGTAGTCATGCCCATAAGCCACCTCTGGCTGGAACCAGATATTCTTGTCATTGCCAGAATTGCATGTCCTTCTCTCCCGGAAGGGAGCATAACAAGACACATGCCTTAAGCATGCTGCTGGACCCTGTGCTGTTTCATGTGGAGTGACCCAGAGGGGAGTAGATGAGACCCCTTTTCACCCAGTCACAGTAGTAGAAAACCTCCAGAACTCAACTGCCACCATGGACAATGCTCACGGCCTCTCTCCACACACTTGGACCAAGCCTCACCCATGAGTGAATCTATTCCTGGACAAGTCATATCTCACACCACCCATACTCCAAAAGTACAGCACCATATTTGATGGGGTTTAAAATAGGCAACCAATCTTAGAGGGAAATATTTTATATATATATTTTAATATATATAAATATATATATATATATATATATATATATATATATATATAGGCTGCGTGCAAGGCAAACACCTTACCACTGTGCTATTGCTCCAGCCTATATCAGTGGCCAAGATCCAGAGACTATAAAACAAAGCTCCCAGAAAGAAGCAACCCAGAGTCTCCTGTCTGCATGCCAGACTGTCTTCACCAGGGCCCCTTGGACGGGGGTGGGTTGAGTTTCCCTCCCTGCCCCTATCAGAACCCTGACAACCGAAGACCTCCAGTCCCCAGCCACAGACATGCTCAAGGCCACTCTCCACATGCTTAACAAGCCTCAAGCATGAAGGAACCAGCAGAGGAATCCAGGTGCATGGGTCCCGGGGCTGAGATCTCCAAGCCTGCTTGGATTAGGACTGGGCCTCCTACACCCAGATCCTCCATTTTCCAGTAGCAAGGCAGTCACACCCACAAACTGACTCTGGCGCCATGAAACCCCAAGATCCAGAGACTATAAAACAAAGCTTCCAGAGTGCATGGCCACAGATGTGGCCATGCTACCTCTCATAGTCTAGTTCTCCTTCTTGGAGAACCTGGCAAGCTACCGAGAGTATCCTGCCTGCACAGCAGAGCCTGACAAGCTCCCGTGGTGTGTTCAATATGCAAAAACAGTAACAATGGTGTGTCTCATTCTCCTGACCCTGAAAGAGCCTCCAATATGGCACCATTGGGAAGGACGAGTAAGGAGAAGTTGTTAAAATCTCAGGGCTAGTACGAATGCAGACGTTACGGGTGCCCACACCAGCAAATTGATGAATAACGGGATGACAGTGATACAATGATTGATATCTCTATATATGTATATATATATGTATGTATACATATATACATATGAGCACACAAAGCTCAACCTTTAACAACATGTTAGTTATTTTATTTAGAAGGGCTTAATGACCCCGGGGTGAAGTACAACAATCTTTACACACTTTCCTCTAAGGAAATTTTTGGGAGCATTTTCAGCAGTTTTTCATAAGAAGCAGTGCAAAATAAATGATTTCAGTTCTGCTTTGGGGCAGGGGCTGGGTTCAGGATGGAAACATCAAAAAATATGGTGCTGGGAAGGTGTAATGGTGGTGGGGTTGGTATTCCAATATTAAATGTAATCAAATATTGTGAACTACTTTATATTAAAAAAAAAGTAGAAACCCTGAGCACTGCTCTTGTAGCCAAACTCCCCGCCAAGCCTTTTCCCGAAAAAAGCTTATCAAAGTAGATAGCAGTGTGATACATTCATATTATATGCAAAGCTGGTCAAAACTAGATAGCAATGAGATGCATTAATATTATATGCATAAAAATGCAAAAACTTAGTCTATGTGCTAGAGAACCACAATTATGTAAAAAATAATACATAGAAAATAGACCAAAAAATACATGAAGGTGTCAGTGTAAGCTGTATTTGAATGAAAAAAACTATCAGTGATTATTCATCTTTTTTATTTTTTCAAATAAAATATAAAATCTGTAATGAAGCATAAGCTCTTGAACTTTACCATCCAATTGTCATGCTTAACTAATTGTATTGAATATTTCTCTCCCTCAAACCCTTTTTTTATGTAAATACATTCAAGATAGTTAATTATTCACAAATGGAAACCACTCTGGTTGAAATACATAAACTCTAATTAATGTAGATCTCTCTAATTGAAGATTAACAGAAATTCACTGATATGAGGTTCTTACAGAATAAAAATCTACCAAAAATTAAATGTTGAATTTTTTTGTTATGCAGTAATAGACATAGGTATTCAAAAGTTGTAATTTTTTAGTGAATTCATTTCATTGAATTTTAAAAAATATTCAATCATGCCAATTGTTATTATAATGTCAATTATGTAATATGAAAATGGAAAAATATTTTAAAAAGCCTATATAATTCAACAGCAATAATAATAAAAAATACAAAAGCAGATTTTTGGGTTTTGAGCAAAGCTGTTTGCTCAAGTCTGAAACAGATAAGCTGGTTAACTTTAACAATTTAAGCTCTGTATATACTGGAATTTCATCATTTGTTTCTAACAACAATTTTAAACAAGTGTTTACATTTATATGTGATTTATAACTAAAAGGCAAAATAAGTAAAGTTTTGTTTTATTTACATCATTTATAAGGTATTACAATACCAAAAAGTGGGGAGAAGAAATGAACAGAAACTTTCTCAAAGAAGTACAAATGGGCAAAAGACACATGAAAAAATGCTCTGCATCTCTAAACATCAGAGAGACGCAAATCAAAACAATAATAAAATATCATCTCACACTGCAGAGATTGGCACACATCAAAAAGAACAAGAACAATCAATGCTGTCATGGATGTGGGGAGAAGGGAATTCTTCTTCATTGTTGTTGGGAATGCCAACTGGTCCAACCTTTTTGAAAAATAACACGACATTCCCCCAAAAGCTAGACATTGAGCTTCTCTATGACCCAGCAATACCACTTCTGGGAATATATTCCAGGGACCCAAAAACACACAACAAAAATGCCACCTGCATTTCTATGTTTATTGCAGCACTATTCACAGTAGCTAGAATCTGGAAACAACCCAAGTGCCCGAGAACAAATGACAGGTTAAAGAAACCACGGTACATCTATACCATGGAATACTATGCAGCTATTAGGAAGAATGAAGTCATTACATTTGTTTATAAATGGATGGAGATGAGAGTACCATGCTGAGTGAAATGAGTCAGAAGCAGAAGGACAGATATGGAATGACTACATTCATTTGTGTGATATTATACATATATATGTATATATACATATATATATGTATGTATATAGACTAATAACCAAGGCCAGGTAAATAGGGTCCAGGAGAACTGGTCAATAGATGAAAACTTGCCTCAGGAGTGTGTGTGGGCAAGCCCATGGCAAACATCATTATCAATGGGGAGAAACTAAAAGCCTTCCCTCTAAGATAGGGCACAAGACAGGATTGCCTACTCTCATCACTCCTATCCAATATAGTACTGGAAGGACTGGCCATACCAGTTAGGCAAGAAAAAGATGTCAAGGGCATGCAGATAGGAAAGGAAGAGGTCAAGTTATCCCTATTTGCAGATTATATGATACTATACTTAGAAAATCCTAAAGACTCTATAAAAAAGCTCCTAGAAACAATAGGTTTGTATAATAAAGTGGCAAGCTACAAAATGAACACCTCAAAGTCCGTGGCTTTTCTATATACAAATAACGAACGAGAACAGACGTTCAAAAAACAATCCTGTTCAAATAGTACCTCAGAAAGTCAAGTACCTAGGAATCAGCTTAACTAAAGAGGTGAAGGACTTATACAAGAAAAGTTATAAAACACTACTTCAAGAAATAAAAGAGGACACTAGGAAATGGAGACACATTCCCTGAACATGGGTAGGGAGGATCAACATTATCAAAATGGCAATACTCCCCAAAGCACTATACAGATTTAATGCAGTCCCTATCAGAATACTCATGACATTTTTCAAAGAAATATACAAAACACTCCTGAAATTCATATGAAACAATAACCCTCCCCCCCGAATAGTTAAAGCAATCCTTGGGAAAAAGAAGATGGGTGGCATTACCTTCCCCAACTTCAAACTGTACTACAAAGCAGTAGTAATTAAAACAGTATGGTATTGGGCTAGAAACAGATCCTCAGATTAATGGACCAGAGTTGAGTATTCTGTCACAGACTCCCAAATATATGACCACTTAATCATTTACAAAAGAGGAAGCAATGTGAAGTGGAACAAGGAAAGCATCTTCAACAAGTGGTACTGGGAATACTGGATAGCTACCTGCAAAAACATGAACTCTTAAGTCTGTCTAATGCCAGGCACAAAAGTCGGATCAGAGGGGATTAAAGACTTCAACAAAAGACCTGAATCCATAAGTTACATGAAGGAAGATATAGGCAAAACCCTTCATGACATTGAAGCTAAAAAAATCATCTTTAAGGATGAAACATCACTGACCAAGCAAACGGAAATGAACATAAACAAATGGGACTACATCAAACTAAGAAGCTTCTGCACTTCAAAAGAAACAGTGACCAAAATATAGAGAGAGCCCATGGAATGGGAAAGAATATTTACCCAATACCCATTTGATAAGGGATTAATATCCAGGATATACAACACACTAGTGGAACTGTACAAGGAAAAAAACTTCCAACCTCATCAAAAAATGGGGAGAAGAAATGAAAAGAAGTTTCCTCAAAAAATAAATACAAATGGCCAAAAGACACATAAAAACTTTCTACATTACTAATCATCAGGGAGATGCAAATCAAAACAACAATGAAATATCATCTCACACCACAGAGACTAGCACACATTCAAAAGAACAAAAGCAACCAGTGCTGGTGTGGATGTGGGGAGAAAGGGATGCTCTTTCACTGTTGATAGGAATGCCAACTGCTCCAGCCCTTCTGGAAAACAATATGGACATTCTTTCAAAAACTAGAAATTGAGTTTTGATATGACCCCACAATACTACTTCTGGGAATATATCCCGAGGGTGTAAAAAAACACAGTAGAAATGAGATCTGCACCTATAAGTACTGTTCACAATAGCCAGAATCTGGAAACAACCTGAGTGCCCGAGAACAGATGTCTGGTTAAAGAAACTTTGGTACATCTGCACAGTGGAATACTATGTAGCTGTTAGGAGAGATGAAATCAAGAGATTTGCTTATAAGTGGATGAAGTATCATGATAAGTGAAATGAGTAAGAAAGAGAGGGACAGACATAGAAGGACTGCACTCATTTGTGGAATATAAAATAATATAATATGAGATGTATACCCAAGGATAGTAGACAAAAGAAGATTGCCACATAGTTGGAAGCCTGTCTCATGAACTGGGGAAGAAGGCAGTTGGAATAAAGACTGGATCACTAAGTCAATGATAGTTGGAGGATTCGTTCTGGATGGGAGACGTGTGCTTAAAAGAAGATAAAGGACCAAACATGATGTTCGCTCAGTATCTGTATTGCAAACCATAATGCCCCAAAGTAAAGAGAGAGTATGGGAGAAATTGTCTGCCATGGAGGCAGGGAGAGAGTTGGAAAGGGGAGATACACTGGGGACATTGGTGGTAGAGAATGTTCACTGGTTGAGGGATGGCAGTTTGATCATTGTTTGATTGAAACTCAAACATCAAAGACTGTAACTGTATGTCATGGTGATTCAATAATAGCACTGTAGCACTGTGCTCCCATTGTTCATTGATTTGCTTTAGCGGGCACAGTAACATCTCCATTTTGAGACTTGGCTGTTACTGTTTTTGGCCTATTGAATACGTCACAGGGAGCTTGCCAGGCTTTGCTGTGGGGCGAGATACTCTTGGTAGCTTGCTGGGCTCTCCAAGAGGGGAGGAGGACTCAAAGCTGGCTTGGCTAGGCTGGCCACGTGCTATCCCTCCAGATTCAATAATAAAAAATAAAAAATATATAAAATAGTGTGTGAGGGGTGAAGGGCAGTTAGGATACAGAAGGGTCCAATATGACAATAATATTTGGTGATGATCAAACTGAGTGTTGAAAGTAGGTAAAGGCATATACCTGGTACTTTCATGATCTGTATTGCAAACCATAAGATCCACCCTCCCAAAAAGGGGGAATAATGAGGGGTGGAAGAGAGGGTGAGAGAGACAGAGAGAGACAGAGAGAGATGGAGAGAGAGAAGGAGAGAGAAAGGAGAGAAAGGGAGAGAGAGAGACATAGAGAGAGAGAGAAGCGCCTGCCATAGAGGAATAGGATAGGGGTGGGAAAACTGGGACTCCTGGTGCTGGGTTCAAGGGATGGGTGTTGGAACATTGTGTAACTGAAAGCCAATCGTGAACTACTTTGTAACTGTGTCTAGCACTGTGATTCAATCAAAAAGATTAAAAAAAAACTCTAAAGTTAATTGTTTCCTTTCTATTTCTTCCAGAAAATGCCAACCACTAAAAACTTATATTCACAATAACTGTCAGAATCAGATTTTTGAGATTTACTAATGCACTGTAGCACTGTCCTCCTGTTGTTCATCGATTTGCTCGAGCAGGCATCAGTATTGTATCCATTGTGAGACTTGTTATTACTGTTTTTTGGCATATTGAATATGCCATGCGGAGCTTGCCAGGCTCTGCCGACACTCTCAGTAGCTTGCCGGGCTCTCTGAAAGGGACAGAGGAATAGAATCAGGGTCAGCCGTGTGCAAGGCAAACACCCTACCCGCTGTGCTACTGTTTCAGTCATAATAAGGGAATTAAAAAAAAATGGCCAAAGGCAACAGGACCTGAGAACTCTCTACAGAATCGAGCTAACCATGGTGGAGAGACAAGGGGAATAAGTTTTTTTCTTTTTTTTTTTTTGCTTTTTGGGTCACACCCGGCCATGCTCAGGGGTTACTCCTGGCTCATGCACTCAGGAATTGCTCCTGGTGGTGCTCGGGGGACCATATGGGATGCTGGGAATCGAACCTGTGTTGGCCATGTTGGCTGCGTGCAAGGCAAACGCCCTACCCGCTGTGCCATCGCTCCAGCCCAAGAGGGATAAGATTGAGACCCTGAGACAATGGTAAGGGAAGGGGTTCTCTGATGGAGTGTGTTGTATTGGGAAAGACGTGTGTAAATACTAAAGGGCAGTGGCACTCTATCTCTCTCGCTGCCCATTTTTGGTGGTCTCCGCTTCCCCCACCCCAGGGAGGCTGAGGGCGATGGTCTGGGGAAGGAAGGAATGAGCGCCAAGCTGGTCAGTATCAATTGCAATTTATTCCAATCTCCTCTGATTTTCCTTCTGCTTCTCTCTCTCTGGATCCCCCAATAATAATAATAATAATAATAATAATGATGCAATAATTATTATTTATTTTTTGCTTTTCTGAAAGCATTTCAAACCAGTGTTTTAATTAAAAGACTTATTCAATATATCACTCTAAAAAACTTATATATAAAATGGTTGGCTCTGTGATAATGATTAGGCTTATCCTACAAAGAGATGCTTTCTTTCTTAGTTTTTAAGTTATGTTTGCTAATTTCTAAGATGAATTACCTCAAGATTTCACTAGAAGATAGAAGAATTTTTTATCTAATTATACATGAAGAAATATTAATTTTATATTTTAAGTTTTATCAGCTTTAGGGGTTAAAGCAATTGGTTTAATGTTATTGACATTAGTTATCAGTTATTGATATTAATGACACATCTGTATTTAATGCTTAAAGAGCAAATAAGTTACACTCATTTCTTATTTTGTTAAGAAGTTGTAGTTAGATTACGTAGTTAATATTAAATCAGTGAAAATAATTTCCTATAATCATTTATTTAGTTGGACATGTAATCAGGGCTTATCATATACTAACCACTGAGATATAGCAGTGATTATATTGGCTTTGCAAGTTTACATTTAGAAATAGATTTTTGTAGAATCACTTTTAAAAGTTAAAAAATATAGTAGCATACCTTTGGTTCCTTGAACTTGGGGAAAAATGCAAAAAATAAAAATAGCCCTTCTAGTTCCCAAATACTTTCTGGCTTCTGTGCATCAGTACTTCTGGCAAGAATCATAGAACAGTTTCAAATCTCATTTTAGAAAGTAAAAAAAAACAGAAATATGAACAATAATTAAATATTGATGCCCACTGGGTGAAGATAACCTTCTTGGTTTACCTTTATGAAGGTGCTAATTTATAAAGAACATGTGACAGTGCCTGTTTCTGGAATAATCTGCTTATCTTTCCCTCAGGTGTAATCTCTGCTTAGGGGCCAGCTGGACAAACCTTTATCTCATTAACCTTCTGGAAGAGCATCTGTCAACCTAGGTCTAGGACCCTGAGTGTCATTGTGAACAAGTGTCCGTGGACAGAAGGAATGCTTTTTTTTTTTGGTATTTATTCACCTGTTACAGTGACACAAAGAGACAGGGGAAGTTCTGCCAAATTGGGAAGAAGGCTGACAGGGTCAAATGTTTTCCAAAATGACATGCACAAAGAACTTCTACTGAGAAAGCTTAATTGCTATCCCTGGAAGTATGTGGTTATTCAAAATGTGTTAGTCTCCTGAGACTGCAGAGCTGTCTCATTGAAATGTGCTGCTTTATAAATTGTTTTAGTTCTAGAATTAACATATGGATGGCTTTGGGATTTTAAGTCCGAGTTTAAAAAAAATTAGTCATTGATACACAGAGTTTGTCTAATAGTTCTATAAGGCTTATGAAAAATATTGGTGTCATGTCTCTGAACATAGACCGCCACTTCTAGGTAAGATAGCTAGGATGGAGGAGACGTTACTGGGGCCTGCTTGAGGCAATCGACGATTAACAGGATGATTTGTGATCTGTGATTTGTGATTGCTCTGTCTGGATGACTTATCCCTTTCTTGAACATGGGGTATAAATGTTCTATATTTCTATTATTATTGTTATTATTTTGGTCAAACAAGCATTGCTTAGGAGATTTGACCATCATTCCTGGTGATACTTGCCTAACTGGGCTGGGTGGTTTAGTGATAGGACTTGAGGATGCAGAGATACTTGGGTCGTACTGCGCTGGCATCACCAGGTGGTGGTTGAAGTTGGTCAGAGTACATTGGCAAGGCAAGGCTCACTTGGTGTTCACCTTTGTCCCTGGATAGTCTGTATGCTAACTTTTGTCTCTTCCTTTCCAAGAGATTTTCTAAATTACAATTTCAGTGTCTGACTCTCTTATAAATCAGAAAATACCACTGAGAAGAAGTAACCAACTGAGCTAACTTGCTTATTTTGTTTTTGGGCTTTTCATAATCTTCTGGAATTGCCTCATAGTCTGTTAGCTCTCCTTGCTTTTCCATATGATGATTTTATATTTTAGCCACTTTTTCAGTATTTCCTTAGCAGGAGGCTTAGTACATACAACCTAAATTGTTTTGTTGGTTAGAAATTCTAAAACCCTATTGTTGTTGACTTCTTTCTCATCCAATTTATTGTCATGGTTTTATATTTTAAAAAATTCCTTCAATGTAGTTTTTTGTGGGGTAGAGGCAGCAGAGGTTAATAGCTTCCAGCTCATTTCTTTAAGTGTAAGTTATTTTGGTGATATCTAAAGAAAATTGCAATCATCAAATTGGTGTAGAATCTTACTGGAGACAGTGTATCTGAAAATGAGAAATGAACTATCGATAAAAGAGGTCTCACTTTTAAGTAAAATTCCATCTAGGTAAAATTATGTGAAGATTGAACAGAATAAGTACTTATCTATAATTTGTACATAAATGTTTCTAATATGCATTGATATGAACTGGAATGCTGGTAGATGCTAATAAAATTCTTTCTTATTGCATATGTCTGGGTTATACTTATGCTTGTAACTGCGGTTTGAAGCATTAGTGTCCTTCTTCCAATTTCAAGTTATGGAAGCAATTTCAACTAGATTGTTTTCTTAAAAAAAGCATACAGCTTTAAGTAATTTTTAAAAATCTTCTCTATCATATATGAGAGTATTAAATGTCTATTAAAATGGCAACCATTTAAAAGATTATTTTGACAGCAAAACCTTATTCATTTTCTTCATTTATAATTAAAAATATACGAGTAAATGATGTTGCTAACTACCAATTTGGAAAGAAAACAAGAATGATAAACATTCATTATTCTTGAAACAATATCATCTGGAACTATGAGATCTTTCTCTAAGTACTGTTGTGTTTAATTATGGGTCACTGTTAATTAATCCAGAAGTGCTTCTTGAAGCTCATTGACTGTTGACAATAATTACATATTCTTAAATAGGTGAATTCTCCCCTTCATTTTCTAGTAGAATTTCTGTGGTACATTTATAATGTACAAAGTTGGTTTAAAGGGTATATGTCTTTGCAGATGTATTCCCTCGTCTGAAATCAGTAGAGATAAGAAATGGCTGTGAAAATGAATCCTGTAGAGAAGTGATGCTGTTTATTGTAATCGATAAAAATTTTGAGTTTCTTCTAAATGCCAAGTTTGCAATTAGGTACTCTATATGCTTTGAGGACATTTTCTTAGCACCCCTGTGAGGTTAAGTTCTATAGTCAATTTCTGTGATAAAGATGAGGAAATAGAAACTCAGAGAGCAACATAATCACTCACAGTGAGGCAGGATTTTCAACCTAGATCTTTCTTATTCTGAAGCCTATATTTCTAAAATTTTTCCTCACTGTACTCTTTCTGCAGGAAAACTGTTGCTAGTAAAGTTGATATTTAACAGACAAATCAACTAGGCCAAGGGGAGAGAAATCAGTGACACGGCAGAATCATATCCAAAGTTCACTGTTTACATGGATCTTTTCCTTCTCCTTACATCAAATAATTTAGATATTATAATTTAGATATTTTTATTTATTTTTATTTTTAGATAATTTAGATATAATTTAGATATTATAAGTTAGGTGACTATATAAGGAAATTTTCCATTCCAGGGATTATGTACTTTCTTTGGTAGAAGAGCTACTATCTCTTTAGGTTCTATTATTTTTCCTCTATCACATTATAGATTTTGGGTATGTCTCTGCAATTCAGGCAGGCAGAAGGAACTTTAAGTATTTCCATTAACTCAAAAGAAGTGAGTTACCACTAGAGATTGAACTGTTCCTAAAATAATCCACTTCTAGGAGAGGCAGTAGGCAGTGTCTAAGAACATCAGTCCTTCTTCTGAGAAATATCCAACATCCTCGTCTGTTTTTCTGGGGAGTCTTGAATTATGTTTTTCTTGTTAATACAAATTCACCCCATGTCTCAGAGAATTTCCTTTCCATCATTCTCACATCTGAAAAAGGAGGGGTATAATGCACAGAAGCACAAGGGTACCATCGCTTGTCCGGTCTAAGGTGGACTCCTGTCTTCTGCATTTACCCTCCAGATTATCTCACTTTGGCAACCAGCTAAAGACTACAGGATTAGACAAAAGAAGGGCTGCCTCAGGCATAATGAGGGGAAAAAACGACAGATGGAATCTGACAAAAGCTGAATACAAAGGGCAGAAATACAGGGAGGCATTTGTAGGACCACAGGTTGGCAGTTTTAATGAGACTGTGAATGATAGCTACTCAGGGCCAGAAGTCCGGCATCCTCATCCACCTTCATTATTTTTGTGCGGACCTTCTCGTTGAGATCTGGCATTGGGAGGACTTGAATGACCCCCTTTTTCTTGTGGAGACAAAGCAGGCCAGTCTTCCTCGCAAAGCTCTGTTAAGAGATCTTCCTGTCTCTCTTTATCCTTCTCCAATGCCTTGGCAAGAAATACAGTAATGCAGAATAAACAGATATAAACCCTCTAAAAAGAACTGTAAGCAGAACATCTAAAAGTAGGTAACAAAAGAATATCTTAATGGGGCCAGAGAGTTAGCACAGCAATTAAGGTCTTGCATGTGGCTGACCTGGCTTCTTCATTCAGAAACACATGTGATCCTCTGAGCACAACCAGCAGTGGTCTCTTAACACAAAGCCATGAGTAAGGCCTGAGCACTGCCAGGTGTGAGCCCAAAACAAAAACTCTTAATGAAGTCAATATAAATAATATTTTTATCCATAATAGGTTTTATCCTATTCTTCACAGTCTGGACCTTTGATTTCCACCCGAAAGTAATCTGCAGTCTAGGCAGAGTCAGAAAGGTTAATAAACAAAATAGGAGACTAACACACAAGAATAGCCGAGAAAAGTACCAGGAGGTTCACTCCATGGCCTGGAGGCCAGCCGCAAACGCTAGGGGAAAAGGCAGCTCAGATAGAGAAGGGAGCACCAAATGAAGGGTGTTGGGAGGATCCTCCCAGGATGGGAGAAGCATGCTCTAAGTAGACTATAGACCAAACATGATTGCCACTCATTACCTCTTTTGCAAACCACAACACCCAAAATGAGAAAGAGAGAAAAAAAGGGAATTCCCTGCCACAGAGCCAAGGTAGGATGGGGAGATGGGGGTCGGGAGGGATACTGGGACCCGTGGTGTTGGGAGATGGGCACTGGTGGAGGGATGGGTACTCGAACATTGTATAATTGAAACCCAAGCACAAAAATTTGTAAGTCTAATTTGTAACTGTACCTCATGGTGTTTCACTAATAAAAATTTAAAAAAAGAAAAAAAAAAGAAAAAGCAACCAAAATGTGAAAAAAAAAAAAGGCTTTCACTCCATTTGGGGTAAGAATGAAGAGAGCTGGTTAAGCATTTTACCTGGTACTTGGGGACAGGACAATAGGCATTATCCTGAAATTAACAATGCTAGGTACAATAAGAGGGAGGCTTGACTGGACATAGGGCAGGGGCCCTGCCTGACTGGCTTAGCCTACCTACCTGTTGCACAGAGTGTGCTGAGATCTGAGATGATCTCTGTGACAATTTTGGCTTAGACAGGTTGAAGGTGGGCACAGAAATAGCCCTAACCTGGCCTGGATTCTTCATTGGTGATTCCAATCTTTCTTGGTGTTGTTATTAATTCCTGAGAAAAGTGCGTCTGGGGACATTTCCATCCCATTCACAATGTCTTGGGGCAGATTGCCTACATGGGTTTGATTATAGGACATGGGAAAGATTTGGGGCTCTGAACTTGAGACAACATCCCTGCAAGCATGTTGATGTGGCCTGACAATGACATTATCCGCTGCTTGGCATTGATATCCTAGACACGTAGGAGATTCTCATAAGCACCACTGACAATGGTGATGTGTTAGAATGGGACATATATGCTGTTGTGGATGTCTGCTGGACATGGACATAGCTGATTTTCTAGCTGCTGTACATGTAGCTTTGGGCATCGAGTATCTGTTCCAATGTTGAGACCTTTGAGGTCCTGCTTGAGTTTCAGCTCAGTATTCAGCAGGTCAGACCTGAAAGGTGCTCAAGGAGCATCTGAGGCATATTATAGCATGCCGGAAGATCAATATGCAACAGGTTTTCTGTGCCTCGACTATTTGTATGTCAAATGCAGAGTATCAGCGCAATTACACTGGGGTTGTCCAGGGTCTTTGGGTACTATTAGATGGCCTAGGGGCCCACTTCCAGATGGCTTGTCAAAGGACCCACCAAAAAGCTGGTGATCTGATGATTGGATCATGGTTCAGACTTGGTGATAAAGGGGCACTGTTGTAGATTTCCCACTAACCACCACTGGACGACTATGCCTGCAACATAGTCCTGCATCTAATTGGCCGTAGTAAAGTTGTTCACCACCATTTTTAGTTATGAGTTTGCGAAGGAATACTTGTCTGACATTCAAATACCTTTTGCCTGCTCTTATAAATGCATGGTCATAGGCTCCTTGTTCATAATGGAGGAGCAAGCAACAGAGCTTCACTGATATTTGCTTAGCAAACACCATGGTTCAATCTTCTGGTACTTAGGCACAAAAATATATAGCACAGGGGCATACCAAACTCAGAGTGCAGTGGGAAGACAGGGAGCTGAGTCAGAGATGTGTGGGATGCTTCAGGGGGCATGCTACTTTTCTCATCATATGGGGGATAGGCTGGGATATTTGAGTGGAAGAGTGTCTAGTAATGTTGTTTGTGAGTACTGGTTCCATTACATTGTGATGGTGATGACAGCTGAGAATATGGGGACAAAAGGCTTTTCCACTCTGTTCTAGATGGTGACTTTTAAGGGAAAGTAGATTCCTGGGAGAATCAGTTTCAGAGCAGTGGGTATTCTTGCCTGAACTCAGGCATCAAAGAGGCATTCTAAGGTTCTGAAGTAGCACCCTTGTCCTCTAGGAGGTGGAAGTGCTCTCTTGCTTCCTAATTCCTCCTTGGCAGCAGGTTAAGAAAAAGACCTGCCTGCGTTTCACTTAAATTTTTTTAATTTTTTTTTTTGGCTGAGGTACATAATTTGATGTAGAGCCTTATGTTTTCTTCAAACATATAACATAATTCCATGTTTGTTTCTATTAAAGAATGAACATCACCATTAAATATAATCAACACCTGTCACCTTAGATAGTTAAAACTTTTTTCTTATGATAACATTTAAGATATACTCAGCAATTTTCAAATATACAATGAGATATTATTAATCATCATATTGTTTATTACATTCCTGTGACTTTTTTGTTTTGTTGTGTGGCCACACCTAGCTGTGCTCAGGACTTACTCCTGGCTGTGCACTCAGTGATCACTTGTAATGTCAGGGATCAAACACACGTTGACCATGTGTAAGGCAAGCACCCTACCCGGTGTACTATTGCTCCATCTCTAATACTTTTATAATTAAAATCTTGTACCTCTTGTACCAATTATTCTCTGTATCTATAAAGCTTTTTATTTTTTTTAAAGATTGCACATATGAGAGAGCTAATATATTGGTCTTTTTCTATCTGACTTCTTTTGACCTATTTAACAGCATAATGAGTTTGTGGTTAAATTTCATCTCTTAAATGTCTGGATAACAGCCCATTGTGTGTATATCATATTTGCTAGATTAATTGCATAGTAGTGATATTTTTATATGAATAATCTCAATACTGTTTTTCATAATGTTAATATCCTCCAATTGACATTCTCACAAGAATTGCACAGTTTCTTTTTATCTATGTTCTCACCAACACTTATTATTTTTTGTCTTTAATAATGACCCTTCACATATTTACAGGTGTGAGGACATATCCAACACTCTTCTAACGGGTGTGAGGAAACGTCTAATTATGGCTTTTATTTGCACTACTTTTATGATTATGAGCACATTTTGAGCACCCTTTCCATGTATTTTTGACCATTTATGTGTCTTCTTTGGAAGGAAACATGTACTTTCATATTTTCTGCTTTTTTCATTGAATGTCTTTTGCATACATTAAATGCATATTAAAATGACTAATCATATTATTACTAGTCATTACTAGGAGAATTATATGTAGCTTTAGTGTCATTGAGTCACACACATCCCCACCCTATTTATATAAGATTATGGCAAATGTTGTAGATTCTAAGAGCACAGGCACTTCTCTTGGTGATTTAAATTTCATAGACACTAGCCTCTTTAAATGATGCTATTTAAAGACCTCTGAGGTCTGCATCTTTTCATAGTTCATTGCCTGAGCATTTAAACTATAACCAGGAGAAGTAGTCACATCGGACTCAAGGACTACAAAGAATATCAAGTGTAGAGGAAACATTTCTGGATTTGTGATAGAGAGGAAACCAATATTCTTGGGAGAGTGTTTCAGTAACACAGTGGGAGAGAAAACAGGGTAATGTGCACTGTGGGATCATTGGCTAGTGTTAAGAGGTAGTGAGGGAGACTTCTTTATATGTAATTTAGCTCGGTATGACAAGAATGCGCTTGACAAATAAGTTGGACAAGAAAATTTATTTGACAAACTAGTTGGGCCAAAGTGCAATTAAAAAGAAAAGAGAGAGAGAGATTGGAGAGATGGCTCAAGTGGAAGAGCTCATGTTTGGCATGTGGGGAGCCTGGAATCAATGCCCAGTATCACATGGTCTCCTGAATATGCCCAGTATTATATGGTTTCCTAGGAGAGACCCCAACACAGAACCAGGAGCAGCCCCTGAACACGGCTGGTATCCAAAAGCAAAAACAGAAAGACAAAATATTGTTTATAGAGCATTGAGCTGGAATGCTAGCACAGCAGGTAGGGCATTTGCCTTGCATGCACCAGACCCAGGTTTGATTCCTCCGTCCCTCTTGGAGAGCCCAGCAAGCTACCGAGAGAATCTCACCCGCATGGCAGAGCCTGGCAAGCTCCTCGTGGTGTATTCGATATGCCAATAACAGCAACAACAATGGAGCCTCACAATGGAGACGTTACTGGTGCCCGCTCAAGCAAATTGGTGAAAAACGGGAGGACAGTGCTACAGTGCTATAGAGCATGAAGTATGGGTGAGCGGTGCATTTGTAAGTGAATTCTGGGAAGACGCAAGGGGAAGTGGAAGAAGGGGAGATGAATAGGGAGAGGCTGGTTAATGAGACTATATGGCAAGTAATTTATTTTGGAAGTTTCTAAAATCACCTTATGTATGTTAGGACTCAAAGGAATTTTATTTATTTATTTATTTGCTTTTTGGGTCACACCTGGTGATGCACAAGGGTTACTCCTGGCTCTGTACTCAGGAGTTACTCCTGGCGATGCTCAGGGGACCATATGGGATGCTGGGAATCGAACCCAGGTCATCTGCATTCAAGGCAAATGCCCTACCTGCTCTGCTATCGCTCCAGCCCCTGAACTATCATTTTTATTAATTTATAGTTATTTATATTTTTAAATGCCAATTCATTTTGACTTAACATTTTACCTGCTATTAGTAAGGCTGTATCAATTTTCCACACATTTACTGACTTTCCAGACTATCTCACCTTTGCTCCTATAGTATCTTTTGTTAGTTATGATAAAAATCATTAAACTTTAATTCTTTATGTCATAAAAGAATTATTGTGTGAAAATATCTTATTTTCTTTACTATATTCTAGACCCAAATTGGTATTTTCCAATTTGGAGTGGGTACTAGAGAGGAAAACCATATATAGTTTGGGTTTTATGGTTATGCCTTTGCTAGACCTGGAAATTTGTCTTTATTAATACCTTGAATTAATATTCTAGTTTTACTGTTTATTTTATTTTATTTTTTTTGGCTTTTTGGCTCACACCTGGCTATGCACAGGGGTTACTCCTGGCTCTGCACTCAGGAATTACTCCTGGCGGTGCTCAGGGGACC
The DNA here is from genome assembly GCF_029834395.1 of Sorex fumeus. Taxonomy (NCBI): domain Eukaryota; kingdom Metazoa; phylum Chordata; class Mammalia; order Eulipotyphla; family Soricidae; genus Sorex; species Sorex fumeus. Next base: position 8,677,637 of record NW_026606065.1, on the reverse strand, counting down.
ATATGGGATGCTGGGAAGCAAACCCGGGTTGGCCGCGTGCAAGGCAAATAAATGCCCTACCGCTGTACTATCTCTCCAGCCCCAGGACTCAAAGGAATTTTAGACAAAACAGATATTGCTCTGGAGATACTTTTGATCTAAAAGTGATGCAGTGTACATAGATAATAACAGTGACTAAACAGTTCAGTGCATATCAAAATGATACTTGTAGCTCAGGGGTAGAGCTCATGGCTTACATGTATCAAATTCAGGTTTGCTCCCTAGCACAGCAAAACAACCAGCTAAAACAAACCACAAAATGATGTCAACCAATAAATGTTAGACAAAACACTGTAGTCAAAGTAACAAACATTTTAATTATGCTTTAAAATGATGGAAACTATTCTGAATGATTTTGATAATGTTCTCCAACTGATTCACACATCATCACATTAAATATGTGTTATATCATCTTGCATATGAGAAAACAGAAGCCTGGTAGGCTAAGGAATTTCATATATATATATATATATTAATACTGAGTGATTTAAATCCTGGCTCTGATTATAAGCTACCATCCTATGTCTATCAACTGTCAGCAAAAATTTTGAGTGAAGTTTGTTATCTCAAATTAGAATAGAACAATGTGTCTTGCTTTATTTACAATAATGTCAGTATCTTACTTAAAAATAGACACATGTACTCACTATTTATTTGTATGGCCTGTGAATCTGAACTATTCTCTAGGACATGACGTATTGCCTAATTATAACCCAGATTCTGGGAGGGGGTGACGTTGGAGAGAGAATGGTCAGTATTTTGTAAAAACGATCACAGTCTAAAGAGTACTACAATAATCATCAATTCTAATTAACAGCAAAAGATTAGAATTTAAAAAAAAGCATAACAAGAAATAAAGATGCCGATTCTTTGGTCAATTTTATTAAATGGCAGATATTGGCAATGAGTCTCCAGCCAGGAGTGGTATCCACAAGGCTATAGTCTGAATCGAGCTCTTTTCCTGTATCCATCCCTTCTCCCCTCACTCTATTTCTGGTTTCCAGGAGTCGGCAGCAGCCCCCAGGGTGCACGGCTGTTGAAGCACCACTGGGTGGGGGCCTCCCTTATTTTCAGCGCTTCTGTGCCATGCGCCATTCAGAAGCCAGGGGCAAAGGCAAACCCTCACTCCGCAACTGGGTGCTGGTCACCAACACTCTGCCCTGAGCCATTTCCTTGCTTCCTCTCTCTCCTCCTCCTCACGCCTGCTGTGGTCGCCATTTTGCCACACCTGTGATGGTGTGGGCAGAGGGTAAGGGGGGACCGGCAATGGCACCCGCAGCATTTGTGACCTCATTCTTCCAAGGGTTTAGCTTCGGGTCCCCGGAGTACCAGTCACTGAGCGCACCACGTGCAGGAGTGTCATAGGCCCTGGAGTTTGCATTTCTGGTCCAGCTCCATTGCAAGCAGAGAGAGGGTTGGAAGGGAAAGACTGGTGCCTCCACCATCTTACTTAAGATGCCAATCGGTCTCCTGTCCTTGTATCTTCTCCTTCGTTCTGACCCTGAGCTTCTACTATGTCTGTAGTCACTTGATCGCTTATTGGGCGAATATTTAGGGCAAGGAAATAACAGCATTAGTACCCCAAATCAGAAGCACTACTTTGTGGGGGGCTGCAGGAGGATAAAGCTTTACCTGGGTATGCCGACCCTGGGCTTCTCTCCCTCTCCCCAACCTTGTCTCTCTTACACACACACACATACACACACACACACACACGCACACACACACATACACACACACCTCTTTTTCCATCCCTCTCCCTCCTTACCTGTTCCCTCCCTCAGTATTGAGGTGGGATTGCTAACTTCCTATAATCAGGCTTCCTGGGATGCAGAGGACAGCCGAAGGTTTAAGGATGCTTGAAGCAGATTTTCACTCTAGCATAGGCCCCTCCTTACAGGGGCCACTAGGCCGCGTTAGTGCTGTGGTAGAAATAGTAGCAGCCTAACTTCAACGACCAAGGACCTTTGTTGAACCCCATGCACTTCTTCTGAAGCCTCCTCTGACCTCCAGTGTCCTGGGCATCAACGAAGAAGGCCAGACTTGCACCTGCCTTTCTATCCCTAGAGCTGAGGTTAGAACATAGTGGAGGGAGCCAGGAAGGGAGTTCCTCAAGCATCTCTAGTCTGTCTCTTATGTGAGGGCTCCTAGCAGGGATGGCAATGTCATCCATGTGTATACTTCTTTCTCCATGGGGGAAATGCATAGTAAAGAGCTTCCTGGATATTAAAAGAATCTGCCATGAGTTTAGGAATGATTTTGAGAAACTACTAATTTTAATTTTAGTTGGAATTAGATAATAACCATTCCACTGAGATATCATAGTAATGAGAATAGGGCCAGATACTATACTAAGACTGACAAATAGCAGACAAAAGGTAGCACAGTCAGGCTGCACAGGCCTTCAGTGATGCAATGATAATCATGCAGCCTCTAAACTCTAACCTCTAAGCTTTGTTCTCTTAGGTCTTTGGATCAGTGGTCTTGGTTCTAGACATCAAGGATACCTTTTTCTGTATACTATTTCACTCCTCATTTTTTTTTTTTTGCTTTTTGGGTCACACCTGGTGATACACAGGGGTTACTCCTGGCTCTGCACTCAGGAATCACTCCTGGTGGTGCTTGGGGGACCATATGGGATGCTGGGAATCGAACCGGTGTTGGCCACATGCAAGGCAAATGCCCTACTCGCTGTGCTATTGCTCCAGCCCCTACACTCCTCATTTTTAAATGATTATGCAACTGACTTGAAACTAGACTTTTCCAAGTGTGCAGGGATAGTATGTATATTCAGGAACTTCTTGGGGGCACTGAGATATCAAGTATGCTAAGAGAAAGGGCTTATTAAGACTGAAGTCAGATAGGTGTTGGGAATCCATTACAAGTGTAAAAGAAAGGATGTTTGACAACTCCCCTCCAAAGGTCCTAAATCCTTGTCATTTGTCATCCTGTTATTCATTGATTTGCTCGAGTGGGCTCCAGTAACATCTCCATTCATCCCCGTTTCATGTTAGCGTAGCCCAATGGCAACTGCTAGCTTCAGGAATACAAAGAGCATCAAACTGTTTGTTCAGGGACTTAACAAAGAAGTTCGACCATCTCGTAAGTGGGCAACCAGGTGTTCTTTTGATGTCCTGTGGAATCCAGTTGGTAATGGCTCTAGTCCAGCAGCCGTCTCCAAATCACGTTATATGTCTGGCCCATCTGATTTTTGACAACTTGGCGAACGAGGCAGCGTCCGTGATCTTTGATCATCGATGGAGGTCGGAACTCCGATTCATTCTCTCACTTGAGTGAAGCGTGATACTTCAAGCATAGCTCTTTCAATTCCTCTTTTAGTGACTCGAATAGTGTTCTCATCCTGTTTTCTTAGGGACCAGGTCTCTGATGCATATGTTAGTGCAGGAGGAGTGGTGGAGTCAAAAAAGATGTGTCCAGAGGTTCATTATCCTCTTAACAACTTCTTCGATGCCCTTAAAGGCACTCCACGCTGCTCTCTTCCTTCTGCGTAGCTCAGGTACCAGGTTGTTCGTCCTCGACCTAGGTACACATACTGCTGCATTCGAAGATGTTCATTCCATTGAAAGCAAATGGAGAGTCAAGGACTAGTGTGTTTCTCATGAACATTATCTTCGTAAGATTCAGTTGCACTCCAACCTTTCCACACTCACGGTCAAAGTCGGCCAGCATTCGTGCTGCTTGGCTGATGTTTGGTGTTATTAGAATGATGTCATCGGCAAGCTACCGAGAATATCCTGTCTGCATCGCTGAGCCTGGCAAGCTACCAGTGGCTTATTTGAAAGGCCAAAACCAGTAACAATAATGGGCCTTATTCCTCCCTAAATCTTTATTACCTAAATTTGATTTCAACTCCATTACTTTTGAGATATGGTTGTGTTCTGTTGAATATGGATTTCTTAATTTGGTATAGACCAGGTCAATTGGATGCATCCCCCCCACATCGCACGTCATGGCACAAAACCCTTCCTTTGGTTGGAAACAGCTTCACTCACTGTGCTAACCACTTTGGCCTTCTTGATTTAGCCAAGATGCTCTGACTCTATGTCTCAGAAAGGAAGGAGTAGTTTTGGGAATTCTGTGATAGTACCTCAGGCCTGTGTTCTTTCCCACAGCAAATCCCTCCAAACAAATGGACAAAGTTGGGTATAGGATGGGATGCCACCGGGTGTTGACTGTTACTTTCCTATTGGTATGAAGAAGCCTGTAAATTCATCCTGATCCACCAACTGAAGCCCACACCCACATCAATTTCAGACAATTTTAACAGCCAAGGGAACTCCATCAGTGAATGATTGACAATTTAATAATTTGAATGTCAGACTCCATTCTGACATTCCTTGACAGGAACCCTTCCACCCTCTTGCTAAACACTGAAGTCATGATTTTACTCACCAATGAGGTGAAGCTATCAATGAGTTGTTCTCTGGGTTGTCCTGTCAAATTCGCCTATCCTTGAGACCACCTATAAGGATACATTGACAGAAGAAGTTTTATGGATCAGAGATATATCAGGAAGGAAATGCTATTATCAGCGACAGTGTGGAAATTGGTAAGCTTTTACCAGGAACCTCAGAGTCCAAAGCAGAACTCTCAACTGACTCCTGCTCAAGAGAGGAAAGCAGAGTCACACATGTTTTATTGAGGAAATATGCTTTCCTTATCTTTCACTTTCACTAACCATTCTGGATGGCAAGAAGGAAGCGCTCATTCTAACCTCCCCTACGGAGCATAGAGATCTCATCTAAATTCTGCATAGTGATGGAAATCTATCACTTAGATGGCTGTCATCCATTGCCATGGACATGAAAAGACCTAAATGCTTCTGTTTTTGGGGCCACACCCGGTGGTTCTTTGGTCTTTCTTCTGGCTTTATGATCAGGGATCACTTGCAGTGGTGCTTGGGGGTTCAAATGTGGTGCCAGAGATCAAACCCAGATCAGCCACACGGAATATGAGACAAGCACTATACCTATCATACTTTCTCTCTGGTCCTGAAAATAAATTATACTTGACAAGTGTAAGACTTGATAAGTTAATCACTTACAAGTCTAATTGGTATTAATTAAATGTCAATTATTATATAGATCTAAAAAAAGGTAAAGGTAAAGGCCCTCCCGTTGATCGTCGATTTGCTCGAGCGGGCCCAGTAATGTCTCCATTGGAGACCTTGTTGTTACTGTGTCTGGCATATCGAATACTCTCGGTAGCTTGCTGAGCTCTCCGAGAGGGGCGGAGGAATCGAACTCGGGTTGGCCATGTTGGCCGCTTGTAAGGCGAACACCCTACCACTGTGCTATCGCTCCAGCCCAATAGATCTAACATTTAAAAACAAAACACATAAATAGACACACAGACATTATGTCTTGGGTCTATTGATAAAATAGTAAGCAAGGAGATTGGAGAAGAAAAATTAGGATAAAGGGAGATTTACTTTCAGGATATTCAAGTTTCATGTGTAATGGTTGAAAATGTTATTTCTAACCATGTCAAGAGTCACTCCAAAGTGAAACTTTGATCAATGCTATTGCTCTTGTTTTCCATGAGATAAAACAGGATTATCCTTCAAGAGAGGCCTGAATATTCTTGTAGATAAACCTGGAGGAATGTTCCCCATATGTTGTTATAAAATAGTCTTTATCAGTAATATTTGTACAGCTAATGAGATGTGGTGTATGATGAAACTCTTCATTATAATGTTCCTTACTATATGTCAAAGAAATAACTCCCAAAGGCAGTCGAGTAAATTACTGCGATAAAGTGGAACGATTACATAGCCTGGGGTTCTTCTATGAATCAGCTTAGTAGAATCTAGCAAGCAGGATGGATGGAAAATCCTTCAGGCTATACTCAGTAAGTGCCATTTTAACAAATGATCACATGAGAGGTATTGGCCAGAGGAAAATCTGGCTATATTCCTTGACAAGAATGTAGAGAGAAGGCATTGTGTAATATTAGATAAGGACAATCCATGTGCAGGAACTATTAGCTAAACACAGGCTAAGATTAACAATCTTCTGAATACCGGAGGGCCAAAAATAAATACACACTGACTGGAAAGCTGCCTTTGGAAAGGAAGCGATCAAGTTTTCTCCCACAAAGCAGTCCTGGTTGTATTCTAACATTCTAACATAGAATAAATGATTAATTTGGATTAATTAATCTGTATCACCACAGACACTTCTATAATTGTAATCCATTTTTTTTTCGCTAGAGGTATTATTCTTTGGGAACCCAGAGCTAAGATATAGATCAGATAATTCTTTACAGACTCAGTTATCATCAGTTTTAGAGATCTGAGCTCTCATTACACCTAAACATTCCCTGAACTCCAGATGTTCCATGCTGGCAACAGACCTTTTTCAGCAGCATCAGCTGCTCCTTATTTCCAAAGGCTCAGAGCTCTCTCTTTCACACTCAAGATTACTTGAACATGAACTAAACTGCACATTGGTTTCAGTAGCTATTGTCGTCTAAATTACAATAATATATGGCTTGATTATTCATTGAAGAAACATTTATTATGGTTCTTGGGGTGTGATATTCTGAGATTTCCACTAGGAAACAAATTTGGTATAGTGATAGAGACAGTTGTATAGGAAAATATGACGTTTTAATGACAGGACAGGCTAGAGATAGAGATCTATATATTTTAAGTTATGGCCTTACTTAGGAAGTAGTGAAATTAACTAAGTCGCATTTTTAAAATTTTTTTATAGGTGAAACACCATGAGGTACAGTTGTAGACTTACAAATTTTTGTGCTTGGGTTTCAGTTATACAATGATCAAGTACCCATCCCTCCACCAGTGCCCATCCTCCACCACCATGGATCCCAGTATCCCTCCTACCCCCCATCCCCCCATCCCACCCTGCCTCTGTGGCAGGGCATTCCCCTTTGTTCTCTCTCTCCTTTTGGGTGCAAAAGAGGTGTTGGGTGGCAATTATGTTTGGTCTATAGTCTACTTTCAGCATGCTTCTCCCATCCTGGGAGACTCCTCCCAACATCCTTTATTTGGTGCTCCCTTCTCTATCTGAGCTGCCTTTACCACTCGAGTGTGCGGCTGGCCTCCAAGCTATGGAGTAAACCTCCTGGTACTTATCTCGGTTATTCTTGGGTGTTAGTCTCCTATTTTGTTACCTTATGTTCCCCAGATGAATGCAGTTTTTCTATGTCTGTTTCTCTCTTTCTGACTCATTTCACTTAGCATGCTACTTTCCATGTAGTACCACTTGTATGTAAATTTCATGACTTTATCTTTTCTAACAGCTACATAGTACTCCATTGTGTAGATGTACCAAAGTTTCTTTAACCAGTCATCTGTTCTTGGGCACTCAGGTTTTTTCTGGATTCTAGCTATTGTAAACAGTGCTGCACTGAACAAACAGGTGCAGATGTCATTTCGACTACACATTTTTTGCCTCTCTGGGATATATTCCCAGGAGTGGTATTGCTGGGTCAAATGGGAGTTCAATTTCTAATATTTTTGAGAATTGTCCATACTATTTTCCAGAAGGGCTGAACCAGTCGGCATTCCCAGCAGTGAAGGAGGGTCCCTTTCTCACCACATCTATGCCAACACTGGTTGCTTTTGTTCTTTTGGATGTGGGCCAGTTTCTGTAGTGTGAGGTGATATCTCATTGTTGTTTTGATCTGCGTCTTCCTGATGATTAATGATGTAGAGGATTTTCTCACGTGCCTTTTTGCCATTTGGGTTTGTTCTTTGAGAAAGTTTCTGTTCATTTCGTTGCCCCATATTTTTTTACGGGGTTGGATGTTTTCTTCTTGTGGAGTTCAACCAGTATTTTTATATCCTTGATATCAACCCCTTGTTGGATGGGTATTGGGCAAATGTCCTTTCCCATTCTGTAGACTGTCTTTGTATTTTGCTCACTGTTCCTTTTGAGGTGCAGAAGCTTTTTAGTTTAAGAAAGTCCCATTTGTCTATCTCTGTTTTCACTTGCAAAGTCCCATTTTTGACACGAGCATCATTGGTTGCTTGGTGTCATCACTGAGAAATTGGTGAGACTGCCTTCTTCACTTCTTCATCCTTGCAGCCTAACAAACACTTATTTTGTTTTTGCTAGAGTAGTCAGGCCATTTTCCTGACTAAAACAGGCCTCCAAAAGCTCTTGATAAAAATCACATTAGCTTTTTTTCTTGGGTTAATTTATTTCCCTTCTTGAATACTTGCTTAGTACATGAAAAGGCAGACTAAAAATTCTTAAAATCCAAATTCAAAAGGATTATATTATTCATTCTTTGGGTTTCCTGGGATATAACTTTTCATGCTCAGTTTCCCACAGTTAAAGTGGGAGTCAAGATTCAGACCGATGTTCTGGGCTGTGATAAACTTGAGTTTCTTATATCTTCCTATCATTTGATGAGTGGTAAAAAATTCATTGTGTTCTTGTTGATGGTAGGAAAAATACCATTTGTATGTACAGTAGCTCTCAGGTTCTGCGGTAATTAAGTGCACAGGTTCTCATTGAGTAGTATCTATTTTGTAGGCATCCAGCAAGAGAATATATGGTGGTGGCAAATTGTTGAGTGATCATGGTAGAAGACACTGTATGGAGATAGAAAGGTTAGTAAGAATTGTAACTTGAGCACTAATCATGTGGATGGGAGACAATGTTCATGCATTTCTTTGTCATTTAAAAAAATGGTTCTCAATGGGGTCCTCATCTCCAGACAGTTATTTGTAGAGGTGTTTTTGTTGTCTCTGGGATCCTGTTGACCACTTTACAAGTTTCCTACAAAGTGAGGGACTGAGTGTCCCACAAGGGAATATTTCTTAAGGAACATAAGTTGTGACTCCTACCCTCTTCTGCCCAACCGCAGCCCTATAAAAAACTTGACTTTACTGAGTTCTTACTTAGTGTTTTTAATGTCTTGTGATCTTCCTGTGGCTGAAATCCAATTTCTTTAGCTAAACTTAGAACCCACTTTTGTTCCTCATATAAACAGAAATAATTTTCGAGTGGTTTTAAGATACTGACATTTCAAAGAATCTATTATGTAAGTTGTGAGGAGATCTGAAGATTATATTTTGTTATTCTTGGAAGGTAACAAGACTTTTTCCTCTGTTTTGGATCCCAAATAATTTATAAAATACATAGATGAAAACATGGGTGATATTTTCCAGATCCTCCATCTGAGTGATGCTTATGGAAACTAAATTCCAATGTCAAGGGAAACAAAAATAAAAACAAATAAGAGGACTTCAAACTAAAGATTTGGAACCACAAAAGTAATTGTCAACAGCAAAACAAAAGCCAAAAAAAGGCAGCCTAGCAATGGAAACAATATATTTGCTCATCATGCATCTATAAAGGGTTATTATCCAAAACTTAGAACTAATACAACTCCAAAATAAAACAGTCCAAATTGGACTAAACCTGAATAGCATTTCTCAAATGAGACATAGAGTTAGCTCACAAATTCGACAAAACCTGTTCAACATAATTTATTATTAGGGAAAAGCAAATAAAACCCACAAGAGATAGCATTTCACACCATCGAGAATGACTTATGTCAAAATGATTGGAAACTTGTATTGATAAGAAGAAAAGGGATCTCAAGATCATTGTTGTGGGCATAAACATTGGTATAGCCTCTACCGAAAATGCTATTGAGCTTCTGTAAAGAATAAAGATGGACCTTTTTTATGATCCAGTAATTATTGGATAAACTTTCAGGATTTTATAAAAAGGAGATGCAATTACTAATTCAAAAGGAAACCTGTATCCCCATGTTTTCAGCTGCTTTATTTACAACAGTCATAATACAGGCTTAACCACGTTGCCCAATAATGGATGGGTGGATCAAAAAACAAAAAACAAAAAACGTGGTCTATAAAACCAAAAGCGTATCCCTTGACATGAAAAAAGATGATATTATGCTTTTAGAACAAAATGGATAGAATTTCAAGTGGTTATAAGGTAAAAGGTAAAGGCCCTCCCATTGTTCATCGATTTGCTCGAGCAGGCCCAGTAACGTCTCCATTGGAGACTTTGTTGTTACTGTGTCTGGCATATCTAATACGTCACGGGGAGCTTGCCAGGCTCTGCAGTGCAGGCGAGATATTCTCGGTAGCTTGCTGGGCTCTCTGAGAGGGGTGGAGGAATTGAACTCGGGTCGGCCATGTTGGCTGTGTGCAAGGCAAATGCCCTACCGCTGTGCTAAGAACTTCAAGACAATTAATTGATGACTTCATTCAAATATGGAAAATGAGTTACTAAAATGAATTGGCAGGAAACAATGAAGATGACCTCTATTCTCAGTGAAAGCTATAGCAGTTACCAGTGGGAGATATGAGCAGATAGGTCCTTTTGGTGGCATGAGTGGGGGACGTGTATAGAATACAAATACAAAGGTATAGAGCTAACATCTGAAATTCCATAAATATTGCCACCCATTAATAAGGCATGAAAAATAAAAGGACCAATAAGAAGTCTTTTTTTTTGACTCTTTTCCCACAGGCTTTACATTTTTTTCACTCTGTGCTATTACTAATATGCAGAATTTCTTCATGAATTGTTGGAAGTTTCTATTAAATATTGACTATCAAATCCTGAAAATCAGGAGATATTTTCATGTGTAACAACATATGCACTTAAAAACTTGACATTTTATTTACTTATTTTTTTTTTGGTGAATCTCATGAGCCTGGTGGTGCTGGGTGTACTCATGGCACATGACAGTGGGAAGGGGGTGTGACTCCCGGCAATGCTCAGGGGACTACATGGTGCCAGCAACCAAATATGGGGTTCCTACATGCTAAGTACTTGATCCAGCCCATGATCCATGCCATCTTCCCTGACACAACTTGAATATGTGTGTGTGTGTGTGTGTGTGTGTATTTTACAACAGGTCGGAAATTTACAGTATTCTCTTTGCCGATGAAGATTAAAAGTGATAGCTTAGAAAAAGTCTGTCTATCCGGATTTATTTTGTGTGGAACTCAGTTACCCTGCCTAACTCCATTTTTTCCATGAGGTCTTTAGATACTGATGGAGCACAGTTCTAATGAGCTTAAACTTTATCCCTCAGCTACTATTTTGACAGGTTGTTTGTGTCTTGCTTGAAGAGACTTACTGAAGTTAAATAGAAGAGACACAGCATCCAGAGAAATCTGTAGGTTAGTATATTAAAATGTATTTGCCTCTTTTTGAAAATTACTGCTCATGGCAGTTCTTGGCCTATTTGTTGACAAATCGCTCTAGAATGATTTAGACAGGAGTCAGCAGCAAGCATGCATTAATTGGCTGTGCCTGCTGCAAAAGTTTTATCAAAAATATTTCATTGTGATGGGGGGGATGAGGGGTGGGAGGGATTCTGGGACCCATGGTGGTGGAGGATGGGCACTGGTGGAGGGATGGGTACTTGATCATTGTATAACTGAAACCGAAACACAAAAATTTGTAAGTCTACAACTGTACCTAGTGGTGTTTCACTAATAAAAAAATTTAAAAAATTTCAGTGTGAGCCCATCATGGTTATAATTTCCCCCTTTTAAACAAACTTAACTTTGTAGACATATTGAAATTATAAAATATATCTGTCTGCTAACTGAACATGCTTTAATCTATCTGTAGGATTAAATAGAGAAAGATATAGGAATGGACTTCTGGTGAAGGCAGTGTGGTAAAAACCAAGTTTATTTGGGGTGTTTGTGACTTAATACTAATAAGTCTTTTTTATTTCTTGTTTATTGGTATGTTTGGTCTCATCCAAGAGTTGGTAAAGATTATTAATTTTAGCTATTTTGCTGTTGTTGGTGGTGTTGGTAGAGGAACAATACCTAGTGTTACTCAGGGGTCACTTGTTCAGGGGTCACTAGCACGGTGTTGGAGGTCACTGCTGGTGGTGCTCAGGGAACCAGACAGTGCCAGAGATGAAACCCAACCTCCCACATGCAAAATATGTATTTCAGCCTTTTGAGCTAACACTGACCCAAGATGATTAACTTTTATGCATGAGTGATAAACAAATATATATATATATATATATATATATATATATATATATACATATATATATATTTTAAGCATGAAGATTCTACAACATTTGTAAACCTGTTTCTCCCCTACAGGTGGTTTGTACTTTCCTCAGTAATTTTTGAAAAAAAAAAAAGCCTAGTTTTATATTTCCCCTTTTCCCTTTCTTGTTGTGGTGATGATCAGACACCACACTCATTTAATTGTGGAAATGACAAGCATCCGGGTTGTAATGTTCAGTAGGGATGTCTGTAGTGCTCACACATGTGTCCTCTGAGAGTCAGTCTCCTGGCCTCAGTGCTCATGCATCTTTAGTTGTGTTGCTTTTCCAGGTCCACAGACTTTAGGGTCAACATATGAGAATAGAGATCACACTCTGTTGTAGCTCTGGGTGCCAGACATTAGAGAGGCTGGTTCTTACTTGGTGCATGTGAGGAGCATTGAGGATCAAACTGATAGCCTCATAATTGCAATGCAGGTGGTTTAAGCCATACCCTGGGTGTCCCATTAGAAGATTCTTAATTCTGGAAACTTAATTTATATTATATTCTTATTATATTCTCATATAATTTATGAACCTACAGCTAAATGATATTGTATAATTTGTTTTTTTCTTGTATTGATCTAAAAATATCAGCTGTAGAGGTAACTTTTTCTGTAAAGGGTTAGATAGCAAATAACTTACGCTTCATGTGTCAGGTAGCTGCCACAGCTATTCATAGTGAAGTGTGAAAACAGCTTTAGACTGTAAATGGACAAGGCTACATTCCAAGAAAACTTTAGTTAGCTTTGTTGTGACTGAAGTTCTGTATAACTTTTGCACGTCACACAGTATGACTTTTCCTTTAATTTTTTACAACGACTTGAAGTACAAATTTATTTTAGCTCACTGACCATAAAAAACAGTTCGGAGAGCATCATAAATCCCCAAGCAGCTTACCACTGAGACACACAGAATAATGATGTATTTATAACATGAAAGAGCACAACTGTATGTATGTTGAAGTATCTTAAAACTAAAGTTTTCTGGAGGAAAACATTTTACATAGAATTAGAAATGCCAGGGAAACATAGACTAATGGTGATTTTCACCAAGTTGTGCTGGATAATACATTCTTACTGGTGGATATGAGAGACATTATTCTTTTGATCAGATGAGGTCACCTTCAAATTTACCTTCATTTCCAGTAGACAAACTATGGTGAGAGCAAGCGCTATACTAGCTTCTGGGTACATAACAACATAGGAAACAAATTTCACTGAATTTACATACTCTGTTCATGGAACCATAGCTGAGTCCTCCTCTCTGCCAGGACTTTAATGTATCTTGTATAACAGGGACACAGAGAAAGACAATTTTTTAAAGACTGGACTCAAATAACTCTGAGATCAGGTGGTATAATTAATGTCAGTAGCAAAACCTAGAACAAGAAAGAATTCCAGACCAATACTATCACTTTAAATATTGTAAGCAAGGGGTAAGCATATTTATAAATATGTAATTACTGAGAAATTAATATTTCTAGTGAATCTTCATTTCTTTATTTTTCTCAATTCACCAATGGGAAATAATTGAAGCAAACTACGCTAATGAGCAAAGTGCTGACAGGTGATTCGAGTGCTAACAGGAGATTAAAATAGTTTTAAACACTGTGGTAGCTGCTTCTGGAATATAAACTTTTGATTAGAATCACTCAAGTATTAACTAACCATCCACGAAGTGTGCCTGATTAGAAACCATCAAATATAAGCTAATATTTCAGTGTAGATTTAAACTGACATATATACATACCACAATTTCTTTCTATTTGTGTGTGTGTAGTGTGTGTGCGTGGGGTGGAGACTGGGTATACCCATTGATTGTTGGGGCTTACTCCTGACTCTTCATTGCTCCTGGCAGTGCATGGCCATCCAAATGAGGTAATGGGGATCAAACCGGGGTTGACCACATGTAAGGTAATTGCCCTACTTACTGTACCTTTGTTCTGTTCCACATACTACAATTTCTATATTTAAGTATTTAAAAATCATGGAAAATACAATTTTTTTTAGAACTATGACCAAGGTCAAATCAGTAATTCCCTTCCTCTTCTTGGTTACCCAATATGAAGAAAGAGGAATTCTCTACATAAAAGTTTGATTTGTTTTTTCTTTGTTGGAACAAGGAAAGAGTGGGTAGGAGCAAGGACAATGGTTTTTAAAAATGTAGAGCTGAGAAATATTTGGAGTTAGAGGAAGTCAGAGGACTTCTGTGGGCACGAGTCTTTGGATTCATGTGTTGGCCCTAGGCTATTCCTTCTCATTCATTTTCTTCTAAGATCTACTCTCCTGGCTGTTGCTTCAGGCTAGCCAGGCCACGCAAAGCTACATTTTAGTACCTCCGTGGAATGAAACATAATTTTACAGTCTCTTCTCACCTTCTAGACCCTGAAATGCCACTGAGGTTTGTAAAATAAACTTTTAAAAAGCTTTGTGAAGTGGACAACAGACCATGAAAACAGAATCATGCCTAATCTCCTAAACTATAATAAAAGTGATGCTGTGATGAAATTGTGATTCTTTCCCCATTTCTATATTTTAGCTCCCTCCCCTCTAAAGCATGTTATTGAGTGATTATTGTTTCCCAGACGATGATAATTTTAAGTTCTTCCTTACCTAAAATGACATATTTAAATTTAAGTTATATTTTACATTATACAATAAGTAAGACATATAAAAAGTGGAATGGACCTTGTCACTAAATTCTGTTTCAATGATGTTCCTTCCAACTTCCCCCTTTTATATTACTATTTATTTATTTATTTATTTATTTTTATTAGTGAAACACCATGTGGTACAGTTGTTGACGTTATACGTTTTTGTACTTGGATTTCAGTCATCCAATGATCAAGTACCTATCCCTCGACCAATGCCCATTCTCCACCACCAATGATCCAGGTAACCCTCCCACCCCTCCCATACCCCCATCATATTCCGCCTCTGTGGCAGGGCATTCCCTTTTGTTCTCTCTCTCCTTTTGGTTGCTAAGGTTTGCAAAGAGGCCTTGACTGTCAAACACGTTCGGTCTATAGTCTACTTTCAGCATGCATCTCCCATCCTGGGAGAATAATCCTCCCAACACCCTTTAGTTGGTACTCCCCTCTCTATCTGAGCTGCCTTCTTTCCTAGCATGTGCGGCTGGCCTCCAAGCTATGGAGTAAACCTCCTGGTACTTATCTCGGCTATTCTTGGGTGTTAGTCTTCTATTTTGTTACTTTATGTTCCCCAGATGAATGCAATCTTTCTATGTCTGTCCCCCTCTTTCTGACTCATTTCACTTAGCATGATACTTTCCATGTAGTACCACTTGTATGTAAATTTCCTGACTTCGTCTTTTCTAACAGCTGCATAGTACTCCATTGTGTAGATGTACCAAAGTTTCTTTACCCAGTCATCATTCCTGAGCTGTTGTTTATCTACAAAATGGTATATCGTTCCATCAAGTTTGAGTGAGAGTTTAGCTGGATAAAGTATTGTTGGTGAGGCAATCATTTCATTGAGTATATCCCACCATTGTCTTTGGGCGTGGAGGGTTTCCTCTGATAGGTCTGCTGTAAATCTAAGGCCTGCTCCTTTGTATGTGATTTCCTTCTTTGACCTTGCTGCTTGTATTATTGTGTCTCTGCCCACAGCATCCATCATTCTGACTATGATATGCCTTGGAGTGTTTTTATTAGGGTCTTTTTTAGCTGGCAGCCTTCTGGCTCCTTGGATCTGGATGTCTGCATTCTTTAACTCTGGGAACTTTTCAGCAATGATTTCTTTCACTGTGGCTTTTTCACTGGGATTGCCTCCCTGTCCTTCTGGAACTCCGATGATTCCAATGTTGTTTCTCTTGGCGTCATCCCCTAAGTCTCTGATTCTCCTTAGAGCTATTTTGAGGTCTTTTCCCATTGTTTGTTGTTCCCTATGCAATTTCTGTTGCTCATCTTCAAGCTCACTGATCCTGCCTTCAGTTGTATTCATCATACTGCTAAGGACACCTATTGAGTTTTTAATTTCTTCTACCGAATCCTTTATTTGTGACACTTCTTTTTGCAGCTTTTTTATTTCTGCTCTCATTTCTTCCTGTATTTTCTCTACTATCCATTTTACTGTTTCTTTTATTTCTTCCTTTAGTTTTCTGGATATCTCCTCCATTGATTCTTCGAGTAGTTCCTTGAACATTCTCTGCATTTCATCTTGGAATTCTTTATCAGAGAGAGCATATTTGTGGATAACCCCGGTTGGGGATTCGGGACTCTTTTCTTCATTCTCTCCTTGTAGTGGAGATTTGTGCTGTTTGTTAATGTTGTTTTGGTTGTCTAGAGGTAGAACCCTGGAATTCACTATCACTGTTCCCTCTTATTGTGGGAAAAGATTCTGATAAGGTCGGTCAATGGTAGTCACCCTTCTCCCTTTCTAGAGTCTGACCTTCCTCTCAGGCATTATTCTTTGGTTTGTAATGGGCATCGAGTGAAGCTTTGGAGGAGGTGCTCTTTAATATTGGGCTTTACAGCTTTTTGCGTACTGGTGTTTTGTTAGAATTGGAGTAGACCGGTGGACTGTTGTTGTATTGTAGTTGAGGTGGCCAGAAATTTTTCCTTGGAATTAGGTGATAAAGGCTGGGATGAAAGTCCAGAGTGCTGGGAGTGGGAAATATAACTGTGGTCGCATGAGTGGCCACCCACCTCAGAAAGGGCCACGCCCACTTTGGGGAGGCCACACCCCTATGTAGAGGCCATGCCCACAGCCTGTCCCAGGGACACTCCCACTCAGGAACCTGGAAGGGAGGGACCAGAAGAGGTGGATGGGAAGACCTGCAGCACTCAGGCAGGTGTTGCCCAAAGTGTCCTCTGCTTGCCCGGAGGAGGGGGGTCCAGAGTGGCCTATATTGCTTTTTATTTAAAAAAAAAAGAAATAATTGATATTGTATTACTTTTAAGTATGCAACATAATGGTTTGCTTTCTCTAAATTGCAAAATCATCAGCATACTTATTTATACTCCCCAGAGATACTCAGGATGCCTGGAGGCCACATATGTCTGTGATTTAGTGAGATCGCAGGACTGTAGTACTGCTCAGGCCCTGCAAGATCAAGGACCACCAGGGCCACAGCTAGCAATGTTCACTCAGCCATATGCAATATGTGCCCTAACCCTATACTATCTCCCTGGCCACCCATTAAACTATTTAATTTTTTTAATTAAAAATATTTAAAAACTAATTTGATTGTTAGTTCCCACCTTGCAGTGCTCAGGGATTTTCCTGGCTTTGATCTCAGGAATCACTCCTGATAGTCTTGGAGGACAATATATGGTGCTGGAGATAGAACATGGGTGAGCTATGTGCAAAGTAAGTGGCCCCACACTGTACTGTCTCTCAACTCTAAACTACTTTTTAGGGCTGGAATGATAGCACAATGGGTAGGGCATCTGCCTTGCATGCGGCCGACCCAAGTTCAATTCCCAGCATCCCATATGGTCCCCTGAGCACCACCAGGAGTAATTCCTGAGTGCAGAGCCAGGAGTCACCCCTGTGCATCACCGGGTGTGATCACCCCCAAAAAAATAAAGCAAAAAAAAAACCAAACTATATTTTAGTTGTAATGAACTTTTAAGAATTTTTTAGGGGCTGGAGAGATAGCACAGCAGATAAAGGGCTTGCTTTACGAGTGGCCAACCTGGGTTTGATCCCCGGCATCCCATATGGCTCCCTGTGCACCCAGGAATGAGTGCAGAGCCAGAAGTAACACCTGAATATTGCCATGTGTGAACGACCCCCTCCCCCAATGAAAACCCAAACAAAAAAATTATTAGGAAGTTTCAAATATAGTGTAGTATTTTTCGGCATAGTCACTGTGACATTATCATCAGTTATTTCTTAACTAGAATATTTTCTGTTTGAGGCTCTTGACCCATGTTGTAAACTCCTGTCTCACCCCCAATCTCTGACAACTACCATTTTGTTTTTGTATGTATAAGCTTATTTTCCCAGATTTTTACGTATAAGTGAGATCATAATGTTTATTCTTTTTTCACATATTGCTCCCAGTGTAATGCCCTCCATCCGTGTTTTCCAAATTCCTTTTCTATGGTTGAGTGATATTCCAATGTATATTACATGTTCTTTATCCACCCATTGACGAATACTTGGTTATTCAAGTGTCTTGGCTATTATGACTAATATGCATCACTGTAAATAATGCTGAGATGAACAGTAGAATGAACTTTGTCCCCAACTTTGTCTAAACATTGTGGTTTACAAAACTGTTAATAATACAGTTGTTTCACATATTCAATGTTCCAGCACCAATCCCACCAGTGTGATCTTCCTTCCACTGTTGTCCACAGGTCCCCACTCACCCCTGCAATCCTGCTCACTTAAGAGGCACAAAATAATTTTTTATATTGCTTGTTTGTTCACCTCAAACCAAAACCTTTTATAAGAAACATGTTTTTCTGGGATTTTTTTTGGGGGGGGGTTCTTTTTCTTCACTGAGTTAGAATTATAAAATATTTTCCATTTTATTTTATTTTTTTATTTTTATTTTTTTATAGTTTATTTCTTTATTGAGTCACTGTGGGAAAAGTTACAGAGCTTTCGGGTTTAGGTCTCAGTCATGTAAGTATCAAACACATTTCCCTTTACCAATACTTATTTTTAACCGTGAACCCCAATAGAACCCCACCTCCCACCCCTCCCAATTCCTGTGAGGCAGATGAGTTCTAGTTAATACTCTATCTACTTTGACTAGATACATTGTTTCGATAGAGGATGCACAATTATTGTTTAGAGTTTACGAACCCCCCCCCCCCCCCCAATCAGATATGCTGAAACGGTGTTGTGAAATGATTTGCTTTCTACAGCTGGGTTTAAGGTTTTGGATTTCTGCTGTTTTAGTTATTAACCCTGGAAGTATTTCTATTAAAAGTTAGATAGTTAAGAGATTGGTTTCTGTGCTCTGGAGTCGTGACCGTGCCGGAGAGCCGCTCGTGGGGGGCAGCTGGTGACCTCGGTCGGGCGTGAAGGATGGCCCAGAACGCCCCCTTCCCATGAGGCCCCTGCCGCCCCCCGCTCCCGGCTCAAACCTGCTGTCCACAAGGCTCCCTTGCGGCCGCCATCTTTCTTTCCAGAGAGGAGCGGGCGAGCGGGACAACACCCTTTCCCCTCCAGGCAGGCTTGGTGGCGCGGTTTAACACATAGTCCATTTGCTTTTCTGCTCCAAGCGGGTGGCTCTCTGTGCTAAGTCCTTGTGCCTCCGGGGCCGTGGCTGTGCCGGAGAGCCGCTCGTGGGGGGCAGCTGGTGACCTCGGTCGGGCATGAAGGACGGCCCAGAACACCCCCTTCCCATGAGGCCCCTGCCGCCCCCCGCCCCCGGCTCAAACCTGCTGTCCACAAGGCTCCCGTGCGGCCGCCATCTTTCTTTCCAGAGAGGAGCAGGCGAGCGGGACAACACCCCATTTTAAAGAAAGGAAATATCTATGGAATCAAGGTTGACCCTCTCTGGCCTCTTCATTAATAATTTTATTAACTTGTATGAAAAACTGAATGATACTCAATCTCGAATGTTTTATGAATATACCAGTAGAGACTCAATGAAATGAGCTTGACCCTTGGTTGGAATGCAACATCAGAGCAATGGAATATTGGTGTTAATTACTGTGAGTCTAAATAATATGTGTTAGGTATACGTAGGGCTTGGAGTAATAGCACAGCACGTAGGGCGTTTTCCTTGCATGCTTCCAACCTGGTTCGATTCCTCCGCCCCTCTCAGAGAGCCTGGAAAGCTACTGAGAGTATCTCACCCTAACGGCAAAACCTGGCAAGCTACCCGTGACGTATTTGATATGCCAAAAATAGTAACAACAAATCTCACAATTTGTTGTGAGACATTACTGGTGCCCGCTTGAGCAAACCGATGAACAACGGGAAGACAGTGCTACAGTGCTACAGATATTGCTTGTTACAACAAAATGGTAAGTGGGATAATCAAAATATAGTTGGGTGAAAGAAAATTTCTGTAAGTTGTTATATCTTACAATGTTGTTACTAAAGTCGTCGTCTGAAGATTTACCGAGCAGTTTATTGCTAGTTGAGCTTTCTGTATTACTGTTTTTGCTTATTAAGCTTAATAGGCTTTTATGCTACTTTTAAATCTAATTTGCTGTACTCCAACTGGGCTGTCAGTACTGTGGGATTTGGAAATGTCCAATATCTGCATATGTGGTCATGTATTCTAGGAGCTCCAGGTTTTGCAGAATTGGGATGATTCTTGGTCTATACCTCTCTCTAGGATGCCTCAGAATTTTCAGCTGAAGACTTGCTTACTTGTGACTTTCATTGGCTTGGTGTCTATTCTGAGATTATTAGTGAAGCAATGTAGCTGGGCTGTTTATGTGGCAGAGGCTGTGGTGTGTAGATGTGGTTGTTGGTTCTTCCAGCAGTGTGGGAGTTTGGTAGGAGACTGCCCACTTCCACTCCAAGAAGGCCCCAGAGTTTTCAACCTAAAAACCAACACCTGTGAGTTTCATTGGCTTAGTATCTCTCCCAAGATTAGTTGTGAAACAGAGAAGTTGGATGTTTATGTGGTGGAGGCTGTGGGATGTGGGTGTCTGAATGAATATTTTTATTAGCATTTTTATTTTTCTTAGATAAAAATAAGGATTGGGGGGATGTTGTCTTTTATAAAAATGTTATTTTAAATTAATTTTTTTATTGGGCCAAACCAGTAGTACTTAGGGCTTAGTATTGACTCTGTGCTTGGGCTACATTGCTAGTGGTGTTTGGGAGACAATATTCAGTGTTTGGAGTGAACCCAGGTCTGCTGCATGTTAGGCAAGTGCCTTACCTGCTCTCTCCAGCCTCTATTTAAAAATTTGTGTGTGTGTGTGTGTGTGTGTGTGTGTGTTTTGGGCCACACCTGGAAGTGCTCAGGAATTACTCCTGGCTCTGTGCTTAGGGATCACTCCTATTGGGCTTAAGGTACCATATGGGGTGCCAGGGATCGAACCTGGTTTGGCTTCATGCAAGATAAAAATCCTGCGCTCTGTACTATCACTGTGGCCCTATTTTGAATTTTTTTGATGCACATATTGATTTTCATAGTGGCTGTACAAATTTTCATTTTCAACAAGAATGCCCATTGGTTTGCTTTTTACTATATTCCCACCAAAACTTATTACTGTTATTTTTGGGAATGGCTGTTCAAACTGGGAAAAACTGATATCTCACAGAAATTTTAAATTTATTTATTTTTGTTGTTTTGAGTCGCATCTGGTAGTATTTGGGTCATTCTCCTAGTTCTTTGAGCAGTGGCTTGAGATATACCTAAAAGGGTTTATAGCATTTGAATGCAGGAGGTCTGGGTTCAACCCCCAGTATCACATAGTCCTCAGAATACAGAGCCAGGAGTTGTCCCTGAGCACTGCTAGGTTTGGCCCCTCAAAACACAAGAAATAAATGGAAGGAAATATTTTAGATTTTCTTCTCTTAAAATAGTTATTGGGTTCCATCCCAATGGAAAACCAGCAGGACTGTACAACTGTACAAGAAGGGAGACATCCATGACATTGGGAACTTTCGCCCGATCTGTCTATTGTCTGTCATCTACAAGTTGTTCACTCGAGTCATCCTGAATAGGATTAGCAGAACACTAGATGAAGGACAGCCATGCGAGCAAGCTGGGTTCCGCAAAGGATTCAGCACCATCGACCATATCCACATGATAACCAAGCTCATTGAGGTTTCTTGGGAGTTCAAGATGCTGCTCTGTCTAACTTTCATTGATTTAAAGAAGGCCTTTGATTCCATTGAAATGGAAGCAGTCATTGAAACCCTAGCCAATCAGGGCATTCAAACTCAATACATAAGGATCCTTTATGAGCTGTATTACAGATTCACTACCAGGATCTCACCATTCTACAAAGAAGTAATCATTGATGTCAAGAGAGGGGTTCGGCAGGGTGATACCATTTCACCAAAACTCTTCAGTGCCACCCTCGAGAACATCATGTGATGACTGGAATGGGAAGGAATGGGAGTGAAGATAGATGGTCGGCAACTACACCACCTCTGCTTTGCTGATGACATTGTTCTAATAACATCAAACATTAGCCAAGTGGCACAAATGCTGGCCAACTTCAACCGTGAGTGTGGAAAGGTCGGACTACAGCTGAATCTTCTGAAGACAATGTTTATGAGAAACAGCCTCGTTCCTGATGCTCCATTCGCTCTCCCATGGAACGATCATCTCCGAATGCAACAGTTATGTGTACCTAGGTGGAGAAGTCAACATGATAAATGACCTGGCACCCGAGCTGCGCAGGAGGAAGAGAGCGGCTTGGAACGCCTTCAAGAGCATCGAAGAAATAGCTAAGAGGATGAAGAACCTTCGGCTCAGGGCACATCTCTTTGATTCCACTGTTCTTCCTGCTTTAACATACGCCTCAGAGACCTGGACCCTACACAAACAGGATGAGAACGCTATTTGGGTCTCCCAAAGAGGAATTGAAAGAGCTATGCTTGGAATATCACGTTTCACTCAAATGAGAGAAAGAATCCGGAGTTCCAACCTCCGTCGACGATCAAGAATCAGGGACGCTGTCTCATTTGCCAAGGTGTCAAAAATTAGATGGGCTGGTCATGTAGTGAGATTTAGAGATGACCACTGAACTAGAGCTGTTACGGACTGGATTCCATGGGATGTCAAAAGACCACGTGGCCACCCCCTACCAGATGGTCAGACTTCTTCATCAAGACCATAAACGATCTGTTTGAGGCTCTTTGTGTTCCTAGAACGAACAGACGCCACTGGGCTACACTAGCACGCGACAGGGACAAATGGAGACGTTACTGGCGCCCGCTCAAGTAAATCGCCGATTAACGGGAAGACAAGTGATCAAGTGATCAAGTGATCAAAATAGTTATGATCGTTGAAAGGATAGGACAGGGATTAATTCACTTGCCTGGAATGCTGCCGGTCTTAGTTCTATCCTTATACTGCATATGATTTTCTGAATATCACAGGAGTGATCCCTGAGTACAGAGCCAGGAGGGAGACTTGAGCAGTGCTGGGTGTGTCATCCAAAACTAAAAAAGCAGTTTGTATAAAAAGACTCTTTCAATTTTGGAGCTGATGCTCTTGAGATTTCCTTTTAGGAATGAATCTATTTTCCAATAAATTTTCTTTGTCCCACCCAACTAGCTACCTAATAAACCAGTAATTCTTGATAGAATAGCAGTATCCAAAATGTGTGTTTGTGTTTGTGTATGTTTTGGGAGCTCTGGGTCCTTGGGATATTACCCCACCCAAATCCCTTTTAAACAACTGTTGTAGGGTTCTGGGGTTCAAATCCAAGTATACTGCACAAAAAAGTATGTGCTTAACCACTAAATCACTTTCCACTGTCACTGTCACTGTCCTCCCATTGTTCATCAATTTGCTTGAGCGGACTCAGTAACATTGTGAGACTTGTTGATCCTGTGTTCGGCATATCGAATACGTCATGGGTAGCTTGCCAGGCTTTGCTATGAGGGCGAGATACTCTTGGTAGCTTCCTGGGTTCTCCCAGAGGGGCGGAGGAATTGAAGGCGAACGAATCAAACTCAGGTTGGTCGGGTAGGCTGCATTCAAGGCAAACACACTACTCGCTGTGCTATCACTCCAGCCCAATCACTTTCCAACCTCCCAAAAACATTATTTTAAAGACAGATACATATAACATTAAATCTGATCAATATCCAGTGTCAAGGCAGTTATGCTGTTAATATTTTTATGAGTCTAGTGTTTACTCACATTTGAGTTTCAATCTTCACTTCAGAAGACCACTAAGAGCTCTTTAGCACTGTTGGCTATGGAACAAGCCCTAGGGATCCTTGAGCACTGATGTCTCTGCAAAGATGCCTTATTCAAAATGGTCCTATTATCTTTTCAGAGAAAATGGGTATCTAACTGAGAGATTCTAGGAATAGCATTTGGGGTCTCTATGTTGATGCAGAGCTAAAGATTGAGCTAGGCTCAGTTTTGGAGTAGTGGTTCTATGTCTCATTGCAAAAAGGTCTGAAATAAGTTGACCATCTATGGCTATTAGTTTCTTTCATAATAGGTAGATGAAATAATTAGTTAGCTTCAAGATAACTAAGCTTCTCACCACAACTAAATTACAGTATCCAGAAACAGAGCCTAACTGAATACTAAGCAATGTCCTTCCAGGGGCAGGAGAGATAGTAAAGTGTTTAGGCACTTAACTTGCCCATGACTAACTTTGGTTCAAATCCAGCACCTCAGTACTGTTCCTCAAGCACATTCAGAAGTCATCCCTGAGTACAGACCCAGGAGTAAGCCCTGAATATCACTGGGGATGGCCCTACAAATAAAAAAGTATGTTCCCCAGAAGTATAATATTATACCAATTTAATTTCTCATAAAACAATTCTAGTCAGCTTGCATATCTTGAGCATCAAACAAAGCACGAATTCAAATTTATTTCTTATGCCCTCATGGTGATTTTAGCATTTTAAATTATTTTATATTTGATGCACCATGATTTACAATACTATTGATAGGTTTCATGTGTACAGTATTCCAACACCCCACCCTCCACCCAAGTGTCCATTTCCCTCTCCCCAGCATCTCAGGCTTTCTCCTCACCCATTCCCACCTCCATGCCAGTGAGACTACAGTTGTGAAACTAGTTAGGAAGCTATTAAAAATCTCCTTGGTGAGAATGATATCATGTTTTTCAGGGCAATTGCAGAATTGGAAAGTAAAAGGAAAAATTGTGAATTATTTTAAAGAAAGTGCTGATAGATATGATGATGAGTAATAAAAGAATGCTGACAGTTCCAATACAACTTAAGTTCTCTTTCACTTGGAGATTTGGTATTCTTTTTTACACAAAGAAGCTGGTACTTTCTTTCACACCGTATGTTGTGAGAATGAAAGATAAGTTGCATGTAAAAGTGAACACCTCCAGCAAAGATATTTTTAAAACTCAGGAAAAGTTTTCTAAAAGCAATCCAGA
Source organism: Sorex fumeus (assembly GCF_029834395.1). Lineage (NCBI taxonomy): Eukaryota > Metazoa > Chordata > Mammalia > Eulipotyphla > Soricidae > Sorex > Sorex fumeus. Next base: position 8,652,535 of record NW_026606065.1, on the reverse strand, counting down.
GAGTCATATTTTATAGGCAAATAACTCAGTGGAAGATTAGGCTGCCTCAAGAGAAGGCACTTGGGTATGTGGATTATTTCAAGCTACAGTCAATCACGCCCTGAAAACTAATAACAAACTTTTATGAATTCTTTCATTGATCTACCAAAGAGAGTAAAATTTGGGGCATTACTCAGAATTACGATATTTAAAAAATAACCATTCTTTCTGTCAATATGACAGGGCAAATCCCTAATTATAGAGTATTTTGTTGCCCTTATATGAGTCACCTTCTCATCTGAGGACTCCCTACCTCTCCTTTCAAAGTCCCAGGCTCAAAATTAACATGCTGATTTTCTCACTTATTTTAGAATCTACATCCACGTGCATTTTCTGTACGTATGCAACTAAACTTGTTTTATTTTTCTACTACTCTGTTTTGTGTCCTGGACCAGGCCAAGAAGAACCCAGGAGAGTAGAGGGAGATTTCCTCTTCAATTTTACAGAGTCATCACCTTTCACCTGTACGGAAAAGACTTTTAGGCCTAAGACCAACTCACAGTCACTCTTCTTTTCTTTTAATGAATCAATGGGAGATATAGTTACAAAGCTTTCATGATTGAGTTTCAGTCATACAACGATCGAATATCCATCCTCCACCGGTGTACATTTTCCAACACCAATGTTTCCAGTATTTTTCCTGATACCCCCACCCCACCCTACCCCCTGCCTCGATGGCAGACAATTTCCTTCTTACTCTCCACTTTTGGGACAGCCACTCTTAACATTAGTTCCTTACAAGGTTCAGTGCATAGTTATGTAGGGGGTTAAGAGATGCCAGACCAAAGATAATTATCAATTAATGTATAAAACTGAAAAAGTATTTGCTAACATTAAAATTTAAGACAATGATCCTAGAAGGAATTTAACTAAAAATAGTATCAAGACATTTGACTTGGCAGATAAAGAGCTGGAGGAACAAATCCAAGTCAATCATAAAGAAACTGAAAGATGAAAATTTGGGCCAATGGAACCAGTGGTGCAGTTTTAAAACTAACTCCTTAGTAGTCATGGGAATCATCCAAGATATCTATTTCATGAGTGGCTTCATGCAATTTGCTAGCCAGGATTGGGCTTTTTGACCAGTTGTCAGCAAATTCCGTGAGATAATTATGGCTAATGCCTTTTTAAGTCACTTTATATACATATATATATATATAATGAATTAAAGTGTCTCCATTACAACTAGAACATTATTTAATATCCATCCTCCGGAAAATTAGGAGTAATCACCCTTTCCATTATCTTTATTCTGTGACTTGGAAGTAGAATCTCAAAGACATGGCCAAGTGTCAAAACCTTCTGCTTACACCATATCTTATAGCAACAGAAGCTAATCATGGCAAGCAAGCAGATTTGCTGACCTGGATTGCATTGCAATGAAAATACAAGGAAAATGAATTTAGTAAACCTCCTGAAGTTCCTCCTTTATTATGCTAATCAATGTAATAGCTAGGGCTATAGAAATACAGTCGATAAAAATCTGTAATTAAAGTCTGAGCTTTGAAATAGTAGCCAATCGCAGACAGAAGCAGGCAAAAGGAAATAGCCATAGAGACAGGGTTGGCATAGGACCCAGACTTGTAAAGTACACTGCAGAGGATCAAAAGGTAAGCTAAAGAGGACTCCCAATGAGACTAAACCAAAGATGAATCTTGGAGAAGTTTCGGAATAATTTTAAGGTGACTGCAGCCCACACTTGAAAGTACTTCATCATTAACTTGATGCATATTTATTGAAAGAGCTCGTAAGCACTTTTATATTTAATGTTTTATTCCTCTATGGATTTATTTCCCTGCTTCTCTTTGTTGTTGATGCATGCCATGTTCATATACCTGATTGGAGAAGCACCGGAGATTGCTCAGCCTGTCAGGTGGGATCAAATTCATACTTCATGCCTACAGGGCCGAATCTCAACCTCCGAGCTATCCCCAGAGGCCCTGGGAAGGAGTTTAAATGTTTCTTCCCACCTTGCTGCCCACTCAGCTCACCTGACACAATTTACAAATTTATTTTTCCCTTTAAATCTGACATCACCATATATTTTCTTTCTATCTAGTTCATTCTTTTTTTTTTTTTCCTGAGGTGTCAGGAAATTGTACTTCAGAAAAATAAATAATCAAATGCAGTGGCTAAGAGAATAGAGTTGAGAGTCTCAGGGCCCAGTGTGAATCCTAGCTCCCGTTATTGGTTAGGTGACCTTGGGTAAACTGCTTCACCTCTCACTTTCCTGATTTATGAGATGGGGAGAATAATGGCACCCTCTGACCTTCTGGGAATATTGTGGAAATTAAATAAATTGATGTGAGTAAAGCATTTTTTTTTAAAAAAGGGAGAATTTCTGACATATTAAGCAGTTGGTACATAAGAGGAAGCTATTATTACATGAACTTCACTGTTAAAATGTTTTTAGCGGTTGGAGTGATATAGAACAGGGAGTAGGGCGCTTGCCTTGCATGCAGCCAACTTGGATTCAATCCCCAGCATCCCATAAAATCCACCAAGTGCCCTGCCAGAAATGATACCTGAATGCAGAGCCGGGAATAATCCCTGAGAACTGCTGGGTGTGTCCCGCCCCCCACCAATTTTATGGTTTATATATTCTGTGGTTCCTCCTGAATTATCTGTGGAACATTGATTTTAAGTCAAAATCTGAGACTCAATTCCATCATATTCCCCTTTAAAAAGAAAAATCTTATATTCCCATAATTGCTACTTTAAAATAAGATAAACAATATATCCTACCTATGTACATGATTTCAAAATAATTCCTAATTTTTAAGTGTATAAAAATTATTTTAAAATATATAACTACATAAATTCTTGGTCAATTCCATATTCTAAAAGCTTAGGAGCTTGCCCTGGATAAGAAAATATGATTATTTCATCAGGTGTGTGTATTTGTGAGTAGCCTTGCCAAAATGCACAGATATATAGGTGTGCTACATTGGTGACTCAAATACTTAGAATGGCAATGTTACTAATAATTTCTGAAATGAAAAGATCCAAAACAAAAAGAGTCCTGTCTTTCTTCAATGCCCTTAGTAATGTGTTTGTAAAAAATTCAATATATAGCAAAAATCACCAATGATTACTTTTGTGACTACAGGGAAAATGGAACTGAGTTTCAGTTTAGGAGAATGTTACCCTCAACTATTTACTTGAAGGTTACATTCCTTTTATTGGGTGGTGGGGGGAATGTTTTATCCTGGCTCTGCACTCAGGAATTACTCCTATCATTGCTTGTGGCAGCATATGAGGTTTCAGGGATTGAACCCAGGTCAGGTGCCTGCAAAGCAAATGCCTTACCCTCTCTATTATCTCTCCAGTCCTGAGGGTAATGTTCTACAGCAATAAAAATGAAATTCTTCACTGTGAAGGTCTGTGCTGCATATCTCAGTGTTACCAGTGAAGTGTCCAGGGAGAGAAAAAGGCAACGATTATAGTGAGAAGAGGTGGCTGGAACACAGAATTACCTCATTCCTGGTCAGTTTTGGTGTGTGTGGGGAGGGGGGAGGGGGTGGTGGTTGTGGTTGAGGGTGCCTAAGGAGAGGTTTGGATGAGTAAAATCTATACAAATTCCCGCATGGCATGGGCGCAAAATTTCGCCTGCCTCACTAGCAACCGTTAGCTCTCACCGTGTTTTCAAGACTAATTTTCAAGACCCATTTTCAAGATCCATTTGATCTGCGTAGCCTGGAAGCTAATTCACACCACACAAATTATTAGGGAGCCATAGTTCTCAGGCTAAAGTGAGATTGTGCTCTTCACAGCAAAAAAGAAGTCACCTGTAACCTCAACTTGGGTCCTTGTTTTTCATCAGAGAAAATACCTTAAGGATAAGACAAACAGCAAAATGAAAGAGTCTTATTAAGAGTTGAGAAACGTTCAAGGTAGAATATAGGCTTCTCCAGAAAAGTCATAAAGTGAAAAAGTGAACATATCCAAGATAGGGGTATAGGTGTCTTCAAAGTGAAGGATCCTGAGTTTATTTGGGGAGCTGGTTACATAAAGTCTTTTCCAAGCGGTATCAACTTGGGCCAAAGTCATAGCTAAAGAGTTGCCATGAAAACGACTTTTAGCTCTGGTTCTGTCTTCATTTTCTCAGTCTCATCAAGGCATCATCCAGTTTGTTAAACATCCCCAAAGAAAATGTGACCTTTGTCCTGAGCCTAGCAGCCGGGTGTCTCCTTTTCAGATTATATCTTGCATCTCCAAACACTTTTTGGCTTTATTGCTGTCTAAATTGTACTGCCAAAGGACCCCCTTCCTGCCTGCATCAGGACATCTTATCTACTCAATCCTTACCTGCTGAGTCCATTTCACAACTAAAACTGTTCAACATTGTTCAACTAATTTCCACCTAAGCATTTATCTCTCCTGTCCAGAGCAATAAACTTGGTCTTTGGCCCCCACTTGGTATAAACTGTCTGGCCACATTACCTCTAGAAGCATCCACAATTTATTTTATAGGTTATTATTACTCAGCAGCAATGTGAAGTGCGTGCTGTGCCTGGGATTGAACTCAGAGCCTCACATTTATTAGGCATACTTCTCACGTTTGTTCTATCTTCCAAACACTAAAGAAGGAATCGTGAAAAACTCTGCAGCACACTGTAGCACTGTCCTCCCATTGTACATAGATTATCTCGAGTGGGCACCAGTAACGTCTCCGTTGTGAGACTTGTTGTTACTGCTTTTGGCATATCGAATATGTCATGGATAGCTTGCCAGTCGCTCTGAGAGGGGTGGAGGAATTGAACCCAGGTCAGCTGCATGCAAGGCAAATGCTCTACACACTATGCTATCACTCCAGCCCTTGCAAATCTCTACCAAAAAAAAAAAAATGGCAGACTTAAAAAAAATACAAAAACAAAGGGGCTGGAGTACAGTGGGAAGGCTGACCTGGGTTCAATCCCTGGCATCCCATATGGTCCCCTGAGCACTGCCAGGAGTAATTCCTGACTACAGAGTCAGAAGTATTCCTGAGCATCGCTGGATATGACCTCACAATCACGATCATCTTGTTGTTCGTTGATTACCTTGAGCAAGCACCAGTAACGTCTCCTTCGTCCTAGCCCTGAGATTTTAAAGTGGCATATTTAAGGTCCTTTCAGGGTTAGGAGAATGAGACCCATCATTGTTACTGGTATTTGGCATATTGGGTGTGCCACGAGGAGTTTGCGAGACTCTGCCGTGTGGGCAGGTTGCATTCGGTAGCCTGCCAGGTTGTCCAAAGTAAGAATGAGATAAGATGTCCCTTCCGGGAGCTGGGTTTTATAGTCTCTGGGTCTTGGCTGTTGATGGGATTACATGGCGCCAGGGGGTCAGTTGGTGGGTGTGACCCCCACCTACTGGAAGATGGAAGACCTGGGTGGAGGATGCTCAGCCCTGATTCGAGCACACTTGGAGATCTCAGCCCCAGGACCCGCATGCCTGTGTTCCTCTGCCGGTACCTTCATGCGCATGGAGAGTGGTCTCAGCATGGTTGTGGCTGGTTCTGGAGGTCTTCGTCTGCTGGAGCTCTGGTCGGGGCGGGGAGGGAAACTCAACCCGCCCCCTCCAAGGGGCCCTGGCGAGGACAACCAGGCGCGGAGGCAGGATGTGACCCCCCAAAAAATTAAAAAAAAATTGGACTGTGGTCTTTCCTTAGATACCTAAATTGGGGAGGAAAGCCCAGAGGCCACTCTTGGTAGTACTTATTAGCCTGTTGGTCCTGCTGGTGGCAGATGGACTCCCCCAGTAGAGATGTAGGGATCCCTGGCTGGCTTCCATGAAGTGGGGAGATGAGAGACAGCAGTCTTGAGAAGGAAATCTACAGCTTCCCTCTCTACCCTACCCATCTTGGTCACCTGGAGAAGGAAGTGGGAACTCTAGGATGGATGAGAACTTGCTCACATCCTGCAAGCTTCACAAAGCTTTGAGCTGTGCCGGAAGGTCACTTGTTCCGCAAGGTGTCGAAGTGGTGGATGCAGGCTGGAGTGACAAATTGCTCCTTGCAGGAAAAGAAAGTCAACTTTAAATCTTACCCAGACCCTTTGGTTCCTTCACCTTTCGCTCACAGAAAACAAATTTATTGGGGGAAATAAAGGGAAGGAAGGAGAGAGGTAGATTTAAATACATCAATGAAAGAGAACAAGGAATTGCTCTAGAATGAAGAAAAAGCTCAAAGCAGGCATTTAGGGAAGGTTAAGTATGTCTATCTTCTGTAATGGCCTTCGTTCCAAATTCTTTACATAAGTAGGAGTTAATGGGAGTTTTTCAGGGGAAGAAAAGAACTTCTGGTGGTCCATTATTGAGTTCCCACCAGAGCCTTTGTCTGTGCATTTCTGCTGCCTCTCCTTTCAGGGAAGCATCTGGTGCCTGGGCCTAGAATTCTCTATCTCATTGGTTTTCCAGGCTCCTGAGATGGATCTTTGGTATCTGAGGCCTCCATGCCATTGGGCGGGGTTAGGTTTCAGACACTGTTTTCCTCAACATACATTACCAGGGTTCCCCTATTTTCCTACCTGCAATATTTAGGATGGGCCTAAAGATTCAGTCTTCAGCCCAACAATAAAGTGCTTGAGCCCAGCAATCTGCAAAGAACATCACACAATTACACTTGACAGGGTTGGGTGGGGTGGGGGTAGCGGTAGGTACTTGTGCAGTCATTAGGACTTGAACCCAGGGATTTTCAAATGTTGGGAATGTGCTCCATCATTCAGACCAGTAACTCCAGCCTGCAGATATATTAAAAGCAGGATTAAATTTAGGAACAACAGGTTTGAGTGGCAAAATAATAGAATTCTGGATGTGTAAGACCTCTTCTTTAAATAGCTATATTAGTGATATAAAGTTCCCAGGAGAGAAGGGACTAATCCTTAGAAGGGGGCAAGAACGCACTTCTGTGGAAGACAGGGAAATGGAGCACTTTCTCATGAGACCAGTGGCCCAAGTGGAGGAGAAGTAGAGGAAAGGAAAAGCCAAGGAGAAAGCGGTTTTTAACTGACAAACTTAAGCTGCTTTCATATTTATTTTTAAGGCCAGCTCTGCCTGTTTGCAATGCAAACAGCAAACAATACCCAATTAAATTTCTTTTTTTCTCCATGGAGACTGACTCTGACATGGAGAGTGATTGTGACAAGGCCATGGAACAGACGAAGTATTTGTTGTGCAAAATCTGTTTTGACTAGACCAACAAGTCTGATTCTAAAGGCCATCTGCTGGGAGATAGAGCTTTGTTGCACAGAATCCTTGCTTAACCTGCATCTATGAAAAAAGAGGTTGCTAAGTAAATTAATAGAGTAAATAAAGAGAATGTTATGCTGGTTGAGAGTGAAGGCCTTCAGCAGGGGAAACATTTGCATTCAAACAATGGCTGCACTAATTATAAATATGTTATCACTTAAAGAGCTTCACAGCTTGCCATCTTATGACAGTGATTTCATTACTTTGTACTGGAATGCTTTGAAACCTACTTTCTTAAAGAAAAATTCTCTTCCTCAAATTTTATCTAAAGTCAAAAGGCCTATTTTTCTCTCCTGCTCAGGCACAAAGGAAATCACTGCATACCCATCTGGGCTCTTCAGAGACAGGGAAAATAATCAAATAAGCGTCAAACAGATTGGTGAGGGAAAATATAACTGAAAAGCAGTTTAGTAATAACAAAATATATATATACACTTTTATACATATACATATGTATATATATCACTGTATCACTGTCATTCCGTTGTTCATTGATTTCCTCGAGCAAGCACCAATAATATCTCCATTCATCCTAGCCCTGAAATTTTAGCAAGTGCTACATTGGAGTCTCCTTCAGGGTCAGGGGAATGAGACCCATCATTGTTACTGGATTTTGGCATATCAAATACACCATGGGGAGCTTGCCAGACTCTGCCATGTGGGCAGGATACACTCGATAACCTGTCGGGTTCTCCAAGAGTGAGAACTAGACAATAAGAGTTCGCGTGGCTGCAAATGCGGTCACACACTTCCGGGAGCTGGGTTTTATAGTCTCTGGGTCTTGGCCATTGATGGGATAACATGGCACCGAGAGAGCAGTTGGTGGGTGTAACGCCTAGCTACTGGAAGGTGGGGAGTCTGGGTGGAGGAAGCCCAGTCCCGATCCGAGCAGGCTTGAAGATCTCAGCCCCGGGTCCCGTACACCTAGGTTCTTCTGCCGGTTCCTTCAGGCGTGAGGCTTGTCTGAACGTGTGGATGATGGTCTTAAGCATGGCTGTGGTTGGTTCCAGATGTCTTCAGCTGCTGGGGCTCTGATCAGGGCAAGGAGGAAAACTCAACCCGCCCTCCTCCAAGGGGCCACAGTGAGGAGACATATATATATATTTTTTACTTGATATATATATATATATATATATATGACATCCAGAAACATTGAGTTACTCAATACATGGTTTCAGACACCATATTTAAATTGGTCAACTAAAAGAGAGGACGATGGAAAGGTGAAAAGGAGCATCTATTTGGGAAGCTAAAGAATACTTTCTGATACTGACAGAGAGACCCCTTTAAGGGAGACTTCCTTAGGAAGTAACCAGTCAAAAACCTTTAGAGCCTAATCTGGAGATCAGGTTCTTTTGACTCTCACAGAAAAGAATTTGTTGCTGGCAGAGAGGTGTAAGGAAGCCCTGGTATTGTATATTGGGGAAAAAAGCTGTCTGGAACTAAACCAGCTCAAAGGTTTGAAGGTCTTTGAAGAGAGCAAGTAAAACCATTGAGATGAATTCCAGGCCCAGAGAAGGGCTAGAACAAAGGCTGATCTATGAAAATCAGAAGATTATCATCAGTTACAAACTCTCTCTCCTGGCAACCATGATGGTAATGCTCTTTGGGGCAATTTGGGAAAACTGAATATAAACTAACTTGACAGAATAAAAGTTGTCTGAGGAGCAAGGACAACCCAATGTTATCCACCAAGGACTGACTTTTTTCTGCAAAGAGAAATTCCTTGCTCCAGCTTCAGTTCCATTGCTCCCTAAAATGTCAGGTGACTGGGATCTCCCATGGTGCGCAAAACAAGTTGATTCAGATGTGAGTAAATGACCACCTTGTGGAACTGGTGAGACATATTATCTGTACCATTCAGAGACTCATCTCAGTCTCTCATCAGCCCTAAACTTTCCCAGGTAATTCCCCTGGTGTACTAAGTGGTAGATTCCCTTTTTGGTTCTTTCACATAAGTCACTGGGGAATCTTACTGCCTCTCCCACTCATGAAAATTCAAGTTTCAGTTATAGAAGCAAAGAATAGAGAAAGTTTCATCAGAGAATAGGATACAATTAAGAATCAGGGTACAGGTATAACAGAGAGTATCACTGTGTCTAAGTGAGAGAGTTAAAGAAAGATTACACACTCAGGGTCAGAGTAAGGCAAAATTTGTATATAGAATAGTACCATTTGATGTGAATTTCTAGGTTTTATATATAGGGCAAACTAAAGAGTGAGCTATTTATGATATTTTGAGGAAGAGAAAGATCTTAAGCATAGTGATTTTGGAGAATCAAGTTACTGGCAGATTCAAACCATATTTGGTTGTCTCCAGGGATTGCCGTGGCAATAGTAAGCTGTCAAGGTGTGGATAGGTAAGGTTTTATTATGTCTATGTGTTATAGTTAGTGTATAAAGAAGGTATAAGTGATCCAAATGATCTCTGGTCACTTGTCGTCCATCTTGAAATTTTTTGCCTCCAGTTATTCTTAGTTTCTAATGGATCTCAGATCTGATCTCACCCTTTGAGGTACTTAACAAATGAATTCTTTTAACTTTCCCAGTACTTGATGTGGATATATGAGACATGATTAAAAAAGAAACTGATCAAAGATGAGATGAATATGATATGAGCATGTTAAAGGACAGGGTACAGTAGTCACTGGTATACATACACAAATGTTTGCTTAAGGGAATAACATGATTTGCTGTGGGTGACCAGTTTTAATGTGAATAAGAAAGTTGGGGCTAATAGTTTTGGAGAAGACAAGAGTGATTGGGGTGTCAGTTCTGTTGCGGATATACTGAGCTGGCAGTTGGTGCTGAGGATTGGAGAGGTTGGGGCGGTTCAGTGAACAATTCTTCTGTGGGAAGGCATTTCTGCTGGAGGTGAGAGAGATTGGGCTTATTTACTCAAAAGCATGTTGCCTTTTTAAAACAAATTGAATTAACATGAGATTACAGTTACAATGGGCTGGAAGGCATTTGCCTTGCAAGCAGCCGGCCCAGCCCAGCTTGGTTCGATTCTTCACTCCTCTTGGAGAGCCTGGCAAGCTACCGAGATATCCGCACAGCAAAGCCTGATAAGCTCCCCATGGCGTATTCAATATGCCAAACACAGTAACAACAAGTCTCCCAATGGAGACCTTACTGGGCCTGCTCGAGCAAATGAATGAACAACGGGAGGACAGTGCTACAGTGCTACAACAGTTACAAAGTTGTTTCTGATTGAGTTTCAGACATACAATAGTCCAACACCCTGTTTCTTGACCAGTGTACAATTCCCTCTACCAAGATTCCCAGTTTCCCTCTCATCACCCACCCCCATGCCCATCTCTACGGTGGACTCTTTTCTTCTCTCTCTTCATCCTTCTATATCTTTTCACTTTTCCCCCCTTTTAGGTAGTGTGGTTTGTAATACTGTTAACCAAAAGGGTATCATGCATATCACTTAGCCTCATTTCTGCCTCTTTCAGCAGATCAAGGCTTCCCTGCTCTGGGTTCCACTTTCCTGTCACTGTCACTACTGTGGAAGCTTTGTAATAGCATTGAAAATAACTATCCCACGGTGATTTAATAAAATTAAAAAAAAAGAAAGATAGGTGTTACATAGGGCTGGAGTGATAGCCTAGCAGTAGGGCATTTGCCCTGCATGTGGCCAACCCGACTAACCCAGGTTCAATTCCTCCGCCCCTCTAGGAGAGCCTGGCAAGCTACCGAGAGTATCTCGCCTGCACGGCAAAGCCTGGCAAGCTCCCCACGGCGTATTCAATATGCCAAACACAGTAACAACAAGTCTTACAATGGAGACGTTACTGGGCCCCGCTCGAGCAAATCGATGAACACGGGAGGACAGTGCTACAGGTGTTGCATAAAATCAATGCTTCTGCTCTCTGGAAAGAAAGATGGCAGCCGCTTGGGAGCCTTGTGGAAAGCCAGGTATGAGCCAGTGGTGATGGGGCAACTAAAACCTCATGGGAAGGGGGGGAGTTCCCGGTTCGTCCTTCACGCCCTACCGAGGTCACCAGTTGTCCCCCAAGAGCGGCTTTCTGGCATGGCCATGGCTCTAGAGCACAGAAACCAACCTCTTAATTATCTGACTCTTAGTAGAAATACTTCCAGGGTTAATAAGTAAAATAGCAGAAATTCAAAACTGTGCGGCCACTATTGTGGCCGCACAACATTATTTAACTCTTGAACCCAGCTGTGGAAAGCAAATCATTTCACAATGCTTTTACAGTATGTCTGATTTGGGGCGGGGTAAACTCTAAATAATAATGGTGCATCTTTTATCGAAACAATGAATCTAGTCAAAGTAGACAGAGTGTTATTGGGAGGGGTGGGGGGTGGGGGGTTATTGGGGTTCTTCGTGGTGAGAAATAAGTATTGGTAAAGGGAAATGTGTTTGATATTTGCATGACCGAGACCTAAACCTGAAAGCTTTGTAACTTTTCCCACAGTGATTCAATAAATAAATAAATTATAAAAAAAAGAAAAATAATCAATGCTTCTGTCTCTTCCTGCTCATTTGGTAGACTATTTCTACTTGGATCTAGAGCTAGCACATACCTCCATTAGCAAAGCTTTCCTTGGGTAAAGGTGTTTGGCTCCAGATGGATAGTGGACAATTTGGAATCTAAAGGACATAATATAACCTTGGGCAAAGGATACAGAATCAGGAGCCAAATGTTTCTGCTAATGTCTTTCCCTTATTCTCTCGTCTGCTCTCTCTGACTTCATCCTCTATCTCTCCGTTTTTGCCTCTATATCTGTCTGCTCTACTTCTGCCACTCTCTCTCACACTCATGTGTACATAAACATCATCACCACAGCTATGCAGCTTATATACATTATGAAAAAAATTCTCCTAGCCTTAACACAGAGATATTACATGCTCATCTCTACCGTATCTTCTTGGCAGTAGTAGAAACGCTAGACATTACTATTTTCCTCTTAAAGAAATGCTATGAGTGTGTCAAAAGTGAAGATGATACCCTCTTTGACCTTTACTAGCTTCTATCTGTCTGGGACAACGCCTTCCTGCAAGTTGAGAACTAGGCAGAAGACAACTTCTCTACCTATTAAATTCGATTTCCCCGTTGTGAATTTTCCTGGGAAACATCTATACTGGAAGAAGTCATTTGGAAGCTAAAATTTAATGACAACTTTTTCCATCTCTCTTGGCTACTGAGAAACCAGACTCTGGGCTCTATTAGGGGATCCTGTAAGTCTACGATACCTTCTCCTCTCATTAGATAATGCCTGGAAGCTGGACCCTATGATTCTATTGGATGTTTGCTTATTTTCTCTCCTTACTTTGCTGTCAAAGAGTACTCCTACAGTTGTTTTCATTATACTTAAAAAAATCTGGGGCTTGAGTGATAGCACAGCAGGTAGGGCGTTTACCTTGCACAGGGCCAACCCAGGTTCAATTCCCAGCATTCCATATGGCCCCCGGAACACCGCCAGGAGTAATTCCTGAGTGCATGAGCCAGGAATAACCCTTGTGCATTGCTGGGTGTGACCCAAAAAGCAATTAAATAAATAAATATTTTTTAAAAAATTTGTCTTCTTAAGTTTTTTTTTTATCTCTCTTTGGGAAAATTTGGTTTTATCTATTTTTTTTTCTCCATGGTTCTATTGAACTTCTTCAGATACAGAGCAGCCTGCAGCCTGCCTCATCTAAAGTCATTTTTTTTTTTTCACAGTTCTGCTGCACAAATGTTGGTGGAGCTCGTCACTATTAAGCTTGGGCTTTTGTTGAGGTGATTAAGCTTCTTTATTGGTTTATCTGTCATGACAGCAGAATAATTTGAATCACATCCTTGTCTCTGTAGAGTTCATTGCTTCCACCCTTCTATCTGCAGTATGGCTTATGAGATTTTCCTTTTTTATTCTTGTGGCACCTTAAAGAGACGTCCTTGGAAACTTTTGTATTTTGTGCACCTGTACTTATTTCCACGTGGGGTGCCCTTCTTTACTCCGACATTATAAACATCCAGTGTTCTACTTACTATCATGCTGGATCTAGCTAATGCTCATAATGACTCTAGATGCATTGTTTAATTTCTGATTAGGTAATAAAATATTTGGAAATATTTGGAAATAAAACTTAAGAAATCGTGGCTATTAACTGAGTGGCTGCTTTCATTTTAATTTTCTTTGACTATTCCCATGGGGAAATTACCCCTTTTAAAATCTTTTTTTAAAAAGATCTTGCCTACTAATTATTTCAATTATTCCCATGTCCTTTAATCTCTTATTTAACTTACATGTAAACCATACTTTTATGGGATTTTAAAAAATTTTTAATTTTTTTTTTATAGTCTCTGGGTCTTGGCCATTGATGGGATTACATGGCACGGGGTGGGGGGGGGCAGTTGGTGGGTGTGACCCCTGCCTACTGGAAGATGGAGGATCTGATGGAGGATGCTCAGCCCCGATCTGAGTAGGCTTGGAGATCTCAGCCTCGGGACCCACATGCCTTTGTTCCTCTGCCGGTACCTTCATGCTTGTGGAGAGTGGTCTCAGCATGGTTGTGGCTGGTTCTGGAGGTTTTTGGCTGCCGGAGCTCTATTCGGGGAGGGGAGGGAAACTCAACCCGCCCCCCTCCAAGGGGCCCCGGCGAGGACAGCCAGGCATGGGCGCAGGAGACTCTCTGCGCTGTTCTCTTCTGGGAGCAACCTGGCAGGCTACTGAATGTAACCTGCCCACACGGCAGTGTCTGGCAAACTCCCAGTGATGTACTCAATATGCCAAATACCAGTAACAATGATGGGTCTCATTCTCCTAGCCCTGAAAAAGCCTTGAATGCGGCACTTTTTAGAATCTCAGGGCTAGGGCGAAGAAGACGTTACTGGTGCCTGCTCAAGGCAATTGACGAACAACAGGATGATCGTGATCGTGATCGAATTTTTTTTTATTTTATAAAGTAGTTCACAATATTTGATTGCATTTAATATTCGAACACCAATCTTACCACCACCATTACACCTTCCAACCACGATATTTCAGATGCTTCCATCCAAATCCCCAACCCCTGCCCTGAAGCAGAATGATGATAATTTATTTTGTATTTTTTTTTATGAAAAATGGCTGAAAATGCTCCAAAAAAGTTTCCTTGGAGAAAAGAGTGTGTAGATTGTTGTATTTCATCCAGGGGTCATTAAACCTTTCTATAAGAGATCACTTGCATGTTGTTACAGGTTGAGCTGTGTGTGTGTATATATATATATATATATATATATGTATATATATACATATACATATATATGGGGTGTATGTAAAAAAATAAAAAATATTTCCCTCTAAGACTGGTTGCCTCCTACTTTAAACCCCGTCAAATGTGGTGTGGTACTCTTGGAGTATGGGTGGTGTGAGTTATGAATTTGCTTCTGGGTGACATTAGGCCTGAGTCTGTGGAGAGTGTCAGTGAGCATGGCAGTGGTTGAGTTCTGGAGGTTTTTGGCTGCCAGGACTGGGTCCCTTGGGGTGGGGAAGAATCTACCAGTCCCCTGTCTTGGGTGCCCCAAATGATACAGCTTGGTGTGGGGTCAAGTAGTATGGTTATAGCATGTGTATAGTATTATGCTCCCTTCCGGGAGAGAAGGACAATTTGACTCCTTTTGGGATATTTATATATTTCATTTTTAAAGATAAAATATCACATACTTTAACATTTGTCTTTTTTCTGTTTATTTTCTGATTTTGTGTCAAAATAGTCTCTGATCAAAATAACATATTGATAAGATATATTAATAGACCCCTTCTCATGCTTTAAACAAAGTCAATGTCCTTAATATTTGTGGATGAAATTCACTCAGAACATTTTTCAAAGTAACTTTTAATCTCTAGCATTTATTGCAGATGAAAGCCACAAAGTTCATACATAAGGCTTCCATATTTATAAAGCTGCCTTGCAGGAAGGAGAAGACTTAGTAGCAGTGGCTGGGCTGGGGGTCATCCAGTTTCTTATCATAAAAATAGACTGACTTTCTTTGGTATGTTAAGTTAGTTGACACCACCTCCAGGATTTGCTTTGTTTTCAGCAGGGGAGAAATGGCCATGATGATGCTTAGCTAAGAAAGATAATCCATTTAAATACTCAGCATAGATATGGCAAAGTAGACCAAGCATTGTAAATTACCATTCCTTCAAACAATTTATTTTAGAATATTTGATGGCAATATTGAATAAAGATCACAGTATTTTTGTAGTAAGAGTTCTAGTGTTTGAAAGGAGGTTTTATCTTTTGTCAAGGAGAGAAAGATACAAACTCTCCCTGATTAAAGTTACGGTGACTATCATTAGAATAAATACTGTGAAGTTCCTGAAGATATAACATGAAACTCTGTTATTTTAAGTAGGAACTGATTTCTTATTATCTGTTAGATATTGGGAACATGATGGTGAACAGAAGCCATAGCGCCATCTTATTTATTTTATGTCAAGGAGTTAGTGTAAAATTATAAAATAAAGGCAAATAACTTTTTTACCTTAAAAGTGATACAGTAAGTTGTTTGTATCCAATTTCAGGAGCCTTACTTTATTATCTTTTTATTTACTAAATATATTGGACTGGAGTGTAGCACAGCTGGTAGGTTGTTTGCCTTGCACATGGCCTACCTGGGTTCGATTCCTCCATACCTCTTGGAGAGCCCCTCAAGCTACCGAGAGTATCCTGTCTGCACAGCAGAGCCTGGTAAGCTCCCCGTGGCATTTTCAATATGCCAAAAACAGTAACAACTAAGAAAATGATGGCTTGAGGAACTGGTCGGGATGGGAGATGTGTGCAGAAAGTAGATAAAGGACCAAACATGATAAACTCTCAGTATCTGTATTGCAAACCATAATGCCCCAAAGGAGAGAGACAGTATGGGGAATCATGTGTGCCATGGAGGCAGGGGGGAGGGTGGGAAAGGGGGGGGTATACCCGGGATATTGGTGGTAGGGAATGTGCACTGGTGGAGGGACGGGTGTTTGATCATTGTGTGATTGTAACCCAAACATGAAAGCTTGTAACTATCTCACAGTGATTCAATAAAATTAAAAACAAAACAAAACAAAGAAGTAACAACAAGTCTTACAATGGAGACTTTACTGGTGCCCGCTCAAACAAATCAATGAACAACGGGACGACAGTGCTACAGTGCTATTAAAAAATATCTGCCAGCATAGAATAATTCTTCTCTCTTGAATTCTTATACTTATTTCCTGGATTTAATAACTTAACTAGGAGCTGAATGAAAATTAATTCAGAGAATTTTTCCATATTTATGGGACAGATCAGATAGGTGATTCTCCTCCCCCACCAACTCTCCATTTTGGATCTCTTAGGTTATTCAACAGTTGATGTTAACAGACGAGTATCTTCATCTCTGTGATTACACTTGTGTTCTATTTGGAGGATTCATGTAAATTCTACTGAAATAGACCTCCGTCGAATATGTGGAATACATTGGGACTGACTCAGGCAAGAAAAGACACCTAAATGTGTAATACCCAATGCAGATATAAATGCAAGTCTCCCTGTTAAAATTATTCAAGAATTTTAAGGAAATTCTCACAGAGCATTAAATATGCACAAAGTCCTATGGACTCCTCAGGTCACATAGCATTGAAACTGTTCCTCTTTCAGGTTTGAGCATCGTTAACTACTCTTTTATTTTTAATAGTTTATCTTTTTCTTGATTATATAGGTGTTTCCATTTAATGTATTCATATCACTAAGTTCTTAAACCCAGAACTTTGAGCTACTAAGCCACCTTAGAGTATAACAGTTCTTTGTTTTTGGATGCCAGGTGGTATGTGGGAGATCATGTGAGGCATTGGGGTCTGTTAAGGAAAGAAGTGGAGGATGGAGGGGCTGGAGTGATAGCACAGTGGGTAAGGCATTTTCCTTGCATGTGGCTGACCTGGGTTAAATTCTCAGCATCCCATATGGTCCCTTGACTTTCCTCCCCACCCAGAGCAGAGTCCTGGCAGCTGAAGACCTTCAGTTCCGACCATAGTTATGCTTACAACTACTCTCAACACGTTCGGACGAGCTTCACGCATGAAGGAACCGGCAGAGGAACCCAGGTGTGCAGGACCCGGGGCTGAGATCTCCAAGCATGCTCAGATTGGGACTGGGCCTCCTACACCCAGATTCCCCATCTTCCAGTATGTAGGTGTTACACCCACCAAATGCCACCGGCACAGTGTAATTCCATCCACGGCCAGAGGCAATAAAACTCAGCTCCCGGAAGCGCGCGGCCACATTTGCATCCGCGTGACATATTATTATCTCGTTCTTGCTTTGGACAACTTGGCAGGCTGCCAAATGTGGCCTGCCCACGCGTCTGGCAAACTCCCCATGGCGTATTCAGTATGCCAGAAACCAGTAACAATGATGTGTCTCATTCTCCTGACCCTGAGAGAGCCTCGAAAGTGGCACTTCGTAAAATCTCAGGGCTAGGATGAAGGAGACGTTATTGGTGCCTGCTAGGGGAAATCGATGAACAACAGGATGACGGTGATAGTGACAGTGATACAGATGTGAAAGGTTGTCATGTATATCTCTTTTCTTGTGTTCAACACTCAGTTCTTGCCGAGTGATCATTTCCAAATAATAATGTAATGATGACCCATACAGGTCTAACAAATGTTCCTCTAGCATCAACATTTGAAACAGTCACCAAACCAGATTAGCTGTACCTGATTCTCATAGTCCCAGTCCTCTACCAGCACTTTCTGAGCAGCTCCTCCCACCAACGCCCCCACCCTTCCCAACCAGAGAAGAACATAGCCACTCTTCTGGAGTTCATGTTTCTCCTTTTCTTTTTTTTTACAGTGATTTTTTATTTCAGTGATTTTGATTTCTGTTTTGATTTTTATAATTTCCTTCCCCCTATTAACTTTAGGCTTTCCTTTTTTTTAAGTTGATTGAGATGTAAGACTGAGGGGATTTTGTTTGTTTGTTTTTTAACTTTTCTTATTTTTTTTATTAGTGAAACACCATGAGGTACAGTTGTAGACTTACAAATTTTTGTGCTTGGATTTCGATTATACAATGATCAAATACCCATCCCTCCAGCAGTGCCCATTTCCCACCACCACGGATCCCAGTATCCCTCCCACACCCATTTCCCCACCCCACCCTCCCTCTGTGGCAGGGCATTCCCTTTTGTTCTCTCTCTCTCCTTTTGGGTGTTGTGGTCTGCAAAAGAGGCATTGAGTGGCAATCATGTTTGGTCCATAGTCTACTTTCAACATGCATCTCCCCTCCTGGGAGGATCCTCCAAACACCCTTTATTTGGTGCTCCCTTCTCTATCTGAGCTGCCCTTTTTCCTAGAATGCCCGGCTGGCCTCTAAGTCATGGAGTAATCCTCCTGGTACTGCCATGGAGTAATCCTCCTGGTACTGATCTCTGCTATTCTTGGGTATTAATCCCTATTTTGTTACTTTATGTCCCCCAGATGAATGTGATCTTTTTATGTCTATCCCTCTCTTTCTGACTCATTTCCCTTAGCATGATACTTTGTTTCTCCTTTTCTTACTCCTCCTCTGCTGGATAGGTTTGGGTACTGCTGCTCCTCCTGCCAGTATTTCCCCATGGTCATTTACACCAGGAACACTACCTCCAACCTCAGTCTCCACTCTTATGATCACTGCAGACATCTGTGCAGTAATAGTAACTATCTCTATACCAAGGATTCCTGGGTTTCACTATTCTAGGACCTGGATTTTGGTATCTGGGCTTGATGTGCTACGAATACTGCTGTGCTCATTTGTGATGGACAGAGGCACAGATTTCTCCTAACTGAGCCCGAACTCTTGTTTGTTTCACTCTCTCAGGCAATTGAGAGCTAGTAGGATTTGAGAAGTGCTAGGACCATTTACTACTCCCTTTCAAAAATCCGTTATTGTTTTCAGGATTCTTGCCATGTCACTGATCAGAGAGAAGGATTCTGCTTTATCTCCCTTCTATTGCCCCTGCAATTGGAAATTCTCCCTCAGTCTCTGAGATTTTTCTTTAATTCCTTGAGGTCACTTATCCCAGAACCTCAACACCGAAGTGGGGATGACTACATAGATGGTACTAATGATAGAAATTGCAGTGATTTCTGCATGGGCAGATTTTGACATTTTGGTCTTTGGGCATTTTCTTCCAGGGAAATTTAAGCTAGCCATGGGCTAAATTAACTCTGCAGGGGAGCTGTGATACTAACCTTAAAGATGGTTCTGAATGCATTGGAACAATGCTGTTATCTTATTTTCAAGACAATTTAGAACTTTTGTGCGCTGAAACCCATGGTTGCTGACTATGGCCAATTATGCTAAGTGCTTCAGATCACACGGAGAGAAGGGATAATTGTGGAACTTTACTAGGGACAGATCTATAATTCAATTTCCCAGGATTGTGCTGGAGAACATCCAGGTAGTTTTGAATATTCTTCTAAAACTTTCTGGGAGAAGGTCATAATCATTGAACCTTTTATTATGTTGACCTACTTCTAGGATAAACTTGAACAAATTGATTTTCCTCTCTTCAAAGCATAGGTGCAAAGTCTTTTCCTCATGTTTTTAAATAGTCAGCTCTCTTGGAATTACATAACACTTATCTCACTTTATTTTATCCTTATTGTGTATCTTCCCCAGCTCAATGAAAGCTGCATGAAGGCATGCGCTGTGCGGGTCTGTTATTCCCTCTGGCACCCCTCACCCTCAGTAGAGTCCCTGATCTACAGGTGAAAATTGAGTAAGTGCTTTCACTTGCTATGGTCATGTCGCAGAGTCTTGCACCCAGACGCGATGAAGTTAGTCATAGGACTAGAGGGACAGATCCTCCTTATTAACCTGGGGCAGCAGAAAACTCTTTGGCATGAACACAGTTCGAGGAAAGAGAACACCAAGACATAAACTGTCCCCAAATGACAATGCATTAACGAGTTCAGGGAGGGAGGGTTTTGTTGATGGGGATTACTTTTCAGGTAGCACTCAGCTGAGCACTGGGGTGAGAAAGCACCAAATAGACCTGAGCAAACACTCGAGGAATTATAAATGAAACGTCCGTTGTATCGATGCCAAGAGATTTTACAGTGACAGTACATAGTGTTGGAGTCACTGTGGGGATGGCAGATGGCACTTCTGTGACACAGCCTGATTAGCACGTTCACACTGTCAGCACCTGAGTGGGCAGCTGCTGCTCGGGTGTCAAGGGTGCCAGCAGGAGTAGCTCTGCCTTTGGTGCGCAGAGTAGCAGAGGTGCTCACAAGATCACAAATCTGGGACAGGCTGCAGGATTCAGGATAGGAAATAGAGGAAGTCACAGGGACGCCCCACTTCTGCCATGAAGGACAGGTTCCATAGCCGTGGGATTGCTTGGAAGGGTTGGCTGAGAATTTGAGGAGCCTTAGAAGAAAGAGAATTGTGATTTTCCATTTCTTCCCTCTCTTTCCCCCTAATACTCTTCATTACTCTCTCTTTCCTTTGGATTGATTGTCCTGGAAAATATGAATAAACAAAAAGAAACAAAGTGGGTAGGGCTGGAAGTAACTGCCCCTGGAATTTCAACTCTGGGAGCTTTGCATTCTGGGGCTGGGACCCACAGTGCCTTGAGACCAAGGTACCCGAGTTCCTCACTAGAGAAAAATATAACTAGTTATTGAAAAGAAACTTAAGTTCTCAGAGTAGGATTTTACAGCAGTACTAATGAGGTACTGCTGTCAAACTCCCTGCTGAGCTGGAGGGAAATAGAGCAGTTTTGTTCAGGGAGGTTCCAGATACCACAGAGAAAAGGACAGAGTCCTGGGACTCCACATTCTAAGCAGGAAAGTGTTTCTACTAATCATCTTTCAGAATCTTAATTTCCCAACTTCTTTTCTGCTCAAATGACTGGGTGCAGCTCATTTGCGCTCTGATATGTCACGACTCCATCCGTTGCTGCCACAGTATAGAACTGAGTGAGGCAAGGAGGCTTCCCTCCGGTCCCCGACACTGGCAGTTCTTTTAAAAACCCGAATGTGATCTGTTTACAACTTTTCATTTTGTATTCTCAGAGCCTACCGCTTAGCCTTATGCACATCCAATTTCTTTCTCATCGACTCGCATGGACTCAGCCTGCAGGGTGGGTTGACTTCTCCCACCAGTCTTTTTCCTGGGCATGTTCACTGGAAAAGCCTATAAATGCTCCCAGCCTGAGAAATTGGTCAGGTGTGCAATATTCACCCAGCTTGTCAAACCCTGTCAGAGTTAGCAAATAAGAAACTGTAGATACACTTAACTTTAAGTTAAGGCAAACAGCTGCACATTCCCTGACTCTGTCAGCTCTGAATATTTCCAGAAACAAAAAAGAGAAGAATTTATCTTGAGATTTGGCAGGGCAAGAAAGGAAACACACTGACTGGCTCCTGAAATTCCTCCCTCCTCCTATTCTTGGGGGAGTTAACATACTCTGCCTGCAAGTGATACATTTTTGAGAATGAATTACTTTCTGTTCTTGGAATAAGATTTCTCCTTTATGAATTTTTTTTTCTATCAGAGGATGAAACAAACAAGTTCTTCAAGGAACTCACGATTATTAATTATCACAGGTATATTTTAAGTTCCAAAAGTTTGTATATTGCCACTCAATTTTTTAAAAAATGGAATGCCTATGTTAGTACCTGTCCTTGCTAATGGGAAGACATCTGACGAGTACTTTGGCATTTATGGCCAAGACAAAAAGTGAAAATGTCTTCCATATCTGTTTTGTGATGCCTGTTTCCACGTAAGTTGATGGCAATTGCTTTTTGCTCTGTGTCCTTTTGCCTTACAAGAGCTTCCATAAACCTTCCAAGGTCAACTCTCGGACAGCAGAGCAAAGCTCCATATGGTTATGCATATTGAGACTTCATTCCCTGCTGAAGCTGGTTGCCTCTTCTTCAATCCCCAAATTTGTCTCCTCAGTGTGTATTCCTTTCAATCTGACAGCATGCAGAATTGCAAGGATGTGACAGGAGGTTCAGAAAGCTCAGAGAGAGTGAATGCTTTTTTTGGTCTATCAGTCATTGTCTTGCAATCCAAAGGTTTAAACTATGGTATGCTATGGCTACTTTTGGTATAATACCAAATGCTTCATGTTTCACTTGCCTGCAGATTTTGCAGTCTTATACAGAAAGAGGTGTGTGTGTGTGTGTGTGTGTGTGTGTGTGTGTGTGTACATGTCTAGTGTGATTTAGTTCTTAGAATTTTATAATGTTCTCCTCGTAGAAATGATAGGAATTTTTAATGTTACTAGTAATAGGGGAATAACATATTCCAGCTAATTAGAAAGATTGGCACTGCTAATCTTTGGCATTTTCAATAGCTATCAGGAACTGAAAACTAGAGTCATCTATGCTGCTCTTCAAACTGAACCCCAGCTCTAGAAGGGACCTTGAGTTGGATCAACTGAGATTAGAATGCACTTTTAAAATGTTAAAGTAACTCTGGCAATCTGATGCGACTGTCAAGGATAAGCAAAAACAAAAAGTATAAAATTAGCAGAAACAATGAAGTGCAGGGTAGTGTGTATCAACTCAGAGCTCTACAGTCCTGCCATATTGGGGAAATTGCACAACAATTTTCCTCAATAGCTAATGAGTTCTTGATGGCAGGAATATGGATATATTTCCAAGATCTGGAATTCCTCTAGGTAGAGAGTTTCTAAAACTAGTTTCTTATTTTCCCTCTAATTATGTGTTGGCCATATATGTGGGTGGAGAATGCTAGATTAGCCACTTAAAATTTTACAAATTAAATATGCTCAGAAAAATAAGACATTTATTTCTTGTTCCAGAATCATTAGACTGACCCTGACTGATGGGTTGCTTTCTCTGAAGAAGTATTAACTTGGGTCCAAGATCCCTTCTAAATCTGGGGTTCAGTTTGAAGAGCACCATAGATGACTCTAGTTTTCAGTTGCTGATAGCTAATGAAAATGCCAACAACACGTTCAGAGAAATTTTTATGTATGACTTTATCTTCTTACCATGGGTGTGAATATATTATCAGTTATTCTAATTTACTTCCCCTTTACAACCTCCAACAGGGCAATACTAAGTACAGAGTGTTTTATATTAAAAAACACTGGTAACCCACTCTGATCATTACACATACACATTATACATCATAATCCTTAGTAACAAAACTCAAATCAGTCAACCATATGGATGATGATTTGATACAGGTATGGGTCATTTCCCATTATATTTAATATTAGGTGACAGTTGATTTTGCATTTGTGCCTAATTAGTGGTCAATATTTCATCAATAGATTCCATATTCTGGGATTTAATACTATTCAGAATTTTTTGTCTTAGGACCAGAGCTGTGACTCTAGTGGTAGAGCACAAGACTTGTATATGTGAGGTACTGCGTTGAATCAGTGACACCCCTGGGTATAGTATAAAGCATTATTAGGAGTTTTTAATACTCTATACAAATTATGTTGTTTCTTCATACTCTATAAAATTATATTGTTGGGTAAAAGTTTCATGATTGTACTGGTAATGACTTTAGTTATTGAAATATTTTCTACATTGTTATTGCATATATATTAATGGAATGATATTTGTTGGTATGCAATTTTGATACATTTTATAAACCCAGATCTTGAATCTCACTGGTTGGTACTTATAAGACCTTGCAGAACTGCAAGTAAAACCCAGTAATGATTCCAGTAAGTAGAATATTTATTATGTACACTCCAAATATCTAGAGACAAGAAATGTCCTTTGAATCAATATCATACAACACCTATTTTCAGAAATAATTAATTTTTACAGCTTTAATTATCTCACAGAAACTTTAAAAGAAACCTGCCTAGAATAATTGATCTTTGAGAGAGAGAGCTGTAAGGAATAACTTAGACAGTCACACTATAAACGCTTTAGAATTTATTTATAGGTCATATCAGAATGCTATTTGCTTAAATAGTCTCACCATGTTCTTCCCTTTATTTGCATTTTTAAAAGAAAATGTTTGCCTTCCATCTTTAGCTTTCACAAACATCCTGGTATAAGAAGGAACTATTGTTGAAGTTCTTTGCCATAGATTTTGTAAATGTGTCCATTACAGTGCAATATTTACAGTATCATAAATATTCCCAAGGCAAAGGCTTCTTGGATACTGACGAACAGCTCCTTTTTTTCTTTCTGTGCAACTACAACTCTATTAAACGTGTTTTAATAAAATCTTTTAAGTTTTCGCATACTCATGCAGCTTTTTAAAAATCGTCCTCTTCGTTATTATTATTTTCTCTTTTTGCATTGTTACAGTTTTTCATTTAAAGTTGTTTTTTGATAAGTGAGATGTTGAGTATGGTAAATTTTTTGTTCTTACATTATTGTTGCTCATTAATTCACCTAATACTTTCTGCGTTGCCACTATATTCCAAGAATAGCATTTAGTTTGTGGCGGGGGGTGGGGGGCGGGCATTAGAGAATATAAGAAGAAGGCAGTTCTTGTGTCTTTAATATTTAAAGAGTTTTCAATCTTTACTTTCATTGTGTCTCAAAACATTCTGGAAGTATGTAAGTGTGAATCTGTACCTCATTTTTGCAGTTTATTGTGACTCCTCTTCCATTTCCAGCTCCTATCAAAAGTCTGACCAGTTAGATCTCAAAGGATCTCCAGAGTGTTTTGGCTTTGGGACTTTGGGGAAAATGAATATTTTCCCTTCTCTGTCTTTTCAGTATTTTCTTCAGAGTCTCCTGAAATCTCCCAACTAAGGTTGTTCTTTCCTCTGCTGCTGTGGCTTTCTGGTTGATGCTACCTCCTTTGCCAAATGTTGTGCCCCAAATCTTCCTGGAACAAATTTGCTCTGCAACATGGGTGGAGTCTCTTTTTGTCTCATTTTTACATTATTATAGTTGCTTCTTTACTTTCCAAATGTTGCACATAGATTTCTCTGAAAAAACTATCTTGTTTGTTTTGCTGCTTTCCAGGATTCTGACTTGAATACTTGCTTTTGGCTATCCAAATACCCCAGAAAATTAGTTGATCCTAGATTTATATTTTATGCTGATGTATTCACTAGTATTATCTGCGTCAAATGAATGTAAGCAGATGTGGGATTTCTGAACTTTTTCTTTGTTTTAGTCTAAAAGTTGTTTCTATTGGCTTTAGTCCTATTGGTCAGTACTTGAAATAGTCTATATGATGACTATCAATCATTGATATTAAAAAATAAAAAATTTCACTTACTGATTTACTTATGGAAAACACATGGTTATTTTTTCAAGGTGCTTATTAATTTTTATTGCATATCTGAAAGGAAAATCCTGATTTTTATTTATTACTAGCTGTTAAGGAACATGTTCTCTTCTCTGAGAATTATCATGATAACACAAGAAATGGTGTTGTGTCATAACATTCCATTTATAATTAGCACTCAATGGGGCAGTTAATTACCGATAAACAAGTTGAAAAGACTTGTGATGTTAGAATTTTGGTACAGAAAATTTAACATTATGCTAGAAATAGGGAAAAAATCAACATGGAAATGAATAGATAAAAATTATTTTATAGAAACTGATAGAGGCACTTCATATTGCTTTTTTTGGTTATATTTTTGGCAATTCTCTTAGTGCTCCTTGGAAATTTCCTAGAAGCATTTTCTGAATTATTTATTAAGTTAACATCAGAGATGTAACTAGACCTCTAGTTTTGCAGACAGAATAGGGGATATGTTTGTTGAGAGGTGGATAGGTCTTAGGCATGGAAGAAACTATCATGATCCTGCCTAAGATATGATTTAATATAGACTATCACATATTTTTCTAGAATTTTGAGATTTTTTAAAGGGACTTTATATTACCTTTGTCAGGTGGAATGGTATTTTATGAGATAAAAGACTTTCATTAACAATAAGTAGTCTTTACATAAGTGTTGGAGAGTGAAGATCTGCTAGGGAGAATTAGAGAAATTAAAAACAAGCCCAGCAGACCCACAGAATTGAACTTTTATAGAAATACATAAACACAAAAGGCTTCTGAAGTAAGACCAGCGCTTAATATATATTTGATATTAACCTCTTATCAGATTGGTATTGGGTAAATAATTTTTCCCATTCTGTGGGCTGTCTTTGTATCTTGGTCACCATTTCTTTTGAGGTATTTGCAAATGTTCTTAAAGTAGCAATGAGAAGTTGTTTTTCCTACTTTGGTTTTAGTAACAGTCGTAATGGTATCAAGTGGCTATGGGATCTAGCAGCAAAAACAAGTATTCCATAAAATTCCATACAGCTTCTTGCTTCTGGTTTCCTGTCAGTAGGCACACACATTCTTACATTTTAAATCTCCATTGACAAAACAGACACAGAAGGTTTAACCTGTAACAATATCTTAGTAATCTCTCATAAAAGGACTTAATGTCTCCACAATGAGATATAGCAATTTATTGGTCCACAGTTGGAAGTCTTCCTTGAGCACTGGAGGAGAAGGCAGCAGGACAGAGAAGGGTCCTGTAGGAGAATGCTAGGTAGAAATGATCACTCTGGATAAGATCTGTGTGATGAACAGAACAAAGGTAAAGGAACCAAGACAAAGACCTACCAGTACCTGTACTGCAAAACATATTGCTCAAAAGAAGGGAGAGGGAGAGAACGAATAAAAATGTCTGCCATAGAGGTAGATTGATATGTGTGTGGGGTGGGGTGGGGTGGGGGATGGGAGGGAAACTGGGGACACTTGTAGTGATAAATTTAAAATGATGGAGGGATGAGAGTTGGAACATTGTATAACTGAAAAACCCGAACCCAAATAGCTTTGTAATGGTTTATCTTATGGTGATTCAATATATTAAAAATAAAATATTTAAAAAGAAGCTGGGTGGGGCTGGAGTGATAGCACAGCAGGTAGGGTGTTTGCCTCGCACACAGCCGACCTGGGTTTGATTTCCAGCATCCCATATGGACCCTGAGCACCGCCAGGAGTAATTCCTGAGTGCAGATCCAGGAGCAACCCCTGTGCTTGTCAGGTGTGACCCCCCCCCCAAAAAAAGCTGGGTATGAATAATATAGCACTGCACTGTCCTCCCATTGCTCATTGATTTGCTCTAGCGGGTCCAGTAATGTCTCCATTGTGAGACTTGTTGTTACTGTGTTTGGCATATCAAATATGTCACGGGGAGCTTGCCAGGCTTTGCTGTGCGGGTGAAATATTCTCGGCAGCTTGCCGGGCTCTCTGAGGGGGACGGAGGAATGGAACCCAGCTTGGCCTGGCCGGCCACGCACAAGGCAAAGGCCCTACTGCTGTGCTATTGCTCCAGCCCTATATATGAATAATAAGCTATATATGAATAATATATATATGAATAATGTATCTTTCTAAATATTTCTATGCATACCTCTCGGAGATCCTGGCAAGCTACTGAGAGTACTCACCCACACAGCAAAGCCTGGCAAGCTACCCATGATTGTATTTGATATGCCAAACACAAAAACAAGTGTCACAATGGAGACATTATTGGGCCTGCTCAAGCAAATCGATGAACAACAGGAGGACAGTGACAGTGAGACAGTGACTAAAACAATAGTAACTATTATTTTGTCTGATATGATGTACTACTGGAGTGATAGCACAGCGGGTAGGGCGTTCGCCTTACAAGCGGCCAACATGGCCGACCCGAGTTCGATTCCTCCGCCCCTCTAGGAGAGCCCGGCAAGCTACCGAGAGTATTCGATATGCCAGACACAGTAACAACAAAGTCTCCAATGGAGACGTTACTGGGCCCGCTCGAGCAAATCGATGATCAACGGGAGGGTCTTTTATGATGTACTAAATGAAATATCCATGTAAAACGATTAACTCATTGCCTAGCACATACACATATAAATGCCCAATTTTGTTATTTTTCTGGGAAATTCATATGTGTAATGAAACTGTACAAATAGATGCAATAAAAAAATAGAAATCAATCTGAAGAATGATAAGTAGATAAATGTAAAAAGAAGTTTGCTTTAGTGATTAACTACACAAAGCAGAAAAAATCAACCTGCATGTTTCTATGAAGAGAAAGCAAAATCACTTGTTCAAATCCCAGTATATAAAAACATTTATTTTGGTTATTTTTAAAGGTATTTATAATTTATTTATTATTAGGAATGCAAAAATTATGACATATAGATAAAAATTTAAAGGTAAAATTAAATTTTTTTTTGGAGCTGGAGCGATAGCACAGCGGGTAGGGCGTTCGCCTTACACGCGGCCAACATGGCCGACCCGAGTTCGATTCCTCCGCCCCTCTCGGAGAGCCCGGCAAGCTACCGAGAGTATTGGATATGCCAGACACAGTAACAACAAATTTATAAAATATTTAAAGTTTTTACTTTGGAGTGATAGCACAGCGGGTAGGGCGTTCGCCTTACAAGCGGCCAACATGGCTGACCCGAGTTCGATTCCTCCGCCCCTCTCGGAGAGCCCGGCAAGCTACCGAGAGTATTCGATATGCCAGACACAGTAACAACAAAGTCTCCAATGGAGACGTTACTGGGCCCGCTCGAGCAAATCGACGATCAACGGGAGGGCCTTTACCTTTACCTTTTACCTTTAGATAAAAATTTGAATATACGAGTGTAAAAATAAAGAATGAAATATACTAACTCTGGTACCTTTAAATATTGAAATAATTATTTTAACATCTTGTTATTGGCCATTTCTTCTTCAATAGACACCCACTTAGTGGGAGATGCAAATGAGACAAATGTGTATTTTCCAGTAATTCTTTATTTTAGAAATGGTATGATAAACTTTTTACCTAAAAATAATTTGATTATTTAAAAAAAAAAACAGCCTGAGTTTCATTGGGCACATGGTTCTGTGTATCTATCCTCGTATTCAGTCTTCAGATCAGGATCCATATTTTTAACCACTTTATTCAATTAAAAATTAGATCAACATTGAAATTTTAACTATATGCTATATCCTTTGATGGGTGGAGTGGTTAGTTGTCAAAGCAGGGAGGAAGATGCTTCCCTGAGGGGGCTTCCTTTCCATCACTCTTCCATCTCAGGTAGAACAGACACATGTCAGTTTTTACCAACAGAAGACAAAGGAAGTTACGTGTACTGCTTTTGAGCTAATAAAACTGACATGTGTGTTTTCTTTCTTTTCCTTTACTCTTCTGTCGGACTCTTGGCAATTGGTGACGTCACAAATGGATGGTATGTGGATTCTTAAAACATTACATGGAGGACAACTTTTGGCAGACCAGAAACACATGCATTAAATTTAATCAGAAATAAATTTCTATTAGGTTAAATCTCTGCTGCATTAGCATTATCTTAATAGATATCTCCAGCCCACATTGAGTTTCTTCCATTCTTTCTCCTCTCCCCAGTCTCTCCTTTGTAGTAATTGATTTTTGTATCTTCTAAGACTCTTGCACACAGTGCTTTGCACAGAAAAGGCATTACTGTTATTAGAACCAGGCATGGTTTCCTAGACAGAAATCCTTGAATGAAAAACAATCTGTGGGTGCCATGAGGAAAAATGCAATATTATTATAATGACAAATAGGTTTGATAGGAAAAAAAATCCTTCATTACAACTAGAAAAAGATATAAAATCAGTTCAGCTAGTGAGATGGCTCAGAGGGCTGACGTTGCATGCTCTACACGCGGCAGGCCTGGGCTTAATACCTGACACCAGATTGTCTCTTAAGCTCCACTGGGAATCGCCCAAAAGCACTGATCCAAGAGTGCTTCTGAGCACAGCTGTATGTAGCCTACACCCACCGCCAAATCAGCTCAAATGGAATATTTTTCCTCTATTTCTAGAGGCACTTAAAATAGAAATGGGAAAATATGACAATTTGATGCTGGAACAAGTATTAAATAAAATTGAGACTACTTTCTCTTCTCTTTCTTAGTGACCTCTTTATTTCTTGCATTTCTGAGAGATTTTTGTTCTTTTTCAAATAGGAGAACACCAGAGAGTTCTCTTCAATTAATCCAAGTACATTTGACAATCATCTTCCCAAGAGCCCATTCGGTGTTTGATAGGTAAATGACTGTGTTGGATTTTCTATACCTAGCGGAAGGGAGCTGTCAGCCTGGCCCTTGTGGAGGTATTTTTCAGCTGATAGGCTTGCTGGCATCTCTCACATCACTTTGGGAGGTATTTTCTTTATGATTATATAAATAATGTACTGCCAGACATTAAAAGACTTATCTAACACAATCATGCTTCGGATCTTAGAATTTCCTTCCATCAGAATTGAATATTTTCTAACAACTTATACAAGCAAACTTATACAAACTTAAAATATTCAACATTTCTGTAGGTATTATTGTATGTATTAGAGATTTACTGTGGCATGGGAATTATCATCTTCACTTTCAATTTGAGGTAAGTGGGAGTCAAATACCAAATGAATTGTGCTAATATTAAATGATCACATTATATTAATTTTAGTTATACAGCATAATTATTTTATATTTGAGGGCTGGAGTGATAGCATAGCAGGTAGGGCATTTGCCTTGTACTCAGCCAGCCCGGGTTCAATTCCTCCACCCCTCCCAGAGAGCAAGAGTATCTCACCTGCATGACAAAGCCTGGCAAGATACCCATGACATACTTGATATGCCAAAAATAGTAACAACAAGTCTCACAATTTCCTGAGAGACGTTACTGGTGCCCGCTTGAGCAAATCTATGAACAACGAGAGGACAGTGCTAATCAGTGCTAAATTTGTATATGCTGCAAATAGATCATCACAATAAGTCTGTAAACAACCGAAATTAATCCCAATTTTGATACAGACCCTCAATTGAATTGTGTTTAATGTCATGCATTTAAATAGGTTTTGCTTCTAATATTTTATATTTAATTTGCTAATACATTTTCTGACATTGTTATAAAATACTATTTCTGTGATTTCACGTAATGTGAAATGTGATATTCATGATGTGATAATCATCTAAATAATACTTAAAAAGTTTAGATCCTCTGCCTAACACCATGTACAAAAGTAAGATCAAAGTGGATTAAAGACCTCAACAAAGCCTGACCTCAGACTGGAATCCATAAGGTACATTGAAGACAAAGTTGGCAAAATCCTCCATAACATTGAAGCTAATGGTATCTTCAAAGATGTCACGCCACTGGCCAAGCAAGTGAAACAGAGATAGACAAATGGGACTATCTTTTTTTTTTTTTTTTTTGCTTTTTTTTTGGGTCACACCCGGCGATGCACAGGGGTTACTCCTGGCTCTGCACTCAGGAATCACTCCTGGCAATGCTCAGGGGACCATATGGGATGCTGGGAATCGAACCCCGGTTGGCCGCGTGCAAGGCAGACGCCCTACCCGCTGTGCTATTGCTCCAGCCCCCAAATGGGACTATCTTAAACTAAGAAGCTTCTGCACCTCCAAAGAAACAGTGACCAAAATACCAAAATATAAAGACAGTCTGCAGAATGGGAAAGGATATTTGCTGAATATACATCTGACAAGGGGTTGATATCAAGGATATACAAATTACTGGTTGAACTCCACAAGAAGAAAACATCAAACCCCATCAAAAAATGGTGTGATGAAATGAATAGAACTTTATGAAAGAAGAAATTCGAAAGGCTAAAAGGCACATGAGAAAATGCTCTACGTCACTAATCATCAGGGAGATGCAAATCAAAACCACAATGAGATATCATTTCACACAACAGAGACTGGCCCATGTTCACAAAAACAAAAGCAACTGGTGCTGATGCGAATGTGGCGAGAAAGGGACCCTCCTTCACTACTGGTGGGAATGCCGACTGGTTCAGCCCTTCTGGAAAACAGTATGGACGATTTTCCAAAAATTAGAAATTGAGCTCCCATTTGACCCAGCAATACCACTCCTTGTAATATATCCAGAGAGGCAAAAAAATATAGTAGAAGTGACATCTGCACTTGTTTGTTCATTGCAGCACTCTTTACAATAGCTAGAATATGGGAAAAACCTGAGTGCCTGAGAACAGATGACTGGTTAAAGAAACTTTGGTACATTTACACAATGGAGTACTATGTAGCTGTTAGAAAAGATGAAGTCATGAAATTTACAAACAAGTGGTACTACATGGAAAGTATCATGCTAAGTGAAATGAGTCAGTAAGAGAGGGACAGACATAGAAAGATCGCATTCATCTGGTGAACATAAAGTAACAAAATAGGAGACTAACACCCAAGAATGGCCAAGATTAGTACCAGGAATTTTGCTCCATGACTTGGGGGTCAGCCACACATGCTAGGGGAAAAGGGAGCTCAGATAGAGAAGGGAGCACCAAATAAAGGGTGTTGGGAGGATCCTCCTAGGATGGGAGAAGCATGCAGTAAGTAGACTATAAACCAAACATGATTGTCACCTATTGCCTCTTTTGCAAACCACAGCACCCAAAAGGAGAGAGAGAACAAAAGGGAATGCCCTGCCACAGAAGCAGGGTGGGATGGGGGGATAGGGGGTGGGAGGGATACTGGGATCCTTGGTGGTGGGAAATGGGCACTGGTAGAGGGATGGGTATTTGATCATTGTATAATTGAAACCCAAGCACGAAAATTTGTAAATCTACAACTGTACTTCACGGTGTCTCACTAATAAAAATAAAAAAAAATTTAAAAAATGTTCAGATCCATGAATATATTCAATCAATTTCTCCAGAATCAAAGGAGCTTATATATAATGTTTACTAATACTGTTTAAAAGCTAAAATTTTTCTTTATGCATTTTTGCCTGTTTAATAATTTTTCTACAGTAAGAAAATTCAGGAATACCACCAAGTGACTATATGGTAAAAATAGAAGGCATGTTTCTGTGTGCAGAAAACTCTGAGCAACTTCTCAAAGACTAGAAGACAATATTTCAAACGACGTTTATAGTAATTTATTTCTTGGAATAATGATAGTGTTGTAGCTAAAATGGCTGATACAGGTTATCTGGCTTCTGTGTTCTTAGGGACATAAGAATAACATGTCCGCAACTGACCATAAATGTCCTCAGAGTTATAGCTCTTTATTTACAGTTCACAAGAGGTCAACAGCATCCCATTTATAATGAGATCCAGCAACTACCATCCACAATAGCTTCTTCCAGAATTGCCTTTGATGATCTGCAACTCATGACCAATTGATAACTTGAGGTATCCCTGCTTTTGTCTGATTTGATATACGCAAGGAAATGAAAACTGATTGATCCGATTTGGTACAAAAAAGGCCAAGATCAGATAGACTGTGCATCATCCACTCAAACACACATATACACACACAAACACTCACACACATACACGCAAACACACAGATACACAAACAGATACTTTCATTCTAACAATAATAGGCACGCATCTGTATTTCAGAACATGCCTCTCCAACTCTCTATTTCTAGTATAGAGTAGCAAACTTCAGTAATAGTTGGGGCACATCCCGAATGTCTGTTAGTCAAGGAATATGAATTCAGAAAAGTTTGGTTTGAGATTGGAGTGAAAGTAGAGCAGGTATGGTGCTCGCTTTGCACCCAGTCAAACTGAATTAGATCCCTAGCACCTTATACAGTACTCCAGAGCCACCAAGGGTGATCCCTGAGCACACAGCCAAGAATAAGCCCAAAGCACAGCCAGGTGTTGCCCCAAACAAACAAAAACGCAAATAGAAATGTTGGGTTTGTGTTTCAATCTACTCCGTATCATTTGCTTGCATTCTGACATTTGTTTATTTAAAAAATTTTTCCTTTAATGATACCACCTAATGTGAAATACTTATCCTGTATCAGACATAGTGCAGACTGATGGGAATGGAGATCAATGAGAAATAGTTATTCTTTTCCTTCAGAAACTGAAAAGCGGGGTAGATGGCAGACCAAATTCAATGCCAGCTGGTGGTAAAATTTTGGGAAGATGGAGCACAGAAGAGAATGCCTATCTCAGAAGATAAAGAACAATTAGAGATATGGTTTTATGTGGAAGAGAGGATGCTTCATTGTTGTGATAAAGATCAGGTTGTGTTGTGATAAAGAGCAGGAGTGTGAGAGATAGAGGTAGAGAGATGGTGTCTGAGGAGAAGAAGCCATGTAAGTGAAGAAATAGGGTTGGTGTATAGGAGTAAGGCTATGATGCAGAAAAGGGTATGTGTGGGATTACAGAAAGAGTTAATTTGAAAAATTAAAGAGTAAGGTGGCTCTGGACAGCAAGATGGCGGCCGCCTCAGAGCTTTTTGGAAAGCCAGGTATGAGCCGGTCATGACGGGGGCGACTGAAACCTCATGGGAAGGGGGGCATTCCGGGCTTGTCCTTCAGGCCCTACTGGGGTCACGAGTTGCCCCCCACGAGCGGTTCTCAAGCACGACCATGGCTCTAGAGCCACAGAAACCAGTCTCATAATTATCTGACTCTAGGCAGAAATACTTCCAGACTGAATAAGTAAAATATCAGAAATCCAAAATTGCGCGGCCACAAAAGCGGCTGCGCGTCATTATTTGATTCTTGTAAGTAGCTATAGAAACAAATTATTTCAGAATGTCTTTTCAACAGGTCTGATTTGGGGGTGTAAACTCAACATAATAATAACGCACCTTTTGTCGAAACAATGAATCTAATCAAAGTAGATAGTGTTAACTAGAATTCATCTGCCTCACAGGCATTGGGAGGGTTGGGAGGGAGGTATATTGGGGTTCTTCTTGGTGAAAAGTAAGTATTGGTGAAGGGAAATGTGTGTGATGATTACATGACCGAGACTTAAACCTGAAAGCTTTGTAACTTTTCCCACAGTGATTCAATAAATTAATAAATAAAAAAAAGGAGTAAGGTGATGCTACAAGACCAAACTTTGTTCTACAAAAAAAAAAGATAAAACAATTTAAAGTATGTGGGGAGTAGAATGGTATTTTGTTATGGTAGCCTAATATAGTAAGACATTTTTATTCATAAAGTATAAAAATATTAGTTTCTTTGATGCTTATTGCAGATACTGGATGGGATAATAGGCTTGATATACTATATGCTATAATGTAACATAAATGTTTAGAATTATTATTAATGCCAACATCTCATTTATTGTGTTCTTTAAATATTCTGTGTGGATCAAATCACCTAAGCCTCACAAATAAGTAGGTGGAGCACTTTAGTTGTATGGTTTTCCATAGTAATACTACATTCGATATGATGTTCTCATTTATAATATCCTCATGAAGCTTTCCCTAGATGGATTTAAGTGTAACATAGTATCTAAAGAAGGAGAAAGAGCTTTATTATACTTTTCTCCAAAATCCTCTTCAGGTAGTTGTGAAAATGCTCTCTCTGACTCCTATGTATGATTAATTTGTTTATTTTTTTCTTTCTTTTAAAAAATTGATACAACATTGATATATGGCACTATGCATGATTTAGGAGTCTAATTTCATACCTCTTCAAATGTAGGTTACCATACCATGTTCACCGTTACGGTACCAGTATATGCCTCTATACTGTGTTTTTATGGCTAGTTGTCATTCTCATAGGTGTGAGGTGGTAACTCATTGTTTCTATCTGCACCCCTATGATAATAAGAAATAATGGACATATTTTCATATTTCATGCCTCTACTTATAGTCACCTTATTAAGTGTTTAAAATCCAACCTATTTTGTTTGTTCTTGTCTGTTCACTTACACTTACCCCCTTCATATTTTATTGCTAAATGTTGTTAGTATTAGCTGCAATTTGAAAGAATCAGATAATATGAAAATTATATAACATTGCATTATAACGTTAGATTCAGAGGTATCACTGAAAACCAACGTGATAGACTATGTTTAGCTTACTGTTCAAAGTCCAATTCTATTCTTCCACATACATTGATCTCCTTGGCCCCTTGTGGACAATCTTTGTGTAGATCAGAGTCTGTTGCTAGGGTGTCATCAAGAGAAAGGGTTTTGACTTTTGATGATCCACCTTCCTGTCTCTTTGTCTATTCTTTGGCCCAAGGCAGGTTCAAACCTAGGTTGGCCTGGTACAAGGCAAGCACACTCACCTCTGCACTATCGCTCAGCCCCTCCCCTTCCTGTTCTTCTCACAGCCTTTTGTTCCTCCTGTTTTTTCTTCTATTTGCAGGGCTGCGGGTCCAACCTTCTCTGGACTGGTACTAGTGTCCATTAAAGTCTTACTGGACTCAGTTCCTGTGTCCACAAAGTCAATCTTCCTTCATGCTTTTTGGTTACTTCAGGATTGGTGACACAGTAATTTCATTGACTCACATGTTGCGTTTTTCACTTCTTGAGAACTCATTTCCAGCCCCTAGCTCCATTTGACTATCTGCCTTACCCAGAAGTGAGATATCTGGGACATACGTATTTTCTATTTTCAATTTTTTGGGGAATCTCCATACTGTCTTCCATAATGACTGAACCAATTTATGCTTCGATCAGCAGCATACAAAAATATTTTCTCACTATATCATCTCCAACTCTTGCGCTGTGTTTTTATGGATAGTTGTCATTCTCATAGGTGTGAGGTGGTAACTCATTGTTTCTATCTGTACTCCTATAATAATAAGAAATAATGGACATATTTTCACGTACTTATTGCTAACTATATGTCTTTGGAGCAGACTATATGTCTATGCCAAAAAATTGAGGATCTTAAAAATTATTGAATTTTGTGAGTTCTTTCTATACTTTGATTATTTTTCACTTGATGTTTAATGTGCAAAGACCTCCTCCCATTTGGTAAGATTTCTTTTAGATGTGCTGTATTTCTTTTGTTGTGCAGAAAGATTTTAGTTTGATGTAGGTCATTTGTTTATTTTCATTTTGTTTTCATTTCTATTAGAGCCAAATTCCAAATATATTTCTTAGGATCGAGTAAAGTGTATGTCACTGTTATTTGATAACTTTTGTAGTTACAATACATTTTATATGTTTTTTCTGTTTTGTAACGAATGCCATTGGGATTTTGATAGATATCACATTGACTCTTCATATAGCTTTAGGTAATAGAGCCATTTTAATATTTCTAGTCCTTCTGATCTACAAAACATCCTTCTCTATATTTTTTCTTCTATTATTTTTCCAGCAATGTCTTCTGTGTACAAATCTCTCACGTACTTGGTTAAAGCTAATCTAAGATATTTTATTTTTCATGTTGCACTTATAAATGGAATAGAATTCTCTTTTTGTCAATTCATTATTTAAATTTAGATATGCAATGTATTTTTGAATATTTTGCAGCCTGTCACTCTACTACATTATTTCTAAAAACTTTTTGTTGAAATCTTTTTTTTTTTTGACTGGACTGTTGAAATCTTTAAGAATTTCTCTCTATACCTACAAATATTTTACTTCTTCCTTTTTAATTTGGATTCAATTTGCTTTGTTTATTAATATCCTTTTTAATATTAATAAGGGTGGAGTTGGAACAATTAATTGGTGGAGAGGATAAAAACTATGTAGTCTAAATGAAAGTTTCCTCTTTTCTTAATCTCCTGTCTAAGATAGCCCTGCAGTTGATTGTGGCTCTCTTAGGATGGATGTGGTTCCTTTAGAACAGACTGACTAGGCCAGGAGGAGCATCTGGCCAGATTCCTTACTAAGATAAACCTACTGACTATGTTGATTCTCAGACTATTCTCTTTTTTTTTGTGGGGGAGCAGGGTTAAGGTCACATGTGGTTGTGCTCAGGACATACTCCTGCCCCAGCACAGAGGGATAAGTCCTTACAGCACTGCAGGGGATCACCTGGAGTGCTGCATAGAACCCAGATTGGCCATGTGCCAGGCAAGCACCAAACCCTCTGTACCATCTGTCTAGCCCCTTCCATACTGTTCTTTAAGAAGGAAAGCTATGTCCATCAAATGAGGCCAATCACGTAAAATTCACCTTGTTGGGGTCTGTCTTATGATAGGTTTTCTGATTAGCAGTCAGGAACAATTCTTCTCCTCATTTTTAAAAAAATCTACACTAAGGTTATCCCCTCAGAAGTAATTAATTATCACCAATTTATTTTAGCTTGCACTAGATCATCAATGGCTTTATTGTGTAAAGGAAGACAAGGGATAATTCAAAAGCAAACTAGAAAATCAGAATATTTGGTAAGACCCTCATTTTAATTTTTCCAGATTAAGATGATAATTATAACTATTATTTGGATTTATACAAATTCAATAAAATCAGCAAAATCATTTTATGAGGAATAACTTATTTTTGGAAAGCGTATCTCATACTGTATGTCTCAAAGTAAGCAGTACATATGGGATACAAATCTTGATACTTGATAGTAGTTATGGGGAACTTTTAATCTTTGTTTCTCCCAGCTCATAAAAAATCAATAAGACAAAGAATTTTCAAGACATGGATTAATCAATTATATATTTAATTAATTAGAAAAATATTAGGGAATAAATGAGGGAATCTTCACAAAAGTCAGAGTTCTTAAATAATGAAGAATTTATTACATAACTCAGTCCTTAAAAAATCAATCAGCTTACATTTTATTCAAAGTGATGGCAATTGTTTGTTTATGATGTGTAGTGAACTTGTAGTCTGTGAAGAGTCAAAAAGATAATAAAACAAACTCATGACTTCCAGTTGCTCTTGGCATAGATAAGCAGCTCGAAGTTTTTCTACATGCAATAGGTCTTTGATGGAGATTTTCTGGGGTCGAAGATCTGACTCAGAGATAAATCACAAACTACATATGTGTGAGGTCTTGTATTTGATTCCTGACATGAGAATAAAGGATTTTTTTAAATGATTAAGTTACTTTTGGGGGGCTCATATCCAGTTGTACTATTAAGCACTATTCCTGGTTTGGTGGTTGGAGAGTGCTTCCTGGTAGTGCTTAGTAGATCATGCAATGGAAGGGACTCAACCGAAGCCTCTAACATGTGAAGTATAAGCTTACTAGTCCTTTGAGCTGTTCCCCTGAACTCTAAAGTTACATTTTAATAAAAATATGGTAACATTATATTTTATTATTATTTAAAATTTTTTAAATAAAAATATTTCTGGTGGTAGTTTTCTGTAAATAAAATTAGGAAGTATAATGCTTACTCTTCCAAATAAATACTTCATGACCACTTAAACAATATTTCGCTTTTCTTGGTTCAGTTGAAAATCCATACATTCGCTTTTCATTTCCAGGTGTGCAAGGATGTTTTATTATTTTTCTTTTACAATTTTTATACTTTTGAAGAAATACATAATATCAACAATAACTTTATGCCTTTCTGTCATCCAAGGCAGATCTCCACTACGCAAGTTTTGAAATTTTTCATTCAAGATTTTGAAATAGAGGTTGCTTAACAAAGGTTATCCATTTGCATATAACAGTCTAAAAATAAACTTTTGATGAAGAGAAATGGATGGCACATAAAAGGCTAGTTAAGGACTGGCTTCACTGCTTCATCTACAAACCTCATTGAAAAGAGTATTCTTCAAGCCAGGAATAATTATGCAGACCATTTATCTCAGCGATGCCACAGGGAAACAAAAAAGTAAAGCAGCAAAGCCTTTTGATGTCTGGACCATCTGATAGGAACCACTAATCTGTTTATGATATATAACCCCAGTGCTAATACTGTCCAACAATGTTTCAACACTTTACTGACAGCTAATTTGCAGCAAAAATACAAACTTGCTGACTCTATTATTAGGTGAGCTTTTGAAGGTTGAACTCGCAAAGCAATTCTTGAGACTTATATGTCCAATAGGTGGTTCTGTGATTTTTTTTTCTCTCACTTTGGGTACAATAGTCAGTAAAGTTTCATTCCAGATTAACCTCTCCCTAAAAATCTAGCATGATTCTCTGAATCTTACTTTAGCACCCTATTCAATGCAAACACATTTTGATATGAACCTAAGTGACGCACAGAAAAGTGATCCTTTTTTAAAGTTTCGAACTTGTATTCTAGTTATTCACACCTTTACATGGCTTTATCATAAGAGATAATCAAAATTTGTAACTATGAACTTTATTCCCAGTAAGGAAGGAAGACAGAATTGTGTTAAGTAAATCTAAATCTATGTGAGATGATTTGGTGGAAATCTAGGGGAAAAACAACAGCAAAAATTTCCCTAGAGAGTACTGACTCTATGGAAAAATTCTATCATATTTTATAAAGTCTAACTTGCTAATTTGAATGCATTCACAAATTTATTCATGCATTCGTTATTTTTGGAGGGTCTTTTAAGTCAGGTTGGATGTTATTTATGAAATACAAAAATAAAAACAACATTTTATTCAAGAAACTTACATTTTTTTTTTGTTTTTTTCTTGGACCATACCTGGCATTTTCCAGGGCTTTCTCCTGATACTGTGCTCAGTGATCACTCCTGTTGGTGCTCAGGAACCATATGTCATGGTAGGGATTGAACTCAAGACAACCACATGCAATTTAATACCTAAGAAGCTGAACTATCTCGTAGGCTCCTAATTTTAAGGTTTACATAGTAAACCCTAGGAATAGTTAAAGAAAAATGATAATAAGGAAAGGCAAAAATTATTTTTTAGATGAGCAGTTGTAGAAACGTGGAATTTATTAGGAAAGGGGTGACAAAATCTAAAGGAAACACTTTTATCAGAAAGATTTGAAGAGCATGATCAATATCTGACAAAGCCCCATCTATATTATACCACATAAATGAATTGCTAAAATAGAAACCTAAATTATTATTACTATTTTTTGTACAGTGCTATTTGTTCAATTATCCTGATTTTATTAATTGTGTATAAATTTGACTCACTCCTAAGTACATGGAGGGAAGTGTGTCTTCTCCTAATGCATGAGATGTATATAAGTTAGTATTAGCAGAAAAATGTCTTTGTAGAATTTCATCGTAGTTTTAGCTTCAAGAGGACATACAGAAACCATTGTAAATAGAAAAATAAGCAAAGAGATTTTAAATAAGTTGAAAGTATGGAACACAACCCGAAAACATCTTTCCCTGCAATGACAGCAGAAATAATTTTTCTAATTTATGTGAAAATCTAAGGTATCTCATTGGCTTTATCTCTTAGAATTCAAATTACTTCTGTAAAGTGATAACTATTCATTTACATTATGATCAGAAAGAACATAAAGGCAGACAGATAATAAATGTTTTAGAAACTGCATGAAGTTCTATAAAATCTTCAAAACTTCACATTTGGATGTGTGAATGATTGAGTGTGACATCTGAAATGATGGTGATAAAACAGACAGGCATATTACTTATTTCCCTGACTTTTTGTGATTGTCAGCTTGAATAATCAGAGCTGCTGAGGTAGACAACTACATTTGCTTGTGTTTTAGTACAGGTTTTTAACTTGTGTGCAGCAATGCACCTCTGCAGAAATCACGCTAGATTAGGTCAAATCTCTGTAAAGAGTCTGATTTGTCATGTCCGATGACTGACCTTGGTTTTAACCGCAGGAGTTAAGAATGCTCTCTTTATTGTGGCTCTCTGTGGTTCTATTTTTTTCTTTTTCTGGAGGGGTGACACCCGGTGATGCACAGGGGTTACTCCTGACTCTGCACTCAAGAATTACTCCTGGTGGTGCTCAGGGGACCATATGGAATGCTGGGAAGTGAACCCGGGTCAGCCGCATGCAAGGCAAACACCATACCTGCTGTACTTATCGCTCCAGCCCCTCTGTGATTCTATTTTGTCTGAGTGCTTTATATTTATTTTTAACAGGGGTAGACTCCGGTGGTGCTTTGAGGGGCCAGGGTCCCTCCTGGTGAGGCTTGTTGATAGTGTGGCTCAGTTGAGGGTGGTTGGTCCAGCAGTATGGCCTGGGCACTGGCACTGGGAAATACCAGCAGTGCTGGACCATGGACCACAGGATCTAGGAGCAAACTTAGGGTCTCCCACAAATTAAGCTTGTACTCTGCCATTAAGGTTTTTACCCTGGGCCTCGGTGTAATTGTTTTAGTCTAGAAATTTCTGGATATGAGAGAAAATTCCAGAGGATTAAAACTGTGTTCATATAGTCAATCTAAGCACAGTTTTTCCTCTGCAGTGTGATGCCAAGTGCACTGTTCTAAGAAACTATAGAAGAACACCCTTCCCTTCTGCCCCAAGGCCCAGGTTTTAGCCAATTAATTTTTTTTGCATGACAAGATGTTCTGATTTTTTAACCTATGATTCATATAATTTCTTTATGTTGGAGAACTTTTGTGGCAGTTGAGAAAAATCAGTTTTCTAGTGTTTCTCAAATTTTTCCTACCTTCCTTCCTCCCTCCCTTCCTCCCTCCCTTCCTTCCACTTCCTTCCTTTCCCCTAAAGATCAATATGTAAAATATTTGAAAAAATGGAAAAACAGCTTTCACAAGTTGAGAGTAGGAAGCTGGGCCCCAATATGAAGTCATAGCACTGCACTGTAGCACTGTCCTCCCATTGCTCATCGATTTGCTCAAGCGGGCTCAGTAACGTCTCCATTGTGAGACTGGTTGTTACTGTGTTTGGCATATCGAATACGTCATGGGTAGCTTGCCAGGCTTTGCCATGCGGGCGAGATACTCTCGGTAGCTTGCCAGCCTCTACGAGAGGGGCGGAGGAATCGAACCCTGCTCAGCAGGGTTGACTGCACGCAAGGCAAATGCCCTACCACTGTGCTATTGCTTAATTCAATTTATATTATACATAAATAATTGAAAGGCCAAGTTTGATCTCCAGCATATACTAGGAGCAAGCCCTGAGTACTGCCAGGTGTCGTCCCCAAACAAAACAAAATAAAACAAAAACAAAAAGTAAAGAAAGGAAAAGAAAAGAAAAAGTTAGATTTAAAATAATTTTAGCTAAACAGCTCAAGTTCTGTTTCATTTATATTTACATATATTAGACAGTAGTAGCCAAATTTTAAGATTGGAAAATTCAGTTTCCAGTTGCTGATATTAGTACCAATTTTACCATTATAAAGACTTGACATTAATCAGCAAATCAACAATCCACAAAGGTTCCTTTGACTCTTGATCATACATTTGTGATCCAGATCTATTTACTAATGCAATTTCTGTAGTTCTGTAGTTATTCTTCAAATTGTGATAAGTACACATTGAGTATTTTATGAATAATTTACTAGTTAATCCCCCCCGCCCAGTTTTCCCATACTTTGTCTGAGGAATATCAGTACAGTGATCCCTTCAATTATTGATATTGCCACAATCACAATGCTAGTAATAGTAGCTCTTAGATCCTACATTGAAAATTTAGGAGCATTTGAATTAACATAGACAATTAAAATTTGACCAAGATCTAGTTCTCTTTATTTTTTACAACAGTTGTTAGTTGATAGAAGTACAACTGATTTTATGTACTGAGTTTCTATCCTGACTTGCTATTGAATTCATTTATTGGTTCAACAGTGTCTTTTGATGGTGTTTTTAGATTTTTCATGGTAAGATTATAAAAGTGTTTTTTTATTCCTTTGGATTTATTTTGAGAAGTGGAATGTTGTCTTAAGTATAATACTATTTTTTAATTCTTTTGAGATTCCTTAATAGTTTATCCTAGCATTTCTCAATCGGGGCCATATGGTCCCCTGTGTGCCCCCATAATATCCCAGGGTGTCACTGGTGAAAATTGTGGACTATGGGGGCAATCTTTAATACAGGGAGCCCTAAAGAGGAACCAAGGCAGGAAGGGAGCACAGTTGGATAAAGACCGAAAGAATCTGCTGCTTCCCAATGGAGTCATACTAGTTTACAATATCACAGGTACTAAACAGGGATACTCCTGTCTTCAATCCATTTGTTTTCTGTTATCCTTTTGATGATGGTCATTATAA
Organism: Sorex fumeus; assembly: GCF_029834395.1. NCBI lineage: Eukaryota > Metazoa > Chordata > Mammalia > Eulipotyphla > Soricidae > Sorex > Sorex fumeus. The sequence continues at coordinate 8,608,571 of NW_026606065.1, read as the reverse complement.
CAGGCATGGGATGATCGTATGTGGTTTGAATTTACATTTTTCCCAATGTCTACTGATGCTGAGTATCTTTTTATGTACTTGTTGACCTTATATCTTTGAAGAAATATCTGTTCATATGCTTTGCCCATTAAAATTTTTCATATTAAATTGTGTGAATTATTTATATGTGTTGGACATTGATGATCTATAGAAATCTAATTTTTTATTTTAGAGATTGCTTTTCCATATTAAATGTTTTTGAGATAGGCTTGTCTCCTATGATATTTATTATCTTTTTCTGGATATATTTAATTTCATTGTGGGAGGGAATTCATTAGAATTATAACACTAGGGAACATATGATCATAACACCAGAGAACATATGATCATTGTATGCTACAGACTTGAATGAAATATATATAGGGAGCAGTAGAATATAAAATAAGTCTAGATTTAGGGATCTGTAGGTAGAGTCCATGGTAAAAAAAACACGTTGGATGAATTCATGCATAACATCAGGTTATGTGGAATCAAGGACAGAATAGGAACGAGGACACGTGGAATCAAGGAGGACATGTGGAATCAAGCCAGAATAGGAAGTACCAGAGAACTTGGGACAGTGCCTCAAGATTTACACAAAAAGTAGAGCGTGGAGGGCTGAAAGATAATATTAAAGGGAAGGAAACATCTATATTATAACAGATCTTACATACCACACTATAAAATTTGAACTTAACTTGAAAGATTTAGGTAGGAGTATGAAATTACTCAATTTGTTCTTTAAAGAGATGTATTTACATAGTGTAGAAATCAAGATAATCATTACCATAACATAAAATATTTATTGAGTATCTCACTCACTGTTATTTTATATGAACCTTAAGGAAACTTTAGTCATTTTACAATCTGGAAAATATGCTCTGAGTGTGTGCTCCACTTGACCTGGGCATATAATTTGAAATTGGCCGGAGCTTGTATGAAGTAAACTCAAGTATAGTTTATTGTAATTTGATCACTATAAACACAATACAATCTTCTCTCCATATATCCTAAAGCAGTCAAAATTTAACCAGATCAAAATAAAATAGTTTTTGCAATCTTTTAAAACATATTAATTTTGAGACACTGTTTTGTGTTCTGTCATTTTATATTAGAACACATGCATTTTTTTTTTAATTAGTGAAATACCATGAGGTACAGTTGTAGATTTACAATTTTTTGTGCTTGGGTTTCGATTATACAATGATCAGATACCCATCCCTCCACCAGTGTCCATTTTCCACCACCATGGATAATATCCCCCCCACCCCTATCCCCCCATCCCCCCCTGCCTCTGTGGCAGGGCAATCCCCTGTGTTCTCTCTCTCCTTTTGGAGAACACATGCATTTTTGAAACAAAAATTTTCTGAGAACTCTAGCATATTCTGAATAAATTCAAGTTCAAAATATTGTCGAGTTAAATGCCAGTTTGATAATACAGTATCAATTATTTGGAAAGGAAAAGTCTAGTGATAAAAGAATAAGGATACCTGTTTGAGAGAGAGAGAGAACCTTCAGTGGGACCAAGAACCAACTAAAGTTTACATGAAAACTTAAATAACAGGGAATTTATGATTTTTATTTCTCCATTTTATAATCAAATTGTAGTAAAAATAGCTATGTCTTATGGTTTACATAGAGATTTAAAAGAGCTAACATATGTGAAATTCTTATTCACTGCTTGAATAGACTATTATTACCTTTTATACATTAATTTAGATTTTGAAATTTGGGACACCCTGATTTAGGGAGCACAAAGGTGCTGAGTTTGAGTCTATTGAAGAACATTGACAATTGTGTTGAAAATTTTCAAGTATGATAAATATACCTACATGACCTTACATTATCTAATGGTATAAAGTTTGTATAAACAGTTGGGTGCTTTTTTAAATTTGTGGTATGTGCCTCAGGACAAGATATTTATTTTCTACTTTCTTTTGTAGTAAAAACAATTCCATGAGAGATTACAAGTGAAAGAGTAAAAGAATATGCAAAGCAATACCATGTGATTAAGATTATTATAGTTATTATTATAAAACTGTAAACAAGAAGAGGAAATGGAAAGTTGTGGAGTTAGGTGAGCTTAACTAGAAGTTAACGTTATGGTAGAGAAAAACGTTATGGTAGAGAACTCCAGGAAGAAGTCAAGGCAGGTATGAAATCTATATTCTATGCTAGTTAATGTGCAATTGTTATGTTTATGTAGTACTTTAATTTTATTGTAAATGGATAGTAATTAATTTATGTGATCCATCTACTAAAATGGAAAGGGCTTTTCAAGGCATGGAATTATTTTGGATTAGTATTTATTGTTGGGCCATTTGGCCAAATTGCTTTAGCTAAAACTGTTTGTAGCTCTGGAGACTAGAAATGGTATATTTAGATCAATCAATGTTTTCCCCCAAGCATGGTGCTAGAAGAGCTTTATGGGAAAGCAAAGGAAGCCAGATGGAAAGAAGAAATCTGCAAATGAATCAACACATCGACTGTGAGATAGTCAAAATCCTGTGTGACCAAGGGGACAAGCTCTGATTAAAGGCTCAAAACCAAGTTTGCCTGGCTGTTCTGCCTGGGGTAGGACCTCAGGACCTCATTACTTTTGAGCCACAAATATTTCAGGAAGCAACTGATACTTTAAGCAGAAAATAGAAATTAGGATTGTATTTTTAAGAGGTTTACTTTTTTCATCTTAGAAGGAGAAAAATATTAAATCGCATTTTAATGCCCAGAAGTTTTAATAGCTTGAAACAAGCTTTCCTGGGGGCTTTCCCCCAGCACTTAACACAGAATTTAAATTTCAGACTTTGCAATAGCACAGCAGGTAGGGCGTTTGCCTTGCATGCTACCGACCTGGGTTCGATTCCTCCATCCCTTTTCATCCCTCTTGGAGAGCCAGGAAAGCTACTGAAAGTATCCCGCCCGCAGGACAGAGCCTGGCAAGCTCACTGTGGTGTATTTGATATGCCCAAAGCAGTAACATCAAGTCTCACAATGGCGATGTTACTGGTGTCCACTTGAGCAAATTGATGAACAATGGGAGGACAGTGCTACAGTGATACTTTTTCAGTGCCCAAATGAACCCACAACTTCACATATGCAAGGCATACTCTTTTAGTGCTGAGTCACGTTCCTGGCCCTATATTCAACTGCAAGTTTTAAAGAGAGAACTGGATATGTTTTTTGGGTTATAGAAATAATTCAAGTTTTTCATCATATGTGAATTCATACGGTAGATCACATTTTTCTTACTATTCTCTTTCTCTAAAGATAATTGTCATCTATAATTCAGCACGTGGAAATTAATAATTTGCTGCACTTTAGTCATTTGTTGTTGCTTCTTAACTCATTTTGCTTTGGATTAATACTCAAGAAACATTGTGTGCATTTATTTTTTTTTTTTGACAAATGTATCTTGAACTCCTCAGGACAAGACTTAGATTTTATTTCTCTCTCTCTCTCTCTCTTTTTTGCTTTTTGGGTCACACCCAGTAATGCTCAGGGGTTACTCCTCACTCTGCACTCAGGAATTACTCCTGGCAGTGCTGGGGGGACCATATGGGATGCCAGGGATCGAACCCAGGTCAGCCGCTGTGCAAGGCAAACACCCTACCCACTGTACTATCTCTCCAGCCCAAGATTTTATTTCTCTTTGAGACACCAAATCGAAGCATTCTGCTCTGTAGTACTAAATAATTACAAGTCAATTGAAAAGTTCTGTGGTTGTCTTTAAGTTGCAACTCAAATATAGGTAAGACAAAAAATCAAGAAAGTGAAATATTTGAAAGCTCAATAAGATAACAAATTCTCAATCTTTTGGACAGGGATATCTTAAGTAAATAGTAATTTCACTAAATAAAAATAGACAGCAATAAAATAAAAGCGAAATAAGATAGAGCATATAGTAGTTTCTGTACAGATCTTATTTATTAGGAAAGAATTATTTCTAACAACCTGCATACTTTTTAGAATAGTTCAAACTTCACAGTGAAAATAGAGGTGAATTAACAGTGATTCCTTATCGATCTGCAGGCATCAATCTTCTATGACCAATATCCTCCACTATGTGAGGGTAAGAAATTATATTGACAAAACTTCACAGTTAACATTTACATTAAAAATAATTCTTAGAAGTATGTCAGAAAGAAAATATAAACACCAGGTGATCTCACTGGTTTTCAAAGTATTAGAAAATAATACAAGGCATTGGACATGTCCCAGTGCAAATAACCCTGAGATACATGTAGTGAATAGAATTGCGGTATCAGGGTCTGGATGGGTGCAACAGGTGGGTGGAAAGAAGGTTCTAGATAAAGTTGAGGGACACAGTCACTCTTGTAGTGGGTGTGGTGTTTTATACACGTCATATATACATATAACTATAATCTTGACTCTATGGATAAAGCAAAAATAAATAAGTCACGAAAATGAAAATATTGAAGCTTGAGAGATAGCACAAGAAGATAACTGTAATAAAATCAAGATGTCACTGTGGGCAACCAGGGTGTGTATCAGTAAAAACCTCTTTGATACTGTATAGAACATTTCTGAGTCTCCACCAGAAGGAAGGTCATTCATGTCCAATATTGGTTAAGGGATGATCTTGTAGGATTTGCTGTCCAAAACTGTTCTGGCTTTCCCATTGAAGCATACTCTGCAGTCAGATATATTCCTCAGGACTGTGTGATGTAAGTATTCACAGTAAGAAACCTTAGCTTTAATGGGAATGACAAGAGCTAAGAAAAATGGTTAGAGCAGAAAATATCTGTACAAAAAGAATTTTGTGGAAGAAGGGAGTTTTCAGAATAGAGAGAAAAAGAAAGAAGAGATAAAACATTGAAATGATGGAAATTTTCATTATATTTTTCTAAAGATTCCCATTGTCTTCTCCTTAGATCACATCCATATAAAATGGTGTTCAATATGTTAGTATTTTAGATTGTGAGGAAGTAGTGAGAAAAAAATTACTTCATGCTCTTGGTACAGTAAATTTGATATTTCTACATTGGCATAAACCCATCAAACAATATAATGTGAATTTATGTAAAGATAAAATTTTTGTGAAATCCACTATATTTTAACTTTTCAGTAGGTATGTTGAGTTTAATGGAGAATCATATTAACTGCAGAAATATCATTAAATGTAAATTGTAATATATTATGCCATACAAGGAATTAGTACAGTGAAATGTTTGTCCTGGATATTGATAGGACTTCAGCAATTTAATACATAAATTGGTAAAGTTAACTTCATAAAGAGAAACCAATAATAAATGGTTTTAGAAAGTCCAAATGATTATTTTTCAGATCAGATAATTTATCTTGAATCTTGTGATATTATAATTCATTGTCAGATATCTGTGATGTTCAACATAGGCAGTCATAAAAGAGAGGTGAGTGAATCTATTTGCAGAAAGAAACAGACCAGAAAATTTGAAAAATAATTGCTTTATTTTTTAGGAAAGTTTCTTTTTTAAAAAAAAATACGGATTATCTGTGATAACCTAATTATCGACCATGTACCAAGACAGGTCAAAGCATGCATTTCAAACACTGTGCTCTTGACTTTGAAAAATTCATAGTGAATAATATTTTTGAGAGAGATTCTGTCTCAATGATATAATACAATTCTTAGTACTTAAGGACAAAGAGCTGACTTTTTTTTCCCCAACTGCAGAAATCTGAGTATGACTTATGAAAAGGACAAATCTGCATGATAAAACTTAACAATGTCATTAAAATTCTGCAAGTCTGCTTAATAGTTGGTTCTTTTTCACTGTTGAGTCTTTCTAAGAAAAGAGAGGTTCAAAGAAAATCATTAAGATTATTAAAGACTTTGAAAATACGACCCAGAAGGAGAAAAGTAAAAGGATATATATCACCCTCAAGACTAAAGGTTATTTTCAAAATTGTCTTCTAGTGATTTTATAGTATTTACTTATTTTATGTTCATTAAGAAAATATATTGCTCGAGCGGGCCCAGTAACGTCTCCATTGGAGACTTTGTTGTTACTGTGTCTGGCATATCCAATACTCTCGGTAGCTTGCCGGGCTCTCCGAGAGGGGCGGAGGAATCGAACTCGGGTCGGCCATGTTGGCCGCTTGTAAGGCGAACGCCCTACCAATGGAGACGTTACTGGGCCCGCTCGAGCAAATCGACGATCAACGGGAGGGCCTTTACCTTTACCTTTACCTAAGAAAATATATATATTCTCTAAGAAAAGTCAAAGCGAAGATGATATAAAGTTACCGCATAATAAATTTAATTTGAGTTTAAGGAAGAATTTTGGGAGGAAGTCAGGAAATTTTAAAATTGCAGTAATCAACTAGCAAAAACTTTAGGTCAACTATTATGGAGGAAACTTCAGGAATTTAAAACAGAAGAAAATGAGATTTAATAATATTTAGAATGAGGAATAAGTTTCTATTCATTCTTTCTTATGGCTAAATTCATGCAGTTCTTAAAATTTACCTGGTCATTTTCTATCACCGTAGTCATTTCTATATAAACATTGTCCAGTTTATTAGACAATTACTAAATTGTAATTTTTCTTCACTAAAAAGATATATACATACTTGGTTTTTGGTCACATCTAGCGGTACTGAGGTCTAAGTTCTGACTTTGTGCCCAGGTATTACAACTGGGCTCGAGGACCAGTATGTACTGATGGGGATCCAACACAGGTAGGTCACATGCAAGGCCAATGCCTTCTCTGCTCTGCTATCCAGCCCTCAAAACATTATTTTTATATTTTATATTTCAGGTTGTTTGGGGGCTGGAGCTATAGCACAGCAGATAGGGCATTTGCCTTGCACAGGACTGGCCAGGGCTGACCCAGTTTCGATTCCTCTGCCCCTCTCAGAGAGCCCGGCAAGCTACCGAGAGTATCCCGCCCACATGACAGAGCCTGGCAAGTTAACCGTGATGTATTTGATATACCAAAAACACTAACAACAAGTCTCACAATGGAGACGTTTCTGGTGCTTGCTTGAGCAAATAGATGAACAATAAGGACAGTGCTACAGATAGTGCTATATTTCAGGTTATATTATAATTTTAGATGTACAGAAGAATTGCACAGACTATTGAGAATTACAACATATATTATACCTAGTTCTTCCTATTCGAAACATAACAGTGTGTCAAATACATTAACATTGTACATTTGTCTCAGCTAATAAATGAAAATTTATACAATATTATGTCTAACGTTCACTATATTATTCATATTTCAAAATTTTTAACCTAACATCCTTTTTCTATTCCAATATGCCATCTTGCTTTTAGACATTATGTCTCCTTAATTTTGTGATAGTTGTGATAGTTTTCCAAACTTTCCTTATTTTTGATGGCCTTAACGGTTTTAAGGTGTACTATCCAGGTATTTTTTTTTATAAAAAGACAATAAAACACATAAAAATATGACCCATAAGTGAAAAGGCTTAAAACCAGATAGTATAGGCTTCAAATTTAAGATCATTAGTCCCTCAAAAGTGATAGATTGGGGCTGGAGTGATAGCACAGCGGGTAGGGCGTTTGCCTTGCACGCAGCCAACATGGCCGACCCAGGTTCGATTCCCAGCATCCCATATGGTCCCCCGAGCACTGCCAGGAGTAATTCCTGAGTGCATGAGCCAGGAGTTACCCCTGAGCAACTCCAGGTGTGACCCAAAAAGCAAAAAAAAAAAGTGATAGATTAATTTTTTTCTCATAATTAGGTTCTGGATAGAGAATTTAGGAGTGGAAAACCAACAAGTTAAAGTGCTTTTCTTTCCTTTTTTTTTTTTTTAATGTTTAGACTACCCTGGCTGTGTTCAGGTATCATTCCTGGAAGGGTTTAAGGCACTATATGAGGTGTCAGGGATGGAGCTCCTGTTGGCAGAATGCAAGGATGCAAGGTGAACACTGCCTGCTATACTATGTCTTCAGCCCTTAAAGTGCCATTTTTAATTGCATCATATGAAGTGTGCTTACTGGCAATATGACTTACGATTGGTAATACTAATGTTGAAAAACTGACTAAAGTTTTTTTTTTGCCATATTTCTTCATTACATGATATTACTTTTCTTCTCTTCCAATCTTCTATATTCTTTAGAAGTAAGTCACTTTTATTAGCCCACTCCAAAGGAGTTTGTAGTTATATGAGAACAATTTTATAAATTACCTAAAATATTTGACTCTTTTCCTCTTCATCTCTCTCTCTCTCTCTCTCATCTTTCCATTTCCTCACCTCCTTTCATAAGTGCTTAAGAGTTTTGTTGGAGTTTTAATTATCTTTGCTTTAGTTATTTACATTTTACTTGTGAGAAAACCTTTCATGATTGATAGTCTTTCACTTTTCAAACTTATTTCAATTAGGGAATTATCAGGTTTCAACTGTGTTGTCACAAAGGGCATAGTTTCATAGTTTAAATAGATGAGTAGTATTCCATTGGAGTATATACAATCTCTCCTCCTCCTCCTCCTTGTTCATCCTCCTCCTCCTCCTCCTCCTTGTTCATCCTCCTCCTCCTCCTCCTTCTCCTCCTCCTCCTCCTCCTATTCCTCCTCTTCCACTTCCTCCTTCCATTTCTTTTTATATTTTCTTCTGTTTGGTTGCTTTCCCAGACCACAATTTCCAGCTCATCTATTTTATCAATTGTTTCTTTTTATTTGATATTAGGCCCCTCTAGTGTATTATTTAGTTTGGCTATTGTGTTTTTAGCACAGCGGTAGGGCATTTGCCTTGCACGCAGCCAGCCCGGCCGAGTCGGGTTCAATTCCCCCACCTCTCTCGAAGAGCCTGGCAAACTACTGAGAGTATCTTGCCCGCACGGCAAAGCCTGGCAAGCTGCCCGTGAGTATTCGATATGCTAAACACAGTAACAATAAGTCTCAAAATGGAGACGTTAGTGGGCCCTCTCGAGCAAATCGATGAACAACGGGAGGACAGTGTTTTGTATTTCTGTTCAAGTTTCTTTTTCTTTTAAAACTGTCATTTGTTCCCCCAGTTTTCTTTTTCCTGATTTAACATTGTCAGACATATTTAAAGTTCTTTAGGCTGGTCAATAAGTTTAACTACACTTGAATTTTACCCTAGGCTTTTGCTTTCTTCCAAAATTTGTGGCAAATCCCTTTGATTGCTACTTTGGTTTAATATGCGTTGAATTGAGCTTTTGTCTTGCCTTTGCTTGTTGCTTTATTTCAGATGTGTAAGCTTTGGCATAGAGTCCTAGGATGTTTACCCAGAATACTGTGACCTCTGACACCTTATAGATGGACATTCCTATACCAACTTCAGTGATTGGAGGCTGGTACCAACACAGGGGAGAAGTCAAAGCAGTGTGTAGTACGGTCACAGTGTGTAACACTATAGCACTGTCCTCCCATTGTTCATCGATTTGCTCGAGCGAGCACCAGTAATGACTCCATTGTGAGACTTGTTGTTACTGTTTTTGGCATATCAAATACGCCGCCACAAGGAGCTTGCCAGGCTCTGCCGTGTGGGTGGTATACTCTTGGTAGCTTGTCGGGCTCTCTGAGAGGATGGAGGAATTGAACCTGGGTCGGCTGCGTGCAAGGCAAACACCCTACTCACTGTGTTATCACTCCAGCCCAAAGCAGTGTGTAGAGCAGAATTTCTGCTCCTGAAGAGTAACATGAATTCAACTGCCCAAGGAACAGCTAGTGCACCAGTTGAGAGTGGCAAGATCTGCAATTTCACTATCCTCTAGACCAGTTCAGTAGTTCATGCTTTCCCAAGTACGCGAGGTCATCAGCTGTCCCTCGGCTGTGCTCTAGCATTGCTCTATGCATCCTGCCATCCTGCCACACAACAGGGAGCAGAAGAGACCAGAGAACAATCTAGGAGCTTTAAGTTTAGACTACAGGTCAGATCTCAGACTTGAAAGCAGTCATCTTGAGGATGGTCCTTCAAGTCTATAGGTATTGTTATTCATTTAAGACTTTAGGGCTATGACTAGAGGCAAGAAGCATCAGTGAGGACGATAGGCCTGGGGCTCTGTGCATAAAGAACCCTGCTGTGCTTGACTCAAAGTTAGATTCATAGGGAAGCAGGGCTTATCAGAAGTCCACAAATTGAGCTTATCCAGTTTCCAACAAGCTCTACTTATCAGAGTTCTCCCAGGCTCAATTTCAGTTGCCTGCATCTGAGGTCACAAACTAAATTGTCTTTGCACACTCTGGAAAAAAGCCATGCCTGCAGTCAAAGGAATTGTGATAGCCTCAAGCTAACCCTTGTGGCAATGATATGGAGTGTCTGGGGGTGTCTCTCTTCACAGTCTTGTTTTCCTGACTGCCACACAGATGTCTGGTATCTGAAGTTGCCAGCATCTATCTATTCTCTCAGTGCCCGTCCATGAAGTTTTGTTCCCCAAAGCAACTTCTTTCATTTTGTGGGGGTACTGACCTGAGTTGCAATTTTCCTTCTCATAAGTCAGGAAATCCCAGAGCCACAAAGAATGGTCTTACCAATAGCTTTCTCTTCCCTCTCTGACAAACCTTATTGCCTCTTTCTGTGAATATGAAGGGAAGCCTGATTCCAGTACCCTTCTTTGTAAAGGGGAGTTTGATTCCTGTGAAGGCAAGTCTGCTTCCTGTTCCTGTTAGCATGGAAGTGTACTTATTCCCAAGTTCATGTGTTCTTGAGAGTTGTATGAAAGGTTTGTATGCAAATCTCTGAAGTGTAAGAAGTTAAAATTTATTGTACAGTTCAGGTAGGTGAGTTCAAGTTTCTCTCCAATGTCCCACCCTCCCCTTTTACCTTTGTATGACTTCATCTCTTCCTCAGTCCTCTGTGTCACGTTCTTAGTCCTATCCCTCCCAATCTTATCACTTCCAGTATATGATGACCTGGTCTTGTGCAGACCATCACCCTGCCCAGGGATGTGCCTGTATAAATGTAACTTAAACTATGGGCTAGGTGGTCAATCTTTGAAAAAGATTCTGCTGGTCCTACGCCGTGCTAAATACATTCCTTTTTTTTTTTTTTTTTATCTCTTCCCTTGCTGGGCTATTTCACAATATTTTGGCAGAGCTCTTCTGACTCTGTTTCTTTTTTTGTTTGTTTGTTTTTTGGGGGTCACACCCAGCCGATGCTCAGGGGTTATTCCTGTCTCTGCACTCAGGAATCATTCCTGGCAGTGCTTGGGGGATCATATGGGATGCTGGGAATCGAACTCGGGTCGGCCGCGTGCAAGACAAACGCCCTATCTGCTATGCTATTGCTCCAGCCTCTCTGTTTATTTTTCATCGACTGTATTTTACTGCATTTATCATTTTGTCAAAAATACAGAGGAGAGTCCAACATCTCTATGTATTCACCATCTTTACAGAATTCCCACCTTTACACTTTAATCTTCTATTTTATTGAATTTTTCTCTGCAAGATTAAGCCTAGTTAGCATACTCGCCATGACTGTCTTCAGTTCTTTCTTTATATTCTTCATATCCAGCATTTCTGTTTGGATATTTTAAATCGACTCAATTTTTTTAATGAAAAATTCCTTCTGTATATGAATACCTTTTTATGAGACCCTGTAACTACTTTCTGTGATTGAGTTTATATAACTTTATTGGGCTTCTTTCTAGTAGCTAGTCAATTTTTAATTTTTTAACATGCTAAACCCTCCAGATCTGTATCTGCAAGTTTGTCTGGTGATCCTCTTTGAGTGTATCCTCTTGGGTCCCCTGGATTGACTATTTCTAGGCATGTGTTTCTCCATTCCTTACCAATAGGTGGTGCTGTTGCTTCAGTTTGGGATTCTCAGAGGTGGAGAAGGTGAGTCGGGGGTGGGGAGGAGGGGCGCGGTGAGCGTCTCCCTCTTGGTGTTGGTGGTAGATAATCTCTAACCCAGGGTGTAAAACGCTATGCTACTGCTTCCCATCCTTGACTAGAGCAAGCAACACTGTTCCTTCCTCTTTCTTTCCAGTTTCTCACCTCTGTGTCAGGGGTCCTCTGATTTACAGCAGGTATCTCTTCAGTCTCATAATTCTATGATGACTCAAGGTAGTGGGATGGGACTTTGGTACCTGAAATCCCACCAATTAGTCTCTGTGACACTCGATGCCTTCCCAGGGCTCAGGCTGCAAATAGCCTGATACTTCATCCTCGCTGAGAAGATCACCTATGGAAAATCTGGGTGCAATATAAGGTTCTTCCTCTTATTTCATTGCTAGGAGTGCTCATTGCTATGACCTAGCTTTTTTTTTTTTCACTTTCCTTATTTTAGCGCATCAGTAAGCCATCAACTACCTATATCAGAGAAAAAAATCGAATGAACCAGTCAACCAGCGATTTAGGTGATATTTTCAGGAGGGTTAAAGCTGATTTATGAAGGTGCCTAGGGGAGAGGTGTGCCAGCTATACTATCGCACCGTGATATCATACTCTTATGCCTTTATTTTATAAACTTTTAACAAATGAAACGTGCAAGTCACTTCTTGGTAAAGATTAGATGCTAAACACAAAGTATAATGAGGGGTCGAAGTGATAGTCCAGTGACGGGGGAGGGGCGGTGGTGTTTGCCTTGCACGCAGCTGATTTGCGGTCCATCACTGTCATCCTGTATGATCTCCTCATACCGACTCAGGAGAGCCAGGATAATACCTGAGCATTGCCAGGTGTAACCCAAAAAAGCTCCCCCCCCCAAAAAAAAGTAATGAAAGAAATTAGTAAATATCTTATTCTCTAAACATTGCTTTTTTTTTTTGATTTTTTTTTAATTTTTTTTTATTTATTTATTTTTTTACAGTTGTAGATTTACAATTTTTTTTGTGCTTGGGTTTCAATTATACAATGATCAGATACCCATCCCTCCACCAGTGCCCGTTTTTCACCACCATGGATAATATCCCTTCCACCCCCATCCCCCCATCCCCCCCTGCCTCTGTGGCAGGACAATCCCCTGTGTTCTCTCTCTCCGTTTGGGTGTTGTGGTCTGCAAAAGAGGCATTGAGTGGCAAACATGTTCAGTCCATAGTCTACTTTCGACATGCATCTCCCCTCCTGGGAGGATCCTCCAAACATCCTTTATTTGGTGCTCCCTTCTCTATCTGAACTGCCCTTTCCTCTAGGATACCCGGCTGGCCTCTAAGTTATGGAGTAATCCTCCTGGTGCTGATCTCAGCTATTCTTGGGTATTAATCTCATACTTTGTTACTTTATATCCCCCAGATGAATGCAATCTTTCTATGTCTATCCCTCTCTTTCTGACTCATTTCGCTTAGCATGATACTTTCCATATTGTACCACTTGTATGTAAATTTCATGACTTCATCTTTTCTAACAGCTACATAGTACTCCATTGTGTAGATGTACCAAAGTTTCTTTAACCAGTCATCTGTTCTTGGGCATTCAGGTTTCTTCCAGTTTCTGGCTATTGTAAAGAGTGCTGCAATGAACAAACAAGTGCAGATGTCACTTCGACTATACATTTTTGCTTCTCTGGGATATATTCCCAGGAGTGGTATTGCTGGGTCAAATGGGAGCTCAATTTCTAATTTTTTGAGAATCGTCCATACTGTTTTCCAGAAGGGCTGAACCAGTGGACATTCCCACCAACAGTGAAGGAGTGTCCCTTTCTCGCCACATCCACGCCAGCATTGGTTGCTTTTGTTCTTTTGAATGTGGGCCAGTCTCTGAGGTGTGAGATGGTATCTCATTGTGGTTTTGATCTGCATCTCTCTGATGATTAATGATGTAGAGCATTTTCTCATGTGCTTTTTTGCCATTCGGATTTCTTCTTTGAGAAAGTTTCTGTTCATTTCATTGCCCCATTTTTGGATGGGATTGGATGTTTTCTTCTTGTGGAGTTTAACCAGTATTTTGTATATCCTGGATATCAACCCCTTGTCAGATGTGTATTCAGCGAATATCCTTTCCCATTCTGTAGACTGTCTTTGTATTTTGGTCACTGTTTCTTTGGAGGTGCAGAAGCTTCTTAGTTTAAGATAGTCCCATTTATCTATCTCTGTTTTCACTTGCTTGGCCAGTGGCGTGGCATCTTTGAAGATACCATTAGCTTCAATATCATGGAGGGTTTTGCCAACTTTATTTTCAATGTACCTTATGGTTTCTGGTCTGATGTTGAGGTCTTTAATCCATTTTGATCTTACTTTTGTACATGGTGTTAGGCAGAGTTCTGAGCCTATTTTTTTTGCATGTAGCCGTCCAATGATGCCAACATAATTTATTAAAGAGGCTTTCCTTACTCCACTTCACATTACTTGCACCTTTATCAAAGATTAGATGATCATATGATTGAGGGGAGATGTCAGTGTATTCAACCCTGTTCCATTGGTCTGCAGTTCTGCCTTTGTTCCAGTACCATGCTGTTTTAATTATTACTGCTTTGTAGTACAGTTTGAAGTTCGGGAGGTTGATTCCCCCCATTTTCTTTTTCCCAAGAATTGCTTTAGCTATTCGTGGGGGCTTATTGTTCCATATAAATTTCAGGAGTGTTTGCTCCATTTCTTTGAAGAATGTCATGGGTATCCTTATAGGGATTGCATTGAATTTATACAATGCTTTCGGTAGTATTGCCATTTTGACAATGTTAAGTCTCCCGACCCATGAGCAGGGGATATCTTTCCATTTCCTCATGTCCTCTTTTATTTCCTGAAGTAGCGTTTTGTAGTTTTCTTTGTACAGGTCCTTTACTTCCTTAGTTAAGCTGATTCCTAGGTACTTGATTTTCTGGGGCACAATTGTGAACGGGATTGTTTTTTTCATGTTGCTTTCTTCTCTCTCACTGTTTGCGTATAGGAAAGCCATGGACTTTTGGGTATTGATTTTATAACCTGCAACTTTACTATACGAGTCTATTGTTTCTAGGAGTTTTTTGGTGGAGGTTATTGGGTTCTCTAAGTAGAGTATCATATCATCTGCGAATAGTGAGAGCTTGATTTCTTCCTTTCCTACCTGAATGCCCTTAATATCTTTTTCTTGCCTAATCGCTATTGCAAGTACTTCCAGTACTATATTGAACAGAAGTGGAGAGAGTGGGCATCCCTGTCTCGTCCCTGATCTTAGAGGGAAGGCTCTCAGTTTTTCCCCATTGAGGATGATGCTTGCTGTAGGCTTGTGGTAGATGGCTTTAATTATGTTGAGGAAGGTCCCCTCTATACCCATTTTGGCTAGGGTTTTCATCATAAAGGGGTGCTGGATCTTGTCAAATGCTTTCTCTGCATCTATTGATATAATCATATGCTTTTTATCTTTTCTTTTGTTGATATGATGGATTATGTTGATTGATTTTCGAATGTTAAACCATCCTTGCATCCCTGGGATGAATCCTACTTGGTCATGGTGTATGATCTTTTTGATGAGTAGTTGGATTCTATTTGCTAGTAGTTTGTTGAGGATCTTTGCATCTGTGTTTATCAGGGATATCGGCCTGTAATTCTCTTTCTTTGTGGTATCTCTGTCTGCTTTTGGTATCAGTGTGATATTCGCTTCGTAGAAACTGTTCGGAAGTGTTTTTGATATTTCAATTTCGTGGAAAAGCTTAAAGAGCATTGGGAGTAAGTCCTCTTTAAAGATTTGGAAGAATTCACTAGTGAATCCATCCGGGCCAGGACTTTTGTGCTTGGGGAGACTTTTTATTACCAGTTCAATTTCCTTGATGGTGATAGGTCTGTTCAGGTATTCCAGGTCTTCTTCGTTCAGCCTTGGGAGTCTGTAGGAGTCTAGGAATTTATCCATTTCCTCGAGGTTTTGATGTTCCGTGGCATAAAGCTTCTCAAAGTAGTCCCTGAGGATCCTCTGAATTTCTGTGGTTTCTGTTGTAATGACCCCCTTTTCATTTCTGATTCGGTTTATTAGGGTTTTCTCTCTCCCTTTCTTTGTGAGTTTTGCTAGAGGCTTATCGATCTTGTTAATTTTCTCAAAGAACCAGCTTTTGGTTTCATTGATCTTTCGGATTGTTTTTTGGGTTTCCATCTCATTAATCTCTGCTCTGAGTTTTATTATTTCCTTTCTCCTGTTCGGGTTGTGCTCCTTTTTTTGGTCCTTCTCCAAGCTCTTAAGCTGTGAGTTTAGGTTACTTATGTGTGTTCGCTGCTCCTTCCTGAGGAATGCTTGTAGAGCTATAAACTTTCCTCTTAACACAGCCTTTGCTGTGTCCCATAAGTTTTGGTAACTCGTGTTCTCATTTTCATTCGTTTCTAGGAATCTTTTGATTTCCTCTTTGATTTCCTGTCTAATCCACTCGTTGTTCAATAGTGCACTGTTTAATTTCCAGGTGTTTGATTTAGTTTTCTGTTTTTGTGTGTGATTTACTTCTAATTTCAGCGCATTATGGTCTGAGAAGATTGTTGATACAATCTCTATCTTCTTAATTTTATGGAGGCATGTTTTGTGGCTCAGCATGTGGTCTATCTTGGAGAATGTTCCATGTACGCTTGAGAAGAATGTGTATTCAGCTTTTTGTGGATGAAGTGTCCTATATATATCTACTAAGTCCCTTTCTTCCATTGTTTCCCTCAAATGAAGTATGTCCTTGCTAAGCTTGAGTCTGGTTGATCTATCAAGAGGTGACAAAGCAGTGTTGAAGTCTCCCACTAGTATTGTGTTGCTATTGATGTCTTTTTCCAAATCTATGAGTAGTTGTTTTAAGTACTTTGCTGGTCTCTCATTAGGTGCATATACATTTATTATTGTAAGTTCTTCCTGTTGTACAGATCCTTTGATCAATAAGAAATGGCCTTCACTGTCTCTTATGACCTTCCTCACTCTGAAATCGATGTGGTCTGATATAAGGATGGCTACCCCAGCTTTTTTATGGGAGCTGTTTGCCTGTAGGATTGTTTTCCAGCCTTTGACTCTGAGTCTGTGTTTGCTTTGACTATTGAGATGCGTTTCTTGCAGGCAGCAGAATGTTGGGTTCAATTTTCTAATCCATCCTGCCACTCTATGTCTTTTAATTGGTGAGTTTAGCCCATTGACATTGAGAGAGATTATTGTTATGGGATTTTGTCCCATTGTTCTGTTAAAATTTGGTGTATTTGAGGGGCCTTTCTTGCCTTAAAGTAGCCCATTTAGTTGTTCTTGTAACCATGGTTTTGAGTCTATGAAGTTCCTGAGCTGTTGTTTGTCTGTGAAACTGTGTGTTGTTCCTTCTATTATGAATGAGAGTCTCGCTGGGTAAAGTATTTTTGGAGAGGCATTTATTTCATTGAGTTTTTTCACTATGTCCCACCACTGTTTTCGGGCCATGACGGTTTCATCAGAAAAATCAGCTGTGAATTTTAAGGATGCTCCTTTGTAAGAGATTTCTTTCTTCGATCTTGCTGCTTTCAGAATTTTGTCTCTGTCTAAGGTTTTGGTCATTTTGATCAGAATGTGTCTTGGCGTATTTTTATTCGGATTTCTTCTAGCTGGTACCCTTCGGGCCTCCTGAATGTGGTCACAAGTTTTCTTCAGCTCTGGAAATGTTGTAGCAATGATGTCTTTGACAGTTTCTTCTTCATCGAGGTTTTCTTCCTGTACCTCTGGGACTCCAATAATTCTTATGTTACCACTCTTGGCTTCATCACGATCTTCTCTTGCCATCTGTTCCCGAATTGTGAGTCTCTTTTCCATTTTCTGCTCTTTTCTGGAGAGTCTCTGAACTTCATCTTCGAGTTCACTGATTCTGTTCTCAGCAGCTGTTACTCTGCTGCTGAGGCCTTCCACTGAGCTTTTCAATTCGCCTACGAGATTTTTCAGGTCTGATATTTCTGATTGCATTTTCCTCATTTCTGCCTTCAGATCCTCTTGTCTTCTATTTGCATTGCTTTCCATTGTTTCCTTTAATTCCCTAAGCATCCTAAGTAGCTCCCTCCTGAATTCCTTGTCAGAGAGGTTGTCTAGCACTACAGTACTGTTGGTGTCATCTGGGCTAGACTCTTCAATATGAAAGTTTGGTGGGCTTTTGCGTTGCTTTACCATTGTTACCAGTGTGGTTTAGTCCTTCACGTTCCCTGTTACTATTCTGCTTGATATGCAGTGTGAGTTAAGATAGGCTTATGAGTTATTGGCTACTGTGTTTCTAGTGGCTGAGCTAAAATAGAGAAGTTTCCATCTAAGAAGGTAGGTTATGGTTCCTAAGGCATATGTAGTGGGAAAATATTTTGCGGCCGCGTTAGCGGCCGCGGCTCCGGAAAGAGTCCCTGGCACTGGCGAGGAGTTGGGAAAGTCTCCTGTTTGAAATTGGAGCCGTTCAGCTTTGTTGCAAAGAGCTGGGCCTCCGTGCCCGTCCCACGCAGCTCAGGGGTTGAAAACCGGCTGTCTAGGGGCTGGATCTACATGCGCATGCCCAGAAAGGGTCCCAGGCCCTTGGAGGCGGGCTGTACCTGTTTGAAATTGGAGCCGTTCAGCTTTGTTGCCCAGAGCTGGGCCTCCGTGCCCGTCCCATGCAGCTCAGGGGTTGAAAACCGGCTGTCTCTAAACATTGCTTTAGAGAATAAGAAACATAAACTTTAAAAAAGTGAGATAGAATGATAAAATCCGGACTTTATAATGATCTGATATGTATAGAAAAAATAACCAATCCAATAAACTGATGGAATTGAAGGAGTTCAGAAAGTTTGTTGGATACAGAATAAAACTACAAGTACCAGTAGCATTTATCTCATCTGTAATAGCCATTTTTAGTAACACACACTATAAAGTGTTTGGGAATTTTATCTAATCTTGACTGGAGCGATAGCACAGCGGGTAGGGCGTTCGCCTTACAAGCGGCCAACATGGCCGACCCGAGTTCGATTCCTCCGCCCCTCTCGGAGAGCCCGGCAAGCTACCGAGAGTATTTGATATGCCAAACACAGTAACAACAAAGTCTCCAATGGAGATGTTACTGGGCCCGCTCGAGCAAATCGACGATCAACGGGAGGGCCTTTACTTTACTTGACTTTCACTAGATAATATTAAATGATAGCTAATTCATAGATTATAGACCTAAAAAGAATCTGAATAAATTATTGGGCAATGTATGGTCTTTGATAAATTACATTATATAGCTATATAAATGTTCCCAAAGTTAATTTATAATTAATGTGTTCCCAATTGTTATCTAAGAATACTTAAAAATAATCTAACACAGTAGCCCTTAAATATATTTGGAAGAATAAAATTTCATAAACCACTGACTAAATCAACTCTTTAGAAGTGAGTTTAGATGAGTCTTGGCAATCTTTAGTTATGGTAACAGAGTAAAGTGGTCAAATTTTTCCTATATCTAGCATAAACAATGTGAAAACAGTATTTTTCAAAACTTTGTATAATGTCAATTTTCCCTCTATCACAAGTAACACACCACTCAATAATTTATGGGCCAAATATCAAAATTTATGAAATATTTTTTTCTAAATAAAAATAGTAAAAAATGTGTGAACTAAGTCTAATATCACACTTAGAGAAAATTGGCTATACAAAAAATATGTTGTAAAGGAAGAGAGGTCAGAAATCAGTGTCATTAACTTCTACTTTAAGAATCCAGGAAACACATTGAAATTATATGTATGAGAAATCATTATATAAAAAATATTAAATCACTGTGAATTACAAAGTTGCAAAGTTATTCATGATTTTTTCAGATATACAATGTTCCACCAACACCAATTCCTTTTTAAAACATTGTATTTATTTATTTATACAATGGAATGGGAAGGAATGGGAAGGAATGGGAGTGAAGATAGATGGTCGGCAACTACACCACCTCTGCTTTGCTGATGACATTGTTTTAGTAACAGCAAACATCAGCCAAGCGGCACAAATGCTGGCCGACTTTGACCGTGAGTGTGGAAAGGTAGGACTACAGCTGAATCTTACGAAGACAATGTTTATGAGAAACAGCCTCGTTCCTGATGCCCCATTCGCTCTCAACGGAACCACCATCTCTGAATGCAACAGCTATGTCTACCTAGGTCGAGAGGTCAACATGACAAGTGACCTGGCACCCGAGCTGCGCAGGAGGAAGAGAGCGGCTTGGAACGCCTTCAAGAACGTCGAAGAAATAGCTAAGAGGACGAAGAACCTCCGGCTCAGGGCACATCTCTTTGATTCCACTGTTCTTCCTGCATTAACATATGCCTCAGAGACCTGGGCCCTGCACAAACAGGATGAGAACGCTATTCAGGTCTCCCAAAGAAGAATAGAAAGAGCTATGCTTGGAATATCATGTTTCACTCAAATGAGAGAAAGAATCTGGAGTTCTGACATCCGTCGATGATCAAGAATCAGGGACGCTGTCTCGTTTGCCAAGGAAATCAGATGGGCTGGACAGGTTATGAGATTTGGAAATGACAGCTGAACTAGAGCTGTTACCAACTGGATTTCACAGGATGTACCGCGTGGCCGCCCACCTACCAGATGCTCAGACTTCTTCGTCAAGATCATGAACGATCAGTTTGAGGCTCTTCGTGTTCCTAGAGCGAACAGACGCCATTGGGCTACACTAGCACGTGACAGGGACAAATGGAGACATTAGTGGCGCCTGCTCGAGCAAATCGACGAATAACGGGAAGTCAAGTGATCAAGTGATCAAGTGATTTAGTTTTTTAAATTGAGTCACAGTGAGATATACAATAACCAAGCTGTTCATGATCTGGATTCAGTCATACAGTGTTCCAACACCCATCCCTCCAGCAGTATACATTTCCCAACACCAATGACACAAGTTTCCCTCCTGTCACCCCAGGCCCATAGCCAGCCTGCCTCTTTGGCTGACACTTCGCACTTTCTCTCTCTCTCACCCTCCCTCTCTCCCTCGCCTCTCTCCCTCTCCCTCCCTTTTATCAGAGGAGTTTACTTACCTCCTCCAGTTTCCCTCCAGGCAGGTATCTTTTACTTTTTCTTTGTTCTGTTGGGCACAGTGCATGAGCAACCATTATCAATAGCACCGTAAACTACATGATTGCAATTAAAAAAATTAAAAAAATTGAAGGACTCTATGAAAACAGAAAGTAAGCTCGAGAAGGCATGATCAAGAAGTAAAATTTAGAGTAGAAATAAGTAAAATAAAAAAAAGACATAAAATGAAGTTATCAAGAAAATAGAAGACAAGATTAGTAATGTCAGAAACCAGAAGAGACATTATTATCAACTTTACAGTCTTTCAAAGGAAAAGAGATGTGCATGAGCAATTTTATTCTATTAAACAGATGAAAGAAACGTTTCTTAAAAAACATAAATAAAGATTAGTTCAGAAGAAATAGATGATCACCAAACTATCTACCTGTATTAAAAGCTGACTTTGGAGCTGGGAGATGGCACAGTAGGTGGGTTCATGCTAGGCACGGCCCAGACCCTGCTTCAGTTTCCACCACCTTTAGTTCCCCAAGCACTGCTGAGTGTGTAGACCCTGAAAGCTCCTTCGCATTTCATGGACCACCTGATAATTCGTGCAACTGCAGGGCCTACACAGCATGACAGCTGCAGGTGTTTACATGGAACCACCAGCCTGGTTGCTTGAAAGTCATCAATCGGGTCCCTGCCTCTCCTGAACACCGCCTGGGAAGCCTCCTTTCCCTGGGACTTGAATTCTAGACACAACCACGGTTTCACTGGTGCATTCTCCCATATTTCATGAAGAATTGATGCCAATTTTATTCAGTACTTTCATAAAACTGAAAATGGAGGGAGTACTTCCAGATAATTTTCAAAGACTGGCATTATTTTGATTCCAAAGTCAGACAAAAACATGACAAGAACAGAAAACTATTAACCAACATCTGTCATAGACATAAAATTTCCATTTGTTTTAAGCAAATAGAATAATATGAAAAGATAATACATTGTGAACAAGCTGATTTATCCTTGTAATGGAAGACTAGTGAATTCCTTAAGGTTATTTATAACACAGGTTACTTATAACACACACATATAAATATATCTGCAAATGGTGACAGTTTTACCTACTTTTCCAATTGGATCTTTTCTATTTCCTTTTTTTTTGTATAATTGATTTGGTGAGTAGCTCCAATACTACACTGCATGCTGGTGCTAAGAGTGGATATCTTTGTTTTGTGTCTTTTTTAAAAAACGTATTTTTTAACATTTCATCATTGAGCATGAAGTTAGTGATGAGTTTGTCACATATGACCTTTACTATGCTGACGTGTGTGTTTCTTCTATTTTTAATCTGTGGAAAGTTTTTTACAAAACCCTTGGTACACTGAATCTTGTTAAAATATTTTCGTCATTGATTAATATGATCATATGATTTTAATCTTTCCTTTTGTTTATGTGGTATAGTATATAAATTTGTATTGAAACAGTTAATTTGTATTGAAACAGAGTCTCTGAAATAAATCCTAATGATAAGAAACGGTTCAAAAGAAGTGTTTAATTCAGTTTACTATGGTTTATTGAAGATTTTGCACCTGTATTTATTAGGGATACTGGTCGTGTGTGAATGTGTGTGTGTTTGTGTGTGTGTGTGTGTGTGACATCCATGTCTACTTTTAGTTCCAGTGTAACGTTGACTTTCTAAAAGTGTTTTCAAGAATTTTATTCCCTTAGGAGGGTATGGTGACACCAGCAGGTCAATCTGTTCCTGTGAGGCGAGTGCATCAGCAGCCTGATGGTGCCTTCAGACTTCCAGATTCCCCCAAATTGCTGCTGTGCCTTTGGCCAGACCCCAAAAACTTGGGGGCAAAGTTTACCAAGAAAGTAAATGGCCAAAAGTTAGGTATGTGGGAAACACACCCAAAAACCACCTCTGGCTCAGCTATATAATTGGAGGCAAGGCCTCTCTGGTTCCTGATTGAACTGCTTAACGGCCATGATCCCAGAGACTCAGAAACAAATCTCGAAACCCAACAGCTTTTGGCACAAATGTGTCCAGTCCCTACAGTAGGTTGCTGGTACTGGGCCACCCCAGGTGGGAATAGGTTTTGTGCCTTGGCCTGTTGCCCCTAGCAGCCCGGTGGCCAACATCCTCCAGAGGCCACTGGACAGCCAGGTTTGGGCCCGAAGTGACGAGACACGCAGGGACTCACGGGATGGGGGTGGAGCCGGCCCTTTCCTCCTAATCCCAACGAGACCCAGAGTTGCTGCCCACGAACGGCCTCTTTGGCTCCTGATCAAGCTACTTAACAGCCATGATCCCAGAGACTCAGAAACAAATCTCGAAACCCAGCAGCATTTGGCAGAAATGCATCTGGACTGTGCAGTAGGATGCTGTTGCCTGGCAACCCCAGGGGAGGAAGGGTGCTGTCCCTTCGCCTGCTCCCCCTTGGCAGCCTGGTGGCTGCCATCTTCCAGAGGCCACTAGACAGTCAGGTTTGGGCCTGCAGTGATGAGACACGTGGGTCTCACAGGATGGGGTGGAGCCGGCCCTTTCCTTCATGTCCCAATGGGACCCTGAGTCGCTGCCCACGAACAACCTCTCTGGCTCCTGATCAAGCTGCTTAATGGTCATGATCCCAGAGACTCAGGAACAAATCTCAAAACCCAGCAGGTTTTGGCAAGAAATCCTTCCAAATTTAATTGTTAAAATTTCAAAATTTCAAAATTGCGCAGCCACTACTGCAGCCACATGACATCATATGTTATTCATAACCAGCAATAGAAAACAAATTGTCTACTGTTGCCTTTTTGGCAGATCTGAGTGTTGGGGTAAAATCCCAAATAATAGTGGTAGGTGTGGTGTCGAAATGTTGAATGTAATCAAAGTATAGAGAGAGAATGGGCACTGGTGAAGGTACAGGTGTTTCATTGTATGACCGAGACTTAAACCAGAAAGCTTTGTAACTGCTCTCATGGTGATTCAATAAATAATGGGGAAAAAAGCAATGTGGAGTTCATGCACAATTCAATCAGCCTAATCAGTGGCTGAATAGATAGCAGTACCCCTACATAAAAGAAAAAAAGAATTTTATTCTGTTAAATTTTTTTGAAGAAATTGAGGCATGGGTTATCTTTTCAAGTTTAATATAACTCACTATTGAAACCATCTGATTCTGAATTTTTTATTTGTGTGTTTACTGTTTCAATTCCCTTGCTTATAATTGTTCAGTTTAGATTTTCTATTTTCTCCTGATTTTGGTTTTGGCAAGGTTGTAAAATTAAAAGACTTTTTTTCTTCTAGGTTCTTTAATTTACTCTTGGTGACACTTAGGTTGGTTGAACAGGTCTGGGTAGTAAATATGCCTTTAGTTTTGAGTGCCTGGCACTAGAAGTGACACTGAAATATACTGGGTTTTGGCAAGGACTGAACAGGTGTTGGCTGCATGCAAGGCAAATGCCACACCTGCTGTGCTATTGCTCCAGGTCGGGCATTTGCCTTGTGTGCAGCCAGCCCAGCTGAGCCAGGTTTGATTCCTCTGCCCCTCTCGAAGAACCTGGCAGCTCAATGGGCAAGGACTGACTAAGAGTTTACAATTGCAAGAATTTGGCCATCCTTAGCACCTTACCATTATGCAGTCCTGAGTGGCCACTAGGGATTCAATACTGGTAAATTCCAAAAGGATACTGGATCTCAGCTCTACTTTGTGACACAATATATACTGAGGAAGTGACAGGATTGGAATCTGACTGACCCTGGGTCAGCAAGGGGACACACAATCCAAACTGGATACTCATTAGAAAGTATATAGGGTGCTTCCTGGCTTTGGGGTGAAGCTTATTTTCTAGTAGACAAGTGAGGAGTGACTGGTTCTTATGAAGCCATTGGTCAGGACTAGGTAGGAACTCTTGATAATTGGTTCTTTGTCCCTTGTTATCATGGGTTTATGCTAGGGGTGGGTGAATCTCTCTCAAAGATTTACCCTAAGGGTCTGTTAGTGAGACAAGAAGACTTGAACACAGTGTTCTTCTCTGCTATGAGTAGCAATATTGGGGTACGTTACCACAATGACATCTAGTATCTGTGACCCAGTTTATATATATGATCTCTAGGTAGAGAATTGTAGGATTGATATTTAACATACTTTGTCTATGCTCCCTAGTGTAAAGGTTTGCATGTTACAAATATTTTCTTGATAATTTGTTGCCCAACAGTGGTGATATTTTTTTGAGAGGGGGGTGAGGGCATCTTTTGTCCACTAACACCTGTAGTCTGCTTTGCTTTTCCCTCCTTGTTGGGTACACTGTTAATACAAATTCCAGTTGTATTTTTATATATTAAAACAAGCATTAGATTTTCTATGATTGCAGAAGGGCTGGAGCGATAGCACAGCGGTAGGGTGTTCGCCTTACAAGTGGCCAACATGGCCGACCCGAGTTCGATTCCTCCGCCCCTCTCGGAGAGCCCGGCAAACTACCGAGAGTATTCGATATGCCAGACACAGTAACAACAAAGTCTCCAATGGAGACGTTACTGGGCCCGCTCGAGCAAATCGACGATCAATGGGAGGGCCTTTACCTTTACCTTTATGATTGCAGAAAGTAAAAACAATTTCTATATCTGTATCTTTCTGTCTCGTGCCTGCCTATCTCTCACGGTGTTTTTAATTTGCATTTCTCTATTGTTACAGATGTTCAGCATCTTTTCATACACTAGTTGGTAATTTTTATGCCTTCTTTGGAGAAATTCCTATTTTCCAATCTATAAATGTTTTGCTAATTTAATGTTACAGGATTTCTTTTCACCTGATAAATATCAATCCCTTATGAAATATGAAAGGTAAAGGTAAAGGACTTCCCGTTGATCGTCGATTTGCTCGAGCGGGCCCAGTAACGTCTCCATTGGAGACTTTGTTGTTACTGTGTTTGGCATATCAAATACTCTCGGTAGCTTGCCGGGCTCTCTGAATGAAATATATAATTTGAAATTATTTTGCTATAATTTTAGCATTTTATTTCTTCATTCAAGTTTAAGTGGTTGATGTAGTGCAATTCTATCTAATTTTGTTGCCCATATGTTTGATGCCTTGCCTAAGAAATTATATTCAAAGTATTATCATGAAGGTTTCCCTTATGCTTTCATTTTAACAGCATTGGTCTTATGTTTAGGTTTTGATTCATTTTGAGTTAATTTTTTTATAGGAGTACAACTTCTTTCACATCTGAATATTAAGTTTTGCTAGTATCATTTGATGATAAACTGTTCTTTTCTCCATTGAATAATTTAATGTCCTTCTCAAAAATATTTGACTTTGAATATAAAATTTTATTTTTTATGATTTCTATTCTATTCTATCAGCCTATTTATCTGTATGGAGGTACATTTACATATTATATTTTGATTAAATTTATAAAGTATCATTAAGTTATCTGGTAGTTTAGCTAGGCAAGGGTAGGGCATTTGTCTGGCATGTGGCCAACCCAGATTTGATTCCTCCGCCCCTCTCGGAGAGCCCGGCAAGCTTCCGAGAGTATCCCGCCCGCATGACAGCATCTGGCAAGATACCTGTGGCATATTTGAAATGCCAAAAACAGTAACAACAAGTCTCACAATGGAGATGATACTGGTGCCCACTCGAGAAAATAGATGAACAACGGGAGGACAGTGCTACAATGCTACTTAAGAAGGCATAATTTCTAGTTTTCAGAGTTACTATTTAAAACCATTAGGCTGGACATTTGATATAGAGTTTCAATCTGGAAACTTGCATTCTTTTGTTCTGTAAAACTTTATATTTATTAGATGATTTACTGTCTTCTCTTTTGGTCTCTTTTTTGAACTTAGATCTTCTAGATAAATGAATTTCATGGAAAAAGTTTCACTTAAAGTTTTTTTTCTTCCATCTTGTTGATAACTTAAAAAATTGTTTTTAGCCTATACCTGGCTGTGCTCAGGGTTTACTTGTGGTTTTATGCTCAGGAGTCACTCCTGGTCTAGCTTAGGGGACTATATGGATCAGTCAGGTACAAGACAACATGTTACCTCCTGTGCTACCTCTTGGTCCCTTGTTGCTAACTTTTGAATAATTTCTGGAACTTTTTTGTTTCTGCCATCATGAATTTAATTTCTTTGTTTTTATTACATTTTTTAAAATTTTCTAAAATAAATATCTTCTCTTATCTTACCTCAATGAGCTTGGTTACCGTGTGGATATGGTTGATCATGCGAATCCTTTTGGGAACGTGGCTTGCTCACATGATTGTCCTTCATGTAGTGTTCTGCCAGTCCTATTCAGGATGACTCGAGTGAACAGCTTGTAGATGACAGACAATAGGCAGATAGGGCAATTGTTGCCAATGTCGTGGATGTCTCCCGTCTTATACAGTAGAATGTTCCTGCTGGTTTTCCACTGGGGTGGAACCTTGCATTCATACAGGTAGTGTGAAGAGCCAAGCCAGTGTATTTATGAGTACTAAAGGCATGTTCTTCAGGTGTTTGGATCTGACCTTGTCTGGGACAGGTGCTGTTTACTTCTTTACCAATGAAAAAGCGTGCCAGATTTCAGACGGGAGAATGTTGGGAACAAAATATCCATCCTGTGGTTTTGGTATGTGGGCAGGTGGACGTGGCTATCAAAGAGATCCAAGTAGAAGTCATGGATAATCTCCATTGCCCTTCTGGAAGATGTGATAGATCCATCAGGACGTCGGAGGGCAGTCATCTTGGTCTTGTAATTAGAGAAGGACAGATGGGCGTTGCGAATGCTTTTCCCTGTTTCTGCTGCATTGGCCAGCAGTGCTGCTCTTCTCTCATTGAGATCTTTCTTTATCCCTTCTCTGCACTGCTTTGCGAGCTCAGATGTTTGTTTGCGGTTGCCTGAGGCTTGTGTCAAGTCACGTTGGCGAATGAGCTCAAAAGTTTTCGAAGACAGGTTTCTTTTTGTGGCTTTCTCTCTCTCAGCGTTCCACGCACAATCATGGAGGTGCTGAACCAGTCTATCGTAATCTTCATCAATGTTGTCAGTGAAAGCATCTTCCCATGTTGCCACAATAGTGCCAAAAGGCTCCCAGTTGGTGGTTGTTCTGGGAGTTCTCTTCTTAAACTTTGAAGGCCTTTCTCTCTGCTCCGTGAAGTAGAATTTTGCATGAAGGAGATGGTGGTCCGATCCCATTTGGAATTTTGGGTCAACGGTGATATGAGTCAGGCAAAACTATTGATTGAATTTGATGTGGTCAATTTTGTTGCGGAACCATCCACCGGGAGACTCCCAAGTCCAACGTTTAGATTTGGCCTTCTGGAACTGTTAGTTACCATGAATGGTCTTGGTCGACATGATGAACTCAGACAATCTCTCACCTGTTTGTTGCACTCTAGGCCATGGGTCCTTATGTGGATTTTTTGGAGAACCTTCTAGGTCCTATCTTGGTATTAAAATCACTGACAATGATCTTGTAGAAGGTGTGGTCTTCTTTATAAAACTTTTCCAGCTCCATGTAGAACTTCTTAATTTTTTCTTCATCGTAATTGAATGTTGGTGCATAGACAACAAAGATAGAAATTGCAGGCAGTGAGTCACATCTATTCAAGTGTAATCATTTAATTTGGGTTGTTAGGCATTCGAATGAATCAATGCTCATGGCCAAGTTTGTGTTGACAAGGACACCAACACCACCGACGCCTCTTTTGTTGCATGTTCCGAGGAACAGTTCTTCTCCAGTTTCGAAAATGGCATGATGTGATTGATGCCTTCTTGTCTCGGTCAGATCAATGATGTCGTACTTGATCTTTTGAGCTTGCACCATCAATTCCTCGATGGATGCATCTGATGCCAGTGTACATGCATTGAAAATACAGTCATTTTTGTCCTTCTTCATTTTGGCAACTTAGTTCAGCCTGAGATTTTATCAGTCTCTCCTTCCTCATCCTTCTTAATGCTGCTGTATTGGGGGGCGGCTCTTTCAGGGTCAGGGAAATAAGATCCACTGTATTTACTCTTTTTGACATATGGAATAAGCCGTGCATAGCTTGCCAGGCTCTGCTGTGTGGGCGGGATACTCTTGGTAGCTTCCTGGGCTTTCTGAGAGGGATAGAGGCCTTTAGGGTGGTCTCTAATCACCCACGCACGTGTTCCCACATTTCAAACCATGAACTTGGGACTTCAAGATGCTTCTCTATCTAACATTCATTGATTTAAAGAAGACCTTTGATTCTGTTGAGACTGAAGCAGTCATCGAAGCTCTAGCCAAACAGGGCGTTCAAAGTCAATACATCAATATTCTCTGTGAGCTGTATTACGGATTCACTACCAGGATCTCACCATTCTACAAAGAAGTGATCATCCATGTCAAGAGAGAGGTTCGACAGCGTGATACCATATCACCAAAACTCTTCAGTGCCACCCTCAATAATGTCATGCGACGACTGGAATTGGAAGGAACGGGAGTGAAGGTACACAGTCAGCAACTACACCTCCTCTGCTTTGCTGATCACATCGTTCTAATAACACCAAACATTAGCCAAGCAGCACAAATTCTGGCCAACTTCAACCGTGAGTGTGGAAAGATAGGACTGCAGCTGAATCTCACGAAGACAGTGTTAATGAGAAACGGACTCCTTCCTGACGTTCCATTCACTCTCAACGGAACGACCATCTCCGAATGCAACAGTTATGTGTACCTAGGTCGAGAAGTCAACATGACGAATGACCTGGCACTTGAGTTGTGCAGGAGGAAGAGAGCATCTTGGAATGCCTTCAAGACATTCAAAGAAATAGCTAAGAGGACGAAGAAACTCCAACTCCAGGCACATCTATTCGACTCCACCATTCTTCCTGCATTAACATACGCCTTGGAGACCTGGACCCTAAAAAAACAGGTTGAGAATGCTATTCATGTCTCCCAAAGAGGAATTGAAAGAGCTATGCTTGGAGTATCACGCTTCACTCAAGTAAGAGAAGGAATCTGGAGTTTTGACCTCCATCAACGATCAAGAATCAGGGACGCTGTCTCATTTGCCAAGGCATCGAAAATCAGATGGGCTGAGCACATAATTTGGAGACAACCTCTGGACTAGAACCACTACCGACTGGATCCCATGGAACATCAAAAGATCTACTGCCTGCCCACCTATGAGATGGTCAGACTTCTTCATCAAGACCCTGAATTATTATTTTGTGGCTCTTCATGTTCCTGAAGTGAGCAGATGCCATTGGTCTACACTAGCACGTGACAGGGACGAATGGAGATGTTACTGGTGCCCGCTAGAGCAACGGGATGTCAAGTGATCAAGTGATCAAGTGATATTTCCAACAAGATAAATAATATTTTCTAAAAATTTGACTCTGCTAATTTTTTCACCAATATCTTTGTTGATATTGTCTGATCTCATAGATTAGAAGTGTTTTTTTCAGATGTCTTATACTTCTGAAGATAGTTAGGAATGGTAGATTAAGCTTTTGTGAGTATTAAAAATACTGTTGGATCTTGTCAAATTTAAACATTTGGGTATGCATTATTAACTTAAATATTACTGACATTTTTGGATAGATAATTATTTATAATGAACTGATATGGACTATTCTCTGTCTTGTAGGATATTTAGCAATATCGAAGACCCATATCACTAGATTGTAGTTGTTCATTTGTAAGATTTATTGTACTATCCAAGACCTGCTAGATTCACCACCTTCTACTTGTATCACCAGAAAGTTTCTTGATGCTGAAAATCTCCTATAGGAGTGGAAAAATAGCCTTAGTGGATTATGCTGAAAGTTATTAGTCCCCCTCCCCCACAGCAGCTACCATTTTACATGCTGTGGGGACAGAGTTCCCCTGATCAATGAGAGAGAGAGAGAGAGAGAGAGAGAGAGAGAGAGAGAGAGAGAGAGAGAGAGAGAATGGTGAATGGTAGAGTAAATGAGAAATTTGTTCACATAGTGATTAATTTATTAGTATCTTTTAGGATTAACTTAAACTAAATTTAAACTTAATATATCAGAAAAAGAATATTTTGATATGTGGAAAACCTTTTTCTTTACTTAGCACTGTTTATTAAACCACTTGTGAAAATGACACTATGCTCTTCTTGTGCTATATAAATTGGTTTAAACAAGCACACATTATACCTTCTGTCAAACTTAAGTTACTCTTCCTCTCCTCCTCACATTCTGGCTTTACAAAGTCAGAAGAGACATCAAGTCTGTATGGCTGGAGCCTTTGTCTCTCTGACAAGTGGTAGTGAACATTTTAGTTAAACACCTACAGTTACAAGGAGCAGTCGTAGTCATAAGAAAATTTGTATAATTTATATAATGTTACTCATTTTTTGAAAAAAAATTATATATAAGTAGGAGCAATATTTTTATCTGTAACTGCCAACCTTTTGAAGGAACTTTAGAATATTCATCTTTCAAAAATATGAGAATTTGTATTTTTAATAAACTGTCATAATTTCAATTTCCAATGTGCTCTTAGTCATTTCAGTGTGAAGACTCACCATAGCCAGACAAGTTCTAGAGAGAAGATAAGGATTGGGAGATTGTGGGGTAGACTGGAACTTAATCTCTGATCCATTTGGGGTTTAGATTTTACTACAACAGTATTGATATAATCATTTCAATTGAAGATATAGAATGATTGTGAGTTTAGTCCAGTGTAACTTATCTACTCTGTCAGTTTTCATAAGATTGTCCAGATTGGAGACAGCACAAGACATTTACAGATCACACTTTTCTATTTGTAGCTACATTTTCAAGATGCAATTCAGTCCACTCACTTTTTGATGTTTCCTGGGATTTTAAATTTCAGTGTTAATTGCTGTGTTTCTCCTTCCCGCCCCGCTGAGATGCCAACAGTGTGGTGAAGTGTTTGAGCCAACAATGCACTAGTCAGCCTGGATACTCATGGACAGCCTGTCATTAGTGTGCCTTCAAATACAAATCCTTAAGGTTAGAAAAGACAATTTAGGTATTATATTATGTGGCCTGGTATATATTGATTACTGGAAGTAATCACAGTTTAAAAATCCACAGTGAAGGGAAAGGCAAAATTTTCCTTTTGCAACTTGACTTTTCAGAAGTAACACACAGCACCAGGTTTCAGAAGTATGTTGGAGTGGATCTGACCAACAGGGATATGGAACACTGGTGCAGGTAAGTTGACACTGACGGTAGGATTGGTGTTGAAATTTTATATGCCTAAATGTCAACTATCAATAGCTTTGTAAATCACAGCTCTTTAATAGAAAAAAAAGTAATGTTGATGTGTATTCATTATGTACATGTTGTAACCATGTTACTTAAACTCTGAAAAAAATCAAAAAATAAAAAATGCATAAAAATGAAAAGGAAAAGAAATCTGTGGGCGTGGAGACTGGTTTTAACTTCCTTTGAGGAGATTTGAAGGAAAACCATAATAAAGCAAAAAGCAAGCAAGCAAGCAAAAAACAACTCTTCTCTATATAATGTTAAAGAAAGATATGCCAGGACAAAGTTAGCATTATTAGTTACCCAGATAAATAGATAAATTATTTATTTATTAAGATTAAACTTTATTGTGAAAATTAGCATGCTTTGCTTGTCCATGTTGCACCCTGCTGTCTCTTATAATGCTTTTTGATTCTCTGGTCTTGATAGAAATCACCTGACAAGGAAGATACTGATCTGCACAAGAACTTATCAATCTATGAAAATATGAAGCACTTAATGAATTTTCTTTACATTAAATTTACTAATTTATAAATTCATAATTTTATGATATATCAATGATAGGGTTTCTTTAAATATAACATTTTTTATGAATTTGCAAATATTTTTTATATATGGCCTCTTCTAGTGTTTGCTTGTGCAAAAGTATTTTAGTTTAATATAGACCTAGTGATTTATCTTTTCCTTTTGGTGCTTGTATTTTTGACGACAAATGAAAAAATTCCAAGATTAATATTATGTTAATTTTCTGTGTTCTTTAAGAGGCCTTGGGGTTGAGTTGCACTACTTGTACTTAGGACCTACTCTTGGCTTTGTGCTTTGGGATCATTCTTGGCAGTACTCAGAGGACCATTTATGGTGCCTGGGATTAAACTGGAGATGATTGTGTGCAAGGCAACTGGGCTCCATGTCCAAACTCTCTGGTCCCCATCTATGCTTTATTTTATCCATTTTTGGGGGGAGTTGGCTACACCGTTAGTTTTCTGATAATGTTTATAAAAGATAAACATAAAGGATTTTTATTAAATAATTTCTAGAATTAGAAAATTTTTATAGTTTAATTTAGGTCCATTTTGGAGGGGTCAAACCTGGTGATACTCAGGGATCACTTCTGTGTCCGTGCTTAGGGATCATTCCTGTGTGTGCTTGGGGGACTGATTATATCATGCTTGAGATTAATCCAGGGAAAACCACGTGTAAATTGGCACCTTATCTGCTGTACCTCTCCAACCCTTAGAATTTTTGTTTCATGGGGGGATGATGGTGGAAATTTCTCTTTTCCCACCTTGTTGATGTCTCTTCCAATACTACTTATAATACAGTTATTTATTTGTGTTTTGCTTTGGGTGTCATATCATCTGCTCTTGGGGCTTAGTCCTGGCTCTACATTCAGATTAATTCTGGTGGACTTGAGAGACCATGTAGGATGCCAGGGATCAAATCCAGGTCATTTGTGCATATAAGAATCCTAACTGGGGCTGAGTGATAGCACAGCGGGAAGGGCGTTTGCCTTGCACATGGCCAACCAGGGTTCAATTCTCAGCATCCCTTATGGTCCCCCATCACTGCCAGGAGTAATACCTGAGTGCAAAGCCACAAGTAACCCCTCGGCATCACCAAAGAGTAAAAAAAAATCTAAAAAAACAAAAAAGAACGCTAACTGCAATACAATCTCTCCATCACTATAGCTATAGTGATTATAGCTATATATTGTATATGGAACAGAATTGAAACTTTCTACTATATATAATTTTTTGTGACCTCTTTTTCCCACTTAGAATTTATCAGTAAAATTTTATTTTTTATTATTTTTAAAAAAATTTTTATTAGTAAAACACCATGAGGTACAGTTGTAGACTTACAAATTTTTTGCTTGGGTTTCAATTATACAACGTTCGAGTACCCATCCCTCCACCAGTGCTCATTTTCCACCACCACTGATCCCAGTATCCCTCCTACACCCTTCCCCCCGCCTTTGCACCCTGCCTCTATGGCAGGGCATTCCCTTTTGTTCTCTCTCTCCTTTTGGGTGCTGTGGTTTGCAAAAGAGGCATTGAGTGGCAATCATGTTCGGTCTATAGTCTACTTTCAGCATGAATCTTCCATACTGGAAGGATCCTCCCAACTCCCTTTATTTGGTGCTCCCTTCTCTATATGAGCTCCCTTTCCCCCTAGCATGTGCGGCTGGCCTCCAAGTCATGGAGTAAATCTCCTGGTACCTATCTCGGCTATTCTTGGGTGTTAGTCTCCTATTTTGTTACTTTATGTTCTCCAGATGAATGCAATTTTTCTGTCTATCCTTCTCTTTCTGACTCATTTTGCTTAGCATGATACTTTCCATGTAGTAGCACTTGTATGTAAGTTTCATGACTTCATCTTTTCTAACAGCTACATAGTACTCCATTGTGTAGATGTACCAAAGTTTCTTTAACCAGTCCTCTGTTCTACGGCACTCAGATTTTTTCCAGATTCTGGCTATTGTAAACAGTGCTGCAATGGACAAACAAGTGCAGATGTCACTTCAACTATACTTTTTTGCCTCTCTGGGATATATTCCCAGGAGTGGTACTGCTGAATCAAATGGGAGCTCAATTTCTAATTTTTTTTTTTTATTTCTTTATTGAATCACTGTGGGAAAAGTTACAGAGCTTTCGGGGTTAGGTCTCAGTCATGTAAATAGCAAACACATTTCCCTTTACCAATACTTATTTTTAACCGCGAACCCCAATAGAACCCCACCTCCCACCCCTCCCAATTCCTGTGAGGCAGATGAGTTCTAGTTAATACTCTATCTACTTCAATTTCTAATTTTTTGAGAATTGTCCATACTGTTTTTCAGAAGGGCTGAACTGGTCGGCATTCCCACCAGCAGTGGAGGAGGGTCCCTTTCTCGCCACATCTGCGCCAACACTAGTTGCTTTTGTTGTTTTGGATGTGGGTCAATCTCTGTGGTGTGAGATCATATCTCAATGTTGTTTTGATCTGCATCTCCCTGATGACTAATGATGTAGAGCATTTTCTCATGTGACATCAATAATATTTTAGACAAAGTGTTCATCCACAGCAAAAAATTTTAAAGCATCTCTTTTAAATTTTAAAATTCTTTGGTTTTAAAATCTTGTATTTTCTGCTCAACAAGACTGCTTTTGGGTTTATGAAAATTGTATACATATTTAAAATTTTTATGTAAATACTGGGTGGAGCGTAGCACAGTGGGTAGGGTGTTTGCCTATTCCTCCATCCCTCTCCGAGAGCCTGGCAAGCTACCGAGAGTAACCCGCCTGCCTGGCAGAGCCTGAAAAGCTCCTTGTGGCATATTTAATATGCCAAAAGCAGTAACAACAAGTCTTACATTGGAGACGTTACTGCTGCCTGCTTGAGAAAATTGATAAACAATGGGAGGATAGTGCTACAGAAGTAAATTATTAAAATTTTTATTTAGATTGTCTTCTATTTTTGTTAGGATTCTTGAGAAGTATTTATTACAATCACGATCATGATCATCCTGTTCTTTGTCGATTGCCTCGAGCAGGCACCAGTAACGTCTCTTTCTTCCTAGCCCTGAGATTTTAAAAGAGCCATTTCAATGCTCTTTCAGGGTCAGGAGAATGAGACCCATCATTGTTACTGGTATTTGGCATATTGAGTAAGACACGGGAAGTTTGCCAGACTCTGCCGTGCCGGCAGGATACTTTTGGTAGCCTGCCAGGTTCTCCAAAGGAAAAATAAGATAATAAGATGTCCGGGAGCTGGGTTTTATAGTCTCTGCGTCTTGGCCGTTGATGGGGCCAACCTGGTGCTGGCGGCAGCTGGTGTGTGTGACGCCTACCTGCTGGAAGATGGGGGGTCTGGTTGGAGAAGGCCCAGTCCCAATCCGAGTAGGCTTGGAGACCTCAGCCCCGGGACCTGCATGCCTGGGTTTCTCTGCCAGTTCTTTCATGCATGAAGCCCGTCCGGACGTGTGGAGAGTGGTCCCAGCATGGCCGTGGCTGGCTCTGGAGGTCTTCAGCTGCTGGGACTCTGCTCAGGGTGGGGAGGAGGGGAGAGAAACTCAACCCTTCCCCCTCCAAGGGGCCCCGGTGAGAACAGCCAGGCGCGGGGGTAGGAGATTCTATTGTAATTTATTGTTGTTAAATAGAAATATTTATTATCAGTTTTTATTTTGGGGGGACCACATTGGGCTGTGCTAAGAGCTTCCTTCCTCCTGGCTTTGTGCTCAGGGATCCCTTCTGGTAGGCTCAGGACACCCTTTGCAGTGTTGGAAATGAACCTAGGTTGGAGCACGCAAAACAAGTACCTTACCTGCTCCACTATCTCTCCGACTCCAATATGAGTTTTATTTTGGAGTTATTTTGTAGTTTCTTTTGATACCACCAACAGAGTGCTTATGTAAATCACCTTTTCATTTCTTCAGGTCCTAACTCTGAGGTAATACGTTCATGATTGAGTACTCATTAACCAAGAGTAGTTCTAAAGGCAAACCCATAACATGTGTTGTTTATTTCTGGTAAGCTTTGGGCAACAATCTTGATCCAGGAAGACATCTGGAGAGTTTTTAATAAGTACAAATACAAAAATAACTAATATGTGATAGCACTTTCCTTGGTAAAATAGCACAAATATCACTCTCTCCCCTTTGGAACAACATACTTTGCTATCGTTACTAGTGATCTTCACTGAAACAAAAACCTGGAATTGGAAGATTTTAATAGGTTGCAAGGCACTGCTTATCTACACCTAACCTGCTTCTTTAATTCTTCTTGTATCATTTCTCCCTTTGCTCACAGCATTCCAGTTTCATAGTCTTATTTTCGGTCCTCAACATTATAAGGTTATTTGACCTTAAGTCTCTATATTTGAAAATGCTCCTGCCAGAATAATAAATAGCAAATTCCCTATTTAAAAACAACTGTTGTAGGGGCAAAGGTGGAAGTGAAGGAACAGTAGGCTGGAGTGGATGTAGGGATGTGGGAAGGGGAGACCATGAAGCACTTCTTTGAAGAATTAACTTTGGTTAATTCCTTTAGCTTTTGGGGGAATACCTGTAAATGACTTTATCTTAATGGTATAATTATATTTATGAAACTTATCTCCCTTTTTACTTAAAACTAGTATTTTATAGAGCTTATCTCCCATAGAGAATACAGGAAGGTAAAACGGTTGATGTTGGGACTGGAGCAACAGCACGGCGGGGAGGGCATTTGCCTTGCATGCGGCCAATCCGGGTTCGATTCCAGCATCCCATATGGTCCTAAGAGTATTGACAGGAGTGATTCCTGAGTGCAGAGCCAGGAGTAAACCCTGTGTATTGCCGGGTGTGGAAAAAAAAAGTTGCTGTTTAATCATGGATTGTCAGAAAGACAATTATCTCATTCTTACTTTGGACAACCTGGCAGGCTACTGAATGTAACCTGCCCACATGACAGAGTCTGGCAAACTCCTTGTGGTGTACCCAATATGCCAAATATCAGTAACAATGATGGATTTCATTCTCCTAACCCTGAAAGAGCCTTGAATATGGCACTTTATAAAATCTCAGGGCTAGGACGAAGGAGACGTTACTGGTGCCTGCTCGAAGCAATTGACGAACAACAGGATGATCATGATCGTGATCTCCCATTAATCATGGTATTTAAAACTAGACTCAGAAAAATACCTTATATATTTTGTATAATTGAAAGACCAAGATACTGAATTTATTTCTTGTTAACTTATCATTAAGAGGTCATATTTCTTATAGTTTCTTATAGTAAAGAATTCTTCAAAAAAGCGGAACACTTGACACTTGACATCCTGTTACTCATGGATTTGCTGGAGAGGGCGCCAGTGACATCTCCATTTGTCCCTGTTGCATGCTAATGTAGCCAAATAGCGTCTGCTCGTTCTAGGAACATGAATAGCCTCAAACTGATCATTCAGGGTCTTGATGAAGAAGTCTGACCATCTCATAGGTGGGCGGCCACACAATCTTTTGACGTCCTTTGGAATCCAGTTGGTAACGACTCTAGTCCAGCAGTCATCTCAAAATCTCATTATGTGTCCAGCCCATCTGAATTTTGACACCTTGACAAATGAGACAGCATCCCTGATTCTTGACCATCGATGGAGGTCGGAACTCCGGATTCTTTCTCTCATTTGAGTGAAGCGAGAAACTCCAAACATACTGACATTCCTCAAAAAAACTTGCAATTGAGCTTCCATATGACCCTGCAATACCACCTCTGAGAATATATTCCAAGGGTACAAAGGGCAAAAAAGTACAATAGAAATGACATCAGTAGCTATATGTTCGTTGCAGCACTGTCCACAATAGCCAGAATCTGGAAACAGCCCGAGTGCCTGAGAACAGACGACTAATTAAAGAAACTAAACCAATGGAATATTACGCATCTATTAAGAGAGATGAAGTCATGAAATTTGCTTATAAATGGTTAGACATGGAGAGTATCATGCTAAGTGAAATGAGTCGGAAAGAGAGGGACAGACACAGAAAGACTGCACTCCTATGTGGAATATAAAATGACATGAGATGGACACCCTAGGACAGTAGGCACAAGGGTCAGGAATATTGTTCCAGAGTTGGAAGCCTGTATCATGAGCTGGAAGAGAAGGCAGCTGGAATAGAGAAGGAATCACTAAGAAAATGATGGTTGGATGGATCGATCAGTTTCAGAGATATATGCTGAAAGTAGATAAAGGACCAAACATGATAACCTCTCAATATCTGTATTGCAGACCATAATGCCCCAAAGTAGAGAGGAAGTATGGAGAAAATTGTCTGTCATGGAGGCAGGGCAAGGTTTACAAAGGGGGGTATACTTGGAACATTGATGGTGGAGAATGTGCACTGGTGGAGGGATGGGTGTTTGATCATTGCATGATTGAAAAAAAAACTCAAACATGAAAGCTTGTAACTCTATCTCACGTGATTTAATAAAAAGAAAACTTGTATCCAGAATCACAATCAATCACAATTACAACCATCCTGTTATTCGTCGATTGCCTCGAGTAGGCCCCAGCAACGTCTCCTTCGTCCTAGCCCTGAGATTTTTTTTAAAAAGTGCCATATTCAAGGCTCTTCCAGACTTAGGAGAATGAGACCCTTCATTGTTACTGGTATTTGGCATATTGGGTACACCACGGGGAATTTGCCAGACTCTGTCGTGTGGGCAGGTTACATTCCGTAGTCTGCCAGTTTGTCCAAAGTAGGAATGAGATGATAAGATGTTGCATGGTTGCGAATGTGACCGCGTGCTTCTGGGAGCTGGGTTGTCCAGAATATATTATGAATTCTCAAAAATCATTAACAAGAAAACAAAAAAAAGGGAAAGCAGATTTAGATTACTCATATAATTTAATCATATAATTTAATCATGCACTATTAAATTGTTTGTATAATAAAAACTATAATTTATCAGTACTATACTATATGAGGAACAAGTAGAATGTTTTCTAATTCCCTCTCTTCCTTTCCTTCAATAAAATTGTTGTACCATCTACTCCTGGCTCTTGTAAGCATACCTTAATTTAGTACTTTTTAGATTAATTCAAATTGTGTCTCCTACATTTCCTCCCACTTATCTCTTATCCCTTTTTATTATCAATCTCTTGTTTCACCCAGATTGCTGCCCTACTTTCCTTCAGAGATCTGCTTTTGCTACCCCAGTTTTCTCTCTCCCCAAAAGCCATTTGGACTGAAGTTACAGCTCCTTTGAACAGCTGCTTAGTGATTTCCTTGTTCTTAGCATTCTATAACATGTTATTTATACCATAATCTCAGCACTTAATATAGTATAGTATACATTGTACCAGAAATCAAGACATCAGTGCATATTATTGTGTATACATTATCATTTTAATCACAAATAGAGAAATATATAACAACATTCAAGAAAAGGATTATGATTGATTTAAATTTTTATGTATATGAGTGTATATATGTATAGTATAGTTTTTGCAATTAACATGGACTCAGAGATAAAAGTAATCAAAAGACTAAGAGAAATATGAAGGGAAAATTTTGCTTAGTTAAATTTCTAAGTCATATAAGAATATGAAATCTTCCAGAGAACCTGGGCCATAGGACACTCCTACTAACAGTGAACTTTTTAGCTATACCCCACCAAACTCTTGTTTCCAGTTTTTATTGATTTTTATTGTTACCATTCTATTGTTTAATATTCCATTCTTACCAGTGTGAGATGGTAACCTCATTGTTGTTTTGATTTGTCTCTCCCTGATCACAAAATCACAAATCACAAATCATCCTGTTATTCGTCGATTGCCTCGAGCAGGCCCCAGTAACCTCTCCTTCATCCTAGCCCTGAGATTATATTCAATGCTCTTTAGGAGAATGAGACCCATCATTGTTACTGGTATTTGGCATATCGGGTACGCCACGGGGAGTTTGCCAGACTCTGCCGTGTGGACAGGCTACATTCGGTAGCCTGCCAGTTTGTCCAAAGTAGGAATGAGATAATAAGATGTCATAATAAGATGTCACGCGGCCGCGAATGCGGCCGTGCAGTTCCGGGAGCTGGTTTTTATAGTCTCTGAGTCTTGGCCGTTGCTGAGATTACATGGCACCAGGGGGCCAGTTGGTGGGTGTGACCCCTGCCTACTGGAATTTGGAGGATCTGGGTGGAGGATGCTCGGCCCCAATCCGAGTAGGCTTGGAGATCTCGGCCCCAGAACCCGTGTGACTTTGTCCCTCTGCCAGTACCTTCATGTGTGCGGAGAGTAGTCTCAGCATGGTGGTTGCTGGTCCTGGAGGTCTTTGGCTTCTGGAGCCCTGGTCGGGGTGGGGAGGAAAGCTCAACCCACTCCCCTCCAAGGGACCTGGGAGAGGATAGCCAGGTGCGGGGGCAGGAGACTGCACTGTTCTCTTCCGGGAGCTGGTTTTTATAGTCTCTGAGTCTTGGCCGTTGATGGGATTACTCTCCCTGATACTAAGTGGTAATGAACACATTATCATATGCTTGTTGGCCATCATATGTCCTTTTCGTTGAAGTGTATTTTTGTAAAATTAAATTTCATGCAAAAATGAAGTGCTTTTTAAATGACCTCCTTTT
Organism: Sorex fumeus; assembly: GCF_029834395.1. Taxonomy (NCBI): domain Eukaryota; kingdom Metazoa; phylum Chordata; class Mammalia; order Eulipotyphla; family Soricidae; genus Sorex; species Sorex fumeus. Next base: position 8,567,513 of record NW_026606065.1, on the reverse strand, counting down.
ACCCCATTTTAAAAATTGAATCCCCATAAGATACAGTGTTAAAAAGTTGTTCATGATTGGATTTCAGTCATACAATGTTCTAATATCCTTCCCTTCACCAGAGTATAGTTCCCACCACCAATGTACCCAGTTTCTCTCCTCCCCTCACCATAGCTTTCCTCTAAAGAAGAAACTTCTCTCTCTCTTTCTTTCTCTTTCTCTCTCTTTTTCTCCCCCCTTTTGGGCTTTATGGTTTGCAATACAGGTACTAAAAGGTTCTATGTATATTCCTTTACCTCCTTTAAGCACGCAACTCTGAAGAAGGCCGATTGAAATAGTGACTATTTCAATTTTTGATACTTAAATGAGTATGATTTCCCAAATATTATTTTAGCTATTGAAAGGTTTAAACCTGTTTTTCTATAATCTCTGAGTAATTGGATAGAAGAAAGCAGATAATTCAAACCCGTATTCATCACTGAAGAGACTCTGGGAAGAGCGGCTCCCATTCCCTGTCACCCCCAGTAGTTCCTTGCTTTGAAAGGTGAAACATGATACCTTATAAAGAGCATAGTGACAGATCTTTGGATATGAAAGGAAGCTCTGAAAAAATAGTAGGAGGTGGGGAGTAGGGATCTGGCCTTGCACGCAGTCAATCTGGTTTCAATTCCCAGCATCCCATACGGTCCTCAGCTTGCCAGGAGTGATTCTTGAATACAGAACTAGGAAGAAGTAAGTTCTAAGCACTGTCAGGTGTGGCTCATGCCATCACCCCACCTCAAAAGAAGAAAAATATACTAGGAAGTGGGACAAAAATTGTCCTGCATATCTACATATGGAGATCGATCTCTGGAACCCAATCCAGAAAACAGCAGGACTAAAATGTGGGAGAAGACTCTGAAGGTGTCTTGTTTTATTTGACAAATGAGTGTCTGATATGGGGAGATTCGATTCTAAGTACCTGGCTTTGTTTAATGTTGAAGTTCCTGGGCAGTTTATGTATGAGTGGACTGGAAGCTAAGGCTTACGAAAATTTTTATTTTAATTTTTGGTGGAGGTTGATCTTGGAGGATAAAGGCTCTCCCGTTGATCATCGATTTGCTCGAGTGGGCCCAGTAATGTCTCCATTGGAGACTTTGTTGTTATTGTGTTTGGCATATCGAATACGTCACAGGGAGCTTGCCAGGCTCTGCCATGCAGGCGAGATACTCTCGGTAGCTTGCCGGGCTCTCTGAGAGGGGCGGAGGAATCGAACTCGGGTTGGCCATGTTGGCTGCGTGCAAGGCAAACGCCCTACCGCTGTGCTATCGCTCCAGCCCTATCCTGGGAAATGTCTACTCTTCAGTGTTGTTTTATGTACGGCTGAGCCAGATTGTAATCAAGTTTTCAGCAAAGGATGAGTGTTTCCAAAATCTATATAAATGTTAGGGTCATTTATAACCTAAGATTAATTTAGGGTTGAGCCAATCAGAGGAAGCAAAATAACCAAACAGCTAAAAACTCAATGTCATTGTGGGTCTATTTCCCAACAGCTTCACACTCTCTTGTTGCCAAAATGAACTGAATCCTGCAAGGTTGAGAGGCTGCACAGATCTCATGTAGCACAAAGTAGAAAAACATCAGCATTTCTTAAGCTTTTGTCTTCTAGTCAATTGAAGTTACCCCAAAACTATCCCTTCTATGCAGTGATATTTTGTAGCATACAATGAAATAATTGTTTCAGTCTGAAATAAGTTTATCTCCCTTGCTTATAGCCCTTCTTTTTACTTCCATTTTTTTAATGGAGGCAGCATGATTTGCAATCCTGTCATGGTAGGGTTTCACACATACAATGTTTCACCACCTGATTATAGGCTTTTCTCCACCAATGTCTTTGGGTTTCCTTCCAACTAGAATCTGCTCCAATTTCCATGGTCCACCATTTGTATGCTCAGTTTTGTAAACCAGTTCTCAGGATAAGCTGTCATTAAACAGTTGTTATCCCAATTGTACGACTGCTTTTAACCTTTCAATGGTTCCACATTAATCTCAGGATATTGACTTGCATCCTTAAGAAAAAAAGATATAATAGACACACAATCCAGTGACCATAGACATACACTGTGGCTTAAATCCATCAAATAGTTTTAATGGATTTAAGTTGGATGCATAAAATGAATTCGTGGAAGTTCTGTTCAATTTAATTATCTCTTTTCCCCAGAACTCCATCTGCTTAAATTTCAATTTTAATAGTCGCTTGTCTAAAGAAGCTTTCTTTGATGTCCTTAGGTTAGATATCCCTGTTAAATGTTCTTAGAGTTCCCTGGGCTCTTCACCTTCTGATGGTACACAAAAGCCTTCTGTAAAGTGTCTGTTTCTGTGCCAGATGTCAACTCCTGAGAGCTCTTTTTCACTGACCAACTTCATCTTACTTGGTTCTACATGTCCAGACCTCAAATTAGAGCTGAACTGAAGCTTCATCACAGTGCGGAAAACACTCCCCAGGGGCCTGGAGATCAGCTGGAGTGATAAGATCAAGGTAATCTTATCTGTTGTCCCTTAACCAAGGGGCTTTATGCCTGTGCAGGCATTTAGGTTTTCTTTTCCATAGTGGGTAAACTCAGAAGATTCTTTATGGATTCATTATTATACTATTTTATTCTTTTTTCTGGCCACACTCAGCAATGCTCACAACTTTTTATTGGATCTGTGCTCAGGGATCACTCTTGGTAGGGTTTGGGGGCCCGTATTTGGTGTCAGTGATAGAAACTGAGTTGACTACATGCAAGGCAAACATCTACCTGCTATACTATTTCTTCAGTCCCATGATTATCTATGTCAATCTGACTTCTTTCAACATAGAATGTTACCATGGGTGTAATTCATTGGTTAAAGTTCACTGCACAAAAAGAAGGGTGTTTACAGAAAGAGAAAGTCAATTAACCAGAGAGGATCAACTACTTTGCAAGAGAACCCTACAATGACTTGTTTTTAAAATTCTCAGGGTAAGGGAATAAATGTTTGACTATCATACTTTAAAGACATTGACCTTGCAGGGCTGGAGCAATAGCACAATGGGTAGGGCGTTTGCCTTGCACGTGGCCAACCCAGGTTCGATTCCCAGCATGCCATATGGTCCCCTGAGCACTGCCAGGGGTGATTCCTGAGTAAAGAGCCAGGAGGAACCCCTGTGCATCCAAAAAGCAAAAAAAAATAAATAAAAAAAAATAAAGACATTGACCTTGGGATACGGGAATGTTAGAATATAGGGAAAATTGTATTATTGCAATGTCCTGCATTTTTAAATCTCTACAGCTTTCTTCACCTAGTGTATATAGAATAAGTTATTTTGGCATATAGCCCTGTGTTTATTCTCACAGAACTGACTTCAACACTTCTGTTTTTTCTCCCAACTTATTACTCTTCCCTCTCTTGATCTCTGCAAATCTTTCTCTTCCTGTCATCTCTACCTCTCTGCTAGGGTTCAGTCATCTAGCCCTGTTTCTCTTACTTTTATTTCATATTTATTCATGCTTGGCAGTCCATATTCATACAGAAAGCCTGTTGTCATTATGATAGAGGCCATGGTCTTGATTCATCTCTTTTCCTTTCGGAGGCTGCAGAATCCTGGAGAGTTAAGAAGCAGAATAAAGAAAAACCATGTTTGGGCAAGGCAACTTCCAGAACACAGTGAAAAACCCTTATTTGTGTGCCTTCAGAAATCTCTGCAGCCACCTTTCCCGTTCTACCTATATGCATCTGGCAGCCATGCTGTGTTCTATTTTTTGAGGGCAATATGTGCTGACAAGAACACATATTTTTAAAATTCTTCCTTCAAACCACCTCACTAATTTCAACAAACTGAGTCAAAGTAGGTCTTAGTGAACATAGAAGCATTTGGATTTTTTTTTTCTTTTTGGGTCAAACCTGGGGATGCACAGGGGTTGCTCCTGGCTCATGCACTCAGGAATTCCTCCTGGTGGTGCTCGGGGGACCATATGGGATGCTGGGAATTGAACATGGGTAGGCCATGTGCAAGGCAAATGCCCTACTTCTGCATTATCGCTCCAACCTTGCATTTGAATTGTTTTATGTTTTAGTGGGCTTGAGTGATAGCACAGTGGGTAGGGCGTTTGCCTTGCATGCAGTTGACATGGTCAACCTGAGTTCGATTCCTCCACCCCTCTCGGAGAGCCTGGCAAGCTACAGAGAGTATCTCACCCACAGGGCAAGGCCTGGCAAGCTACCTATGTTGTATTCGATATACCAAACACAGTAACAAGTCTCACAATGTTACTGGGCCCGCTCGAGCAAATCGATGAACAATGGGAGGACAGTGACAGTGCAGTTGCAACATTTCTCTTTTATAAACGTAGTAGCATCAAGCCACATGTGACAAATAAGTTTATAAAAACAGATTTTAATTTGAATTATTTTATTTTTCATGAAGATATTTTCCTGTAGCTTTTAACCTATGAGAGAGAGAGAGAGAAAGAGAGAGAGAAGGGGGGAGAGAGGAAGAGCGGAGAGAGAGAAATTTATACATTTCTTTCTCTATTTTCAGAGCAGATCACAAAATCTGATTTGAATAACAACCTTAAGAATTACATGCTGTTTCTACTTGATACTGTACAAAACCCTTCCCTCTTCTTGTTGGCCACCTTTGTTGTCATGGCAACGATTATAATTGTGCAGCAGTGCATATGCTGAACAGGAAGATAGACCATTGTTTATGACAATAATTATTGAAGAACACGTGTCATTAACAGAAAATTCATTGACAAAATCTATTAGAAAAAGGACACAATGGAACAATAATGCTAACACATAAGATGAGAAAAACATTAGAAGAAAAACATGGTAAATATATGACACAAATGTACAGAGCTTTTTGGTAAACTTATTTATCAGATCTGTCATGCATGCAATATAAATACAGGGTCATTGAAATTTAGCTCTGGAAGGACTTAGAAATAATCTGGCATGAATTCTTATTCTCACACAAAAACTACATAGGACTATATTTCAATAAGTTGCATGTATAATTTCTTGTGGGAAATCAATGAACATGAGAAATTTATGTGGGTATCTGGAGAAATGCAGAGTCAATTTAAATGGACATTTTAAGGTTTCAAAATCCACCTCCTTATTAACGGAAAATATATTTTCTCATAATATCTGAGACTCTTCAATTCGAGTGCACGTTTTTATGATAATGAACCATTACATCTAGGGAGGTAATCTCAAGTGAACAAAGTAATTGAGTTTTAATACAATTTTTTTCTTGCATATGTGAGACAACTAATTATTTCTCACTGCAAATGAAGATGAAGTTGAGCTAAATTGTGTTATTTTTGATGTTATGAAGAACCGACTCTGAGCTAAAGAGCAATTGGTGATAGCCCACTAAATTCCATTACTTATTCTTAAAAACCATCTAATAAAATTCTCCTATTGGAATTACTTGAAAATAAATGGGCAGTAAGGGTCTTTAAATTGCAAGAGAACTCAAGAATTAGGTGAAGTGCTCTAATGAATAGTTTGTGAACCAACAGTAAGTCTGCCAATAATTTTAACAATATTCTTGGAATACTGGGGCATATCTCATCTCACAATGTGATTATTATAAGGTTGTACTTTTACTGACTTCCCTAAGGCTTATGCTTTTTACTTCTCAAATATTTCTAAGAAATTTTCAACAATCTAGACATATTGTATTTGCCTGTTTCAGAAAGTGTTATTTTACTGTCAGTTGCTTCTGTGGAATTCTATCAGCAATATCTTGGCATTATTTTAATTCAGTATGTGTGATTTTTCTCTTACTGATAAAGATGAGGCCAAAATTGATATTTGAATTATAGGATGAGATTTATTATTCCACATTAAATAATGTATTTTAATTCTTAGACATAGAAACAGGAGAGGGACTACTGAAACTTCATTAGAGAGAGAAGCAGAAATTTGAAAGGTAGGAATATCTCTGGTATAAATATATAATAAAGGATTTTTATTATATTTAATATTGTGGAAATTGTGATACCTAATATTGTAAAGGGAATAAAAATCAACAACTCATTTAAACATAATTCTTTTTTTTTCATTGTGGGTCACACCTAGCAATGCACAGGGGTTACTCCTGGCTCTGCACTCAGAAATTTCCCCTGGCGATGCTCATGGAACCATATGGGATGCTGAGAATTGAACCCAGGTTGGCCACATGCAAGGTGAATGCCCTAACCACTGTGCTATTGCTCCAGCCCCTAAACATATGCCATCAGTTTATAAAACTCATGGCTGTAGGTTAGTTATGAGAACATTAATAATTATTCATAATAATAATTATTTTTATACAATTTATAATAATTATAATTATTCATTCATAATTACTTTTATTCATAACCTAAGGTTCTGAACATAAACGGGTATAAAGAAATGGTAGTATGGGTCTGATTGAGAAATATGTTTGTAAAAGGTAGCAGAACAGTGGTTAAAAGAATAAATTTTGGAATCACAGAGTGGGTTCTAATTCAAATATGTTTTCTTATAAGTTTAGGAACTTCAGATATGTTAAACATTCCATGCTTCTCAGTTATCCTGTTTTAAAATGGGAATAATACATAATTTCTAACCCAGTTTATCAATGTGATCAATTGTAACTTGCTCACTACAGGACTAAGGAGTAGCAATAATGATGACTACTGTGACAGGTTTAGTGAATCTTTTAATGATAGAGGTAAAATATGGTTACACTGTTTGTATTAATAAAAACAATCTTGTCCTAGTGAACAAATTCAGGAATATTGTAAAGTATATTGCCATTTTAAAGATAGGACTTTGATTACTATGGTAAGAATTATTATTATAATACTTATAGTAAAATTTGTACTATGCGATAGTCTTTACTCTCTAACAAACATTTACATGTTGGTTAAAAATTTACCAAGTTTGGGGCTAGAGTGATAGCACAGCATGGAGGGCGTTTTCCTTGCAGGCAGCCGGTCTGGGTTCGATCCCCAGCATCACATATGGTCCCCCGAGCACCACCAGGAGTAATTCCTAAGTGCAGAGCCAGAAATAACCCCTGAGAATCGCCGGGTGTGACCCAAAATGCAAAAAAAAAAGAAAGAAAAAAATATTACTTAGGTATCAGGCAATAAAGATTTTTGTGTGTCCTTTAGAAAACATGTGAATATCATTATTTTATCATATATCAAACACTCAAGAAAGATGAAACAACTATAGAATGGCATCGCTTATTTTAAGTAATTACTGCAGTAGCCCCTGTCAGAACTGCTGACTGTATTACACTGCATTCAGTAGTGAGCTGAGGAACTGACTTCTAAAATAACTTTTAGAAAAAGGAAACAATAGACTGAAGTATTTGCTGGTATGGTGTATACCACATCCTTTCTGATATCAAATGTATTTCCTAATATGTAACAATCAGCTTCTTAGTAGGAGTCTGTCCTATTTACCAATGTGTATATTTTCTTCTCATCCCAGGTATAAATTTCTTGATGTCCACTCTCATTAGCTCATTTTTGTTTGCATCAAACATTCCTTGCCTCCATTTACCTGGGAGTGGGAATGAGACAGGGTTACTCTGTCACAGTGAGTCTCACTTTGAGAAGCAAATTTGATCCACATGCTTAAATTTAAGGTCAAGAAAAGAACTAGTAATATTTCCCTATTTGGAAGTTAAAATGACGGAAGTGCTTGGGAAAAGACTAGAGGGACTGACATACAAGAAAGAGCCAGTTTATGATTATTTACTTGATTTTCATGCTGGTGGATCTTACAGAAATTCAGAAGGTATGATGATATATACAAGGATGTTCTAGGACTGGGATGATAATTTAGGGACTAGAGGTACATGCCAAAGACAGAAGGCTCTAACTTCAATCCCTGTCACTGCATTGGCCTCTTAAGCACTGTGAGATATGGTCCTGGAAGCCCATCATTTAGCTGGACCCCTGCAGCATGCCCAGCTTAAGCGTTGAACTGTGGCTTGGTTGCCTGACTTTTACCAGGAGTGATCCCAAACTCCCCTAAACACTGCTCAGGAAGTTCTTGTCCAAACATTTTTTTCCTCTGAGTATTTATTATTCTAAGGAAGAAGCAATGAATTTGAACATATTAACATATATTATATCCAATTATTATCAAGGATTTCAAAATTTTAATATTTTTAATTATTTGTAATTTAATATTTAATTATATGTATTAACATAAAATTTATTTTTATGCTATTTTTTCTTTGGGCTGGAGCGATAGCACAGTGGTAGGGCAATTGCCTTGCATGCAGCCAGCCTGGCCGAGCCAGGTTTGATTTCTCTGCCCCTCTCAGAGAGCCCAGCAAACTACCGAGAGTATCTCGCCCGCACGGCAGAGCCTGGTAAGCTACCCGCAACGTCTTCAATATGCCAAACACAGTAACAAGTCTCACAATGGAGACGTTACTGGGCCCACTCGAGCAAATCGATGAACAATGGGAGGACAGTGACAATGACAGTTGTTTATTCTTTAATGAAAGCTTCAATGTCTTTGATAATAGTTGGATTAGCTATAATTTACACCCCTTACTAATCAGATGTTTATAATAATAAAAATAAAAAATAAATAACATTAAATGATTTATGACTATATTCTATCAGTTTTTGTTAAAGTATTATAATTGATGCTATTTGGGGAGCAAATTAGTTCTAAATTGCAGATGTCTAGTGTAAAAGAATTTTCATTTTGAAAAGAGATGTAATTGAAATAATTGAACCTTTCATTATAGTTGAATTTTCCTCTTGTCTCTTTCTTTTTACTTGTAATGATAGATTACAGAATTAATTTCTTTCACATTTTTTGTTTGATTAAAACCCCTTAAATATTCTAGCAAGAAGCTGAAAAAAAAGAGACTGAAAAAAAATCTACTCAATTTTTTTCAAAGTCCCGGAATTGACTTTCTGACAGGATTTTCTTCCTTAGTGGAAAACGTAGAGGTATGGACTTGAATTTCTGTTCAATTGAAAAGCTTAGTCTCTATATTCTTTCTGTAGGCACAGAATTGGGTATGATATTAATCACTGTTCACAACCTGTATTAAACACTTCTATTTTGCCAAGCTCTGCAACAGGAATCTGAGAATGGGTAGCGTCATTGGTATTGGAGCTTAACTTTCCCTCTGGATAAGCCTTGAGATACACGTGTAAATTTGTGACTTATATTTCCCACAGTTGCTGTTGGAAAACTTCACCATATGTCACAGTTTCCTTACTCTGCTAGTTTTGGCTATGACAAGCTATTTTAAGAAATAGATTGATGATTAATAGCAGAACTCTTTTTGGAGAATTTTTAGAAATAAATAAATTCTGTGTCCAGACATTTATCTCAGGCACACATTTGAAATTTAGAGAAAATCACAGTTATTTCTTCAAAGAGTAGATTTAATCTCATGATAAGATCAGAAAGATGCTAATATCTCACGTATGTTAGAGGTCAGCTTCCTTATCTCTGTTAAATGCATAAACAATAATGGGCTTTAAAAAAAGGAAAATGATGTTTAAGAATGTACAGGATCAAGCAGTCAGAACACAGTAGGACTTCAAGATGAATTCCTGGGAAAGAGCATTTTCCATATTTCTGTGCAGATCTCAGTGTGAGTTGAAGACATAAAGTGTGGAGGCAGGAGAAATAATTGCTGATTTTTGTGGGGCTCTGAAGTTCTGGGACAAAAGGTGTTCCTTTGTAGCAAGAGACTCTTCCACAGAAAGAGAAGAACATATTTGGAAATAAAGGTGAGAGGCATTCAAAAATGAAATAAATCAAACAAAGATTCTAAAGTATTTTTAATTTGATTTTTTGAAATTTGAATACCTATAATTTTTGCATATGCCCATAGTTATGTAACAGAAAAGAAAAGCATAAAAAAGACACTGGAATTATATCAATAAACTCTTTTCAAATATTAGTTTTTTTCATACTGCATCATTTTAAGGTCTAGATTTTCATTATTTTCTGCCATTAAAATCAAGAGCAAAGCTATGTGCGGATTATAATGCAATATCCTTGTTCTGAACTTCAAACTATGAATGAATTTTAAAGTGTGATGACTTTTTAAACTAATATGTCACAGATTTAAACTCACATATGCTAATTCACAGAGAAAAAAACATTCACAGTTTCTTTCCTCTCTGTGCTAGGCAAAAGGACCTTACTCAGGTCATCCTCTGAGATATCTTCAAGGTGGTTGGTCCAGTCTAGGACAGGAAGCTACATTTACTGAGTAGTCACTAAAACTAAGTAATATACTAAGTACTAGTTTTCTGAACAACACTATGATGAAGCTTAGAGAAATAAAAGCTGTAGAAATGGGGAATTAAATGTCTGGAGAAGAGAAGCAGTGTATGACAGATTGCACAGCTAATAATGGCAGCTCCATCTGGGCCTATTGGAAATGCCAGTGCGCCCACTTGGTGCCTGCTGCCCTTATAGCAGGTGTACAGATATAGGTTAACGGGGTTGACAAGAATCTTTACACACATTATTTTACTAGATTCTGTGAAGAAGATATTGTTATTTTTATTAGCACAGCATGGAGGGCATTTGCCTTGTATGCAGCCAACCCAGGTTTCATTCCTCTGCCCCTCTCATAGAGCCTGGTGAGCTACCAAGAGTATCTTGCCCGCACGGCAAAGCCTGGAAAGCTCCCTGAGACATACTCCATATGCCAAAAACAGTAACAAGTCTCACAATTTGTTGTGAGACATTATTGGTGCCCACTCGAGCAAATTGATGAACAACGGGAGGACAATGCTACAGTGCTACAGGGCTATTGTTGAAGGAGAAAACAGAATCTAGGCATGGTCATGTAACTATCCTATGAGAAGCCAGTGGCAGAGCTGATGCTTAGATTCATAGTCTTTAATTAATGAACTTTGCTAATGTTGGTTGTAGACAATGAAGATAGAAACTCCGGCAGTGAGCCACATCTATTCAAGTGTAATCGTCTGATTCGGGTTGTTAGGCATTCGAATGAATCAATGCTCATGGCCAAGTTCATGTTGACAAGGTCACTGACACCTCCAACGCCTCTTTTGTTGCATGTTCCAAGGAACAGTTCTTCTCCAGTGTCGAAAACGGCGTGATGTGATTGATGCCTTCTTGTCTCGTCAGACCAATGATGTCGCACTTGATCTTTTGCGCTGGCACCATCAGGTCCTCGATGGATGCATCCAATGCCAGCATACGTTCATTGAAAGTGCAGACAACCATTTTTGTCTTTCTTCGTTTTGGCAGCCTAGTTTGGCCTTGAGATTTCATCAGCCGCTCCTTCCTCATCATTCTCAATGCTGCCATATTGGTGACTCCTTCAGGGTCAGGGGAATGAGACCCATTGTAATTACTGGTTTTGGCATATTGAATACGCAATGGATAACTAGCCATGCTCTGCCGTGTGGGCAGAATACTCTCGGTAGCTTGTCAGGCTTTCCAAGAGGGATAGAGGCTTTTGGGGCAGCCTCTAATCACCCTAGTAGGTGTTCCCATGGTTCAAACCATATTTGAACCGTATCAAATATGGTGCGGCAATCATGGAAGATGGGTATTAAGTGTCCTATGTTGTGTCATGCAGTCCAGAAAGCGTCCTGGAATGTGGCAGTGGCTGGGTAGTGGAGGTAGTGGAGGTCCTGATGGATCTATCACATCTTCCAGAAGGGCAATGGAGATTATCTATGACTTCTACTCAGATCTCTTTAATAGCCACATCCACCTGCCCACATACCAAATTCCACAGGATGGATACGTCATTCCCAAAGTTCTCCATTCCAAAATCTGAAACGCCATTTTTTCAGTAAAGAAATGAACAGCATCTGGCCCAGACAAAGTCAGACCTGAATACCTGAAGAACCTGCCGTCAGTACTCATCAATACACTGGCTCGACTCTTCACATGCTATCTGTCTGAATGCAAGTTTCCGTCCCAATGGAAAACCAGCAGGATTGTATTACTGTACAAGAAGGGAGACATCCACGACACTGGCAACTATTGCCCAATCTGCCTATTGTCTGTCATCTACAAGCTGTTCACTTGAGTCATTCTGAATAGGATTGGCAGAACACTAGATGAAGGACAACCATGCGAGCAAACCGGGTTCTGAAAATGATTCAGCACCATCGGCCATATCTAGAAGATAACCAAGCTCATTGAGGTTTCTCAGGATTTCAAGATGCCGCTCTGTCTAACGTTCATTGATTTAAAGAAGGCCTTTGATTTTGTTGAGATGGAAGCAGTCATCGAAGCCTTAGCCAATCAGGGCGTTCAAACTCAATACATCAGGATCCTTCGTGAGCTGTATTGCGGATTCACTACCAGGATCTCATCATTCTACAAAGAAGTGATCATCTATGTCAAGAGGTCAAGAGAGAGGTTTGGCAGGGTGATACCATTTCACCAAAACTCTTCAGTTCCACCCTCAAGAATGTTATGTGATGACTGGAATGGGAAGGAATGGGAATGAAGATAGACGGTTGGCAACTATACCACCTCCGCTTTGCTGATGATATCATTCTAATAACAGTAAAATTTAGCCAAGCGGCACAAATGCTGTCCGACTTTGACCATGAGTGTGGAAAGGTCGGACTCCAGCTGAATCTCACGAAGACAATGTTTATGAGAAACAGTCTCAATTCTGATGTTCCATTTGCTCTCAATGGAACGACCACCTCCGAATGCAACAGTTATGTGTATCTAGGTCAAGAAGTCAACGTGACAAATGACCTGACACCCAAGTTGCCCAGGAGGAAGAGAGAAGCTTGGAACACCTTCAAGAGCTTGGAAGAAATAGCTAAGAAGACAAAGAACCTCTAGCTCCAGGCACATCTCTTTGATTCCACTGTTCTTCCTGCATTACCATATGCCTCAGAGACCTGGGCCCTCTGAAAACAGGATGAGAACGCTATTCGGGTCTCCCAAAGAGGAATCGAAAGAGCTATGCCTGGAGTATCACGTTTCACTCAAATGAGAAAAAGAATCTGGAGTTCCGACCTCTGTCAATGGTCAAGAATCAGGGACGCTGTCTTGTTTGTCAAGGTGTTGATAGTCAGATGGGCTGACACGTAATGAGATTTGGAGATGACTGCTGGACTAGAGCTGTTACCAACTGGATTCCACAGGACGACAAAAGACCGCGTGGCCGCCCACCTACAAGATGGTCAGACGTCTTCTTCGTCAAGACCCTGAATGATCGGTTTGAGTTTATTCGTGTTCCTAGAATATGCAGACGCCATTGGGCTACGCTAGCACATGACAGGGACGAATAGAGACGTTACTGGTGCCCACTCTAGCAAATCGATGATTAACGGGAAGTCAAGTGATCAAGTGAATCTATGATTCTGCAGGTACTTCTTAACAATGTAGCGCATGAAGACTAACATTGCCAGTCCTGGGAATATATCCCAGAGAGGCAAAAAAAAGTATAGTCCAAGTAACATCTGCACTTGTTTGTTCATTGCAGCACTCTTTACAATAGCCAGAATCTGGAAAAAACCTGAGTGCCTGAGAACAGATGACTGGTTAAAGAAACTTTGGTACATTTACACAATGGAGTACTATGTAGCTGTTAGAAAAGATGAAGTCATGAAATTTACATACAATTGGTACTACATGGAAAGTATCATGTTAAGTGAAATGAGTCAGAAAGAGTGGGATAGACACAGAAAGATTGCATTCATCTGGGGAACATAAAGGAACAAAATAGGAGACTAACACACGAGTGGCTGAGATTAGTATCAGGAATTTTGCTCCATGGCTTGGAGGGCAGCCACACATGCTAGGGGAAAAGGCAGCTCAGATAGAGAAGGGAGCACCAAATAAAGGGTGTTGGGAGGATCCTCCCAGAATGGGAGAAGCATGCTGAAAGTAATAGATCAAACATGATTGCCACTCATTTCCTCCTTTGCAAACCACAACATGCAAAAGGAGAGATCAAAAGGGAATGCCCTGCCACAGAGGCAGGGTAGGATGGGGGATGGGGGGTGGGAGGGATACTGGGACCCGAGGTGGTGGAAAATGGGCACTGGTGGAGGGATGGGTACTTGATCATTGTATAACTGAAACCCAAGCACAAAAATTTGTAAGTCTACAACTGTACCTCATGGTCTTTCACTAATAATAATAAAGAAAAGACTAACATTGCAAGACTATCCTCTTAAAAATCTTAGGTGAATTAATTTCCTAAAAATTGGCCTACCTACTCTCTCTCATTTCCATTGGCCCAAGAATTTGGCCAACAGAGGTGTCTTTTAAGTCACTACTAGAATTTTTTGGTCTCAAGTTTTTCAGCTTTTTTTATTTTTCAAGGTGAGTATGCTGACATCTTTTAATCTCTACAGGTTTTTAAACTGTTATTAGGCTATAGAAGAAAATGTGGATAATTTTAGTTAAAATCTGAGAAATCCAGTTTTTATGGTATAATATATAATAAAAAATTATTTCCTCACTACCTAGTAGACCCAGTTATACTTTACTTATTCAGATTACGGACCTCCATCAACTTCCATAGACTACATTAGGAAGGCTCTTTGGAACCACTCTTTTAACTGGATCTCACCAATATGAGACATCAGACAGAAGAGGAGAGTTTGGAAAAAGAGATTAGGTATTTATTTCTCCTTATCCTTTGTTGTCATGCTGTGGTCTGCCATTGGTTACATTTCTCTAGTCTATGCATTCTGTTTGTCAGGTAGTCCCTTTCCACTAGCCTTTACTTTCTCCATGCTCCAGTGACACCATATCTTTCTACCTCTTTAGACCTAAAAGTTGCTTAACAAGCTCTTTGGGTTCCCTTAGATTATCCCCTATCTCTGAATTACAGAGGTACATTCTCTTTAGGTAAACCTTTTTGAGCAAATGAATGTTTTCAACTGGGAGCCTGACTTACACAGGTTGAATTTCTGAGACTGACAGCACCATCTGCTATCTTTGCAAAGACTAGAGAGCTTTCAATTATGACAGTGCAACTCCAGGTGCTATGCCAGAAGCTTCTCATAACTTTCCATGAGTAGCAGGATGCTGAGTCATCAATTTCTTCTCTAACTGAGGACTACAGAGCAGCGCTGATAGAACTGGGATTCACCAGAGCTAGATACAACATAGATTCCCATGAATTCACAAAATTAATATCTTAATTGAAACTTTGAGGAGGTGCATATTCTTGGTGGAACTTAATCACCTGAAATAACTTTAGCAGCAAAAGAGGAGAATTTTTAACTTTAGACGTTTATGTCTATGGAAAGAAATTATACATGTTTCCTAATGTGGAGAGGTGTTCAGAAAATTTGGTGCATATGTGAATAACAGATTTTCAAAATTATCAGTTTTTCTCTCTATTTTAAGCATCAAGGTTCAAAAAAACCTTAATGATATGTTTCAATGTAAAAAATGTTTCAAAACTACACTAGTGTCCACTTCTCTCCATCATTGTCCCAGTGTACACCCACTTCATATTACCTCATATTACTGCTGTGGTAAACTTCTTTCCAAGTGATGACCAGTTCTCAGTTCTGTGAAACTGAATATTTCTTATTCCCTTGCTATGTTTCTTTATATACTGCATAGGAGAGAGATCATTCTGTGTCTCTCTTTCCTTCTAACTTCAATCAATATATATATATACTATCCAGACACATCCATGTAGCAGGAAATTGTGTGATTTTATCTTTTCTTACAACAGAGTAGTGTTCCATGGTGAATGTATCATAGTTTCTTTAGCCATCAGTACTTGGATATTTGGGTTGTTTTCAGATTTCAGCTATTGTGTACATGCAATGAGCATAAGAGTTCAAATGTCTTTTCTGAATAGTTCTTGGTTCCCTTAGCCAAGAAGTAGAATTGCTGGATCATATGGAAGCTCAATTTCTAGATTTTTTGAGGGGTGAATGAAAGGCTTTCTTTCTTGTGATCTCTTTCACTCTTTTGCTCTTTAACTCTCATGTTTATTCAAACATGTCAGTCACTTTTTAATCTTATTTTTCCTCCATTTCCCCCTGATTTTTTTATTTCATCTTATTGCTTCCCTTTTAATGTAGAGTGGACTATATTCCACCATCCACTATTTAAAAAACCCTTTTCAAGCTAAAGTTAAGATCACAAGTGTGATTCAAGTGTTACCTCTACCTTCTCTGAGCATACTGGACTGTTCTTCCATGCTCAGGGGAAGCTTGGATTCCTGCAAAGCAATTGATATGAAGACCTAGATCTAAGGTCCAAGGGATGCATAGAGATTGCTCCTCAGCATGGTTGGAAGTCTCTTGACAATCTCTCACAGATTGTCTTTAAACTTATTCTTTTTCCACCTATGAATCTTTTCCGGACTTATTTTTAAAAATGTTGGAATGGGTGAGATATCTACTCTGCTGGCTGGACTCAGAAAGTCAAGAGGTATTGGGGATTGAATGTAGGACTGTGTATAGGCTAGGAATGTGCTCTGCTGCTGGAACTGCATCCCAGTCCCATGGCCAACTTTTATTTCTCTACTTCAACCCAAATAATAACTCAGATGGGTTGAAATTTAGAAACCAATGTGAAAATTCATCTGCTTTCTGCTCAGAAAGATATTAAGAAGTTTAAAACACACACAATACCAATGAAAAATGATACAATTTTTGTTGTTTTGCGAAAGTAACTATTTCTATATTTATTTGTGCTTAAATGAACAAGCGTTAAATAAGTCATTTATTTTACATATTAATAAAGATCTCAACTCATTGATGTTTATATATATGTTTATATATATATATATATATACCCTTAAGAATTTATGGTTATTGGGGCTTGAGCAATAGTACAGAAGGTAAGACGTTTACCTTGCGCGTGGCCAACCTGGGTTCGATTCCTGATCCCCCAAGCACCGCTAGGAGTAATTCCTGAGTGCAGAACCAGAAGGAACCCCTGAGCATCGCTGGGTGTGGCCCCAAAAGAAAAACAAAAACAAAAAAATAATTTGTGGTTATTATTTTTAATTTCCTGGGTTAAATAATTTATTATTTAGTATAGAAAATATCAAAATATTTGCTTTAGTAGAAAATATTTAAATTTATATTTAAGTTATTTTATGCATTAAAATAAATAATTGAATTAAACAATGAATATTTACTGATAAGTATTTAAATATATATATACAAAAAATTGTTTTATTTTCCAAGATAATAAATTCCAAAAGCTGTTTACCGCTCCACCATCCCAGATGAGGCTGGTATCACTGGGTCTATTTCAGACTGGGAGTCAGAGTCCCTCCCTATTGGGTAGTTCCTAGCAGCATCCACATCCCACCTTTGCTGTATTAAGGGCTCCTCAAGTGTGCAACCACTTATGCACTTAGAGCCCTAATAAACAAATTATATGCTGCTCAAAGTTATTCTTTTTTTCCATGAATCACAATCACGATCATCCTGTTGTTCGTCGATTTCCTCGAGCAGGCACCAGTAACGTCTCCTTCTTCCTAGCCCTGAGATTTTAAAAGAGCCATTTCAATGCTCTTTCAGAGTTAGGAAAATGAGACCCATCATTGTTACTGGTATTTGGCATATTGGGTACGCCACGGGAAGTTTGCCAGACTCTGCCATGCGGGCAGGATACTTTTGGTAGCCTGCCAGGTTCTCCAGAGGAAAAATAAGATAATAAGATGTCCGGGAGCTGGGTTTTATAGTCTCTGCGTCTTGGCCGTTGATGGGACCAACATGGTGCTGGCGGCAGCTGGTGGGTGTGATGCCTACCTACTGGAAGATGGGGGGTCTGGGTGGAGAAGGCCCAGTCCCAATCCGAGTAGGCTTGGAGACCTCAGTCCAGGGACCCGCATGCCTGTGTTCCTCTGCCAATTCTTTCATGCATGAGGCCTGTTCGGACGTGTGGAGAGTGGTCCCAGCATGGCCGTGGCTGGCTCCGGAGGTCCTCAGGTGCTGGGGCTCTGCTCGGGGCAGGGGGGGGGGAGAGCAACTCAACCCTCCCCCCTCCAAGGGGCCCTGGTGAGGACAGCCAGGCTCGGGGGCAGGAGACTCTGAATAACATGTAGATAATATAAAAGTCAATAGAAGCTCTGAACAGTAGAATAAAAAAATCTTGAGCAAAAATTCAAGGGTCTCCAAAATGAGAAGGAGGAAACCGCTATAAAACAGGAGGAGGTCCAGAGACTCAGATACAAATCTCGAAACCCAGAGGCTATTGGCAGAACTGCGTGCAGCCCCGGTAGTAGATTATTGGAGGTGGGCCACCCCAGGTGGCAATAGGTTTTGTGCCTTAGCCTGTTCCCCCTGGCGGCCTCATGGACGCCATCCTCCAGAGACCACTGGACAGTCAGGTTTGGGCCTGCAGTGACGAGACATGCAGGGTCTTACAGGATGGGGGTGGAGCCAGCCCTTTCCTCCCTGTCCCAACGAGACCCCCCAGTCTCTGCCCACGAACAGCCTCTCTGGCTCCTGATCAAGCTGCTTAATGGCCATGATCTCAGAGACTCAGAAACAAATCTCTAAACCCAGCGGCTTTTGGCAGAAATGTGTCTGGACTCCACAGTAGGTTATTGTCACCGGGCCAACCCAGGGGGGGAAGGGTGTTGTCCGTTCCCCTGCTTCCCCCTGGAGGCTCGGTGGCCGTCATTCTCCAGAGGCGATTGGACAGTCAGGTTTGGGCCCACAGTGATGAGACACTTTGGGTCTCACAGGATGGGGGTGGAGCCAGTCCTGTCCTCCCCACCGCAACGAGACCCCAAGTCATCACCCTCGAACAGCCTTTCTGGCTTCTGATCAAGCTGCTTAATGGCCATGATCCCAAAGACTTAGGAACAAATCTCGGAACCCAGCAGGTTTTTGGCAAAAATCCCTCCAGATTTAATTGTTAAAATTTCGAAATTTTGAAATCAACATCATATGTTATCCATAACCAGCAATAGAAAACGAAATTGTTTACTGTTGACTTTTTGGCAGATCCAAGTGTTGGGGTAAAATGCCAAATAATAATGATGGGTCAGGTGTCAAAATATTGAATGTAATCAGAGTAGAGAGAGAGTAATGTGGAGGTCATCAGCCCCACAGGTAGGGGGAGGGTTAGGGAAGGGGGTATACTGGGACTTTTGGTGTTGGAGAATGGGCACTGGTGAAGATACGGGTGCTTCATTGTATGACCAAGACTTAAACCTGAAAGCTTTGTAACTGCTCTCACAGTGATTCAATAAATAAAATTATAAAAAATGAAAAAAAAAGTAAGGTGGAGTTCATGCCCAATTCAATGAGCCTAGTCAGTGGCTGAATAAATAGCAGTACTCCTACATTAAAAAAAAGAAAAACAGGAGGAGGTGAAATGTAGTCTGAAAAGAAATTAATAGCACACCAGACAATTATGGGATGAGTTTAAGAGGAACCATATAAGAATTATTGGCATCCCTGAACACCAATGAAAGGCAAAAGTGATGAAAAAACAGCTAAGGAAATCTTTAGTAAGAACTTACTAATGGATTATAGGCACCAATATTCAAGAGATCCAAAGAGTCTCAGTGAAAATAGACCCAATTAGAAAAGTCCATGACACATTATACTCAAAATGACAAAATTCAAAGATAGAGACAGAATATTTAATACAGAAAGATCAGAAAAAGGAACTTCTATACAAAAGAAATCCCATTAGATGTGCAGTAGATCTATCAAATGGACTCTTTGAACCAGAAGAATATGGTAGGATATAGTAAAAAAAAAAACTTAATGAAATGAACACCTCACCAAGAATATTCTATCCAGTGAGATTATTTCTCAGATTTAAAGGAACTATACAGAGCTTCATGGACAGGTAACAATTTAGGGAATTTGTAGTCCTGAAATTTTTGTAGTCCAGTTTTGTTAAAAGTGTTAAGAGAGCTCCTTTAAAGGGCAGGAAAATCTTCCCATCACATGGAATAACAGTGCATATGGTTGTCCTCTACTAGTTTAAGCAAGGTTAAAAGCATAGCAATTCATCACCACAAACTGACTTTTATTGATTTATTTTCTGATAATTCTATTTGCCATTCTTTCAAGTTTTATTGGGCCAAGTAAAATGAAATAAATTTGTTATATGACTGCCAAGGGGGTTAACGCGTGTGGCAGAGAATCTGAGGAGGGAAGGGTATACAATGGTGGTGGGATTAGTGTTGGAATGCTGTATGGTTGAAACAATTCTATTATGAACAACTTTATAAATCATGATTTCTCAAGACTGCTGAAGAAATGAAATTGTCCAAGAACACCCCCCACATTCAGGATCCATATAGATTCCTCAATATTTTCATTTTTAAGGGTTTAGAGTGGTTTTAAGATCAAACATTTTAGAACCTCTGATGCAGTTTTCTCTTTTTTGGTTAAACTGAATTGGATACAAATAAGAACTTGTCTGATAAGATAAAATTAGTTTTTCTCTGCATTTTACATTTTGAAGGTCTATCAATATTTCAAAACCCAATTTTCTTTTTAATCAGTGGCTCATGTGGTCTAATTTTTATTTCATTTGTTAGTCCTTCAAATCTGTAAAAGATAAAATGCCAGTCAAGAACATTAGAAATCTCAAATTCCCCAATTAATCAAATCAAATCAAAGCTACCAGTAAAAGAAGTTAGGGAAAATATACTAGGCCTCCTTTTAACTCTTGAGTTGGACAATTTTATTTTGTTTGTTTTAGGGTCCACACCTGCCGGTGCTCTGGGGTTACTTTTGGCTCTGCACCCAGGAATCTGTCCTGTGGGCTCTGGGGACCATCTGTGTTGCCTGGGATCTAACCTCTACCCACTGTATTATATCTCAGACTCTAATTGCACAATTTCTTTAAACTAATTTAACCTTCATATAACTCCTACAAATTATACAGCAGATTCCAGCTAAAATCAAATGCAAAAATCCATTACATGGGACCGGTTTTAATATATTTAGTATATCTCTCGATAGCACAGTGGTAGGGCATTTGCCTTGCACACAGCCAGCCTGGTAGAGCCGGGTTCAATTCCTCTGCCCCTCTCGGAGAGCCCGGCAAGCTACTGAGAGTATCTCACCTGCACAGCAAAGCCTGGCAAGCTCCCCGTGACATATTCGACATGCCAAACACAGTAACAACAAAGTCTCACAGTGGAGACCTTACTGGGCCCGCTCGAGCAAATCGATGAACAACGGGAGGACAGACAGTGCTACAGTGCTTGTTGAAGAAGGCACACTCAGCTCAATAAATAAAATAGCTAGTTTTGTGTAACTAATTTTGGGTGGTACTTCATACTTAAAAAAACAGATAGTGGTAGGAAAATAAGGTCTTTACATGCTAAAATAATAAACAATTAAACTCAAAAATTCTGTGGTAAATATGCTAATTAAAGCTTGAAATATGGTTGCCGAGCAAGAGGTAACATATATTAGCCTTCAGTTTTACAGTCTCTGAAGTTTTATCCAGTTTTACATGACTGAGTTATCACCAATGGAATTTAAATTAAAAGATCGTCAAATTCTTCTTAATTTTTGATTTGTATTTTTTTAATTTAGAAACATATTTATGTAATTTGTTACACAAGTAAATTAGCAATTTGTCGAAATTGTCCTTAGTTGTTCGTGCTCCTGTTTATCTATAGAGTTAGCTTAAAAGAATATATTTTTACATTTTTATTAGTGAAACACCTTGAAGTACGGTTGTAGACTTACAAATTTTTGTGCTTGGGTTTCAGTTGTGCAATGCTCGAATACCCATCCCTCCACCAGTGCCCATTCTCCACCACCACTGATCCCAGTATCCCGCCCACCCCCCATCCCCCCGCCCCACCCACCCACCCCACCCTGACACTGTGGCAGGGCACTCCCTTTTGTTCTCTCTCTCCTTTTGGGTGCTGTGGTTTGCAAAAGAGGCCTTGAGTGGCAATCACGTTTGGTCCATAGTCTACTTCCAGCATGCTTCTCCCATCCTGGGAGGATCCTCCAAACACCCTTTATTTGGTGCTCCCTTCTCTATCTGAGCTGCCTTTTCCCCTAGCATGTGCGGCTGGCCTCCAAGCCATGGAGCAAAATTCCTGGTACTTATCTAGCCTGTTCTTGGGTGTTAGTCTCCTATTTTGTTACTTTGTGTTCCCCAGATGAATGCAATCTTTCTATGTCTGTCCCTCTCTTTCTGACTCATTTTGCTTAGCATAATACTTTCCATGTAGTAACACTTGTATGTAAGTTTCATGACTTCATCTTTCCTAAGAGTTACATAGTATTCCATTGTGTAGATGTACCAAAGTTTCTTTAACCAGTCATCTGTTCTAGGGCACTCAGGTTTTTTCCAGGTTCTGGCATTGTAAACAGTGCTGCAATGAACAAACAATTGCAGATGTCACTTCGACTATACTTTTTTGCCTCTCTGGGATATATTCCCAGAAGTGGTATTGCTGGGTCAAATGGGAGCTCAATTTCTAATTTTTTGAGAACCGTCCATACTGTTTTCCAGAAGGGCTGAACCAGTCAGCATTCCCACGAGCAATGAAGAAGGGTCTCTTTTTTCACCACACCTGCACCAACACCAGTTGCTTTGTTCTTTTGGATGTGACCTAGTCTTCGTGGTGGTTGTTTCGATCTGCCTCTCCCTGATGATTAATGATGTAGAGCATTTTCCCATGTGCCTTTTTTGCCGTTCGAATTTCTTCTTTGAGAAAGTTTCTTTTTATTTCGTCACCCCATTTTTTGTTGGGGCTGGATGGTCACTGTTTCTTTTGAGGTGCAGAAGCTTCTCAGTTTAAGATAGTCCCATTTTTCTATCTCTGTTTTCACTTGCTTGGCCAGTGGCATGACATCTTTGAAGATACCATTAGCTTCAATGTCATGGAGGGTTTTGCCTACTTTGTCTTCAATGTACCTTATGGATTCTGGTCTGATGTTGAGGTCTTTAATCCATTTTGATCTTACTTTTGTACATGGTATTAGGCAGAGATCTGAGCCCCTTTTTTTTGCATGTAGCTGTCCAGTTTCACTAACACAGTTTGTTAAAGAGGTTTCCTTGCTCCACTTCACATCTCTTGCTCCCTTATCAAAAATTAGATGACCATATGTCTGGGGGGAGATGTCAGTATATTCAACCCTGTCCTATTGGTCTGCAGCTCTGCCTTTGTACCATGCTGTTTTAATTATTACTTCTTTGTAGTACAGTTTGAAGCTAGGGAGGTTGATTCCTTCCATTGTTCTTTTCCCAAGAATTGCTTTAGCTATTCGTGAGGGCTTTTTGTTCCATATGAATTTCAGGAGTGTTTGTTCCATTTCTTTGAAGAATGCCATGGGTATCGTTATAGGTATGGCATTGAATTTGTACAATGCTTAGGGAAGTATTACCATTTTAACAATGTTAATTCTCCCAGTCCATGAGCAGGGGATATCTTTCCATTTTCTCGTGAAAAGTTCTTCAAATTCTTAAGGAAATAGGGACCACTTCACTGCTTTAAGCCCCTGAATCTGATTGTTTTCAATTACTACAAGAAATAAATTGACTTCTATCTTGGTTGACATATTTTTATTCATTACAGCTCCTGGCCTTCATTACAACGAGTGCAAATCCAAAACAAAATTATAAAATTTTTAAATAAGAATACTCATAAATGTAGTTGATTAAAACCATACTTTAAGAGTTAATAGGCTTGATTATATTATTATGATAAAGTAAATATGCATAGTACTTTTATGTCAATAGTGTTTAATAATGATTATATTAATAATTAAAAAATATGTCTGTTCCAGAGTCAGACGAATAGATATCTTGTTTTCCAGTTTCCAACAACACCTGAGTGCATGGTAATCTGATAAAGGTGAATTTCTTTCTCTCTGGAATGAAATATTTTCAGGCTTATTTTAGCTTACCATAAAGAAGAAAACCCTGGAGTAAAATTTTCCTAGAATTCCACCACAAGTTCCTTAGCTAACACATAGAAATAAAAAGAATTTCTGTATTTTATTCCTTATGCTGGATGTTGACATCATTTTGCTAGTGGCTCTTTGCTCTTGAGAATAGTCTGTCTTGCTGAATTACATGCTACTGACAGAATGAGAACTTGCAGGAAATAGAGTTCTGGTAGAGAAGTCTACTTGTTCTGGAAATATATGAGCTGGAATGCAGAGAGGCCTTCACAGGGAGACCTACATATTAATTATTATAAGAGTGAATTTCCAATTAATTAATTTCTAAATATTAGCACAGCCAATGTTGCATATTTCATGTCTTAAAATCCACAAGTGAAAACATAATCTGATGTCTGCCATAATACATGAGGTAGAAAATGAATTTATATTGTTTACACATAAAATGGCCTTTGGCTATTCTCACAGTGACTTTTTTAATAGTGGAGATATAAAATATGAAACGTTGAAGATCCTAGTGAGGGAATTCAAATGTTAAACATTGAAAAGCTGAGTTTAATGTATTTAATAAATCCCAATCGACTATAATTTTTAGAAATTACTCCAGTTCTCTATGCTATCTGATTTTTAAATGTCATTTTAAAAGTGACTTTACAATGACATTATACTTTTAACCTCAGATAAAAATAAATTTGCATCAACCATAAATAAAAAATGATCAAGGAATACATAATGGGTAGCATAGGACTAACTTAGATTAGATTCTCTTAGTTTATGTTCTTCGTATATTTTATTTAATGTACCGTATGTCTTGTTTTCTAGTGTTTTTCATAAATATTGTAATTTATTTTTAAGAATTTATTATTATTATGAATCACCATAAATTACAAAGTTATTCATCATTCAGTTTCAGCTGTGCAATGTTCTAGCACCAATTCCTTCACCAGTGTCCACTTCACTCCACCCAAATTCCAGTTTCTCTGCACCCAAATCCCAGTTTCTCTGCACATAGCCTGCATCTATGACACACTGTTTTCTTTTACACTTTTTCTATTAGGCATGGTAGTTTACAATACTGTTACTGATAAGGTCTGAAGTATATCATTTTGACACATTTCAGCACCTAGTCCTCACCCAGTGTGACAACTTAGCTCTATCACTGTCGCAGTGGTTCTTTCCCTGACCTATCCCACCTTCCTCCTGACCCCGTCCTCTCTAGTGGCAAGCTTCCTACTAAAGGACCAGTTTTCCGGCTCTTTGTTTCTACTGCCTTTGGGAATTAGTTATTCCCCTAGCATGTTTCTTTATATCCTGCATATAAAGTGTGGTCCCCTGTGGAAACAGTGACACTTGTGATGTTGTGTGAGCGCCTCTGTTCCTGTCATTTAGCACAATGGTTACCACACAGCTGATTCCAGGTAGACACCCAACAGGAATAAATAATACTGATATGAATTAGGTTTGCAATAAATACCACATGAATGACTAAAACTCAATGATATGACTAGATCATTATTTAACTGAAAATGATTACAAAACTCAGATTCAAAACAATCATTTCAGCTATGCCCTCCTTGAAGCTGTCTTCTTAACTTTCCATGGGTCAAGTTCTCACTTTCTCTTTTCTATTCCCTCATACCTTGAGGAGGGGAAAAATATAGGTCCTTTTAATTAACGTGAGTGATAAGTTGGATATCTAGAATGGTAGGATTTATTCAAATTTATGTCTAATTGAATATTTATAATCATGAAATTCAGTTTGATTTCTTTAAAACTGACTTTGGGACTAGAGAGTTGATACAGGGAGTAAGACACTTCCATACCGCTGAACCACATACGATTCTTTGAGCACTGTGAGGAGTGGTGGTATCACGTGGTGATGTTATAAGACAGAGTCAAGAGTAATTCCTTATGCACAGCCAAGTATAGCTCCACCCAAATCCAGAAAACACAAATCATTAAAATTTTATAATCTTTAAAATTAGGGAATTATTTGGTAACTGTTTGTGTGGAAAGAAAATTGCTGGACACATGGATTTGAATTATTGAGTACATAGAGATCCTTTTAGAAGGGAAATGTGTTAAACAGAGAAATTCTTTCAGTTCCAATTCCTTTGTTGCTGTGTTTCTTATGTTTAAAACCTACAGGAATAATTTGCGAAGAACTGGCCCTGGGTTAACAGAGCTGAAGCAGGGACATGTGGAGGATTAAGAAGAGGAACTGGGGCTGGAGCGATAGCAGAGCAGGTGAGGCGTTTGCTTTGCACATGGCTGACGTGGGTTTGATTCCCAGCATCCCATATGGTTCCTCAAGCACCGCCAGGACTAATTCCTGAGTGTAGGAGTCTGTGCAACGCTTGTGCATCACCGGGTCTTACTCAGAGAGCATAAATATTGGTCATGCACTGTATTAACTTTTTTCCTCTAGGGTTCCCCCGCCCCCTTGAGATTAACATTTAAACTCATGGTCTTTCAGTAAGGATTGTTCATTATCTTGGAGGGTGAATCTCATCTTCTTCCTTGAAGAACATGAACATATTTTTTTAAATCGAGATCCTGTGATTTATAATACTGTTAATTATTCTGTGCACAGTTTCAACACCATACCCACCACTAGTATACCCACCCTCTTCCCCCCATCCCACCCTGCCTCTGTGGCAGGACATTCCCTTTTGTTCTCTCTCTCCTTTTGGGTGCTGTGGTTTGCAAAAGAGGAATTGAATGGCAATCATATTTTACCTATGTATGTGTGTATTTGTCACTCATACTAATATTAATTTTAGT
This sequence comes from Sorex fumeus, assembly GCF_029834395.1. NCBI lineage: Eukaryota > Metazoa > Chordata > Mammalia > Eulipotyphla > Soricidae > Sorex > Sorex fumeus. The sequence continues at coordinate 8,540,913 of NW_026606065.1, read as the reverse complement.
TTTAAATTTCTGCGAAAACTTCCATAGGACTCTTTATAGGAATTAAATATATAAATGGTTTTCGGTAGTATGGACACTTTGATAATGTGAAGATTACCCATTCATGAACACTTAATGCTATGTCATTTTATTTGTATCTTCTTCAATTTCTTTTATCAATATTTTAATTTTCAGTATATGCATGTGAAACTTAATGAAATGGACAGAGATAAAACTTATTTCAGGAGGTACTGTATGGAAGGAGATGGAACAAATCATGTCTAGATAAAAAAAGATAAAAAGGTGAGATATTGATGTTTGTGGGGCTTTATATTTTTAAGAGTTCTTCACTTACAGATTAGGCCTAGATTAGTACAATAATGTAAAGTGCCATTAGATTTATATTACTTTTAAGGACAAATAAATAATAGTAATAAGTTGAGAAATAAGTTGAAGATCCAACAGAGAGTCTTCAAGAGTTAGTTTTCCTTTTTTTTTTTTTTTTTTTTTGCTTTTTGGGTCACACCCAGCAATGCTCAGGGGTCACTCCTGTCTCTGCACTCAGGAATTACTCCTGGCTGTGCTTGGGGGACCATATGGGATGCTGGGGATCGAACCCAGGTCGGTCGCATGCAAGGCAAACGCTCTATCCGCTGTGCTATCACTCAGGCCCCAAGAGTTAGTTTTCTTGAGTTCTACATTTATCTTGAATCTTGATTGAGTTCAGATTTCAGAATTTAACTTTTATTGCTATGCTTTCTGAGAAGCTAGTGTTGGAATTGATACTGCCTATAATTAAGTCAATTAAAAAAGTTATCAAATCCCTGTTGTCCCATAAATAGTCCCCAGAATAACTTGTCCTAAAAGTTCTTGCATTATGACTAGAAAATTCCATTATTTCCCATCACAATTTCATTTGTAGTCTAAAGAGATGGCAATTTAGCTCAGTCTAACATTACAGTGATAATGCTATTAGTGATTAAACTTATCCATTCAAATTAAAATATCTGATTCACGATATTATGATCATCTAACAGTGTTCCAAGGGACTGTATTGAAGAACTGGTAAATGTTTATGAGAATGGATCTGTATGAGCATAAATTTTGTTAAGTTTCAACATAAAATAATAAAAGTTCCTGTGAGTTTGTGGGGTGCGGCTGAAAACCAGAAAAGTTTGGTGCTTTTAGAAAAGTTTTTAGAGAAAGGTGATATAACTATTATTAATTTTTTTTTGCTGTTGTGGTGCTGCATAAGATTTAGCATAAATATGAAATAGAAATCTATACTAAGGCAAGTGAATTGCAAAAAAAATGAGTAGTTGTGATCGGCTTATGCAAATATAATCTGAAGCATTATTTTGATGGTGAGAGCAATTTTTGTCTAACACTTTAGACATCCAAAACTAAAATTTCTTCAGGTTATTTATTTTTAAGTCTCCCAAGCGGTGCTCGACAGTCCTGAGAAATGGGTGGGGTATGGAACTCCTCATGATTCTCTGGCAAACGTGGAGACAACCAAGAAACATTTTAAGTTAGGTAGAAGAGAAAGTTAGATGAAAGAAATTTGAATATATGCACATACATTTGACTCAAGTAATATTGGATATTTATGGAATGTGCAATCTAAGTTGAAATCTCTCAGACTTTCTTAGTGGCCAGGCGTTCAATACTACTAAAATGTCAACTTTTGCAAACGTAAAAACCTCAATTTTTGATAAGTAGATAACTTTTACCTAGAAATATCTAACTTAGCTGTTGTTCACACAGCTGTCTTTTGTATTACATAAGTACATATTTTGCTAAGTCCTTTATTTACAAATTGCATTTGTCTTGGATTTCTACACTGTTCTTTTCAAAATGTTAATTGATCTTAATATGAGCTATAGTACAGTTATTTCTGTAAATTCTTATCATCTTATACCAATAAATAACAGTTTAACCAATTTGGTACATCTTTTTGGCATCTCAGCAGTATTCCTCTAGTTTACCATTTCACTGCTCTAAGAGATATGAAGAAAATATATTAAACTGTAGAGAATGTAAAATACAATACAATAAAAAATTATTTTAAATTTAAATAAATTTTATACAATAAAAAATAAAATACCCGTTTTTAACAAACATGAAGAATTTAATTTTAAATTCCAACTTGCAAAGTATGAGCTCCAGTTCATTGTGTGCTCTCACTGGGCCCCGGGATTTATTTTCTGTCCATGCAGACTGAGTGTGAGCTGGAGCAGTAGCATAGCCCGTAGGGCATTTGCCTTGCATGCAGCCGACCTGGTCGACCCAGGTTTGATTCCTCTGCCCCTCTCAAAGAGCCTCCGCCCCTCTCGGAGAGCTCGGCAAGGTACTGAGAGTATCTCGCCCACACTGCAAAGCGTGGCAAGCTCCCCATGACGTATTCGAGATGCCAAACACAGTAACAACAAGTCTCACGGTGGAGACATTACTGGACCCGCTTGAGCAAATCGATGAACAACGTGAGGACAGTGCTATAGTGCTATTTGTTTTAATTGTACTGTTATTCAAAACATTTAAGAAGCAAAACGTGGAATTGTCATCAAGCTCTGAAAAGATTTGCTTTTTAAAAATTTAGATGTAAAAAAAAGTTTAAAATATAAAAAAAATTCAGATGTTTGCATTTAATAGTGGTATATTCATAACCCTTTGAAGTCTGACCACCCCCAGTAATGTATAGCAGATAGGAGAAAGGGTTAGAAGTTGTGAAACTTTCCACTTATTTGCTTCATTTCTCCTTGAAGGATGAAGGATTTAAGTGGAAGAAATAAATGACAAACAGCTAAATACATTCAGGAATATCATTAACACTTGTGCTTAGTATAAGTAAGGCATCAGCACAAACCTACTTTTTTGTTTATATGTATTTTTGTACTAGTGTTTTTATTTTTATTTTTTATTTTAGTTTTTTCATAAACTTATTCACTATAAAATTACAATTATTCATGATTAGATTTTAGGAGTACAATGTTACAGCATCAAATCCTTCACCAGTGTCCACTTGCCTCCACCAATGTCCCACTGCCCCCACCTCATTTTCCTCCCGTCCACTAATCTGCTTCTATGAGAGCCTCTTTTTAATATACATATGTATATTTTTTCACTGTGGTCTACAGTGCTGTTATTGATAGTGTTTCATAGATAACATTTTTCCACCTTTCAGCACCACCTCTTCTTCCCAGTTTAATGCTTCTCTACACCATAGATGTTGTCCCTTCCCTTTCCTATCCTCCATCTCCCTCAAGTGACATATTCCTACTGAATATCAGTTCTTGTGTTCTTTGTTTCTATGTTCTATTATCTTGGGTATTTGTTATTCCTCTATAATGTTTCCTTTCATTCCATATATAAGAGATATCATTGCATCACTCTCTCCCTCTAAATAACTTCATTTAGCATTATATAGGGCTGGAGCGATAACACAGCAGTAGGGTATTTGCCTTGCACGCAGCCGGCCTAGCTGAGACGGGTTCGATTCCTCAGTCCCTCTCTTGGAGAGCCCGGCAAGCTACCGAAAGTATCTTGCCTGCACAGCAAAGCCTGGCAAGCTACCCATGACATATTCGATATGCCGGACACAGTAACAACAAGTCTCACGATGGAGACGTTACTGGGCCCGCTCGAGCAAGTCAATGAACAAGGGGAGGACAGTCGTACAGCATTATATATAAATATAGTATATATTGCTATTGAAATTTATTATGTTGTGAAAAATGTTTTCGCAATATATTATATTGTAAAAAATACTAATGGAGAAAAATTGGTCATTTAGTTCTGACACTTGTCACACTGCCTGGAAAGTATAGACTAAACTGTACACAAACAACAAACCACATACCTGATAGATGAAAACTCAATCTCAGTTTGAAATGTTTCCTCTGTAGCAAGCAGAACAAAATATTAATCTATTTTAGCAAAAAGGAAACTGTGAAAACCTTTAGGGTTTGTGGGGATGTTACATCCTCATCTTTTGTTGGTCATTCTATTAATTCCTTTTCTTTTTTTCTATAAAGTTTCTGAAAATTGTCCCACTTTCATGTTTGTCTGGTAAAGGTAAAAGGTAAAGGTAAAGGCCCTCCCGTTGATCGTCGATTTGCTCGAGCGGGCCCAGTAACGTCTCCATCTCCATTGGAGACTTTGTTGTTACTGTGTCTGGCATATCGAATACTCTCGGTAGCTTGCCGGGCTCTCCGAATGTTTGTCTGAAGCTTTTAATTTATAGGTTCGAGCTAAACACATTACTGAAATCAGTAACAGAGAAGACTCAATAAGGAGGGATGAAACAAGTTTTGAAATAGCTGGAGAGGTTTTTAAAAGAAGGTCACTGTCTTAATAATGACCTTTAAGCTCGTTTCCAGCTGGAATAGGTAGAGAGAAAAACTGCATATGGGACTGGGGAAGGAATGGACATGAGTATCAGCAAGGAGGCTGTTGTTGTGTTGGAGAAAATGTGGCCATGCAGTCTTGAATTTTGCTAAGCCCAGTACGGGTGTTTTTATATTGTGAAGGGAAATATGCTTCACATGTAAGGGACCCCTCATTCGTGCCCCCTGTTTTGCTCATCACTGCAATCAGGGGAAACATTACTCCTAGTCCTACATTGTCTCACTGCAAATGGTCTGTGTAACATAGCCCTCATTCTGTCATGCGTAACCCTGACTCTCCATGTTGCCCTCTTCAGCTGCAAGGACAACCTCTCCCCCAGACAGGTGTACTTAAAGCAGGCAGGTGTTCAGCCTTTGAAAAATGATAGAGATTCACACTGGTGTTGAATCGCTTGTTTTTTTTCCTTGTTCCTCTGAGTGAATGTCTTTGTCTGTTCCCTTTGCCAGGGTGCTCCGCAACAGTCACAGTCACTGTCACTGTCACTGTCCTCCCGTTGTTCATCAATTTGCTTGAGCGGGCCCAGTAACGTCTCCATCATGAGACTTGTTGTTACTGTGTTTGGCACAGTGGTAAGGCTTTTACCTGCCGAGCCTGGTTCGATTCCTCTGCCCCTCTCAGATAGCCCGGCAAGCTACCCATGATATATTCAATATATCTGCAACAGTATGGTCAATAAAAAAAGCAAGACTCTGAAAGTACTGAATAAAAGAATGACAAGGTGAAAGCAATATTATAAGGAAATGACTTTTGAACTAATTATAACACTTAACTTTTCTAATCTAGTTACTTAAAACTATGTTAAATTGAGAAGAGGGGGTAGGTTTTAAGAAAAGTCTATCCTTATTCAGAGAGAGATTCTTTTAAGGGGAAGAAGGTGAATCTGAGGTCGACTGCTTAGGAAATTCAAGGCCAGAGAGATACAACTAAAGTTTAAAGAGCATGTAAGTTGTCTGTGTAAAATTCTAAGTAGAATACGTGAACTCTGCAAAATACTCTTCTACTCTACTTGGTTTGGTCCAGAATTGCCTTAAACTCCCAATGTCATTAAAGTGTAAGCATTGTAAGGAATTACTTAACGAATCCTATAACTTTCAAGTTTTAAATGCACCATATCTATAGTTTGTCATACCAAATATTCAAAACATTTAAGCTGCTAAGAGTCTTAATCCTGTAAGTTAATGATAAAGGCCGGAAACCCATGTATTCTTGAAAAGTCCAAAACAAATATTAGCGTTCTTTCCCTACATAGCAATCATAAAGCATTACTGTGTTACAATACATTATTTCTTTTCGATTCTCAGCATGTTTTCCTGAAGAAGGCAAAGCAAATATTTGCCACGGGAAGTAAATTGGAATCTAGTTCTTTTCCATTGCTTATTAAATAACTAAAGCACATTGAAACAAAGATTTCACATATTTGTATGTGTCAGATGTCAGATGCTTCCACAAATGGTCTGTTAGTTATAATTTAAATTGCTTTCCTTCATTATAAGACTGAGGTTATACTTATATCAAGAATCACAAAATATAAGCTGGAGCGATAGCACAGCGGGTAGGGCGTTCGCCTTACAAGCGGCCAACATGGCCGACCCGAGTTCGATTCCTCCGCCCCTCTCGGAGAGCCCGGCAAGCTACCGAGAGTATTCGATATGCCAGACACAGTAACAACAAAGTCTCCAATGGAGACGTTACTGGGCCCTCTGGAGAAAAACTTATGTAATTACTTAAATATAATAGCTCTCAATAATAGATCTCCCTAAAAGAATTATTTTACTATTTAACCCCTTTGAAAGAAAGGACACTTTCTTTAACAAGTACTTTTTAAATTCCACAACAGGGTGAGCTCAGGCATCACTCCTGGCAGGGTTCAAACCTGGGTCAGCCAGGTGCATAGTGAGAGCCTTGCCCACTATATTATCACTCCAGCCAATTTTCTTTTTCAAAGAAAAGACAAAGACTTGTTCTGGGAATGTCACATAGTGACAAAGACCTAAGAAAAAGACTTTAGAACAAGGTGTGCTATAGGTGTGGAAAAATTGAGGGACCAAAATCAATTTTAGAAATCATTTTTATCTATTTTATAAAAGCACCATTTGTCAGTGTAAGAAGCATTTTGCAAAGGTCTTTCCCATAGTTTGATATTTTAGTTGATCAAGGGAGAAAATGGCTATTTCACCTCATGAATAACCTTTCATTGAACAGACTAGGAAATTGTCTAAAGTATTGTGATATAAATTGTATTCATATAAATAGGAATAAATAAATATGCAGTACACTATGCCCTAAATTTCGAGTCCTTAACTATCATCTATGTAGCTGTCTTTATCTCCTTTATCTGTGACATACACACACACAGAAAGGAATATCTGAAAAACTAGAAGCAAACAGGGAAGTGGAATGATCAAAGGGAATGTTTAGTTTCAGTTTTTCAGACTAATCCTGAATCTAATATCGTCTGTAATTTTGGTGTAACAGTGAGTACTTCCTTTCATGTGTTAAATTTTCTTCCATTTATTCATACAGTTCCAGCACAGTCCTTTAGTCAATGACTATATATTTAATTAGCTTCAATTAATCACACACAAGTATATGACAATTTATCAATAAATGTATCATATAAATGACAAAGTACATATTATCCTTTGTATTGTGATTGATATGTAAATATAAATAAAACAGGACCGAGGAACTTATTCTCCACCAATATGAGTAGTTATAGTGTGATGGAAGAAGAATCTAAAGAGAGGTGTATTATTTACTGGATAATAGGAACTAGACCACTGACTTCCTATCCGCAGGTGCCTATTTTTAGGTGAGGAAAGATGCTGCCATCTAAGAAATTATTTGAGGATAAAGAAATTAAGGTTTTCTTCTGTCTGGAAGTTTATAGCTGTCCCTCAAGGAATATATGGGGTTTAGAGATTTAGAATGTTCCTGTGACACCAGTAATTGCAACTTCTATGAGGATTTTGAGATAACTATATATATATTTATGTCAGATTTTTGGCTCCTAAGCTGAAATCTAGCAGAAACTTCTTAATTCTAACATTGCTCAGTTCACCTTAATATTACCTAAGTCCTATTTTAGCTGAGTTGTCTCCAAAGTTATACAGCCATTAGTCAATCAAAGTGTTCTTGCTTTTCAGTTTCATAGAGACATATTGAGCTAGATACAGTTCAACCTGAGAAATATCTATTTCCTGGAGGCTTAACTCTGACCCGAGGAGGGTAGTTTTGGTAAGGAGAGATATTCTGAGGCATCACAAAAACATATCTGTGCATTATTGTGCAGTTTTCACAAAAATATTGTCACACATATAATCTAACTTTTCACTCCTGTCAAAATTGTCATCAGAGAGAGCAGTTGTTTCTGGCTATAGCCAAGGAAACTAAAGTTTGAAGAGGATTTGTGGAAATCTGAGTCACTGAGCAGAGTTTTCACTCTGGACCTTGCTGAATATCATGCTGGGAACCAACTGTATGAACAGAGAAGTTCTGTCCACTGATAGATGTATGCCTAAAGTCAGAAGATGAAGATGAAGACTTGATTGGTGGATCTGGATGTACTCTGGGAAGTTGGAAAAAATTAGCACTTAGAGCAGGAGGAAAGATCTAGGAATCCCAAAAGGAGACTACTCTGCATCATGGTTCATAGAGTAGAATTTTTTTTTTCTTTTTGGGTCATACCCAGCTGTGCTTAGGGGTTACTCCTGGCTCTGCAGTGAGGAATTACTCCTGGTGGTGCTTGGGAAACTGTATGGGATGCTGGTGATTAGACTTGGGTCGGTCATATGCAAGGCAAACACCCTATCCAGTGTACTGTTGCTCCGGCCCCGAGAGAAGGATTTTTAAAGGGCTCTGGTGTGACCATTTGCAATCAGCATAACTGTGCGAATATTTCATCTTGGTGGCAAGAGCATCTCTCAGTCAGTTCCCTATTTTGGGAGCTGGTGTGGCAGAGGTTCTGGGAGACTCACAGGAACTATTGTAAGATATTGCATCTTCCTCCTTTGAGCTCTCTGGGATCCTTCCTTGGTGATGTTGACAATTGTTTCTGGCAGTGGCTCCTATATTCTTGTTCTGTATCAGAATATCCTAGTTTAACTAAGGAGAGGAATATATTTTAGTTAACAAGTTAACTCACCTTTCTCTTTTGATCTGATATCTGACAGAAGAGTATAATATTTCGGTTTAAATGACTTGTTTTATTGTCACATTTGCACATATTTTTATATGATTTAAAATGTGAAGTTTTGAGGAACAGAGCAATAGTACAGTGGGTAGGGTGCTTGCCTTGCACATGGCCAACCTGGTTTCAATCTCTCGTATCCCATATGGTCCCCTGAGCACTGCTGGGAGTAATTCCTGAGGGCAGAGCCAAGAGTAACCCTTGAGCATCACTGGATTTGGCCCCCAAATCACAAACAAATAAGATCTGAATTTCCCATGTAATATTTAATACTGATCTGGATGGAATTAGGAATAATTTTATAAAATTATAATTTACATGATTTTCTTGTAGATTTATAGTACATGAAAATTATTGGTGATATTCACAATCACAACCATCCTGTTATTCGTCGATTGCCTCGAGCAGGCCCCTGTAACGTCTCTTCGTCCTAGTCCTGAGATTTTTTTTAAGAAAGTACCATATTCAAGGCTCTTTCAGAGTTAGGAGAATGAGACCCTTCATTGTTACTGGTATTTGGCATATTGGGTACGCCACGGGGAGTTTGCCAGACTCTGCTGTGTGGGCAGGTTACATTCGGTAGCCTGCCAGTTTGTCTAAAGTAGACATTTCACATTGTAGTAATATCACATTGGTGATATTACTTATTTGTAATTTGCTTCTAAATTCATAATTTGCTTCTAAATGAAACATTATTAATGGATACTATACCATGATATTTAGTTAATAATATGAACACAGATGTGCTTCATGGCACATTGCTATATATTGGTTAAAATTTATTTTTATTGGAAAATTAAGAAAGATGCATTCAAATTGTCTTTGGGATTGAAATATTTACTACCCTTCTCACCAGACAAGGCCAAAGAGCATACCTTCATATTTCACTGAATGGTGAGAAGCCATCCTTTAGCAGACAAAGACTAATAAAACGTGCCAATGGAATACCTTTAATTGAACTACATTTCTTATTCTTCAGAAAAATAAGTATTGGATCTTTGTTTGTTGTTAAAATTTGAAAGCAACTGAAATTGACAAACGTTTTCTTTACCAAACTCTAACTCCTTTGGATTGTTTTCTCAAGTAAGCCCCAACTTCAATTCTGTCTCTGCAGTATCATTTTTCAGTAAGAATTGTATTAAACCAGCTTACATAGAACCTCTGCTTCTTATATCTGACCAACCTCAATATTTGACCAAGTTTCTAATCTTTTGCTATCCCCAATACTATTTGATCACCTGAGTTGATAACCAGCAAGAATCCTGTTAGATCAATTTAACAGAATATACCATACATGTCCTTGATGTCTCCTCTTAGTAATTTTCTCTCTGACCCACCCTATTGCTTCATTAATTAATTCCACCTTTCTGTATATTAGTGAGTTGAGTTCAATCTCTCTTTTTCTCTCAAAGTCCTCATACTTATTGTGAATTACCCTAAATAGTCTTTCTGTTAACAACTGCTAAAATATTTCTCTGTTATAAATAAAATATTTGATTACGTAATGACCATAAAATATTAATAAAATATTAATAGTATTTCTAAAAATATTATATTGGTAGTGACTCTTTGAATTCAGTACAGCAACAACTGAGTAAGGAAGAATAGAGTGTTTTGGTGAGGTTGGTGAATTATGTGACAGCTAAATATGTATTAGAGTTTACTGAAAAAATAAAATGTTAGAACAAGGAATTTGAGCTTTATTTTACAAAAAAAAGTTTTTAAAGTACTTCTAGAGATATTTTATAAAAAATACTAACCACCATTATATAAAACAGAATGTGGAGGAAGAAAAACAGAGGAAGAGAAATATCTTGAACTGTTTGAACTGTTTTTAAAATGAATTAACTCAAAGGATAAAAGAGCTATCGCTCCAGCCCTTATAAAATAAAAAATTTAAAAAAAGAAATTAGGAAATTTAGGAAAGATAAAACTTACAAGTGAGAAAAGTTTAAAGAGAGAATATCTATGAATTAGTCCTTAGAAGATATTTATATTTAAGTTGGTGCCAGGAAGCAGAATAATTACAACAAAGAATGGACTAGAAGATGATCTTGTAAAATATAAATGATAGTTTTGATATAAGAAGACTGTTGACACAGTTGAGTACTACGAAAGGAGAGAAAGGCAATGTGATTTGATGGCTAGGAGTTCACTCATTACTTTGGGAAAGCTGTTTCTTTAAAGAAGATGAGAATGTATTTTGTACTTCAGCAAATAGAAGGAAAGTTGCTGATGCATTTTCTTTTTGAGGTTTAGCAAGGAAAGAAACGTAAGTTTGTAATTGATGAGAAAAAAGATAACAAAGGTAGGAAGAAGTTTATGAAGAATGCATATCCAACATGTTTCTAACTTAAGGTGAAGAATTTTATACAAACAAGTCTTTCAAGAAGTAAAAAATTGGAGAGGTCACTGATTAGCAATTTCTAATGGAAAGTGATTCATTGTGGCATTAAAGGCACATTTGGGGGGTTGATTTTTTCCCCCTCTCTGAAATAAAAGATAATAAAGGAGACTTGAATCAGGCAGAGTAATGTTAAGTGGCTCTCAAGCTTCACAATAAAATATGGGAAAATGAATTTTATCCTTAAACACCCCTTAATACACAAAGTGGTGTTCTGGCACTAGAATAAATTTAAAATAGAATTAATTGCATAATTTAGTATATACATTGGGAGGTTTTAATAAATTTTAATGTACAAATTCTTCAAAATTAATACATCAGCGATAGCAATTATATAATATAATCAAAAGATGGATCAACTTTTATATCAAGAATTTTGTGATTCAAAATCAATTTAAATCATGAGCTATGATTACCATGAAAGAACACTTAAACCAGGATATATCTTTGTTTCTTTTGAACTGTCCTCATTTTATTTTTCCACTATTATCTTCTTGACATTTTCTCTTCAGTATCTTAAAAGCCCCTCAAAAGTTAAACTGTTTTTTGGTGAAGTCACAATTTGTGACTTCTGGATAGCCCTCCCTAAACTACTAACATTCTCTATTTCCCAAGGAAGTCCTCTCCTACATTGACTGGTATTGAACAATAGTATGGGGCAGAAGTGACATTCTATCGATTTTGATATGGTAGGCCACAGAAAAGATTTTGGATTTTATTCTTCATGATTTTAGAAGCTATAGAAATACTTTGACTACAGGAGATAAAAAGTTCAGTTAGTTAGGTTTCAGTAGATCACAATAGACATGATATTGATTTGTTTTGTTGTTTGGGGGCCAAACCCCGTGGTGCTCAATGCTTACTCCTGGCTCTGCATCCGGAGATCTTTCCTGGCAGGAGTTAGGGAACTCAATAAGGGTGCTGCAGATCAAAACTTGGTCAGCCATGCTAGGCAATCACCCTACTTTCTGTATTGTTGCTCTGACTCAATAGCTATGTAATATAGGAAAGATTTTTCCAAAGTTCTGATGTCTTCAGGTGTTGTTGACATGCTCTGATGAAACAGGTGATGCTGTGTCAGTAAATATTTTTTTTATTCACAGCTCTTCTGTGCTTTGATATATTCCATCTTTACAAATAATCATTGTACCCTTTTTTTTTTACCTTCTTCAGAGCTCATGTGTGAATTCTGGAAAGTCATTCAAAATCTACTGTTCTGGGTATAGGCTGAAAATTTGACTAACACGCGTTTTTGAGGTCATGAGAAATCTTCTCAAACTCCAACTCATAAAATATGTGATTAATACCATTTGATGTATACATGAGAGTTGTCGTAGCTTACATGTGTTGATCAATATTTCAGAGGACTTATATCTTGTTTCTTTGCAGCGACCCTATGAAACAGTATAGTTATTCTATAATTTAATGGTAATGAACTAGAGATTTAAAAGTTAAAGTATATTGTTCATGTTCACACAGCTAGTCAGTGTGAAGGTTAGAATTTATGCATAATTTTGTTAGATTCCTTTTAGCCCCATTCCAAAAGAACAACACTCTAACAAGCGATACTGCTTTTATAAAGTGAATCTCGTCTTTTAACATGCTCATTTATATTGACAGTTATACTGATCCTATAATATGTTAATTTCAAATAATATTACTAAAATTAAGCATTTGAGGAATAAAATATTTATTAGTTGAAAACAAATAATGATAATTTTCTCATAGAGCCACAAACAAGTGATATCATTGTTATGTATACACTAAATTATTTCCACATGTGTAGTGGTGGTCTGAAAACTGGCAAATAAGAATAGATTAATAAAAATTTCTCTACTCTGCTTATTTTTAAAGAATCTAATTTGCATGGAGAACTGGTATGGGGCTAATCACAGATGCTAATATTGAAATATCTGCTCCATTTGTGAGTCACAAACATTGAGTAACTAGACTGATAGGTTAAAGTGACATTTTCTATTTGTCTACTCATTTTCTAAATTGTTAAATTGTCTTAAGCTCATGCTGGTGTAATTTACATTATGAGCTCTCTCAGAACTCAATCACCAGGTATATTTTTATAAAGAAAACGATGCTCAGAGGTCAAAGTAAGAGAACTGCGCCTTTCTGGAATTCTTAGCTCAATTTTCTCAACTATTTAAAAATTCACTGCAGCTGAGATTGCATTATCCAAATAATCATAGTCATTCCAGTCGTCCAATAGTTTGTCTTTTTTTATTACAAAATGATGTTTAGTAAGTGCTTTGAATTTGTGGAAGAAAACCATAATAACCATGACTCTGATGATGGTTTTATTGTTTTGTGGTCATTCTACCCAATTAATTTTTAGGATAGAAAGAAAATATCTGGTAAAAGTGAAATGCCTTTACTCTTTCTTATTCAAAATCACCAAGAAAGGCTGTTTTTTTCTTCTTTTCTGAAGAACAGATTTTATTTTGAGGTTTTTAGAAAGGAGAGGGAGGGAAGGAGGGAAGAAGGGAGGGAGGGAGAAAGAGAGATAGAGATAGAGATAGAGATAGATAGATTGATTGATTGATTGATTGATAGATAGAATAACACTCAATAGAGAATGCTCTCCCTCCTTGAGAGAGTTCCCTGCACACACCCATCGTTAGATACGAAAGTATGAAAGTACACATCTCAAGAGGGGAGATGTGGGTGACACACGTGATCGGGTGCCACATATACTTGGCCATGTGGGTGCAAGCAGAACATGGGCTGAGTCAGCATATGTGCCAAGGTTGTTTCTTTACTGACATACTACATGAAATCATTTCCTTCTTCTAAAGAAATTAGAGAACTTCTAGGGATTAGACTCCAGTGAACTTTCTACCAGTTTTTCTACTTCAATTTTAGTATTTTTCTCTGTAATAAGTTGCTAAATCCCGACAGAAGGTTTTGTTTGTTTGTTTGTTTTTGTTTTTGTTTTGGGACCAGCAACCCAGAAATGATGCTTTGGGGTTATTCCTGGCTCTGCACTCAGAAATTACTCCTAGAGGTGCTCTGAAGACCATATAGGATGCCTGCATTCAAACCCAGAATCACTACATGCATGGCAAACTCCCTACACACTGTACTATTGCTCCAGCTCCAAGAAATATCTTTTTAAAGATCCAATCAGGTTTGATAACTTCAAACGTTTGTGTTATGGTTCATGTACTTGTTCCTCCATGATTGCTACTTGATTACTCCAAGGGTCATGACTTCATGTCATATCTTTCCCTTCCATTGATTCCTCCCCCAGATTGTACAGAGTTGAGAGGTTCCCTAGAATTCAGTCTGTGTTGATTTGCATTACTTTTTTTTGTCAAAGATTTTGCTGAATTGTGGTTTTAAACTTTTACTTGAAAGAGATTTGGTGTTAGAGTTTAGACCTTTTGTCTATATTAGTTCCTGACAGGTAAAATACAGATTCTGCCTTTTTATAATTTATTTCCCCTTGAATTAAACAAAGAGAAAATAATCTGAAAGTAGATAGGCATTGATCTTTATTAGGAGACTATTTCGATGGAAGGAAGATAAAGAATAAAACATGTACAGCAACTCGAATATTTTTTCTTGTGTTATTTTTTATATGTAGATTATAAGATTTAGATTTGAAATGCAAGATACATTTTAACTCAGAGATGTTTTTATAGTCTACGGAGTACTTTTGTTGCTTAAAATATCATCTATAAAGCACACAATTATAAAATATTTCCTGTGTGCCAGGTAATATGAATTGTTTTATATATATTGCCTTCTTTTACTGCTATGACAACTCTATACAGCAGATATAATTGTCATCTGTGTGACAAAAAAGTGTAGCCAGGAGGGACTGTATTAGCCAATAATGTATGCAATTGCATAGTCCCTATATGGGCCTCACTCGATTTAATTCTACATTGTTGATGTCATAAAATTCTTAATAATTTTTCACAAGCAGCACTATACATTAATTATACAGTATGCTAGGAAATTATGTAGCTCTCTGAGAACCGAAGAACGTAAGTGATTTTCTCACCTTCATATAACAAGCAGTTTGACCCCAGAGTCCATGTGCTTAACCCAGAACTACACAGGAGATCAAGAATTATAATTCAGAGTCAACAATCATCCTACAAAAGGTCCATGGAAAGTTTTTTTAATAGAATATATGAAATGATATTTTAAGGTGGAATTATTATTAGTTCTTTTAAGGAGGTGAAGAAACTGAGTAGCAAAGTTAAAGGATTCACTGGAAGCAAGGCCACCAATGTTTTAATAACTCCAAAGACATTTTTCTTTCAAGTTCTCATTTCTCTCAGAAAAGCATGTTAATTTCAAATATTGCTACATGACATTTATAGAATAAATTAATATAAATATAAATTAATATAACTATAACCAGAAGCTCTTGCTTGGGAAAATCTTTTTTTAATAAAAGTAGACTAATTTTTAAGTTTTTATTTAGAAAGTGGGTGGAGTTAGAATTGAGTGGGCAACAAAAGTAGAGAGAAAGAGAGACAAAGAAGAAAATTGTCTGCCAAGAGGCAGCCTGGGAGTGAGGGTGGGGTTGTGGAAGGGATACTGGAGATATTGGTGGTAGGAAATGTATATTGGATGGGTATTGAAATGTAGTCTGACTGAAACCCAATCATGAAAGCTTTATAACTGTTTCTCACAATAATTCAATGAAAAAAATTATGAATTGAGTGGGCAGGGTTAGAAAGACTTCACAATACACATATGAAAAATTCCTGATATTTTTATTAGGCAAACTTTAAGACATTGAATAGCTAAGTAAATTAGACCTAGAATGTGATTTTAGGGTGTCCACAGGACAACTGACAAGTAAGTCAAGAAGAAGGAAGTTCTTACAGATATCCAGAGGAGCAAAGGAGTTGATGGTAGGCAGTAACATTTTGGAAAGAAAATACAAGGGAGGCACAGCCCATGCATTAAAAAATAACACAGAACCCAAAACAAACGAAACATGGTAATATTCACAGGCCTGGTAAGTATAAAAACCCCAATTTCTAAATCTGGCAAAAATAATATGCAATTTTGGGTTTTGATTTTAATTCATAGGTGATGATGGGACCAATCATATTGGGATCATGAGAAATATATATATCTGCAAGTGAGATGCAAATTATTTTCACATTAAATATTTCATACTGTAGATTCATATGAAACTTCCGATATTTTTAGTCACATTTTAAATGAGTTTTCTAAACTCATAAATGATACAGAACCATAATCAGAAAACAATTTTGCTCATCTTCATATAGAACTATTCATATAAATGTAAAGTACATAAAGCTAAACACTAAGACTCCCTATTGTCTTTATGCTTCATTCTATGAGAATAAACACCAAAATAAACTGTTTTTCAAAAAAAAAGAAATACAATGGAAAAATATTTGAATTAGACTATCCTCCCATATGATCATATTTATTCCATTTCAGAGAATTTAATAGCATATTCATCATAAACTGAGGGAAACATGCTTTTCAGGTGGTTTGTTATTGTCACTGTCCTCCCATTTCATCAATTTCCTTGAGCGGACCAAGTAACATTGTGAGACTTCTTACTGCGTTTGGCATATCGAATACATCACAGGTAGCTTGCCAGGCTTTGCCATGCAGGCGAGTACTTTTTGGTAGCTTGCCGGGCTCTCCAAGAGGTGCAGAGGAATTGAACTCGGGTCGGCAAATGCCCTACCTGCTGTGCTATCGCGCCAGCCCTCAGGTGGTGTCATTCAATAGTGTGTTTAAAACAGCTAGGTTTAACACCCTGAACCAAAGCTTACTTTGGTGTTAGAGATTCAAATGTCAAACATTTCAGAATTATTTTCAGACACTGAGATCTCTCAACTGGAGATTCCAAATTGAGTATTTAATCATTCTACCTTGAGTGGGAATGCCAACTGGGCCAGCCTTTTTGGAAAACAATATGGGCATTACTTACAAAACTAGAAATTGATCTTCCATATGACCTCACAATACCACTTCTGAGAGTGTATCCTGAGGGTACAAAAAAGTCCAGTAATAATGACATCTGCACCTGTATGTTCATGGCAGCACTGTTCACAGTAGCCAGAATCTGGAAACAACCCGAGTGCTGGAGAACAGATGACTGGTTAAAGAAATTTTGGTACATCTACAAAATGGAATACTATGCATCTGTTAGGAAAGATGAAGTCATGAAATTTGCTTATAACTGAATGGTCATGGTCATCACCTTTTACAGGTGTTCCCAGTCAGGCATATATGCAAGCAAGACACTCTTGGTAGCCTGCCGGGTTCTCTGAGAGCGAGAAATAGGCAATAACAGCTTCTGGGAGCTTAGTTTTATAGTCTCTAGATCTTGGCTGTTGATGGGATTAAACAGCAGTTGGTGGGTGTAACTGTCTAGCTACTGGAAGATGGGGGATCTGGGTGCAGGAAGCCCAGTCCCGATCTGAGCAGGCTTGGAGATCTCAGCCCCGGGTCCTGCACACTTGGGTTCCTCTGCCGGTTCCTTCATGCATGAGACTCGTCCTAGCATTGGAGAGTAGACTCAGCATAGCTGTGGCTGGGTCCCGGAGGTCTTCAGCTGTGGGGCTCTTCTCAGGGTGGAGAGAGAAACTCAACCCACCCCCCTCCAAGGGGCCCTGGTGAGGACAGCCAGGCACGGGGGCAGAAGACTCTGTGTTGTTCTCCTCTGGGAGCTTGGTTTCATAGTATCATATATATATATATATATATATATATATATATACACACACACACATATATATACATATACATACATATATACACATACATACATATATATTTATACATATATGCCTCTCAGAGAGCCTGGCAAGCTATCAAGAATATCCCACCTGCACGGGAAGAGCCTGGCAAGCTCCACGTGGCGTATTTGATATGCCAAAAACAGTATCAATAACGGGTCTCATTCCCCTGATCCCAAAAGAACCTCCAATCATTGGGAAAGATGAGTAAGGAGAGGCTGCTAAAATCTCAGCCTGGGAGGAATAGAGACATTACTGGTGCCTGATCGAGCAAATTGATGAACAATGGGGTGACAGTGATACAGTGAATAAAAGTCAGTTTTCTAGAAAAATTCTACACAGTGATACCAGCTATATGCTTATTCACTTATTTGTTTATTTATGGTTTTTTTTGACACATCTATCTGTGCTCAAGGTTTAATACTGGCTCTTTGTTTAGGAATCACTCCTGGTAGGGACCATTTCTGTTGGTTATGCAGGGGAACATCTGTAATGTCAGAGATGGAACCATGACTGGCTGGTTCCATATCTGACATTACTCCCTGTTCTATCTCTCTGGCTCTAGTTACATAATTTTTTATGGTTTTTACTTTCCCAAAAAGATGCAGTTGAAGTTAAAGCACAATTAATTTCAATAAAAAATAATGAAATCCAGGACATATTTCTTTTTTTTTTTCCAAGTTGAGGTAACATTGATTTGCATCACTGTCTGTTTCAGGAGTGTTCTTGAAAAAGGTTGACCCTTTTTCCTAAGTGCTGGTTCTTCTCCAAAACACTCTCTTGGGTCTCCTCCAATCTTTCTGCTCCTCCTCCCTCCCACAATGGGGAGTTCAGTTCTGTGCTCCAAATCTAAGGGATTTAAAAGCCTGAAAAATTAAATTCTGTAAATTCTCTTTTACCTCTAAACACTGTCACTGTCTTTCCGCTGTTCATCGATTTGCTCAAGTGGGCCTAGTAACATCTCCTTTTTGAGACTTGTTACTGTGTTTGGCATTGAATACGTCAGGAGTAGCTTGCCAGGCTTTGCTGTGCGGGCGAGATACTCTTAGTATCTTGCCGGGCTCTCCAAGAGGGGCGGAGGAATCGAACTTGGCTCTTCCGGGCTGGCTACGTGCATGGCAAATGCCCTACCACTGTGCTATTGCTCCAGCCCTTTAAAAAGACTATGAAAATGTTAATACCTGAATGTTTGTTTGTTCTTCCTTTCTTTTTTGTCTCATCCTGTTTTTTATTAACTTTCTAAGTTTAGGTGATATTTCACATATATTTTTTTTCAGTAGTTTTACTTATTCACCAACAAACTGACAATTATCTCTTGAGATAAAAACCACAGAAACTAAGATAAAGACATATGTGAATGGCCTCTTATATGGCCTCTAATTGACTTGCCTAATCCAGTAAGTGTTTTCCTTCTTAAATAATTAGAGAGTCAGGGTGGAATACTCTACAATAAAAGTATTCTAGAAACTGCTGGAAATCATCTCTGAGCACAGAACAAAGTGTGGCCCCCAAACCGAAAGAAATACAACCTCTAATGGTTTTGATTTGCATTTCCCTTATGATTCGTGATTTTTAGGACTTTTTCCTAAGCTTAATGTCCATAAGTATCAGATTCAAAAATGGAAGAAACAAAATTTCGGATAATTAGAGTTTTGCAGATTCTGCCTTTTTAAGTTCAGTATGTTTCCCCGCCCCCACCTCAAAACAATATTCTACTGTCATCCCACTTCCTCTTTTGGTTCAACCTGATTTGTTACTGATAATCAAATGTAAAAATTTTATTTAAAATATTTATTTATCTGGAACCGGAGAAATATTATAGCACGCAGGGCTCTTGCCTTGCATGCAGCTGATCCAGTTCAATCTCTGTCACCCCATGTGGTCCCCTGAGTCCCACCAAATGATCCCTGAGGTTAGAGTCAGGACTAAACCTTGAGATGCACTAGGTGTAACCCTAAAGGTAAAGGTAAAGGCCCTCCCGTTGTTCGTCGATTTGCTCGAGTGGGCCCAGTAACGTCTCCATTGGAGACTTTGTTGTTACTGTGTCTGGCATCTCGAATATGTCACGGGGAGCTTGCCAGGCTCTGCCGTGTGGCCGAGATACTCTCGGTAGCTTGCTGGGCTCTCCGAGAGGGGCAGAGGAATCGAACTCGGGTAGGCCATGTTGGCTGCATGCAAGGCAAACGCCCTACCGCTGTGCTATCGCTCCCAAATATATTGCCTTATCTGATTCATATATCTGATTTAGTTTTTATATGAATCTTTATATTGCTCCTCATCTTCACTAATTTGCAATTTATTGCAGGATTTGATTCCCTTATTATCTTTACAAACTATTTGTCTACATTCTTACTCTTATCACTTATTTATAGAAGAACAAATTATTAACTACAGCAAAAAGTTCTAAAAGCACAGTTTTGAAATTATTTTGGTATATATGACAGTTCAATAAATACAGACAGTGCATTTGTCTGTACTCACATTCTCACATCCTCCGTGCGAGTATTCAAAATGCATGTTTACTGTTGCCTTATGTTAAAATGTAATCTTATGATGTCGTATGTTAAGATGTAAGAACATCAGCAGCTTATGCAGCAGGTACCAAAATAGGCACAGATGGAGGAAGAACATCATGGAAAAGTCTGAGAGGTGGGAAGGAGGGGATGGCAGGGTGGTGAGGTTCATTTTGCTTGACTTGTTTTATTTCCAATAATGTTAATCCTTGACATTCTCATTTTAAGATTGTATAATGTAAAGTGAGAATTAAATAACATACATTTTTCGTAAGGCATTTCACCTAATGGTTGGCATTTAACAGTAGTTCAGTAAAAGTTAGCTATCTTTCTCTCCAAAAGTATATTTTATATCAAAATTTAAAAATTCTCTTCATTTTCAGGGTGACTTTTCTCTAACTAGTATTTAGAGAGCAGGGACAGAGACATTTTATATCTTTCAAATTTAATATCTTGTATTTAATGTAACAAGATGGCCTTTTAATTGTATAGTAATTAAATTTAAACAAGTGTCACAATGGAAAAGGGGCATTACCTGTGCCATCTTTTGAAAGTGGAATAAGGATAAGATCAATGCCTTGATTTAGCATAATTATTATAAGGGTCACATGAAATGCCATTTCTTGTAATTGAGCTATATTTTTATTCCACCGTCAGGAATTCTGAAGTAATAAAGAGGAAAAAAATTAAAGTTATAGTGTACTTCACTGACAGCCTAGAAGATTTGAATTAATATTCTTTAAGGATCTATAGTGTTTTACCAAATAATAGCTCAGCTTTAATTAAAATGGAAATTGCAGTAATATTTTTTTCGTTTGAAAAAGAACTTCTTTGTCTCATCTGTCACTGTACATCATTTATTCTTCTGTTATTAGAATGATCATTCAATCATATTTTCCTCTCTCAGGGTTAATTACAAGCTTGAAGATTTGCCATAATTTCTCACCCTAATGCCATGACTACATCCTAAAGTGCATTAACAGGATTCTGACAAAGCACAATCTTGTACCAGAATCCATATTTTCTGTTCTTTTTTTGGAAGAGAAGTGAGTTCAATTGACTGCCTAAATTTTCAGTAGTAAGAAATTATCATACTTGGACTTTTTTCAACTTATATCTTCTTTTAGTAAGCAACTTTACATTGTGACTGGCCAAAGATACCATTACAGAGAAATCATAGAATCTCCTTCAATCAAATGGAAATGACAGCATTCAGGCCTCATATTGTCTGTCGGGCATTATTACAGTTTCTGTTTATAGACAGTGAGATCCTGAAAAATATATTTGTGGGCACTCTGTTCAACTCAAATGTCAGATTTTAATAAGAAAAGTCATGATTCCCCAAGACTTTGATGTCCTGTTTCTCATCCCTTCAATCATATTAAATGTTTGTGAAACTTCCGTGAACCAACCACCAAACGATTACATCTGGAGCCTCGGCTTAAGTCTAGTTAATGATTTTCTTTTAGCTAATGATTTTCAGTTAAGTTTAGTTAACGCTCACTAGAAGATGCATTCTCCAAAAGGAGAGAGAGAGAACAAAAGGGAATGCCCTGCTACAGAGGCAGGGTGTGATGGGGGGTATGGACGGTGGGAGGGATGCTGGGATCCGTGGTGGTGGAGGATGGGCGCTGGTTGAGGGATGGGTACTTGGTCATTGTATCACTGAAACCCAAGCACAAAATTTGTAAGACTATAACTGTACCTCATGGTGTTTCACTAATAATAAATAAATAAATAAATAAATAAAAATAAAAAATAAAACCTACCTGATGATTCCGAATTTGAAAAAAAGAAAGATGCATTTTGGTGGTTATTTTCTATGTGTGATCCTCTCAGATGTAAGAAGATTCCTGTATGTGTATCTTTGATCAAGAAACAATATTTTTACTACATCCCCACTGCCACAGATTGCTCCCAGTGTTTTTAATATGTGCCATTCTCACATGTAAGATATTATCACATTGTTGTCTAGATTTTGATTTCCCTAATAAGTGATGATGAGCATGTTTTCATTTCCTGTTGGTGATCTGTTAGTCTTTCTGAGAGTTGTTCCTGTTCATTTCCTTTTCCAATTTTTTTACTGTGTTTTCAGGGTTTTTTTGTTATTGTTGTTGATCTTTGTGTAGATAGATAGATAGATAGATAGATAGATATCAACCTTTTATCTAATGTGTTGAGTCAGAATTTTCTCCCACCCAGTTGGGTGTCTTTTAGTTTTAGTGTTGGTTTCTTTTGTCATACAGAAGCTTTTTAATTTGATGTAGTCCCATTTCTTTAGTTTTGAATTTGTAGCTTTTGTCAATAGCATCATATCATTGAAGACAGCTTTGAGGTCTAAGTCTTGTAATGTTCTGCCTATATTTTGCCCAATGTAATTTATAGATTCCAGTCTTATCTCAAGGTCTTTGATGCACTTTGAGTTGACTTTTGTGTAAGGTGTGAGATATGGACCCTTAACATGGTTATTCAATCATTCCAACACCATTTATTCAAGAGACTGTCTTTATTCAAATTCATACTCTCAGCTTCTTTGTCAAAAATTAGCTGATCGTGCACATGGAGGTTTGTCCTTGGAAATTTTATTTCTACCCATTGATCAGAGAATCCATCCTTATTCCAATATCACACTTTTTGATCACTATGGCTTAATAGTATAGCTTCAAGTTAGGTAATGAGATGCCTCCCAGTTTGTTATTTTTCATACAGTTTGGCTATTTCGAGTCTTATTATTTCACAAAAACTTTAGAATTGGTTGTTCATATAAAAACTGCATACAAATTAATGGATATGCTTATTATGTACTTATTATATATGCTTATTACATAGGTTTCCATGCTTAAAATGAGACTTCTTTCTTTCTCTCTTCCTTCTTCCCATTCTTTTTTTCTTTCTTCTTAATTTCTTTGCCATACCTTGCAGTATTCAAAGGTCACTTCTGACAAGGTTCAGGGGACCATATGAGGTGTAGAAAGTGAACTTAGGTAAGTCACAAAGAAAGCAAGTATTACCCACCGTATTATCTCTCTGGTCCTAAAATTAGATTTTTCTTTTCTTCAACAGAACATAATGCACCCACACAGCAGAGACTGGCCAGCTCTCCATGGCGTATTCGATATGCCAAACAGTAACACCAAGTCTCACAATGGAGACGTTACTGGTGCCCGCTCGAGCAAATCAATGAACAATAGGAAGACAGTGCTGCAGTGCTACAGTGCTACACACACACACACACACACACACACACACACACACACATATATATATATATATATATATCACGATCACGATCACGATCATCCTGTTGTTCGTTGATTGCCTCGAGCAGGCACCAGTAATGTCTCCTTATTTCTAGCCCTGAGATTTTAAAAGAGCCATATTTAATGCTCTTTCAGGGCTAGGAGAATGAGACCTATCATTGTCACTGGTATTTGGCATATTGAGTATGACATGGGAAGTTTGCTAGACTCTGCCTTGTGGGCAGGATACTTTCGGTAGCCTGCCGGGTTCTCCAAGTAAAAATGAGATAATAAGCTTCCAGGAGCTGGATTTTATAGTCTCTGGGTCTTGGCCGTTGATGGGAACTACCTGGCACCGGCAGCAGCTGGTGGGTGTAACGCCTACTTACTGGAAGATGGGGGATTTGGGTGGAGAAAGCCCAGTTCTGATCTGAGCAGACTTGGAGATCTCAGCCCTGGGATCCGCATGCCTGGGTTCCTCTGCCGGTTCCTTCTTGCATGGGGCTTGTCCGGACGTGTGGAGAGTGGTCTTGGCATGGCTGTGGCTGGTTCTGGAGGTCTTCGGCTGCTGAGGCTCTGCTCGAGGCAGGGAGGGAAATTCAACTCCGGCCCCCGCCCCACTTCAAGGGGCCCCAGTGAACACAGTCAGGCATGGGGGCAGGAGACTCTGATCTATCTATCTATCTGTCTGTCTGTCTGTCTGTCTGTCTGTCTATCTATCTATCTATCTATCTATCTATTTATCTATCTATGCACCATATACTGTTTAAGCTTCACTCTTATTCCCTGAGATCTTTTTAGCATTTCTACTTATGTAACATGATTTCCTTTTTTATTGAATCACCATGAAATGTAGTTATAAGCTTTAATGTTTGAGTTTCAATCATATAATGATCAAACACCTATCCTTCCACCAATCTACACTCTCTACCATGAATGTTTCCAGTATAACCCCCATTTCCAACCCATCCCATGCCTCCATAGCAGACAATTTCTCCCATACTCTCTCTCTCTACTTTTGGGCATTATGGTTTGCATTACAGATACTGAGAGAACATCATGTTTGGTTCTTTATCTACTTTTAGCACATATCTCCTGTCCTGAACGATTCCTCCAACCATTATTGTCTTAGTGATCCCTTCTCTTTTACAGCTGCCTTCGCCCCCAGCTCATGAGGCAGGCTTCCAACTATTGGGCAATATTCAGGTCCTTGTGCCTACTGTCCTTGGATGTCAGTCTCATATTATGTTATTTTATATTCCACAAATGAGTGCAGTCGTTCTATGTCTGTCCTTCTCTTTCTGAGTCACCTCACTTAGCATGATACCGTCCATGTCCGTCCACTTATAAGCAAATTTCATGATTTCATCTGTTCTAACAGCTTCATAATATTCCATTGTATAGATGTACCAAATTTGTAACATGATTTCTATATCCAGAAAGAACTATGTGAGAATTTAATTATATGGCATCATCAGTAAACATTAAAATATGTGGAATCAACGAGCAAGTCACGTGTGTGTGTGTGTGTGTGTGTGTGTGTGTGTGTGATTTTCTCTGTCCTCATTGATCTTAGACTGATGTTTGGCTGGATTGAGGTAAAAAATATCCCCCAATGTTTTATGATTTAGTAGCAGAAGCTTTATTGTTTGGCTTCTATTTCCTTACTGTACGACTTCCCAATTCAATATGGTTATCCTTAACCCATTCTAGAAAGAGAAGATTCACTCAATACTTGATACAATATCTGTTACCTGAAGAACTCAAAACATTGAACTAATTAAGGGATCATAAATCCTTTGGAAAGTTTCTAATTTTATTATTTTTATTTATTTCTTTTTTCTTCTTCTTTATTTCTTCCATGAGACTATATTTTCTTTTCCTTCTCTTCCCCCAATATTTGTGGAAAACCCATTTTACACTAATCCTCATGCAACAGAGCTGTTCGATAATTTTCTTGCCTTGAAGTCCAGCCCTAGAGATGAAATGGGCTAGAGAATATTAATACAGTCTGTGGTATGTTGAGATGAAGAGAAATCGGTTTTATTTGAGTGAAAAATGTAGATAATACCAACTATCTAATAGAGGTTCCTGTAGAAGTTGATGCCAAGAGTTTTTTGAATAAATAATTTTGAAAGTGTGATTCCCTCTGTCAGCATTAATATTACCTGGGAACTTCCAAGAACTTTAGATTTTCAAAGCTAACTCAGACTTACTGAATCAGAAGCCATCTGGGAGATGCGAATGTTCTTGCTTTACTTCACCTTTGACTCCTGGAATCACTTTCAAACACAGTACTTGCTTTATCATAGAGCAAGCTTCTGGGAATATCAAAATTAAAATTGTGCTCTGAACCTACTGGAAATTTTAATTACCAGGGGATTTGAATGATGACAGCCTAGCTGCATACTAGCCTTCGACTGATTTATTGAATTGCTTAATAATAGTCCACTGAAATAAGAACATATTGCTTTAGCTTTTTCCAATAAACTTTTCACTTTAAAATAGTCCACTTAAAGGCTATTATTGATTTTGATGGCATGTTTTTTTGAAGGAACAAAAGCCCCTAACTAGATTTTATTTTATTTATATATCTTATATATACAAATATCTTCATTAGATTGAACAAAAAGATGGTATTTAATTTTTGTTTTCATTTCAGACACATCTGATGGTGCTCAGACCTTAATTGAGGCATCACTTCTAGTGATGCTCAGGAAGTCATAAGCTTTGTTGGGTATCAAACTTGGGGTCATTTGTGGTGCTGGGGACGGCCAAGGTAAGCTCCCTAAGTCCAATAGTTTCCCTCTATTCCTGGTGTTAGGTTGTTTTTGTTTTCTTGAATCACTGTGAGATACAGGTACAAAACTTTCATGTTTGAGTTTCAGTCATACAATGATCGAACACTCATCCCTCCACCAGGCTACGTTTTCCATCATCAATGTCCCCAATATCCCTCTTGCCTCCCCCACCCCATCCAAACCCTTCCTCTATGACATAAAATTTCCTTCTTTTCCTCTACATATGGGTATTACAGTTTGCAATACAGATCATGAGAGGTCATCATGTTTGGTCCTTTATCTACTTTAAGCACACATATCCCATCTCAAGCAATCTCTCCAATCATCATTGACTTAGGGATCCCTTCTCTATTACAGCTGACTTCTCCCTCAGCTCATAATGCAGTCTTCCAACCATGGAGCAATATTTCTGGCCCTTGTGTCTACTGTCCTTGGATTTCAGTCTCATATTATGTTATTTTATATTCCACAAATGAGTGCAGTCATTCTATGTTTTTCCCACTCCTTCTGACTCATTTCACTTATCATGATGCCCTCCATGGCCATCCACTCAAGCAAATTTCATGACTTCATCTTTCCTAACAGCTGCATAGTATTCCATTGTGTAGATGTACCAAAGTTTCTTTAACCAGTTGTCTGTTTTGGGGCACTCGGGTTGTTTCCAGATTCTGGCTATCATAAGAAGTACTGCAGTGAACATACAGGTAAAGATGTTATTTCTACTGTACTATTGTGCATCCTCTGGATATATTCCCAGAAGTGGTATTGCTGAGTCATATGGAAGATCAATTTCTAGTTTTTTAAGGAATGCTTATATTATTTTCCAAAAAGGTTGAATCCTGGTGTTAGTTTTAATAAAACATTAACTAAAGCCTCTAAGGGAAAAGTATTTCAAATAATTAAATATGAATTAATAAAGCTCACATCCAAGTGTGGTCATGTCATAAAGCCACAGGAGGCCTGGGAAGCCAAGGAGGTGGCAATATAACCCACCTTAGTTTACCTGGGCGAGTGCTAGAGGGTACTAGTTTAAGTCTTCCATGAGCACTAGCCCCTAAAGCAGTCATCAACTTATCCTTGAGTCACTGATTTACACTGTGCAGTGGTCCATGTAACAATTTTGGGTGAGCTATGAATTCAGGTTGGAATAAAGAATTGTTCTTTCTAGAAAAATTCCAGTCTGTCCTGAACTCTGCTTAAGTTTTCCAGGTTTATGGTCTGTTTCTTTAAAATATAAGAGAGAAGAGAGAGAGAGAGAGAGAGAGAGAGAGAGAAGAGAGAGTAGATTTTAAAGTAAAAGAAAGAAACTTTCTGCCTCAAGTTGAAGAGAAGTCTGCAACACTGGCTGATTGAAATAACTTTAATTTATTAATTTTAGTTTTTTAATTTTTGTTTCAATTTTTTTTTTGCTTTTTTGGGTCACACCCAGCAATGCACAGGGGTTACTCCTGAATTTGAACTCAGGAATTATTCCTGGCAGTGCTCAGGGGACTATGTGGGACACTGGGAATCGAACCCAGGTCAGCGTGTGTAAGGCAAAGGCCCTAAATGCTGTGCTATCACTCCAGATCCTCAATTTTATTTTTTAAAGGGGACTCCCATAGAACTTTGATTGGAAAGTTCTATCAGGGAGTTCCCAGAACTCCAGGGAACCCCACTCTTGGCCAACAGGGTCAGAAGTTCAATGCAAAGGCCCAAGGATGTAAGGCTGTCTAGGCCCTTTGGTGGTGATGGAGGCTTCCACTGTCACCCCGAGGAAATGATGAGGAACATGTCATACTGGGAGTCACATTTTAGTTAGTGTGTCCCCTAACTGCTGCCTATCTCCTGGACAACACTGTCAATAGTTTCATTTAACGTCTGCTTCCTATAAAATATCTTTTCTTGGTGTACAGGGTTTGGAACACTTGGGCCACACCTGGCCTGTGCTCAGGACTTCCTCCTGGCTCTGTGCTCAGGGATCAATTCAGGTGGGACTCTGGGGCATATAGACAGTGCGTGGAAGAACATAGGTGGTGCTAAGGATTGAACTGGAGCTGGCAGCATGCTAGGAAACTACCTTACACCTTATACTATCTCTCTAGCCCTGTTCTAATTTCTTATCTTTAATATATCAAGTGCATTTTCCCAAATCAATCTTTTTAAAATTACTCATTGTGCCAGTGCCTTGTTGAAAATTGTCAGCAGATTCTCAGTTATATGTAGAGAAGGTATAAGTACTTGATCTGGCCACAAATCTTTTCTTCCCCTTTCTTCCTATAATTCCACCACCAGACTCATGTGCCTGCTCTTCTGCAAGTAATCCTTCCTACCCCAGATTCATGCCCTCTGTCCTGTGGCAACCTATCTGGATTGCAGCTGTCCTTCTTCCTTGTGTCTGGACTTTTATAAGACTCTCCAAACTTACTAACATGCTCCACAGTTCTCATTTGGCATCTTCAACCCATCATATAGACAAAAATGAACCCATAAATTATATATAATATATGTGCTTTAAAAATTTATTTTTGAATCATCTTATTCCTGTCATCCTGCAAATGGATATTTTTTTAAAATTTTTATTAGTGAAACACCATGAGGTACAGTTGTAGATTTACAAATTTTTGTGCTTGGGTTTTGATTATACAATGATCAAATACCCATCCCTCTACCAGTGCTCATTTTCCACCACCATGGATCCCAGTATCCCTCCCAAACCCATCCCCCGCCCCCATCCCACCCTGCCTCTGTGGCAGGGCATTCCCTTTTGTTCTCTCTTATTGGGTGTTGTGGTTTGCAATAGAGGCAATGGGTGACAATCATGTTTGGTCTATAGTCTACTTTCAACATGCATCTCCCATCCTGGGAGGATCCTCCCAACACCCTTTATTTGGTGCGCCCTTCTCTATCTGAGCTGCAAACAAATGGATATATTTTATGTTTTAATTCAATTAGTCAACAATTTATTTCCTGAGATTTTTCCATATGAATTTATATGTAAGTTCAGCTTCTCTTATGTTGTGTATACAAATGAGATCATACATATTTGACATGTTTTTGTCTGAAAGCATAATGTCTTCCAGATTCATCTTTTCCATGAATGGTAGAAGTTTTCTTTCTATGGCTAAATTAAATTCCTTTGTGTATAAATGTCACATTATATATATATATATATATATATATATATATATATATATTTGCATGTGGCCGACCTGGCTGACCTGGGTTTGATTCCTCCATCCCTCTTGGAGAGCCAGGCAAGCCACCGAGAGTATCCTGTCCTCACAGCAAAGCCTGGCAAGCTCCCTATGGTGTATTTGATATGCCAAACACAGTAACAACAAGTCTCACGATGGAGACGTGGGCCTGCTCGAGCAAATCAATGAACAACGGAAGGACAGTGCTACAGAGCTACCCCTACACATCCACACATATACATCTCACTTCTTTTTTATTCATTGATCTACTGCCATTGGCTGTTTGTATGCTATGTCTATTTTGAGTAATGCAGAAATGAACACGGGAAAGCAGATATCTCATTATATAGTCATTTTATTTCTTCAGATATATACCCAGTAATAGAATAGCAAGATTCTATGGTAGTTTTATTTTAAAATTTTTGAGAAAGCTCCTTACTCTTTTCATAGGCTGTGCTAATATATGTTTCCATCAACAAGGTTTCCTTTGTTCCACATCTTTGCCATCACTTACTATCTCTTATCCTTTTGCTTTTTGATACCACAATAGCAGTAAGGTAATATTTCACTGTAGTTTTTAATTTGCATTTACTTAATTATTTTCGGTGCTTCATTATCTCTTCATGCGCTTACTGCTCATTTGTAGATTTCCTTAGGCAAAAATCTGTACTTAAAAATTTTATCAATTTCTATGATTGGATTTTTTATTTTTTGGTATTGAGTTGGGCCCGCTCGAGCAAATCAATGATCAACGGGAGGGCCTCGAGCAAATTGAATTGTAAAAACCCTTTATGTGCTCTGAAAAATTGGTTGACTAAGCAGTTGAATAAATCAGACTCTCTTCAAAAGGAGAGATGGAGAAAATCATCATCAGTATGATTAAGCAAAGAATTCAGATCTTTTAGTCTCATCTTGCCCTTTCTTAATTTGATGATCTTTCTAGCTCTGATAATTCTTCTTCTTATATTCTTTAAATATATCACTCTACATCTCAACTTCACCTTTCTCAATCTTGCCTGAGCGAGTGTTTTTCAACCAAAATGTCTTAGACAAAAGCATATTTTTTAATAAGGTCAATTCATGAGTCACTAAGAATAGTTATTATTACCACCTTCCTTTATAGGTGATTAAAAATGAGGCACAGGAAGCTACACTAACTTGCCCAAGTACATATTGTTGTTATATCAGTAAAGTCAAAGATTAGAGCTCACTTCGTGTGACCTAAAAAATCTAATCATATAAATATTATACAAGGTATATTTTATATAATTTTATTTATATGACTGTCATAGCATTTTTCAAATTTTTTATTTTTAATTTATTTTTGCCTTATCGGGTCAGATAATACAATTGACTGCAATGTTGAATAGCATGTATTTATTCTTACTAAAAGTTTTGGGCAGATATCTCTTGTAAGTTTCCAATGTCACATTCAATGATCCTTACCCCTTGTTCTTATATGGTATCTCCCGAATTTGTATCAGTGTTTGTATGACCATTAAAATAAGATAAGTCTGAACATGCCACCTCAAGTGTAGACTTTAAGTGATATCATGGCTTTTTTTTTTAAATTACTCTTTCATTGGCTCTTGATAAAGCTACCATGTCCTGAGAAGGCCTTACAGGAGTCTGTAATGAGAAACTGAAGCCTCCAGCCAACAACTCTGTAAGTGAATTATTTTGTAATCAGATTGTCTGGTAGAAGAGTTCAGTCTTCAGATAGCTTTAGATTTCCTTGAAACTCTAAACTGAAATCTCATGAGATATCCTGAATCAAAATCACCCTAAACCATTCACAGATTCATAAAAAGATTACCAATAATGAGTGTTTTTATTATTTTGTCAGTATGTTTTGGAGAATTTATTATCTGGGAATATATAACTAATGCAGGAGGCCTAATACATTTAAGTCAATTATGTCCCCTTCCATTCTTATTTTAGTAAGGCTTTAAAAGGTCATATTTCATGGGGCTGCACAGCTAAGTAGAATCCCAGAGAACAGCTGATTTTCATCCTTGGTTTGCCGGGGACAGGAGTTGAGGCACACTGCATGCACCCAAAGCTGAACCATTCTGGGCACCCTCTGCTCACTCATCCAGGTAACAACCTGGCGGCAGGGCCGCTTTCTGGAACTGTGCATTTAACTAGAACCCCAGAGAATGGTCCATTTACATCCTTGGTCTGGAGGAGATGGGAATTGAGGCACACCCCGTACACCAAAAGCTGAACTGTCCCGGGCACCCTCTGCTCACTCATCCCAGTACCCTCTCGTCAGCAGGACCTCTTCTCGGAGCTGCAGCTGCTAACATGGCAGTAAGTTATTCTCCCCCTACATGTCCCATAGGAACCATAAGTTACCCTTGCAGATGGAACTTTGACTATTAGCTTAACCACCAGAAATGCATTAGCCAATAATTCATTAAGCCCAGCTCAATTAATTCTGCATCATAAGCAGAATAGTAACAGAGAGTGTGAACATCTAAACCACACAGGTCACAATGGTAAAGTAACACAGAAGCCCACCAAGCTTACTTATTGAAGAGGCTAGCCCAGAAGACCCAACAGTAATGAAGTCCTAGACAACCTCTCTGACAAAGAATTTAGATGGGAACTACTGAGGATACTTAGGGAGCTGAAAGAAACAATGGAAAGAAATGCCAATAAAAGACAAGAGGATATGAAGGTAGAAATGAGGAAAATGCAAACAAAACTACAAACAGAAACGTCAGACCTGAAAAACCTGGTAGGTGAATTGAAAATCTCAGTGGAAGACCTCAGCATCAGAGTAACAGCTGCGGAGGACAGAATCAGTGAGCTGGAAGATGAAGTCCAGATACTCTCCAGAAAAGAGCAGAAAATGGAAAAGAGACTCAAAATCCTGGAACAGATGGCAAGAGAAGACCATGATGAAGCCAAAAGGAGCACATAAGAATTATTGGAGGCCCAAAAGGACAGGACGAAAACCCTGATGAAGAAGAAACTGTCAAAAAATCATTGCTATGACATTTCCAGAGCTGAAAAAAAACGTGCAACCACTCTCAGGAGGCGAGAAGCATATACCAGCAAGAAGAAATTTGAATAAAAATATCCCAAGACACATTCTGATCAAAATGACCAAAACCTTAGATAGAGACAAAATTCGGAAACAGCAAGATCAAAGAAAGAAATTTCCTATAA
Source organism: Sorex fumeus (assembly GCF_029834395.1). Taxonomy (NCBI): domain Eukaryota; kingdom Metazoa; phylum Chordata; class Mammalia; order Eulipotyphla; family Soricidae; genus Sorex; species Sorex fumeus. The sequence goes on along the minus strand of NW_026606065.1, from coordinate 8,508,267 downwards.
AGGAGCATCCTTAAGATTCACAGCTGATTTGTCTGATGAAACCCTCATGGTCCAAAACAGTGGTGGGCTATAGTGAAAAAACTCAATGAAATAAATGCCTCCCCAAAAATACTTCACTCATTCATAACAGAAGGAACAACATACAGTTTCACAGACAAACAACAGCTCAGGAATTTCATAGACTCAAAACCATGGTTACAAGAGCAACTGAAAGGGCTACTTTAAGACAAGACAGGCCCCTCAACTACACCGAATTTTAACAGAAAAATGGAACAAAACCCCATAAAAATAATCTCTCTCAACATCAATGGGCTAAATGTGCCAAATAAAAGACACAGAGTGGCAGGATGGATTAGAAAACTGAACCCAACATTCTGCTGCCTACAGGAAACAAATCTCAATAGTCAGAGCAAACGCAAGCTCAAAGTTAAAGGCTGGAAAACAATCTTACAGGCAAACAACTCTCATAAAAAAGCTTGGGTAGCCATCCTAGTATCAGACCACAATGATTTCAGACTTAAGAAGGTCACAAGGGACAGTGAAGGCCATTTCTTATTGAGCAAGGGATCTGTACAACAGAAAAAACTTACAAAACTAAACGTATATGCACCTAATGAGGGCCCAGCAAAGTACTTAAAACAACTACTCATAGACTTGAAGAAAGACATTAATAGCAACACAATACTAGTGATTAAAACAACTACTCATAGACTTGGAGAAAGGCATAGATAGCAAAACAATACTAGTGGGAGATTTCAACACCACTGTATCACCTCTTAATAGATCCAGTAGACTCAAGCTTAGCAAGGACATACTTCATCTGAGGGAAAAAATGGAAGAAAGGGACTGGTAGGTATTTACAGGACACTTCATCCTCAAAAAGCTGAATACACATTCTTCTCAAGTGTGCATGGAACATTCTCACGATTGATCACATGCTGAGCCACAAAACATACCTCCATGAAATTAAGAAGATAGAGATTGTATCAACAATCTTCTCAGACCACAATGCACAGGACAGATAGATTGCTCCATAGCTGGAAGCCTGCCTCATGAGCAAGGGGGAGAAAGCAGCTGGAATAGAGAAGGGATCACTAAGAAAATAATGACTTGAGGAACTGTTCGGGATGGGAGATGTGTGCAGAAAGTAGATAAAGGATCAAACATGCTAACCTCTCAGGATATGTATTGCAAACTATAATGCCCAAAAGTAGAGAGAGATTATGGGGAATCATGTCTGCCATGGAGACAGGGGTAGGGTTCGAAAGGGGGGTGTGTACTGGGGATATTGGTGGTGGGGAATGTGCACTGGTGGAAGGATCAGTGTTTGATCATTGTGTTATTGTAATCCAAACATGAAAGCTTGTAACTATCTTATGGTGATTCAATAACATTAAAAAAAAAGATTTTGAAACATCATAAAGAAAGGTCATATTTCAGTATTCACTGTAATTTATGCTTATCTTCCCAAATATTTTCGACATTATTAAACAACTTTTATCTTTTCTCTACTAATGGAATGTCATGAAGTACATTGATAAAAATCCTGTACTTTTGGAATAAACATTACTGTTAAATTTTACTGCTATATTTGATTTTATTTCAAGGTGTTAGGCCCTCCCGTTGATCATGGATTTGCTCGAGCGGGCCCAGTAACGTCTCCATTGAAGACTTTGTTGTTACTGTGTCTGGCATATCGAATACTCTCAGTAGCTTGCCGGGATCTCCGAGAGGGGCGGAGGAATCGAACTCGGGTCGGCCATGTTGGCCGCTTGTAAGGCGAACGCCCTACCTGCTGTGCTATCGATTTTATTTATTATTTTTTGGGACTTTATTTTTACATTCGAAGTGCTGGAGTGATAGCACAGAAGGGCTGGAGCAAGAGCACAGCAGGTAGGGCATTTGCCTTGCACACAGCCAACATGGCCAACCTGAGTTCGATTCCTCCACCCCTCTCAGAGAGCCCAGCAAGCTCCCGAGAGTATCTCGCCTGCAGGCAAAGCCTGGAAAGCTCCCCATGAAGTATTCGATATGCCAAACACAGTAACAACAAGTCTCAAAATGGAGACGTTACTTGGCCCGCTGGAGCAAAATTAATGAACAACGGGAGGACAGTGTTTGTTTGTATTTTTACATTGTAGTTCTTAAGTAAAATGTGTTTTTTTCATTTTCAATATTATCTCTTTAAAATCATAATTTCATAGTTTTCTATAAAATTTTTACTAAATTAACCTCCTGAGTTTCTTCATGCATGTCTTTTCACAAGATAATAATCTGTGTTTTCCATCTGTTCCACTATGACTCTTCAATTTTTCTTTCCTTAGAATTCCTTATTTTAAGAACTTTAAAAAATGTCATTTTAATCTTACTTTTGTGCATGGTGTTAGGCAGAGATCTGAGCCCACTTTTTTGCATGTAGCCGTCCAATTTTGCCAGCACAGTTTGTTGAAGAGGCTTTCCCTGCTCCATTTCACTTTTCTTGCCCCCTTATCAAAAATTAGACGATTATATGTTTGGGAGGAAATGTCAGTATATTCAACTCTGTTCCATTGGTCTGCAGCTCTGCTTTTGTTCCAGTACCATGCTGTTTTAATTATTACTGCCTTGTAGAAGAGTTTGAAGTTAGGGAGGTTGATTCCTCCCATTTTCTTTTTCCCAAGAATTGCTTTAGCTATTCGTGGGGGCTTATTGTTCCATATAAATTTCAGGAGTGTTTGCTCCATTTCTTTGAAGAATGTCATGGGTATCCTTATAGGGATTGCATTGAATTTGTACAGTGCTTTGGGAAGTATTGCCATTTTGATGATGTTGATTCTCCCCATCCATGAACAGGGGATATTTTTCCATTTCCTCATGTCCTCTTTTATTTCCTGAATTAGCGTTTTGTAGTTTTCTTTGTACAGGTCCTTTACTTCCTTAGTTAAGCTGATTCCTAGATACTTGATTTTCTGGGGCACAATTGTGAATGGGATTGTTTTCTTGATGTCACTTGCTTCTCTTTCACTATTTGCGTATAGGAATGCCATGGATTTTTGGGTATTGATTTTATAGCCTGCCACTTTACTATACAAGCCTATTGTTTCTAGGAGTTTCTTGGTAGAGGTTTTAGGGTTCTCTAAGTATAGTATCATGTCATCTGCGAATAGTGAGAGCTTAATTTCTTCTTTCCCTATCTGGATGCCCTTAATATCTTTTTCTTGCCTAATTGCTATTGCAAGTACTTCCAGTACTATATTGAACAGTAGTGGAGAGAGTGGGCATCCTTGTCTCATCCCTGACCTTAGGGGGAAGGGTCTGAGTTTTTCCCCATTGAGGATGATGTTTGCTGTAGGTTTGTGGTAGATGGCTTTAACTATATTGAGGAAAGTCCCCTCTATCCCCATTTTGGCAAGGGTTTTCATCATGAATGGGTGCTGGATCTTGTCAAAAGCTTTCTCTGCGTCTATTGATATGATCATATGATTTTTATCTTTTCTTTTGTTGATATGATGGATTATGTTGATTGATTTCCGAATGTTGAACCATTCTTGCATCCCTGGGATGAATCCCACTTGGTCATGATTTATGATCTTTTTGATCAGTTGTTGTATTCTATTGGCTAGTATTTTGTTGAGAATCTTCGCATCTGTGTTCATCAGGGATATTGGCCTGTAGTTTTCTTTTCTTGTGGTGTCTTTGTTTCCTTTTGGTATTAGAGAGATATGGGCTTCATAGAAGCTGTTTGGGAGAGCTTCTGTTTTTTCAATTTCCTGGAAAAGCTTGAGAAGAATTGGCAATAGGTCCTCTTTAAATGTTTGGAAAAATTCACTAGTAAATCCGCCTGGGCCTGGGCTTTTGTTTTTGGGAAGACTTTTGATTACAGTTTCAATTTCCTTGATGTGAATAGGTCTATTCAGGTACTCTATATCTTCTTGATTCAGCTTTGGGAGATGGTAGAAATCCGGAATTTATCCATTTCTTCCAGGTTCTCGTGTTTCGTGGCATAGAGACTTTCAAAGTAGTCTCTGATGATCTCTTGTATTTCTTTAGTTTCTGTTGTGATATCCCCATTCTTATTTCTGATTCGATTTATTAGGGTTCTCTCTCTCTGTTTCTTTGTGAGTGTTGCTAGTGGTTTATCTATCTTATTTATTTTCTCGAAGAACCAGCTCTTGGTTTCATTGATCTTTCGGATTGTTTCTTTGTTTTCCATGTCGTTGATTTCTGCTCTAAGTTTTATGATCTCTTTCCTTCTGCCTGATTTAGGCTCTTTCTGTTGATCCTTTTCTAAGGTCTTGAGCTGTGAGGTCAAATTGTTTATGTGCATCGTTTCTATCGACTTAAGATAGGCTTGCAGAGCTATAAATTTTCCCCTTAATACAGCTTTCGCTGCATCCCATAAGTTCTGGTAGTTTGTGTCTTCATTCTCATTTGTTTCCAGGTATCTTTTGATTTCATCCTTGACTTCGTTCCTGACCCACTCATTGTTCAGCATCGAGTTGTTTAATTTCCAGGTGTTTGATTTGGTTCTCCGTGTCTGTGTGTGATTCACTTCTATCATCAGTGCATCATGGTCTGAAAAGATGGCTGATGGATTTATGACCTAAACATCAGACCAGAATCCATAATGTTTATTGAAGACAAAGTCGGCAAAACTCTCCATGATATTGAAGCTAATGGTATCTTCAAAGATGTCACGCCACTGGCCGAGCAAGTGAAAACAGAGATAGACAAATGGGACTATCTTAAACTAAGAAGCTTCTGCACCTCAAAAGAAACAGTGACCAAAATACAAAGACAGCCTACAGAATGGGAAAGGATATTCACCAAGTACACATCCGACAAGGGGTTGATATCAAGGATATACAAGGTACTGGTTAAACTCCACAAGAAGACATCACCCAACCCCATCAAAAAATGGGGCGAGGAAATGAACAGAAACTTTCGCAAAGAAGAAATTCGAATGGCAAAAAGGCACATGAGAAAATGCTCTACATCACTAATCATCAGAGAGATGCAGATCAAAACCACAATGAGATATCATTTCACACCACAGAGTCTGGCCCACATCCACAAGAACAAAAGCAACCGGTGCTGGCGCGGATGTGGCGAGAAAGGGACCCTCCTTCACTGCTGGTGGGAATGCCGGCTGGTCCAACCCTTTTGGAAAACAGTGTGGACGATTCTCAAAAAATTAGAATTTGATCTGCCATTTGACCCAGCTATAGCACTCCTGGGAATATATCCCAGAGAGGCCAAAAGGTATAGTCGAAGTGACACCTGCAATTGTTTGTTCATTGCAGCACTCTTTACAATAGCCAGAATCTGGAAAAAACCTGAGTGCCCAAGAACAGATGACTGGTTAAAGAAACTTTGGTACATTTACACAATGGAGTACTATGTAGCTGTTAGAAAAGATGAAGTTATGAAATTGACATACAAGTGGTACTACATGGAAAGTATCATGTTAAGCGAAATGAGTCAGAAAGAGCGGGATAGACACAGAAAGATTGCATTCATCTGGGGAACATAAAGCAACAAAAAGGGAGAGTGACACCCAGGAATGGCTGAGATTAGTACCAGGAATTTTGCTCCATGAATGGAAGGCCAGCCACAGGCTCTAGGTGAAAAGGAAGCTCAGATAGAGAAGAGAGTACCAAATGAAGGGTGTTGTGAGGGTCCTCCCAGGGTGGGAGAAGCATGCTAAAAGTAGTCGATAGACCAAACATGATTGCCACTCAAAGCCTCTCTTGCAAAACACAGTACCCAAAAGAAGAGAGAGAGAACAAGGGGGAATACCCTGCCACAGAGGCAGGATGGGACGGGGGAGGGGAGGATGAGGGTTGGGGGGGGGGATGCTGGGACCCATGGGGATGGATGACGGGCACTGGTGGAGGGATGGGCACTTGATCATTGTATAACTGAAACCCAAGCACAAAATTTGTAAGCCTATAACTGTACCTCATGGTTTTTCACTAATAAAAAAAGAAAAAAAATTAAAAAAAAATAAAAAAATGTCATTTTAACTTTGTCCCATATATAAACTAATAAGTTAGTTTTGTGGTATGATTAGCAAAGAGTATGGGAAAAATTATACTGAAACGGAAGGAGTATGAACAATGATGATAATAATGTCGTGATTTAATCCTGGGACCTTTGCCAAGACATTTATTTAGCCTCATGAAGCTTCTGTTAATTAATCTCTAAGTGGGAATAGTAATGACTCCTTTTGTAGGTAGGAATGTTGTGAAGACAAAATGAGAGAATGAATTACAATTCAATTTATAAATTACAAACCATTTTGCGCATCAGAAAATACTGCCATTAATTTGCACTAGGTATTTATGAAGCCATTACAGCAAGGAATTTTGCACACTTTTTTGCCATTAAAAAAAGTTTTTCTCTTGTTTGAAGTGAAACTAGACACAAAACAGAAGGGAGAGTTTTTAGTTTGAATATGTAGCATTGAACTGTGGGAATAGTGCTCATTTTAAAGTGGTAGGTTATCCTACTGACTGCCAAGAAGCCCTCAGTGAGATCTAGAGTAAGAACTGTGATTTGGAGATGGAATATGAATGAATAGACAGTGCAGAAGGAAGAGCGACTCAGACTGAATACAGTCACTAATTATCAGGATTTAGAAGAGCATAGGAAGTAAAGATGAATCTATTGCAATAACTGAAATCTATTTATCTCTAAAAAAGATCTTGCAACAAGGTGAAAATGTCAACAGTATTTTTTAAGAGTGACTAATTGTTTAGTAACTTTACTTAAGTTAACTGCTAGTTTTTGTTTACCAAGAGACAATGAGAATTCTTTCTAGTGCTTTCTTTCTCATTTTCAGTTATGTTAAAAACACCTGAATCTGTCCTTCAGTGCTAATTTTTATTGCTCTAAGATGTTGTTTTTGTTGTTATGGTAAGCACCTTAATGATTGTGGATGCATTGCAATGGTATCCTTGAAGGACCTGTAGGCAGGTTTCTTAAATAGGTCAATTTACAAATATTAGTGAATGGCAGGATTTCACCTACAGACAAGAGGTAGCAGTGTTTAAACTTAAATAGGAGTTTAGGAGTTTTAATGAGTGCTTCCTTTGTAAAGCTTTGGAAAGTTTGCATTGAAAACCATAGCTACCTTGCCAGTCAAAGACTGAATCGCCCAATATTAAGTCACTGTTTATGAGTCAGAATATGTGGATAATAATTACTGTTTCCTTAACTAAAATCACAATACATGAGGTAACTTCTTTGTTTCTCTTTTTATCAATCTTCTAATTGCACTGAAAAGCTGTCAACTTGGTCTGATTTATACCCTCAAAACTCTTGCGGCTTTTGCTAATAGTTTTTCTATTTTCTATTTTCTTTGCAAATGCTGGTTTTATTATTTTTACTTAGATTGAAAAAGACTTTCAAGAATGTAATTTTCAAGTTCATTTTAAGTATTGGAAGTTCTATACCATTTTCTCTTTTAATCTTCACTTTTTCTTTTTCTGCAACAACGGTCAATGACTCATATGCCTATGTGTACTCTAATGACTCTATTAGAAGTTAATCTCCTGTAATGAATAAAACGGTTCCAATTTTGCTTTTGAACTAAAAGAAACAAAGAGAAGTCAGGTATTTGAACCGGAATTTGCCGTCTGAATGTGGACAAATTTAAAATAATTATTTTGGTGATTTTCTGGCTTTTACTGCAAGCTGATTTTTAGGATTAATCCATTCCAATGAGCTTCTTATTAGACGTTATGTTCAGTGACACTTGCAACTGTTTACTCTCACAGAAGCTTCTACAATTTTAAGGAAAAAATAGTAGCTATAACATAATGCTTGTTTTTCTTTCATTCAGTGGTACCTGACTTGAAAATGACTAAGAGACACGTTGTGAATTAGACCCTATTACTCTGACATAGAGTGTCATGTAAAAAATTTTGCTAGGCATTTTGAAGTACATTTGACAATTTGTTTTTTTTAAAGTAAGTCATATAAAATAATGTGATATGATGATATGCCTAAACCACAGACACATTGAAATAATTAGATGTTGGTTTTGAAATCAGTATTTCTAATTAAAATATTTTTTAAAAAGAAAAATGATTCAACCCAAGAAAACTTGTAAATATTCATGGTCATGGATGTTAGCTAGATTTATTTTGGCAATAATTTCGTGACACATAAATATATCAAATGATTATCTTATATAACTGAAACATAATACCACAATAAAACAGAGAGACACAGAGTAAAAATGAGTGCTAGGTAACAGGCTGCAGATACAAGGCCCTGCAGTATTCTCACAACATTGACTAATTTGACTGTGTTGTACTGAATGTACATTTGTTTTCCTGAATCACCATGAGTTACAAGCTTTCATGTTTGAGATTCAGTCATACAATGATCAAACCCCATCCCTCCACCAGTGTACATTCCCTACCACCAATCTCCCAGTATAACCCCCCTCTCCAACCCTCTCCCTGCCTCCATGGCAGACAATTTACCACATACTCTCTCTACTTTTGGGAATTATGGTTTGCAATACAGATACTGAGAGGTTATCACGTTTGGTCCTTTATCTACTTTCTGCACAAATCTCCCATCCCAAACAACTCCTCCAAATATCATTGTCTTAGTGATCCCTTCTCTATTCCGGCTGCCTTCTCCCCTTTACTCATGAGGCAGACTTCCAGCTATGGAGCAATCTATCTGTCCCATGTATCTACTATCATTAGGTGTCAGTCTCAGATTATGTTGTTTTATACTCCACAAATGAGTGCAGTCCTTCTATGTCTGTCCCTTTCTTTTTGACTCATTTCACCTAGCATGATACTCTCCATGTCTATCCATTTATAAGCAAAGTTTATGACTTCATCTCTCCTGAAAGCTGCATAGTATTCCATTGTGTAGATGTACCAAAGTTTCTTGAACCAGTCATCTGTTCTTGCTCACTCAGGTTATTTCCAGATTCTGGCTATTGTGAACAGTGCTGCAGTGAACATCTAGGTACAGGTATCATTTCTACTGTGCTTTTGTGTACCCTTGGAATATATTCCCAGAAGTGGTTTTGCAGGGTCATATGGAAGCTCAATTTCTAGTTTTTGAATGCATACCCATACTATTTTCCAAAAAGGCTGGACCAGTTAACATTTTCACCAACAGTGAAAGAACTTTTCCCCACATCCATGCCAGCATTGGTTGCTTTTGTTCCAGTCTTTGTGGTGTGAGATGATATCTCATTGTTTTGATTTGCATCTCCCTGATGATTAGTGATGTGGAGCATTTTTTATGTGCCTTTATCCCATTTGTATTTCTTTTTTTGAGCAAGCTTCTGTTCATTTCTTCTCCCTATTTTTTGATGGGGTTGGAGTTTTTTCCCCTTGTACAATTCCACTAGTGTCTTGTATGTACTGGATATTAAACCCTTATCAGATGGGTATTGGGTGAATATTCTTTCCCATTCTGTGGGCTCTCTCTGTATTTTGGTCACTGTTTCTTTTGAGATGCAGAAGCTTCTTACTTTGATATAGTTCCATTTCTTTATTTGTTTATGCTTGTTTCTACTTGCTTGGTCAGTGGTGTTTCATTCTTAAAGATGCTTTTAGCTTCAATGTCCTGAAGGGTTCTGCCTACATTTTCCTCCATATACCTTATGGTTTCAGGTCTGGGTTCCCGTCCCGCATGGATCTGGCCTTAAAAATCGGCTCTGTCCAAGCCTGGTCTGTTGGGAGGCTCGGACAGCACCCTCAACTGGGCCTGTATCTGTGGTACTGAACGTGTTTGAATGAATATTAGTCAAGTCAAGGTTTTATATGTCAGAGACAAAAGAATGTACTTGTCTTACAAAGTATGAGTAATTTGTATACATTAAAAAAATCAGTTTCTTGAATTACTTGCTAAAACCATTATTTTTCATTGAAGAAAATTTCAGAAGGGAATTACCTGGTTCTGTACTAGGTAATGTTGGGGGACCTTAGGAGCGATTCTACAGAGCTCATGGGAAGATGATATCTTAGGGTATCTACCCACTTTATCATTTTCATTTATCTAAATTTTACCTGACATTTATTGTTAAGTCAAAGTATCTTTGTGGGAAACCAACTGGTTCTCTCCAATTATGCATTCTGCTGTCATTTACCATTGGCAGGAATGCTTTAGTGTATGTTCTTTGCCAAGGTCTTTAGTAGAAACTTTTCATAGAACAAGTGCAATTGGTGGGCTAAATATTGGTATGATTAGTCATGACACATTGAATTGCCGGTCTATAACAAATGATAGTGTCCAAATCACTATGGTAAATTCATATTGGAGGCTGGAGTTAGCACTTTTCCATAAAACAAGGGCACACTAAATTCCATAATTATTCTGTTGGAAGAATATTCCATTTGCTCTCCTTTGGATGGAGAAATGGCAAGCTAATTTTTTCTTCTTATAGTCATGTTAATCAAATGTGACACGATGTGCAATCAAGATTTTAGTGTCATAGTAGGACTACAAAAAATAAGTCTGATTATCTTAAATGGCCAACAAAATAATCCTAAAATTCAATGACTTTTACAAATCATATTTTTTATATTCTCATTACTTTAGCTTCCATCATTGATCCTTCAGAAATATTTAATTTCAGCCATTTGTCATGTTAGATGTTTCAACAGAAAATAATAGGAAATGTTCTGCTTGTCTTGACCATGTACGGTTTTAAATTTACTTATTTGCCTGCAGTCATATAGATGAGTCAAACCTCTATGCCTCCAGTGTTAGCTATTTATTAAAACATATTATATTAGAGAAGTTGAGCACTTATACAGTATAGCATCACTCTTCTGAGACAATTTATTATTTTAGAATGTGTAGTGGCTTCATTCTACATCAGCATGTTTGTGATAGTGAAGTTTAGAGTAAGCCTCTAGTCAAGAATATGCTTGACTATCTTTTCTCACAAGGTGGTTCATGCAAGTAGAAATTACATAACAATTTTTAACTTTACATTTTTCAAATTAAATAGGTTTCTTATTTTTTTACATAATTTTTATTGATTAACTGTATAAAAGGCAGCAGTGCAGCTTTCTATCCCTGTTGATGTAATTAATGTAACTATGTAGTCCCATTAATTTCACTATGAAATTTCTAATGAAATGTAAATGTACAGAATAGAATTCTAAAATGCTATAAATTTTTTAAAATTTTTAATAGTGAGACATCATGAGGTACAGTTGAATACTTACACATTTTTGTGCTTGGGTTTCAATTGAAAATGCTATGAATTTTAATACCAAAGGTCAATTGTTTTGAAAGGTGCTTAGGTACAAACTATAAAAATCTTAATATTTTAATCATTTTACTATTTTAACATGCATTAAAGAGTAAACCAGTTTAAATATCAGACATTAATCAAATTCATATTTGTTTAATTAATGTTGCACATATATTATGCTGGATCTAAAATTTCAGCTTTTCTGTACTGTACTTGTGGCAGAGAGAATGGGAAATATGAAGAGACCCAGTCTGGGATACTTAGAAATACCAGAAGTCAGTAATAAATGAAAGTGACTGTCATGAGAGAGAAAATATTTGATAAGGATGTCAAATTTCTGGTTTTTGTAAGTTCAAAGTAAGATAGAAGAGAGTCCATTATAACAACATTAGTTGGAAATGAACACTCTAAACAGGAACTAGTGTTGAAATAGGTAAGGGGATATTCATGATAGCCTTTCAGCATTTGTACTGCAAGCCATAATACATAAAATGAGAGAGAGAACGAAAAAGAGAGCGAGAGAAGAGAGGTCCCTGCCATATAGGAAGTAGGGCGAGGGCTTGGAGGGGTGGTAGGGAAACGGGACACTGGTACTGGGAAATTATACTGGTGGAGGGATGGGTGTCAGAACATCGCATGACTGAAATCCAATCAGGAATAACTTTGTTAATTAATTAATTAACTAAATGAAAGAAACAAAAAGGAAGAAAGCAGATATGGGGATAAAGGGAAATTAACTTTATATGGATATTTTTTGTCTTATTTGGGGAGCATAATGAAAGATGCACTGTGGTCACTCCTGGAAGTACCCATAGGACCATATATGTGCCAGGAATTACACTAAGGTTGTATTCAAAGCAGGTACATGATCCTGTGTTCACTCTCTCCAGACCCTGCATGCATAAACTTTGAATTAGCTAAGGACACAAAGTAGAAATGTATTTATGTAAACATTTTAGTTTCATTCTTGGGAATTATTATCATAAAGACAATATATCATTTAGATGAGAAAGCTGTTTTTTCTTCTTCTTTTCTCTCTCTACCCATACCTCCCCCCACACCAGACAAATGACAGAACCCTGAAGAGCATAACAATGAAAGGCGAAGAAAAGAGAGAAATACCACAAACATGATGCAGAAAATCAGTCAGAGAGAGAATAGAAGAAGTAAAAAGTCAAGGTGAAGGGACTAACATGACTATAATATTTGGAAACAACGATCATTTTAGACAGGAACTAAGAGTTGAAAATAATAAAGGGATATAAGTGATAACCTTTCTTTATCTTTATTTCTGTATTGCAAAGCATAAGGCTCAAAAGGAAAGATAGAGTGAAAGAGAGAGAAACAGAGGTAGAGAGAGAAGAAAAGTGCCTGTCATAGAGGAAAGGAGGTAGAGGTGGGGGAACTGGAACCATTGGTGGTGGGAAATATATACTGGTGAAGGGATGAGTGTTGGAACATCGTATGACTGAAACTCAAGTATGAACAACTTGGTAACTGTATATAAAGTGGTGATTCAGTAAAAAAAAAATCCACTTGATCACTTGACTTCCCATTAATTGTCAATTTGCTCGAGCAGCCGCCAGTAACGTCTCCATTTGTCCCTGTCATGTGCTAGTGTAGCCCAACGGCGTCTGTTCTTTCTAGGAACACGAAGAGCCTCAAACCGATCGTTCATGATCTTGATGAAGTCTGACCATCTGGTAGGTGGGCGGCCACACGGTCTTTTGACATCCCGTGGAATCCAGTCGGTAATGGCTCTAGTCCAGCAGTCGTCTCTAAATCTCATTACGTGACCAGCCCATCTGATTTGATTTTTTTAATTGATAAATCAAAAAAAGGTAAAAATTAAAAAATAAATCTGGAATGGAAAGATCTCAAGAAAAGTTATGTGGACTATGATTCTAAATACCACAGCTAGGTCAAGAAAGAAATAAAGTAAACAGTGCCCACTAGATTTGTTATTAAAGTTGGTCCTATAAATGACTAAGAGAGATAAGGATGGAACTGAAACAGTTTCCACTGGTGGCACTGATGGGGTATGTGTGGATTGTGTCTTTGTAGGTGTCAGTGGTATTGAGTATAGAAAGCAGCTGGTTTGTTGTGTGGGTTATTATATGAAATTCTAGGATGCAGTGAACTTTAAGCAGCAATTTCTATAACTTTTTATAGAACATATACGAGAATATATAGAGACATGTAAAATAATTAGTGGAATTGACTCATTTTGGATGCGAAGTACTATGTTATACCATCTGTATATTGGTTACAGTTAAAGCTTGTACAATTCAGTGTGAATTCAAATCTGAGAAAGAGAAGAGGTTTGTATGCATAGAAATATTGAGTCCTAGTCTCTGAAGCTTTTGCCTTGCAAGCTGCTAGTCCGGCCAAGCCGGGTTCGATTCCTCCGCCCCACACGGCAAAGCCTGGCAAACTACCCATGACGTATTCAATATGCCAGACACAGTAACAACAAGTCTCACAACGGAGACATTACTCGGTCTGCTTGAGCAGATCGATGAACAATGGGAGGACAGTGCTACAGTGTCTGAAGACCCGAGAATCAGTAATTTAATTTTCTAACAGCAGAAGATGAATTTTTCACATTAGGAAGTGAAAAAGGGAGTGCTCACCTTTCTCTGCAGGCTTTAGTGGATTGGATGATGCAGACTTACATTGTGAGGTTCTTTATTCGTTATACTGATTCAAATGCTGTGTTACTTCCAGAAACACTTTCACTGACACAAAGAAATAATATACAGATACCTTCTCTCTGTATAATTATGAGTTTAGTCACACTGACACATAATATTTGCCATTTTATTTATTAACATGGCTGTTGGAGAACCTGAGAATGGTTTCTCAGGAACAAATTTCTTTGCTTTAATTTAGGGACCACACCTGGTGTTGCTAGGGCTGACTCTTGGCCCTGTGCTCAGGGTATTGGTGAAGGAAGCATTAAAATCTTCTGTGCACAGATTGTTCAAAATTAGGTGGAGATTTGGAGGGTGAAGATGGAATTTACTGTGCCAGAGATTAAACTCTGAGGCTCACATATGCTACACATATGTTCTGATCTTCGAGCTATGTCCCTGACCTTTATAGATTTACTTTGAATTATGAATTATCTATAAAAATACACAGAATCTATGATAAAACATATTGTATTCTCATATTGGTTTGGTGGTTTGTATCTAATGGCTATATAGGCTGTATTTTCACAAATGCAGAGCTAGTTACTCTACGAACATTCTCTTTTGGTAGCTCTCTAATCTGTTGCTCGAGAGAGTTCTAAAGAAATAAAGATTGAAGAAACTTTTTTCCTTTACCCAATTTTAGAAAAAAAGATGCAAGAAATTGAAGAAAGTATTTAAAGATTAAAATTGATGTAGTTATCTGATATTTTGCAAATTTTAATAATTTTATCTCAATATTTTGCTCAATTCTTAAATCTGTCATTTTATTTTATTTGTTTTGCTTTGGGAGCTACATCTGGTGGTGCACTGAGCGTAATTACTCTTGACTCAGTGCTCAGGGATCCTCCTGGTGGAAACCAGGGGAACACACATGGTGCTGGATATCAAACAGTACCATACATGTGAAAGTCATGTACATTCTACCTACTCTACTATGTCTCCAGCCCAAATCTATGCATTTTATTTTATTTTATTTAAATTTATTATTTATTGAGTCACCGTGAGGTACAGTTACAAAGCTGTTCGTGTTTGGTTTTTAGTCAGTTTTAGTCAGACAATGTTCCAATACCCATCTCTCCACCAATGCCCATTTCCCTCCACCAATGCCCATTTCCCTCCACCAATGACCTCAGTGGCTCTCCCCCGACTCCCACTCCCCTAGTCTGCCTCTATGGAGGCATTTTTCTTCTTCTTTCTCGCCCTCCCTTGCTCTCTCTCTCTCTCTCTCTCTCTCTCTCTTCTTCTCTCTCAACTTATGCATTTTAAAAGAAAATTCCTTAATTTCTGTGTATAGGTTACATCACATAAAACAATTTTTACACTGCACAGGAACATTATAACTTAAAAAAACACTCTGTAGTTTGAGAGTTAATTATCACATAACTCACATATCAAACTTTGAATTGAAAGAACAGGCACTGAGAATTCTTGAGTAACTTCCATGTTTGAACAACCCTTCTTACTTCCAAGAGACTTTGATATGCTGCCTTGTACTGCAGTCTTGCTGTTTTCCAACTGTGCAGAATTCACTGACGTTCTAACCTGGGTCTTTCCAACATGCATGCTAAGGACAGCTTTATCAAGACTAGACCAACGTAACATTTAAAGGTAGTGCCTTCAAACAGCAGTTCTCCAATTTTGATGTCTGACAAAAGTTATTTAGCACTGCCCAGGGGGAACCTCACTTCTTTACTGCCTTCCTCACCAATCTTTTCTAAACTTACACTGCGATCCACTGTAATCATTACTTCCAAGACTCTCCAAGGGATCTTAAGGGCTGCTTCCTGGCTCTCAATTTTATCTATCTGTTGTGCCATACCTTATCTTTAAATTTTTTTTTTATTTTAGACACCATGGTTTGCAATACTGCAAATAGTAGGGTTTAACGCATAACAATCCATCACACATTCTCTTTGATTGTGTCCACTTACCTCCACCCTAACTCAGTGTCCCCTGCTATCCTAATCCTTACCTGAACCCACACCTGTAGTAAGCTTCCTACTAAGATCCTCCCGTTGTTCATCGATTTGCTCGAAATCACCTCCTGGTTTATGTTGGTTTTGAACATTTGTTACTTCCTTACTATGCCCCTTTATAGACCACATGTGTGTGTGAGAGAGAGAAAGAGAGAGAGAGAGAGAGAGAGAGAGAGAGAGAGCGCATTCTGCATCTGTCCCTTTACTTCTAGCTAACTCCACTCAGTATAAACTCTCCAGAGCCATTCATATAGCAGCAAGTTTTATGATTTAATATTTTTCGATAGCTGAGTAGTATTCCACTGTGTGCGTGTACATAGTTCCTTTATCTAGTTATCTGTTCTTGGATACATGGCTTGTTTCCAGATCTTGACTACTGTGAATAGTGCTGCCATGAATAAAGGCATCAAATATAATTTTTAAGTAGATAGATTTTTTTTGGTTCTTGGGGTTGATGCCAAGAAGTGGAGTTGCTGAGTCATATGGGACCTCAATTCTTAGTTTTCTTAAGACCTCAATATCATACCTGAAGAAATAAATTATAGCAAGGAAAACATAGTGAGAATACAGCATGAAATGGAAGCAAGAGTTTTATCCAGTGATTCAATGCCATTGGCCTGGAAATGGAAACAAAGATAAACAAAAGGGACTGTGTCAAACTATGAAGGTTCTGCACTGCAAAAGAAATGATGACCAGAATAAAAGAGAATCCCCACAGACTGAGAAAAATTTTGTCAACCACTCATGAGAAAAAAAGGTTAATATATAAGATACATAAGTAATCTACAAGAAAAACTAATAAATTTCATTAAAAAAGGAGGGGAGAGATGAATAAAAACAGTTTCCTTGTCTTTTATCTGCAGTTTCACCTCCATTTGGTCTTAGATCTTTCATTACCCCTTTATTTCCAAGCTTTAAAAAATTCAAATTATATATTCCAATAAATACTATTAAGTTTTAAAAGGTTACAACTAGGATTTCAAGTCATTATCCACTTTATAAAATATTTTCATCATTATGTCATAGAAACTTTGATGTCTGTACATAGCAAAATGACAGACTATTATTTAGGAGAGCTATGAAAGTTTATGTATTACATACAAAACCAGATTATGATTACTGATGACCTCATGTTGGTTATCCAAATATATATCTCTAACACTAACAACAAGTCTCACAATTTGTTGTGAGAAGTTACTGATACCCACTCGAGCAAATCAATGAACAACGGGAGGACAGTGCTACAGTGCTACCACTAGAAGTAATAATTTTTCGTTATTTTGGCAGACATATGGACTGTCTTAGCCTATAATTAATGATAAATGTAATACAATGATAATACAATGATAAATGTACTAATTATAGGTTAAGGAATGCAAGGTTTATTTGCTCAATTGTGTGTGGAAATGTTACCTCACACAAAGTATCACATTTGCTTCTCACAATTCAAGTTTTTGTTTCAGGAATTTAAAGTTCAGGAAGTTATGTAAAAACCCAACCAACGATTTGATGACAGTTCCTTGATTTTAACCCACATCTAATGGTCAAATTTTCCACACTACCTGCTTTTCCCGAAGAGTATTATATGGATAACTGTACCAGTGAGAGATATCTTTTTAAAAATGACCGTTCTTGTTA
Organism: Sorex fumeus; assembly: GCF_029834395.1. Taxonomy (NCBI): domain Eukaryota; kingdom Metazoa; phylum Chordata; class Mammalia; order Eulipotyphla; family Soricidae; genus Sorex; species Sorex fumeus. Next base: position 8,490,733 of record NW_026606065.1, on the reverse strand, counting down.
ATTAATATTGTTAACTTTTCAAATGCAGACTAAGTGAAGGGTGCAAAAAGACTAAGTCAATGGAATTATGAAAAGCTAGAACCAGTACTAAATAGACTAACAATCAAAGTAGCTAATAAGATTAGAAAAGATTTTGTTGCTGGGACCTTGGTGGAGTAGGGAGTGAGGGAGGGAGTCTTGACAAAATAGTGCTTCTATCTCAATGCTCAGCCCACTTTGGTCATCCATGGAAGTAAATGGGGGAATCTATGACTGACACGGGTCTGTGATAAGTACAATAAAACTCACATCACCAGCCCAAGAAAGTGGTCATCAAATGGCCCCTCAGCTCCTCTTGTTCTGCCCAGTATAGAAAATAATCTCTGCTGTCTGATATCTCACAGAGCTCTGAAACCCAGGCTGGAACTGGCAATTGCTATTTGCAGCAAGGAAAATCAGTCCTAAATCTTACCCAAGGTTCTCAGATCCATTGCCCTTTCTTGTAGAAAAGAATTTTAGGAGGAGGTGAAATGGTGAAGCGAAATATTTTGTTGAAAGAAATTTTCTTGGAGAAGTGTGAGAGGATATAAAGAAAGAAATGCAGGTGCAATAAAGAAAATAGGCCTCCTGACAGTTGCTAAAGGAAAGAATAGTATTTGGGAGAGGATTGTATACAATTTCTCTTGGTTTGGACTTCTCTGCATCTACTAAAGTTAATCTGGTGGGAGAGTGGCGGGGCGGGGGGGTCGTTGGAGGTCAGGACAGCAATAAGACTCTTGCAATTTGGGTTTAATCCCTGATACCCCATATGGTTTCCTGGGTCCACTCAAACATAACCCAAATCATTACCCCTGCAAAAAAGAATAGTAAACCTGGGTTTTATCAAAGAGAAAATTTTTGACTCTTGATATGTTTTTATCATGACCTTAAGATTTTCCTGTAGTTTCTCATTTTCTTAGGTATTCATTCTTCTCTGGGTGAGGTCTTGGTTTCTATACTTAACTATAAGTTAAGAGCATGGTCATGGACAAATTCTGTCATGATCCAAATAGGAACAAAGAGCACCCCAGCTATTTGCAGAAAGGAAAATCAGTCCTAAATCAGGATGGTGCCTCAGTTTCTTCATCTAAAAGACTTCAGGAGTTCCATTTTAATGGAATGTGTTCTCATGTTTTTGGGTTGCTTCATAGCTAGGAAATGTCTCCTTAACTTTATGAGTGATAGCACAGAGGGGAGGGCATTTCCTTGTATGCAGCTGACCCGGGTTCGATTCCTCCATCCCTCTTGGAGAGTCCAGCAAGTAAAAAGACATAAAGATTATTAATATGTATATATGGCTATTGAATAGCAACAAATTATATTAATCAAATATTACAGAAAACCCAGTAAAGTAGTTATCCTTGCTGCAGGAGTCCAGGTTCTTGACCTCATCACAGGTAATAACTCAACAGTCAGAACAGAGTAAGAGAAGCTATTGATAAAAATTGAAAGTACTGAATAGAGTAAGAGTGTGACTATATTCAGTAGCAGTATTGTTTCCAACCAATTTCTAGCTTACAGAGATATAGAAACAGAGTAAATTAACAATGGGCAAAATATAAAGGGGATTCTCAGAACAAGGTGGAGAGTGGTGATTTCCCAAAGTCAAAGTATCAACCAAAATCTAATCATATTCGGTCACAACTGGACATTGCCATGACAATTGTAAACCGTGTATTCAAAAAATGAATTCAAAATGGTGTGCTCTCTCTCCACGTGCACTCTGTGCTCTCGAGATGCTTTCCACACCCTGGATGGCCGATGACAATGGGCAGATGAAGGAGAAAATGAGGGCCAGGCTGCTTGGTGATCAGTTGCCATTTATTCCAATCTCATGTTCTGCCTTCTTCCAGTCTCACACACTCCAGTATTCCTCCTCTACTGTCTCGATTCTCCCCCTCCTGCCCACTCTTACAGCCTTAGTTGTATCCCCGAATCAAGAGGGTTGGGGTGGCAATTACACAATTACACATAGGTGTGGTCATACAATCAACAGATGTAAAGTCCTTCCCCTCAGGGGAAGCTTCTTCTAGGACACATACTCATCCAGCAAGATGGCCCACCTAAGGGCAAAATACCATCTAGTGGTGAGTTTCTTCTTCTCTCAGTACAGCAACCATTTAAACATTCATTTTAATTCTACTTCTTAATAATATTAGTCATTTTGCATGGACACAGTAAAAGATACATTTAAGCTTATAGGGTGGCTCTCCTGGGTGTATCTTTCTATAGAACTCAGATTACAGTGCTCAGGCCAGATTAGTCTTTCCTAACCCTAGCAGGGTGCTCTTTCTTTCTCTTTGGATCATGACAGAATTTGTCCATGACCATGCTCTTAACTTTTAGTTAAGTATTATGACTCTTGACCTGGACTGTTTTGATGCTAGGGTAGCTCATAGCTTGGCCTGGGTCCATCCAGTCCCTTGTGAGGACCCTGCTTTTGGGGTGCTAGGAGCTAAGGGCAACTGAGGCTTAAGTCGAGAAAACAGATGCCCAGGAGTGAATATTATTCAGAGTCAATTAACTCCCAAGTTACAAAAGCATAACATTAAATGTCTTCCTGGTCTATACTAAAAGGACATTGCTCTAAAGAAACTATGCAAAGAACATAAGGAGAAGAGAAAAGCAATATTTCACTTACAAATACAAATGCCTTGGAAGCACACTGTGATGGGTGTAACCCAAGAAACCTAAGCTCCCTATGGCAAGGGAGAAAGGACACACTAATGTTAAACCTGAAATGTTTAGAGCTATATTCCAAAAAAAACACAGAGAAATGGGAATGCCTTGGGGGCATCATGATGGGTGTAACCCAATAAACCCAAGCTTCCTGTGATCAGGGAGAAAGGACAAACCTTGGTATCCTACAGTAAACTTACAGGGCATGAAAGGGTGTGGTTTTTATGTTGGTAAATAAAATGTAGTAAATTCATAGTAATGTTGGGTCAAAGCTTACTTCTATCTCTGCACTCATGAATCCCTCCTGATGGGGCTCTGGGTACCACATGGGATGCTGGTAATAGAATCTGTATTGATCATGTATAAGGCAAGCACGTTACCTACTGTATATCTCTCCAGTCCCTCCACCACACTTTAAAAGAAGGTATATTGATAGAACTAAATGTTCAAATCACAGAGTCAACAATACTGAAATCATGAGACCCAAACTTTAACAGATCACAGATCACAGATCATCCTGTTATTCGTCGATTGCCTTGAGCAGGCCCCAGTAACGTCTCCTTCATCCTAGCACAGAGATTATATTCAAGGCTCTTTAGGAGAATGAGACCCATCATTGTTACTGGCATTTGGCATATTGGGTACGCCACGGGGAGTTTGCTAGACTCCGCCGTGTGGGCAGGCTACATTCGGTAGCCTGCCAGTTTGTCGAAGTAAGAATGAGATGTTATAATAAGATGGTTCCGGGAGCTGGTTTTTATAGTCTCTGAGTCTTGGCCGCTGATGGGATTACACGGCGCCAGGGGGCCAGTTGGTGGGTGTGACCCCCGCCTACCAGAATTTGGAGGATCTGGGTGGAGGATGCTCGACTCCAATCCGAGTAGGCTTGGAGATCTCGGCCCCGGAACCCACGTGGCTTTGTCCCTCTGCCGGTACCTTCAGGTGTGCGGAGAGTGGTCTCAGCATGGTGGTGGCTGGTCCTGGAGGTCTTCGGCTTTAACAACTGAACTTAAAAAGGTGCCTTTCAAGATGGCGGGGTAGGGTAGGGTGGGTAGGAGAGGGAATTCAAGAGCACTGGTGAGAGGAAATTGACATTGGTCGCATGATCATTGGTAGAACACTGTATGTATAAAACTCAATTATGAAAAACTTTGTAAATCGTGGTGCTTTAATAAAATAAAATTAAAATTGTGAATTGGAGAAAAACTTTCAAACACATTATATGAAACCAATATTAGTTTGAGTTTAAAACTGGTAAGACTATCTTAAATATAATGATTAATAAACAGTATTTCTGATAAAGATCCAAAATAAGCAACACTTCAGTGATTTGAATTCAACCACATGTTAAAAGAATCATACCTAACAATCAAGTAGAATTTACTGCAGGGAATCAAGAGTGTTTAACTATATTTAAATCAATGGATATAATAAAACACATCAAGGAAAATGAGAATAAATATTTTTATTATGTCAATTATTTATTACAAATTGACAAGATTCAACATCCACTGATGATTAAGAAAAATCTTAACAAAATGATTATAGAAGGAATGTACCATAGGAAAATAAAAGTTCATAAATGGAAAGCCTTGGGCTATTGTCTGTAATAGCCAACTTTTCCTCCAAGATCAGGAACAATGCAGAAGTTTTCACTTTCATTACTATTATTCAACATGGTATCAGGAGTATTATCTAGAGCAATTCAACAAGAGAAAACTCAATATGTGTGAAGGTTGAGTTCCCAACACGACCATCATAACAACAAAGAACAATAATGAAGAAATCACACTCCCTGACAACCAAGCTACACCATGAAGTAATAGTAACCAAAATAGTATAATATTGAAATAAAATTTGATACACTGAGAGCTGAGGATAGTGCAAAGATTTTAGCAACCCTGATAAGATCTCTGGCACCAGATCATCCCAGAGCATCACTGGGGGTTAGACTAGGAGTTTCCTGAGCCTTGTTAGGGTGACCCTGGTAGCCCGGACACTGCAGAGTCTGAGCAGCGTTGCATTCTCAGGCCCAAGCATCGAACCGGGAAGTTGCCCTGCACGAGCTAGACTTGTTCCCAGGCTGTTCAGTTGCCCTGCGTGAGCTAGACTTGTTCCCAGGCTCACTGAGCAATACTTAGGAAGCTCCCACCTCCCTAAAAGACATACAAATCAGTAAAAACACACACAAGTAGTTTATGACAAAGGAGCCAAGAGTTTACAAGAGAGTTACAAAGTATCTTCAATATATGGGAATATTAGACAACTGCAGGCGAAGAAATAGCATTAAACAGCTACCTAGTGCTGTATACAAAAATGAATTTGAAATGGATAATAGGCCTGAATAGATGAAAACCTGAAACTCTGAAATACATAGATAAAAACAGAGGCAATATGCTTCTTGACATTAGCTTTACAAAATCTTTGGGGATTCAAATTCAATAGCAAGGGAAACAAAAGCTAAAGTAAACAAATGAAACTGCACCAGTTGAAAGGAAGGAAGCTGTCATCCAAATGAAAAAAGGCATCACACTGAATCGGAGAAGATATTTGCATATCATACAAGGGAATGATATCTAACATTTATTAAAGATTCATAAGCCTCAACTCTAAAAATAACCTTGATTAAAATATGGGCAGAAGATTTGAGTAGATACTGCTCCAAAGAAAACACAGATGGCCATCAGACAAATTAAAAGATGCTCATCATTTCATTTTTAGAGAAAGGCAAATTAAAACCACAATGAGATTATCACCTCACTCCCATGAGAATGCCTTTAACCAAAAAGAAAATAACCAAGTTTTGAAAAGGCTGTGCAGATGAGGAAAACCTAGTACAGTATTGGTGGAAATGTACACTGGTGCAGCCATTACATTGAAAAGAGGATGATGAATGATCAACAAATTTAAAATAGATCTTCTGTAAGATAAATTTATTCTACTTCCAAGTATTTTAGAAAATGAGTATGATTACTAATTTGAAGATATTCATGCACTCTACCCCCATTTTCCCTGCATCATTGTTTACATCAGATAAGAATTAGAGACAACCCAAGCACCCAACAACAGATCATTAGAGAAAGCAGATATAGAGTATATATGTATGTATATATATATATATAGAGAGAGAGAGAGAGAGAGAGAGAGAGAGATACGCGTGGGCTGGAGCGATAGCACAGCGGGTAGGGTGTCTGCCTTGCAAGTGGCCAACACGGCCGACCCGAGTTCGATTCCTCCGCTCCTCTTGGAGAGCCTGGCAAGCTACCGAGGGTATCTTGCTCACACGGCAAAGCCTGGCAAGCTATCCTTGATGTATTCCATATGCCAAACACAGTAACAATTGTCACAATGGAGATGTTACTGGGCCTGCTCGACCCAATGAACAATAAGAGGACAATGAACAATAAGAGGACAGTGACAGTGATATGTACATATATATCATGCACACACTGTGAATATCCCTTTTCAATAAGAAAAAGATGAAAATATCATTTATAGAATATGTATGAATCTAGAATTATTGAGTTTATTAAAATTAAACAGTGAAAGACAAACTGCATGATTTTACTTATATGGTCCATAAAGAAACAAAACCAATGAAATGAAATTAGAATAAAATTTTCTAAAAGTTTGAGATCTTTTGAAATAGAAAAATGCTTTAATTTTGTTTAATAAGAATAATATAATCATTTTGCTATTTTAGTTTTTAATGATTAATATTTTATGGAGTTAATGCTTTATTATAATTTTTACAGTGGAATTTCTTGGTTTAGTAGAGAACCCACACTACTTACTATTCACTGCACTTTCTTAATATTCACTGAGGCATTGTTTTGGCATGACTAATCTAGATATTAGAACTATACATCTTAAGACTCAAGATTGAAATTATGTCGCAAATTCTTTGCAACTTCTTTATTGCAATTTCAGGATTTTTTTCTTAAACCTTGGTCTGGGATAAATTAATGACTTGACTTGATTAGCTAAAATGCATCTAATTAATGATAGGTTTGAGAGGTAATGAGAAAGGTGATGAGTTTTTATATATGGAAACTAATCTTGCTTCTTAAAAATATATTTATATTAGATATCTTATCTTGGAGGAGGATATCCTGTATATTATCTAAAACTACTAAATGTATGAAAGATCTTAGACCTTCCAGCAGGATATAACCTCCAATAATTACAATACTTTTGCTGAACTAGGTGAAATCTACGAAAGAATCTTATAGAAAAATCTACAAAAAAAATCTATAGAAGATATTCTAGCAAACCCAGTAACTTATGAGAAATAATAAGTCATTACTTTTATTATAATTTTGATAAGAATTGTATAATCTGTAGCACTGTAGCACTGTCCTCCCATTGTTCATTGATTTGCTCAAGTGGGCACCAGTAACTTCTCCATTGTGAGACTTGTTGTTACTGAATTTGGCATATCGAATACTCAATGCGGAGCTTGCCAGGCTCTGCCATGCAGGCGGGATACTCTCCGTTGCTTGCTGGGCTCTCTGAGGGGGACAGAGGAATAGAACCCAGGTTGGCCACGTGCAGGGCAAATGTCTTACCCGCGGTGTTATTGCTCCAGCCCATCATAATTATTATTTTTATTTTTAAAATTATTATTTTTATCCACCAAATTTTAGACTGATTTAGTACTCAAGAATTTGGTAATCACTAATATATCTGTGAAAACTATACATGATAATTTGTGAACACTGTCTTTATAGTAACAGGGTATTATTTTATATGAGAATTACATGCATGAGCTTAAATGTTGAAACTATGTTTAATTCTGTTGAAACTAATAATTAATGTATTGCATGCTTATTTATTTGTTTAGCAATAATTCACCACAAGGCCCTCATATTTTTATATGTCTTGAGACCAGAAGCATAGACAGATTTTGGTTTTGGCTAACATTTAAAAGCTGTTTGTATAATGTGTATTCTTTTAATAAAAAATAAAACAATAACTAGTACATAGTAAAAAATAAATAAACATAGATATAATGTCTCACTAAGAGTCAGAAGACCAATCTGAATTTTGTCCAAGAAAATAAAGTCACTTTTTTTCTTCTGAGGCAAATAACAGCTAGGAAAATTCCTAAACAAGGATTATTCCACATTGTTGTCTTAGAACTTAGAAGCTGAGAAGAACCACTGCAAAAATGTTGTTCACTGTCCACTGGGCCATTGTAAGAAATGTCCTTTATTATTTGGGCCTCTCCTTTCTTCTGCCACATCAATGAAACTGCTACAGGCTAATTCATTAGCTTATACTGGAAAAATCTCTTATTTTCACATTTCTTTACATTATCTGTTTTGGAATTAATGAAGAACATGAGACTATGAAAAATGTCTGAGCTTTCTGACTACTCATGGCCAGATTCATGAGAGAAGTCTGCTTATTCCTTTTGAAATGTGTAATTATTATAATCAGCTACATATTAGTCTCTCATGAATTCAATTAAGATCATCAGTAGGGATTGTTGATCTCTCATAAGAATAAGTTTCAAATTATAGTTATTAAATAAATAATAGACCATTGCAATGTTTTATTGTTAATAATTAGTTCCTGAGACAATGGCATGAGTTAGGTGTTAGTTTATTTATTTTTGTTTTCGGGCCATACTCAGTGATGCTCAAAGTTTATGTCTGTTCCTGTGCTCAGGGGACATATGTGGTGACAGATGCCTGAGCATGATATGGGGTGCCGGGGATCAAGTCTTGGTCAGCTCTGTGCAAGACAATTACTAACTGCTGTACTCTCACTCTGGCTCTATTTTATTAAATTTAATTTTCTGTATATATTTTCTACCATTTTCTTGTTTTGTACATTTGTGATTTTTATGCCCATCTCTTAACTTTAATGAAATATGTTAGTGCTTCATTTATTAACTAGAATAATCCAAATATTAGATTTATCATAATCTTTCTCTGATCTATAATTCATATTTTTCTGACTAATTTTATCAGTCTGTTCCTACTTTCCATAAATTATTTTTTGTGATTCTTAAGCTTCCTGAGAGGAAATGCTTAATTCATTTAATCCTCACTTGTATTTAATATTTAGCATTACAAGTCACACAGTGTTCTATAAACTAAAAGTCTTTTTTAATAGGCATCTTATCTGGCTAAAATGATAGAAGGTAGAGAGCTTGCCTTGCATGCAGCTAACTCAGGTTCATTGTTGTCCAAACTATGTTTCCCTCAGGCCACCAATAATGATCCCTGAGCACAGAGCCAGGAATAAGTCCTGAGCACAGCTAGGTATCACAAAAAAAAAAAATGTAAATTGGCATTTTATCTTTTCAATGTGAAATTTCTAAATGCAGGATTTTTTATAGGTTAAAACTTAAATATGTAGAATTTCTATGTAGCTATTAGAAAAGATGAAGTCATGAAATTTACATACAAGTGGTATTACATGGAAAGTATCATGCTAAGTGAAATGAGTCAGAAAGAGAGAGACAAACATAAAAAGATTGCATTCATCTGGGGAACATAAAGGAACAAAATAGGAGACTAATACCCAAGAATAGTCGAGATGAGTACCAGGAGGTTCACTCTATAGCTTGGAGGCCAGCCGCACATGCTAGGGGAAAGGGCAGCTCGGATAGAGAAGGGAGCACCAAATAATGGGTGTTGGGAGGATCCTCCCAGGATGGGAGAAGCATGCTGAAAGTAGACTATAGACCGAACATGATTGCCACTCAATGCCTCTTTTGCAAACCACAGCACCCAAAAGAAGAGAGAGAAAGAAAGGGAATGCCCTGCCACAGAGACAGGGTGAAACAGGGGAATAGGAGTGGGTGGGAGGGATACTGGGATCCGTGGTGGTGGAGAATGGGCACTGGTGGAGGGATGGTTACTCGATCATTGTATAATTGAAACCCAGGCACAAAAATTTGTAAGTCTACAACTGTACCTCCTGGTGTTTCACTAATAAAAATTTTTAAAAATACTTAAAAAAAGACTTAAATATGCATACAAAAGTAAGGAAATAACAGCGATGCCTACACAATCTTCACAATGTAACTTAATTAGAGAATCAAGTTCCCTTCTTTAATGAGCAGTTCTATTCTTCTCTTCCTAGGAAACCATTTAGTATTTTAATCACTGCACAGGAACATTGGTGTTTTTGTTTAGTGGAAACACATTGTGTGGCCATTCTTTGTAGTGATACAGGTCACAACTCTTGGATCCTAATTTCGAGGTCCAAAACCCTGCTTCATTTTTTGATTTTATGACATTGACCAAAGTAATTAATCTTTCTAAGCTTCAGTAGCCTTCTCCCTTAAAATTAGAATAACAATAATGCCTGATTCATAAGGTAATTATGAAAGCTATATTCAATAGAGCATAGGAAGTTAGCACAGTATTGAGAGGTAGTGCATGTCATCACCTAACAAACGTGCTACCTATCATTTTCTGTGCAAATACTTATGATTGTTGGAGCGATAGCACAACAGTAGGGCGTTTGCCTTGCATGCAGCCAACATGGCCGACCCGAGTTTGATTCCTCCGCCCCCCTCGAAGAGCCCGGCAAGCTACCGAGAGTCTCTCGTCCTCACGGCAGACCCTGACAAGCTACCTGTGATGTATTCGATATGCCAAACACAGTAACAACAAAGTCTCCAATGGAGACGTTACTGGGCCCGCTCGAACAAATCGATGAAAAATGGGAGGATGGTGACTTATGATTGCAAGTTTAAAAATAGTCTGACTATATTTTTTAATGATGGACTTTTTAAATTTATTTTTTATTAGTGAAACACCATGAGGTACAGTTGTAGATTTACAAATCTCTGTGCCTGGGTTTCTGTCATACCATGATCAAATACCCATCCCTCCACCAGTGCCCATTTTCCACCACCATGGACAATATCCCTCCCCCCATCCCCCCATCCCCCCTGCCACTGTGGCAGGGCATTCCCTTTTGTTCTCTCTCTCCTTTTGGGTGTTGTGGTCAGCAAAAGAGGCATTGAGTGGCAAACATGTTCAGTCCATAGTCTACTTTCAACATGCATCTCC